>NC_133111.1:36750062-37400062 GCF_022965805.1 Primulina eburnea | reverse complement strand
GACACTCAAAATTTTTATCCACCGGAATTTCTTAACTCATTAACTCCAAATGGCATGCCTCCTCATCGTTTGGTTTTGAAAAATAATTGTACAATTATGTTGTTGAGGAATATCGATCCATCAGATGGCTTGTGCAATGGGACGAGAATGGCATGTCGAGGATTCCAAGATAATGTCATCCACGCAGAATCACAGTTGGCCATCATACCGGAAAACATTGGTTTCATTCTGAGAATACCTTTATCTCCTGCAAAAAATGAAGGCTACCCTTTCCAATTTAGAAGAAAGCAATTCCAATTCGATTGTGTTTCGCACAAGGACAAAATATACCATTCGTTGGCGTATATTTACTCCAACCTGTATTTTCACATGAACAATTATATGTTGCATTATCTCGAGGTACTTCAATGGCAAATACAAAAGTCTTAATTAAGCCAAGCACAAACACAAGCATTGGTGACACATGGACAAGAAATGGGTGTACCATGAAGATCTTGCTAAAGGTATTTACTTTATGTTTTTCCAATAAAATATTAAAATCTACATTTCCTTTTTCACGTGATGATTTCTAATACGGAACATTGTAGTCATTTATAAGAACTTATTTGCTTACAAATGAACCGAATACCCAAATGTTTTTGCTTTCGATGTGCAGAAAAGAGGACATCTATCAGATTCATGTATCATCGTGAGCTTCAAAAAACCCAAGACAGTAAAAGTATGAACTTATTTTGTTCTTATTTCATTTTTCATATACAAAAGGAATATTTATTTCATTTCCATCATGACTGCTCAACAATTTGTTTTTAAATTACAAATATATAATATCTTCCCAAACTACAAATGATATTTTTTCACTTTGTGATAACCCATAAATTTTAGGGAGTTGTAAATTTAATTTTTAATAGACATGTATATGATATTATTTTCAAAATTGTAAATAATAGAAATTTTGAAACAATAAATAATACTTGGTATTCAAAAATTGTTCTCAGCCATTAATTACCTTAATTTCGAAATCCAGTACAAAATATACACCTCAATTTCGAATTTGGAATGTGTATAATCATAAGAGGAAAGAAATATTGCATACAAGGCAGCTTTCTCAACAAAGAAGCTAGCAAATTTGCAATACAGTCTAGGTACATTACGAATCTATACGAGAAAGCAGTCTACGTTCAGTCATCTAGTCCAGAAGCCATAATTTTGAAATTCCTATATATACATATACACATTTTATAATTATGGTACGATTTAAGTATGAAACGTATATCTCGATAATTAAGGAATAATTATCTCACAATTTTGGAAGGAATATCAACTTAATTATGGTAAGATTTTTACCTCACTCCAATAAATATGAACACTCCCCTCATTCAAAATTCACAACTTAAAATTTGCAATATCAGTCAATTTCATAAAACATTTCATGATTTATTCTCATAGGATGTTTGTGGAAAATTGGACAGATGTTTCCACAATATCGATACTCATCCACCATTTAGTTCAAAAGAAAAGGTAAGTCCAAATATTTTATTTGTTTATTATTTCAACAATAAAAAATTCTATTGGTCACATTTCAAATTTTCAAATTGAAAATGGCCGTTAATTAATGTGTTTTAAGTGAGACTACCTATATATAAAGAAAGGTTATTCTCCAAATTCAAACACTTAAATATTTTCTTCTTCGTTGTCTTCAAATTAATAACTTTGTTTCAATAGCCTATCCAGAATTATCTTCTATTACTTCTCTGCAACCAAATCAAAAGGCTACTATGCTCGTGCTTAAGGTTCTTCGACAAGGAAGCAGCCTATTTTCAAAGGCAAATTCGAAACCAATCCGGAAGATTATATTTTTGGATGAAGAGGTATTATTAATAACTTTTTATGAAAACTTCTAAATTATGTGATTCTAGCACTATGTGAAGTATATTTACGTGGTTTTTTTCCCCTTCATAAACAGTTCATTGGTTTCTTTTTTTGGTTCTTTTTATTATTCATATATTGCATGAGTTATACTAATCACGAGTCCTCATCACTATATTGATTACATTATATAAACATTGACAAAATATTCGTTAAAATTTAAATTGTTAAAAAATATAAGGTGTATATTTTGTCTTCTAAATTGACTGATATCACATTTTTTTGGTTTTTTTTTTTTTATTTTGACTTCCCTTATTTGTTGTAGGGTCCTATGATATATGAGATTGTTTTTGCCAATGCCATGCCATATGTCAATTAACAATTCAAGTTCGACAGAAGTTACCTCATATCTAATTTAGACATATGAGAAATAAAACATCAATCCGAAAATTGAGCTGGTCTTACAAACAAATACAACAATCACAGAAACATATAATATTATAATTTTCTCTAACGACACTTTCATTTTTTGTAAGTTTGGGGACATTAAGAAATCTTCACAAGATGCTCAACCACTCAGTAATTCTCAACAATCATTTAATTTGTAAATATATCATTTATTTTATTAGTATAACTAATTAATATTAGTTATTTATAAGATGCCATAGGTGTCATCATGAAATTCAAGCAATCGATCCAGTTTCGTTGGGATGACAATAGCACAGGCTGCCGGAGAGAAGTCATATTGATGAATCTTCTGTGAGTACAACCATTTTATTACATTTCGATTCTTTCAAAAAATATGTTATGTTGTCACAATTTTTCTCCGACGTGATATTTTTACAATAAATTTGTGGGACGATCTCGCCTTCAATGAAGGCCATTGGTTAGAGAAAACGGTGAATGAGAAGCCAATAATAGCTTTATCAAATATGAAAAAACAACCTTACCAAGGTATTATCGATCATATTATAAATGTATTGATCAATAAATTAAAATAACAGTTCAATTGAAATCCACATATACTATTACGATATTTCTAAACCCACCATGAACTGAATCAGAGAACTTAAATATATGGTGAGAAAACTGAATTATATTATTTCCCCGAGCATCAATTTTTTAATTCGTATTCATGCCTATAATAATTGCAATTTAGAATGAACCAAGTTAATCAGAGTGTTGCGTAATTTAATCTATGCAAAAAAAACATATTGATTACGTAATAATAAGTCGAAAATTCACTTTTGTTGTAACATCTAATAATCACATTTTTTTATTACTAATACTTCTTGTTGTTTTTTACAAACAGACCGAACTCGGGTTTTAAAGACCACAATCTCGATGATTTGTGGCTGGCTACTAAACTGAGATGTTCTAAAGAAATCACCATCAATCAATTGCTCAATGAAGGCAAAAATTTAACCAAGGTAAGAGAAAAAATTCACAATTTTTTTTCATTTTATTGCATTAATTGTTTCTCTCATTTATCCAAAACATTAATTTTATATGGTTTATCGAATATATCGATCTTATGTTCTAATGAACTAGAACACATACTATCTTTCAAAGGATATGTACTTGAAGTTGAAAACAGATTTAACCCTTGGTATGAAGCTTGTAACAATTGTTCGAGGGCAACTATTAAAACAAAAGATACATCAACTTGTACCAAATGTGTTCATATACTTACCACATATGTTACTTGATGATGAAAATAAGTAAACATGTTAAGTGTAATTATGTTCATTGACAATCGGAAAACTTTACCATTATCTACACTCTTATTATGCAATTCTTTGAGATAAATTTGATGCCAAAACTATGATACCAAATGCAATTTAAATGAAATATCAAAATTTTCAATCATAAGCCCTTAATAATTTACAAATACTTCAAACAACAATTGCAATAAGGTGGAGCCATTGTAAGCTTCAAAGAAAATAAAGAGAGAAAAAATGGTTATAGAATGAAATATGACATAATTAAATATTATAATGAAAGAAAGACAAGAAAAGAAAGTCAAAAGCATATAACCATAACCATGAAATGTGGTTAATTAGTATTAATTAATTGACTAAATATGAAATTACCAAATATGTTACTTGATAATGAAAATAAATAAACATGTAAAGGATAATTATGTCTATTCACAATCGAAAAACTTTTCCATTATCCATACTCTTATTATGCAATTCTTTGAGATAAATATGATGCCAAAACTATGATACTAAATGCAATGTAAAGAAAATATAAAATTTTCAATCATTAGCCCTTAATAATTTACAAATACTTCAAACAACAATTTTCCCCCCAATAAGAAATTCTATTGGTCACATTTCAAATTTTCAAATTGAAAACGGCCGAATCTTCATTTCGTTATATCTGGTTATACATGACTTAATTGTATTTTGGAAAAAATTATATGTAATTAATGTGTTTTAAGTGAGACTAACTATATATAAAGAAATGTTATTCTCCAATTTCAGACACTTAAACTTTTCTTCTTCCTTGTCTTCAAATTAAATAACTTTGTTTCAATGGCTGATTCAGAATTATCTTCTATTACTTCTCTGCAACCAAATCAAAGGCTATTACTCTCGTGCTTAAGGTTTTTCAACAAGGAAGCATCCTATTTTCAAAGGCAAATTCGAAACCAATCCTAGAAGATTATATTTTTGGATGAAGAGATATTATTAATATCTTTTTATGAAAACTTCTAAATTATGTGGTTCTAGCACTATGTGAAGTATATTTACGTGGTTTTCCCCTCTTTATAAACAGTTCATTGGTTTATCTTTCTTTGTTTCTTATTATTATTCATATATTGCATGAGCTATACTAATCACGAGTTCTCATCACTATATTGATTATATTATATAAACACTGGCAAAATATCCGTTAAAATTTAAAGTGTTAAAAAATATGAGGTGTATATTTTGTCTTCTAAATTGACTGATATCGCATTTTTTGGTTTTCTTTTTCATTTGACTTCCCTTATTTGTTGCAGGGTACTATGATATGTGAGATTGTTTTTGCCAATGCCATGCAACATTTCAATGAAGAACTCAAGTTCAACAAAAGTTACCTCATATCTAATCCAGACATAAGGGAAATAAACAAAATTTCCCGAACATCAATCCGAAAATTGAGCTGGTCCTACAAAAAAATACAACAATCACAAAAACATATAATATTATCAGTTTCTCTAACGACACTTTCAGTTTTTGTGAGTTTGGGGACATTAAGAAATCTTCACAAGATGCTCAACCTCTCGGGTAATTCTCAACAATCATTTGATTTGTAAATATATCATTTATTTTATTAGTATAATTAATTAATATCCGTTATTTATAAGATTTCATAGGTGTCATCA
This sequence comes from Primulina eburnea, assembly GCF_022965805.1. Lineage (NCBI taxonomy): Eukaryota > Viridiplantae > Streptophyta > Magnoliopsida > Lamiales > Gesneriaceae > Primulina > Primulina eburnea. The sequence continues at coordinate 37,394,820 of NC_133111.1, read as the reverse complement.
TGAAAGTCAAGCAATTGATCCAATTTCGTAGGGATGACAATAGCACAGGCTGCCGAAGTGAAGTCATATTGATGAACCTTCTGCGAGTACAACCATTTTATTACATTTCGATTCTTTCAAAAAATATATTATATTGTCATAATTTTTCTCAGATATGATACTGTTACAATAAATTTGTGGGACGATCTCGCCTTCAATGAAGGCCAATGGTTAGAGGAAATGGTAAATGAGAAGCCAATAATTGCTTTCTAAAATATAAAAAAGACAACCTTACCAAGGTATTGTCGATTATATTATAAATATATTGATCAATAATTTAAAATACCCACTTCTCAGTTTTTTTCCCACACACACAGTTCAATTGAAATCCACATATACTACTACGGTATTTCTAAACCCACCATGCACCGAATCAGAGAACTTAAATATATGGTGAGCAAACTGAATTATATTATTTCCCCGATCATCAATTTTTTAATTGTATGCATGCCTATAATAATTGCAATTTAGAATGAATCAAGTTAATAAGAGTATTGTATAATTTAATCAATGAAAAAAACACATTGATTACGTAATAACAAGTCAAAAATTCACTTTTGTTGTAACATCTTATAATCACATTTTTTTTATTACTAATACTTTTTGTTGTTTTTGACAAACAAGCTGAACTCGGGTTTTAAAGACCACAATCTCGATGATTTGTGGCTGGCTACTAAACCGAGATGAAATCACCATCAATAAGTTGCTCAATGAACACAAAAATTTAACCGAGGTAAGAAAAAAAGTTCACATTTTTTTCTTTTTATAGCACTAATTGTTTCTCGCATATATCCAAAACACTAATTTTATTTGGTTTATCGAATGCATCGATCTTATGCTCTAATATGAACTAGAACACATACTACTCTTTCAAAGGATATGTACTTGAAGTTGAAAAAAGATTTAACCCTTGGTACGAAGCTTGTAACAATTGTTCAAGGGCAATTATTAAAACAAAAGATGCGACAACTTGTACCAAATGCGTTCATATACTTGCCGAAGCAGTGGTGAGGTATAAATCCATCATATTTGTTTTTTATTCATGAAATAATAGCATCATTTATATTTTTTATCATACTTCCACATACACAAGTATCGAGTTACGATAAATGTAAAAAAAAGACAAAGACAATGTAAAAATTACAGTGTTTGAAGACGTAGGTGCTGCTTTTATTGGTTGTCCAATGGAAGACTATATCAAGTCAGTCGCTGAGGTTAGTTTAAACCACATTACTACAAATAACACCTAAACTTTAAAACTCTATAACTAACTTGTGTTAGGTTTTGTGTAGGATTCAAGTGCTTCGCCATATTATATGGCTCTTGAAATGCCAAAAAAGGAAGAATACAACTTTCTTTTCAAATTTGCTGAAAAGACTCGATCAATAATGCAACTTATTCTATTATAGTTGATGGATTTCAAAAGCCCCTGCAAAAGCACAAATCAGGAAAATTCGAAGATGTCAATGCAAATGCTCAAATTCAAATTGAAGATGATGAAAAAATTGTTACTTTTATAAAGAGAAAAAACATCAAACATAGTTCTATGTCTAAGACACGAAGCCAACAAAACAACAAAAATTTAGCTGATGATGGCAAAAGAAGTACTCACATCCTGATTAAAGATGATGACAAGCTTTCTAACGCGAGAAAGAGATAAGTCAAAACTAAAAATGACACAAAAATATGGCATATGTGAAGATCAAGAAAGAAAAAGTTTGATTCCATAACTTATTGCACTATGCTTTTTTATTGTTTTTTTAAAATTTTTGTCTTATATTGCAATGTTCCTATTAATAAATATTTATGTTTAATTTTTAAATAATTATTATTTTCATTAACTGATTATATATCATCAGATTTTTTTATATACAGTTTTTAATTATATAATTTAACTTAAAGTTTGCACACACAAAATTTGGACAATAATAATAGGGATATCACGTGCAACACACGTGCTACTTTTTAGTTGATTTAAAAGTGCGAAATATTTCAATAAATTCTTATAATATTTAGTGAATTCAAATAATGATAGGTAAAATCTTTTTGCAAAATTAAAAGAAAAAAAAACCCAAAGAAACCAGTAATTGTCCTCCGTTGAAACATCATCATTATTATTAACAAAATGAAATTCCATCATGCTTCTTGCCTGGAACAAGTAATTGTCCTGCCATTCCGGGGAATCGGCAGTGTCATTTTCTTTGAATTTTGGAGAAATTTGTGGAGAACCCAACTTCATGAATTCACAAAGGCTAATTTACATGGTTCAATAAGGTACTGCTCTGTTCTATAAAAGATCACAAATACAATCAATAAATATAATATATTCAATGAAGCATTTTAAGCCAATTCTTTCAATTTCCACATTTAATCCACACCCAACTTCAACTTACAATATACTAAATTCACAGAATTTCTCCTAAATCCAACCAAGAATTTTAAAACAAACTGATCCCACCAAAATGTTGTCCTTTTTTCTTCTGTCACTCATATTTACAACACTTTCTTCTCCTCCAACATCCCAAGTTGTCTCTCCCTATCCCGAATCCACCCAGGGCGAATGGCAGCTCCTGCACGAAAACATCGGTATTTCGGCTATGCACATGCAACTTCTCAGAAACAACAAGGTTGTCATGTTTGATAGAACTGATTTTGGCCCTTCAAACATTTCGCTGCCACGGGGTCGTTGTAGGGATGATCCGAATGATACGGCCCTGACTAAAGATTGTACAGCTCACTCGATTTTGTATGATGTTGTAACGAATACTTTTCGTCCCTTAACAGTTCAAACGGACACATGGTGCTCTTCTGGTGCGGTGCTTCCCGATGGGACTCTAGTCCAAACAGGAGGATTTAATGACGGTGACCACGTTATGCGTACTTTTGCACCATGTGTTGGCGAGAGTTGTGATTGGGTCGAGTTCCCTCGAGCTCTTTCGAGACGTAGATGGTATGCGACGAATCAGATATTGCCGGACGGGCGGATAATCATAGTTGGAGGGAGGGGACAGTTTAACTTCGAATTCTACCCTGTTAGTTCAAATGCTTTTTGGCTCAATTTTCTCAGAGAAACCAGTGATGAGAATGAGAACAATTTGTACCCTTTCCTACACTTGTTGCCTGATGGAAACCTCTTCATTTTTGCCAATACACGTTCAATCATGTTCGATTACAAGCAAAACAAGGTAATCAGGGAATTCCCCGCCATCCCCGGAGGCGAACCCCGGAACTACCCGAGCTCTGGCTCCTCGGTTCTGCTTCCCATCGATGAAAACAATCCGAACGAAGCTGAAGTCATGATATGCGGAGGTGCTAAACATAACGCCTTCCGGCTCGCAAGACGAGGGACATTCCTTCGCGCCACGGCCACCTGTGGCCGCCTGAATGTCACCGAGATGAAACCCGCCTGGAAAATGGAAAACATGCCAATGGCCAGAGTCATGAGTGACATGCTTCTTCTACCCAATGGCGATATCTTGATAATCAATGGTGCCGGATCAGGCACGGCCGGTTGGGAAAATGCTCGAGATCCCATCACCAGGCCTGTGATCTACAAACACAATAGCAAATCCAAAAACCGGTTCGCCTCTATGGCAGCGTCGCCTAAGCCACGGCTTTACCACTCGACAGCCATTCTACTTGCGGACGGCCGGATTCTGCTGGGAGGCAGCAACCCTCATGTATATTACAACTTCACTAACGTTGAATTCCCAACAGATCTAAGCCTCGAATCATTCTCTCCCCCGTATTTGTCACCTCAATTCGACACCACGAGGCCAAGAATATTGCGAGCCGATGAGATGGTCCGGTATAAGAATTCATTCTCCTTGGCTTTCACAATACCCACTTTTCTTGGAATGAGCTCAGTTTCGGTTAGAATAATCGCCCCATCGTTCAACACACATTCTTTTTCGATGAATCAAAGGATGGTTGTGCTAAAAGTGGTTCGAGTTTCAGGAATCGGATCAAATTTATATCGTGCTGTTGGATTAGGACCATCCACACGTGAGATCGCACCTCCAGGATACTATATGTTATTTGTTGTACATGCTTACACACCAAGTTCCGCTGTGTGGGTTAAAATTCAGTAGTTGGTAGTTTATTGTAAAAGTGAAAATTGGAAATACCAAATATGAACAGAATAAGCGAATGAATCACTCACGCCTCGTTGCTCTACATTACTACTGTTTCAAACATGGAAACTGATGCTTGCTTCATATTGTGTAAGAAGAAACTCCACATTGAAGCAACAACGAAAATATCGGGTGTTGACGACGACGATGATGAGGACAGCTTCATGTAGCCTAACCATGATGATGCGGATTTCGAATTCTCTATCAATACAAAGGATTTTATCAATGTACAATGCCTTTTACGAGACTCAGCGTTGCACGTGCGGACCAGTAACATGATATTAGTTTTCTAACAGGGAAACGACATATCAGTGGCATTAGCTCCTTAAGGAATGTTGGGACAATATGCATGGGTTTGTCAGGGTGCAGACAGCAGACTGGGCTGTTTTAGGAGTTCGATTAGTTATTTTCTCAGTACGAGAACGAATACGAAATAGCCACGAGCAGAACTCGATGTGCACAAGAAGCCATCCCTCGTGGGGGCCTGACATAAACTAAGAAAAATAGCATTCTTCTCTTAGTTAACCACCGAACTTGTATTTTTTTTTTTTTTTTTTGTATCTTATGCGAAAATAATAACAAATAAATTATTGGTTTATCTACTAATTAATAATCAAATTTTTGTGAACAATAATGGTTTTGTGCCATAAATTTTATGACCAACAATGCTACGAGAATTTTCAAACATTTGCAGCTGTTCATCCTCCGGAAGAATAGCATATTTCTCCACAGATTTCTGAGTTGAAAATTTGGCCATCAAATATTCCTTCGAACTTTCAGGTGAGATTCTAACGAGTCTTGAAATCTCTCACAAACTTGAGCTATATCGTTTTCGCGATTATTCAAAACCATACGTTCGAGATATATTTTTGGTAAAATATAAAGTTATTTTCATTTTCTTGCATTCCCCTTCTATTCTGTTCTGTTCTGTTCTGTTCTGTTCTGTTCTTTGCCTTCAAATTCTTTGCACCGAATAGGTTCGCATGCATGTTTGAAACTACATGTGTACCTAACAATGGGATGTGGTGTTTCGAGGATTGATGCCAATGGGCTATCGATTCCGGTCAAGCTCCGGCCGCTTTTCCTTAGCCGGTTAGAGGAGATCTCGAAAAGTAGGCATGGTCGTCCCCTCAAAGATTCAACTCCTTCCAAAAAAGAGCTGCTCTTCCATGAAAAGGACGACGATGACTACGATCATGTCTTGAAATCCACACCCTCATCTCCTAAGGACACCGTCCCCGATGGCACGAAGATCATCGAGGATACGAAGAGGATAGAGCAGGAAAACGAGGGTGGCGTCATCACAAGCCTAGGTAAAAGAGATGACAATGAGCATGAGGTGAGTAGAAAAAGTAGCACGAAAGGAAATTGTAAAGATGACTTGAAAGAAAGCATGGTAGAACACATGGAGGCCAAGGAAAAGGATAGGCTAGACAACATGTTGACAGACACAGAAAACGACGATGACGACGATGACCATATTGAGAGAATGATCGGCCATGAGACCGACGATGACGCTTTTCCGGGTTCGCCGAGTTTTCGAGTATATTTCAATGATAACGAGGAAGACGACCACCATGATATTGGTGAGAAACCATATCAATCTCATGCATTAATTATATCCAATCTTTGACATACTTAGATTATTTAGAAATAAATATTCGTTTTGATTTTGATCAGCAAACGCAGGGAATCATGATGCCTTGAAGGATACAACTTCAAATGTCGATACATCTTCACCAATGGTAGAAATCTTATTATTTCGAGAAGAAATCAAAAAATTTATAAGATAAAATAAATTTATAATTTTCAAAGTCGATCGGATTCATAATTAATCTGGACATTTAATTTACACCATTTTTCCAAAAGTCGGATCAATAATCCACAGTCATTGGCACGCAGGAATCATCTGAAAAGCAAAAGGTGAAGAGAGGAAAAAAAAGGAGGAGCTTTAAGTTGCCTAAAGGAGGACAAGTCAAGAACCTATTGAATGTTAAGTCATGCTACATGCCGTCTCACTCCGCCCCCCACGACCGCGCGCATCTTCTCCCGGCGCCAAAGACGACTACTTGAACCTTAATGGATTGAGCGCGAACAGTCAAGGGGCGGAGCCATGATTTCGTATGAAGCATACGAGAGAGGTGGTCAGAAAACAAATCAATGGCTTTCGATTATATTATTCAAATTTTTTTTTTTCGTTTTTCTATATCGATCCGCCTCGGAGGCTAACACGAAATGGTGGTGTAAGAGCTGTTGAACACAGAAAAATTTACTAAACGTTGCCTATGTAGATTGTAATCTTTTCTTTCGAACTACATGTGGGCTAATTGGTCTAGTAATTAAGCTGTTTTTACGTTCAATGCATGAGCTAGAGGGTAATTTAGTAATTCTTCATATTTTTTGAATTAGTGTATTAGTTCATTTTAAGCTTTAATTGTTTCGTTAATTTAATTAATCGTATAACCGATTTGGTTAAACTTGTCTTAAACAAATTTTAACAATTGGTAGCTTTATATTTTGTTTAAAACTAATCCTACAAGTTAAAATGTATTTTTGGTCTTATATGTGTTTCATTTTATAATTTTGATTATCTATATTATCAACTTTTAATATCAATAATGTATCTTCCGATTTTTTGCAATTTTACTTGTTTTTCATCAGGATTGTCGACGTGGAACTTAGCATATCAGCAATGCAATAGTGTCACATTAGGAAAAAAAATATTAAAATTGTCAATAAAACAAAGATGGTGGATCAAGCCTCAAATTTGATAACACAGAGGCAAACAAAAAAGACCAAAAAACAATTTTCGCTGTAAAAAGACAAAAATTTGTGTGAGGCGGATCTATTTTTTGGGTCATCTATGAAAAAAGTATTATTTTTTATGCTAAGAATATTATTTTTATCGCGAATATCGGTAGGGTTGACCTGTCTCACAGATAAAGATTAATGAGATCGTCTCACAAGAGACCTACTCCTGTAAAAAAAAAATGTAGGATCTAGAAGTTTCAAAGAAAAAAAAAACATTGGATGTTATAAAATGTGGGCTAATTGTATCAACCATTTGAAATGTCTAAAAGTTATATAACTCTTCAATAAAATATTACTAGACTAATACATCCTTTATTTTTTTAAAAGTCATCCGTATGTTGTGATACGTGAATTGCTCATCAAACTCATTCTATCTTTATGTTATAAAAACTCGAAAACATGATTTACCTCTATGGGTTTTATGTCTGATTTTTAAAAATAAAAGGTCTAAAGTGCTATTAATTTTACATATGGTGTTTTTTTAAAAAAAAAAAATTACAGATGATGTTAATGCAATTATATCTCCAAAATCATTTAAAGTATTTAATATATGATAAATAGTAATTTTCTTAAAATATTATAGTATGAACATTTGTTACTTTACTGAATATAGTAGTCCGATATAACGATACGACTCAAAATTTACATATTAATGGACAAATCAAGATTCATATTTTAATCACTATTCTTTAGTTATGTTCATTGCGGGATATGAAATTTATGGAAATAAAAAATAAAGTCTTGGCTCTCATAAAAATTGAAGAATGATATGTTTGTCAATTAATAGAATTTAAAGTAGTAAGCGTGGATAATACTTCACGCTAAATCTTTTAAAGCGTTCATTTGCCAATATACCACGTTTTGATGAAATGTTTACGTGAAAATAATTTCATAAAACAGATAATAATAATAATAATAATAATAATAATAATAATAATAATAATAATAATAATAATAATAAAGAATTAAATTTAAAAACAAAACAATATTGAAAACAGATGTTGGATAAATTGATGTTTAGGGTTGTTTTTTTTTTATTGTTTTTTTAAGGATTGGTAAATGAATATAAAGGAAATGAATAAAGATCTTACAAATTTGTCTGTTTTGTATTTTAAAGTGATTTAACTGGATCAACCTTTAGAAGATGAAACTAGTTCAATTAACTTTCATTGTGCTGAAATTGATATCAGTTTTGTCTTCAATAGCTTTGCAACTATTGCATTTCAGTTTGGGAAACTTGTTCTAGGATGAAACTAGTTCAGTTAGTTTCATATTCTCATATTTTAACCCTTGTTTTTCATCATGTATTCTTTCATTCTCGGTTTTAAGTTTACAATATCTGCTTGTAGACTCAACATTTCATCATTCGGTGTCAGTTTTGTCGTCTAGCCGGTCAATTTTCTTTACTTTAACTTCCTCGAATGATTAAGAAAGTTTTTGGTACTCATTGACCATGCCATAAAGTGCATTGACAAGGTCTTATCGTAAAAAATCAGTTGAACTAAAATCTAATATCTATTCACTGGTAGATTCTAGTTCAGCATCATTGGCCATCAAGCACTTCACTTCTTCATCATTACTGGAATGACTTGAATCTTTTGATTCAAATAGATTCATATGACACGGATTCTGAGTAAGCCCCTTTGACTTGATTTCCTCTGCCACCAACACTTTCTGATCATGTTCTTTTTTGAAAGATTTCTTCTCATCCTTCGATCACTTTCTATCAAAAGATTTATTGTCCTTCTTAGATGACCTCAGTCATCCTTTGTTTAGGACAATCCACTATGAATTGGTCATCCTTGTCGCAGTTGAAACAGGCATTGGAGTCATCAGTTGACTCCTTCTTTTGATAAGATTTTCGGTTGAAGCTTTGAAAATTATCTTGATTTTTCCTTAGAAACTTGTAAAACTTCTTCTCAAACTGTGACATGACATCACTGCTCAATTGTTCAGCCGATTTTTCATGTGAAATCGATTGTTCAAGTTTCACAGCAGTTAGAGCCTTAGTCAACTTAGAGATATACTGATCATTCTCTCTGGTTTGTAATTCAAATTCAAAAGCTTTTAAGTCCAGAAACAAATCATAAAGTTCAATCTTTCTCAATTATTTGGATTCATACATTGCTATAGTCTTGACATCTCATTATTTTGGGAGTCATCTCGTTACTTTCAAGATCACTTCTCAGTTTTTGTACACTTTTCTAAGTGCGCTAAGTTCAATCGCAATTCCATTGACTTGCTCATCAAAGTCTCATTACCTTCTCATAATTGAATCAATTTTTTCAGAATTTCTTTAGCAGTCTTACACAGTTTGATTTTGCTAAATATATTTTTATCAAGGGTTTTGTACAGAATGTCCTTAGCCTCATTATCAAGATTATCTTTCTTTTTGTCATCATTCGTCCTTTCACTCCTTGGTTTTTTCTAACATTTGAGGAGCACTATCAGTGATGACTATTATTGTATTGGCTTTCAATATCTTCATTGGTCCATCCGTAACAGCAAAACACATATAATCATCATGAGCAGCTAAATAAGCCTGCATTATTATTTTTCAATCATCAAAATCACTCTTAGAGAATATCGGAATTTTTCTGAATGAAGCCATTTGAAAAGAAATTTTCAGAGTCGAGAATAAACCTTGCCCTGATATCACTTTGTAGGATCTGTTATAGTGTTTAGAAGGGGGTTGAATAAACACAAACACAAATTGATTCTTTAAATTTAATTTAGTCGGGTTGGAAACTGAATTATATCATCAATTGTCAATGTCAGTTTACTAATAAATATGTGCAAAAAGAAGTCAAACTGACATATAAGAGCAAATCAAATAATGGTTTGGCTATGTAAACTGATTGGCAGAATGAAAGTGAAAAGTACGCAAGATTTTTTCTGGATGTTCGAAAAACTCAAGCTTCTGCGTCACATGTTTTCCTTTTGGAAGTGCCGCACTAGAAGACTTTGAATAGTACAAGTAATTTGCAAAATCTTAATTTAGTTTGGACTTAAACATTGTCAAACTGAAACTTCTAGTACACCTGAATGAATAATAGTATATAAACTATTATCAAATACAATGAATTATAATAATATGATATCATAAAACTTAGTGATCATCAATGATTAGGTACACAATTATTTTAAAGTGTGCTCGAGTGACCGAGTTTAGTTTAGATACTTGAAAGCTTGGACCTTTTTAAAAGTCTTAGAGATTTACTAAACTAAACTTTTTCTCTATTTATATATTCTGAATACAAAGGTCTCGAGTTTCAAAAGGAATCGTTCCAAAAGAACTGTTGACTTGTATTTTATCCATGCAAACATTATGTGGCAATTATAAACCGATAAATTGTAGTCTGTGTCAGTTTAACTTTGACTTAGTCCAGTTTATCTAAATCAATTTAGTTTGTGGACTTATTTGCTCCAGTTTAAGACAGTTCAGTTTTGTAAAATTTATTAAACACTAAAACTTTAATTGATCTAACAGTTAGAACTTTGAATTTATAAATAAGAGAATCGAAGACTTGAAAGTTGGAGTTGAGAGAATGATAGAAATTCTACAAAAAACTAACAAATAATATCTATTTATAATAACAAAAATAACGGACTAGTATGAAATTAAATAATTATAGAGGGGGTCAATCTGCAATTGCTAGCCCCATTTCGTTAGAGAGAACCAATGGCTATGTAATTAGCCCGTTGGGCCCAACGGTTTTTTGGGCCTACATTGACTATTTCTGTTTTCCATATTTCCTATTTTTTTAACTAGTTCCAGTTCCGACTTGTGGAACTAGTTTGGTTCCAGGTTTTTTTAAGTAAGAAGCAGTCTAAACCATTAAATCATTATCACAGTGGTTTGGGCTGGTTTTGGACCGGTTCCGATTCGACCCGCCCATTAAGGCCTAACTTTAGTTATGGAAAGTAATGACTTGGTTTAACCTTTGACCTGGTTTGTGAACTTTGATCCATGATTGAACTAAATGTATCATGAAGTTGAATCTTAATTTAAATTTTATAGTAATTGTCATAAAAGTGGCACAAAGGATGTTATAAGTGGGGTTTTTTTTAAAATATTATAAATTAATAAACTAATTATACAAATGTTGCAAATTGAAAATGTTTACAAAAGTAAAATAATCCGTTTTTTGCTGATGCGGATTCATATTTTTGTTTTAAAAAATTAAAAAATTAAAAAAGGGACACCATAATCCGTGTGTTGCTGCTGCGGATTTAATTTTTTTAAAGAAAAAAATTAAAAAAAGAAGTCACATATTCATTGAATCCGTGACAGCCTGTCACGGATTCTAATAATCCGTGACCAATTCTCCTCTTATAAATTGCATCGAGTCTTGTGCATATTTTTTGCGTAAATCTTTGGCATTCTTCCTTCGCAAATATTCGGCATTGATGAACATTTTTAGAGAATTCCTAATTTGATTTGATATTTTTCTGTCGAATATCAGAATTTTAGAGAATTGCGCCGACAATTCAGAATTTTGATTTAGGAGAATTGTGCTGAGTATCAGAATTTGGAAAATTGCGTCGAGTCTAAGTCGAATCTCTGTTTTTTCTTTCTATATTGAATTGTTTTATGTATATTATATCTGATAATGTTTGTAATTTATTGCCGAGATATTAAACTCTGGTAGCTGATTTAATTACAAATTCCGTTCAACGACATTTGAAAAGGTAATTTCAATAATTTCTTATATTTTAATTGTATTATAATTGTATTAATGTAATATAATTTTTTTCGGTTGCATTATACTATTTTATATAATTTTGTTATATTTATGTTTTGAATATTATTTATGTTGTAGAATTACTAATACGAATACTAATAAGAAAGTGATAATAAATGAGAGTATGAAGTAAGTTGGGATATTCGTGCCAGAGAAGTGTTGTATTACCTTATTTGTAGGATCAATGATCAAAATTTGATAAATTTTACGTTAGATTCGTATGATTTATATGGATTTCATGTGAAAAATCAAGTCGACCAAATCTTTTCATTTTATCAAAAAAAAAATGTAACTAAGTATTTTATATTAAACAACATTTATTTGGAATTTTCGGCTGTAAAAAATAAAACGTATATGCTGATGATGAATTGTTAAATATGATTAGATTTTTTAAAAATAAATAATAATTCATAATACATTAATAAACTAATTACTGTAAATTATTATATTGTCTTTACTAAATAATAGTAACATTTATTATTTTTCAGTATGATAATATTATGTGATAATAATCTTAAAAAAATTTATTTAACGAATAATAAATAAATACTAAAATATATTTAATTTTGTTATTATTATTACATTAAGCTATTATTATTATTTTTTTTATTCAATAATAAAAATTTAATTTATTATATTGTGGTAAAAAAAATCAAAAATTTTAAATTTTATTTAGGTATTACAAGTGAAAATCAGTATACCCAACCAAGTATTAATTAGATTTTCATTGTATAAATTAATGATACACTTGCAGGCAGTAAATGTTGAGTACTTTTTCCTTGGAAAATATATTAAAAAATTATTGCTACAAATTGTATTTTCATATGCAATGTATATTATTTATTGCGAGCGATTAATATAAAATTTTGTCTTTCATTTATACAAATTATCAATCAATAAACTTTATAACATAAATTTGAACCGACAGCGTATCGTGTACAAACATTGTATAAGAAGACGTTAAAATGTGCGTAAAGTTTTTATTATCTTTACAAAGACATTGGGAGTTTTCAGATACCTTTACTAAATAATAATAACATATAATTTTTTTTACTGAAAAAATATTATATTAAAATAATATTAAAGAATATTATTTAACTAATAATAATATTTAATAAAACAATTCTAATTTTGTAATTATTATTACGTTAAACTAATTTTAATAATATAAATTGTTGCAATAATAAAATTCAGTCAACCAAATTTAGTTCAGTCAATAAACAAACAATAATAAATATAATGAATAAAAATAATAACGTTACCTGTAAATAATTACTCGTATGAAATAAATGATTAATCAACGAACAATATAATAACATGTTAATGCAAAAAAATTACGAGCATAACAAACCGACCAGAATTATTACCAACAAACGGAAATATTGATGTTACGCAAATAAAAATACCGAAGAATTGGGTCGCCGAGGACAACCAACAAATTCAAAAGGCGAATGGAAATACCGAAGCCAACAAATTGAAATGAGGAATGGAAATACCAAAGCCAACAAATTTAAAATGCGAATGGAATGATCGGCAAGGTGCAATTAAATAGAAGGGGAGAGAGTGCACATGCATAGGTCTCGGATTAAGAATCCGTGACCTTCTGCCACGGATTCAGAATCCGTGTCACAAGGCATGACCACCTTATTTTTTTTAAAAAAAAAAATTTAGTTCTGAATCTGCGGCAATTATAACCGGATTATACTACTTTCATACACAATTTCAATTAGTAACATTTTTATAATGATTTTTTAAATTTTTAATATTTTTTGAAAAAAAAAACCGTTATAAGTGCCACATGGATGCCATGTGTGCCAAGGATGGAGCCACCTTACGGGCCCGCATGAGTTGTAGCTCGAACAAATCTTTCTATTTTTAATTTTTTATATTGAGATTTCGATATAAAATTGTATTCAACTCGGGTACCTCAAATATAAAATTAAAGATAAGATTTTTGTATTTAGTACTGATAGCTCGAATAGAAAAAGAAGACAGAGCCCAAAAAAATTAAGATATTAGTCGAGAAAATCTAATCGATATGAAGTTAATTGACTTGTATTATTTCGTATTTTGAAGAGAAAAAAAATCCAGAGTAATATTGGATATCAAACTCCACCACTTGTGTCTCATTAAAAATCAGGCAAAAACTTGTGTGAGACGGTCTCACGAGTCGTATTTTGTGAGACATATCTTTTATTTGGGTCATCCATGAAAAAATATTACTTTTTATGCTAAGGCAACGTTTGGTTGGACGGATTAGGTGTGATAGATTATTTTATCACACTTAATCCTGCGTTTGGTACGATTCTTAGTAAACCAGCTCAATCCTTCCTATGAATTATTAGGTGGTATTACGTGTGATAAAATAGTACATCCTCCCTCCGTAGGATTATTAATCCCTCCTCTATCCCTACCCAATTTCCAATTTTACCCTTCTTCCTTCACCGCTATTGAACCACCTCGGCTGCCGGACCGCCGTCGCCGCCGCCCTCGCCGGACCTCCGTCGGACGGCCGCCGCCGGACCGCCACCCCCGCCGTCGCCGGACATACGCCGGACCGCACCGCATAGCCGTCGCCGGAACGCCATCACCGCCGTCGGACCGCCGGACCGCCGACTCACCGCCGTCGTCGGACTGACGTCGTCGCCGCCACGTCGGCCCCCGGACCGCCGCGCCGGAATGGAAGAAGAAAAAAAAAAAAAGAAGGGCAATTTTGTCCTTTCATCAAAAATTTCAAAATTATCCTATACTTAAAAATCTAACCAAACATACTACCATATATTACATATCTACGACAATCATTTTCTTTATCATTTACATACTAATCATTAGTTTATTTTATCCTGCAACCAAACGCAGCCTAAGAGTATTATTTTTTATTGTGAACATCGGTATGGTTGACTCGTCTTATAGATAAAAATTCGTGAGACTATCTCACAAGAGATATACTGTTAACCATATGTGAAGGATCACATCTCTTCAATGTGAAATGTTTGTCCCTTCGTCTGTTCACATGATTTAAAAGTAGTGGCGAATTCATTAAAGAGCAGACAAATTTCAAACAGATATAAATAGATATCCACTTTATGCACGTTATTCATTCATCGAACGTATCAATTACTTTATTTTATTACAAAATATTCCTTAATATATCATATAGTGATTAAATTCATGTTGTTTTTTAATAAAGTAAAGCTATTATTTTGACTATCTTTATTTTATGTTCATATACACAAAATATTAAAAATTAATTAACATGACACGTTTTTTAAAGAATATTTTTACAAAGATATTTAAATTATGAAATTAATAAATAACATTTTTATTTTAAGATGCTCATTTAAGAATAATTCTTTTTGAAAAAAGGAAATATCACTCTAGGAAGCTGGACCGCCGGGCTGCTGGAGCGGTTCAACAATCACTTACTTTTAAAAATTAAAAATACGAGTCTAACTAGAATCCCGTCAACGGTCAACCAATGTTATTTTATGATGTTTTTTCAAAATTTTCGCAAGTTGCAATAGTTCGTTGACTGTTGTTTCTCACCGGTTCGGTTTGATTTTTCTTTTTATTTAGGTTTTTTGGTTTTTAGTTTTAGAAATATATAATTTGATATCTGAACAATTTTTCTTCGGTTCGGTTCGCTTTTTTTACCAAAACGATTCGATTATTTTGATTGGTTATTTTGGTTTTGATACAATTATTTAAATTAATAATATAGATATATTGTAAAATATGATATGTTTTCATTTTATATGATTTCTTAATAAAATATTTAAATAAATAACAATCAACTGAAAATTATTTAAAATGATTATCCGTTCACTAAATATAATCTTAAAAATAAAATATAAATAAAAGCATTAATTTAATGAAATTTCGGGTTTTTGGTTGATATATATAATCTGAAATCGAATGAAATAAACTTCGATTTTAACATTTATATTTGAATTACAAAATTCGACTTTTAATTATGTTCGACGTTTGGTTTAAAAGCACAAAGTTTCAAATCAAACAAAAAGTCTTCAATAAATGGCCAAATTAAATACTCAAAATTTTCTATAAAATTATTTCTCGAATTAATTTTGTGAAAATATTTATTGATCTCGATTTATAACAAATATTATTTTTTATATTAAAACTATTATTTATAATCCAAATATAATTTGAGTTGGTATTCACGTGAGATAATTAGTTGACCAGACTTCACCAAATAATGTTGACTTTTCTTCATTTAGTCAATGCGTAACTTTAAGATCGACCTTCAGCAGGAGCAACGGGCTGGAATTCTCGAATTTCAATCAATTTTTCTACGTGATTTTACTGGTCGAGAATCAATCTGGATTATGCTACAGGAACCCGTAGTTTTCTTGTTGATGCTTTCATGGGATTATACTCCGGGTTTTGCGGCTGCCTGCGAAGGCCGGCGAGAGCCAGTGAAGAAGATGATGCGGATGGAACCGAAGATTCTTTGTTTTTTAAGCTTGAGGAACTTCAGATTGCCACCAATTTATTCTCGGAGTTGAATCAGCTGGGTCACGGCGGCTTTGGGCCTGTCTACAAGGTATGCTTTTCGGCTTTCCATGAAGGGATTAAGTTGTCTCGATGTTGAATCCTATTGATTATACCTATGATGCTGTTTCTGTCTGAGATTTATCTCTGCGTTATCCGGTCCATGATTGTACTCAATCACCCTTGTTAGGTGTAACTTGTATGATTTTGGATACTGACATCTTTTTGGTTATTTTTGGATGGATGGATTTGATTTGGATATCAAGTTAATATCTTGAATAAGATCAGTCATTGTAAGCCTTATCGCTTTGATGATACATCCAATCTTGTTGGAGTGCTTTTGTAGAATTATGGTTGCTTAATGTTTGGTACTAACTTCACATGAGGGTCTGGGAGGCGCCTTCTAGCGCAAGTCAACCCTGTTGGGCAAGTAGCTCATAGAGCTAACGAAGTGTTGAGGACCCAAATGACTTGATTACAGGGAATATGGCGTGCGACGTAAATGGAGGGGTCAGGGATCCACGTAAAGGAGAATTTCTGATGAATGAGTATAAACTGCGTTACACTGATTATGAATTTGGAAGACGCTTCTTCCTCGCCAGTTATTTTCAATGGTTTCGACTATTCAGTTGGTTTCTCAGTTGAGCTTTGTGTAAGGTAGCTGTCTCCAGTTTTATTACCTGGATGTAAGAGAATTTTCCTGGCGATTAAGGATACAATTTCAATGGCATACTTCACTACCATAATTATATGTTACATAAGTATCTTATAGTTTTACACTGGATTGTGGATAAGGCGCTCCAGGAATTGGATACTTAAGAACCCATTTAATTTTGTATGATATCTTTTTTCCAGGAAAGGGGATAACCTAAACGTTTTGGTCAATTCAGTTCTCACTTTTATTCTGAATAATCTTTGTTTATCTATTATATTCACATGTCCTTTTGTAAATAAAGAATTTTTTTGGAATGATCTGATCAGAAGCCTTTCCAGTTTAATTATTGTTCACAATTGAATAGAATTGGTTTGTTTTATTGAAAGAATGTTTATCCTTAACTTAAGAATTAACGTGTCACCTCTTTTTCTTGACATTATTTCTCCTTGCAGGGACTATTGAAAAACGGACAAGAAGTAGCTGTAAAGAAGTTGTCCTTGAATTCAAGACAAGGCGTGACTCAATTTATAAATGAAGTTAAATTGTTGCTAAGAGTTCAGCATAGGAACTTAGTCATTTTGCTAGGATGTTGTGCAGAAGGACCTGAAAAGATGCTTGTCTATGAGTACCTACCAAACTTGAGTCTTGACCACTTTCTTTTTGGTATTTAAACTTTTCTTAGAATAACTTTTTCTGTAGGCAGTAACAATTGTAAATTAGATATTAGAAATGATCGGGTTCAGTTTTCCAGATAAAAAGAAGTCTCTACTGCTTGATTGGACAAAACGATTTCAAATAGTTAAGGGTATCGTAAGTGGTCTTCTCTATCTTCATGAAGAAGCCCCTGAAAGGATAATCCACAGAGATATTAAAGCCAGTAATATATTGCTTGATGAACAATTGAATCCAAAAATAGCTGATTTTGGTTTGGCAAGGCTGTTTCCAGGAGAAGACACCCATTTAGAAACGTCTAAAATTTCTGGAACTCGGTAAGCAGTCAATCTTCTTCTCTTTCTGTCTCAGTTTATTGAGTTATTTCTCTTGGACCAGTACCTTCTTTCAGTACTCTATTTTCTTCTACCAGTCTCTTGAAATTTAACATCGTTTATAAAATGCAGTGGCTATATGGCTCCTGAATATGCAATGCATGGATACTTGTCTGTCAAGACTGACGTTTTTAGTTTTGGCGTTTTAATTTTGGAGATTGTGAGTGGAAGGAAGAATCATGATGGATCACTTGGTGCTGGAAAGGCAGACCTTGTAAATTATGTAAGTAACAATAAAAGTTGGGCGTCTTTATGTTCTTTTACTTAATTAAGTTCAGATAAGATATTGGTACTTTTTCAGCAATTGAAGGCATGTTTTTCCGAGGAAATTTTTTGGAGAGATCTATTAGGAGAAAGTTTCCATCCTTGCCAAAAGCTATATCACAAGCTTTTGCATTTGATCGAAGCATCCTTTGTTCCTATTTTGCTAGTAATATCACTAATAAATCGGAGTATATCTGAAGTGCTGCCAATCCAATCTGT
This sequence comes from Primulina eburnea, assembly GCF_022965805.1. Taxonomy (NCBI): domain Eukaryota; kingdom Viridiplantae; phylum Streptophyta; class Magnoliopsida; order Lamiales; family Gesneriaceae; genus Primulina; species Primulina eburnea. The sequence goes on along the minus strand of NC_133111.1, from coordinate 37,376,396 downwards.
TAGAAGTGAAAAGAAATACTAGGGATGATGCTATCTGAAAAGAATTTTTTTTTAAAATTTGTGAACGTGCTCATGATTTTGATATAGGTTTATAAATGCTAGCTTCTGTCGATCATTTTATCCTCTTAAAACTTATTGAACTGCACATGTATCACACTTCAATCTCTCAACTGTTTGAGTTCATCCCTAATTGTTGGGGTTAAGGCAGGATGTTAGAAGAGAAAAATTGAATGTGAAACCCAAATTTTCTCGGAAAACCATCCATAACCAATAGGAAATCGAGGGTTGCATTTGGAGAAATATTGTATGAAACTGAAGCTGTCTAACACATCTCAAGAAATAGCTTAACTGTGGGATCCCATTAGCTCCGGGGTTATGCAAAGCAGAAGAATGTGTGTGTAAAAAATTATAATACATGGCCATTCGCATGAGCTTGTTGGGAGATACCTTAACGAAAGATTCATTGTGTACAAGTAATACGTGAAGACAGAATATTGATTCCTCTCAGATTCTTGTTGTGGCATGATTCAACAATATTACTGTTTACTTCGTTGGAACTGTTGGAACGTATACACCGGTAATTGGATCACAAGATGGTTATGTATGCTATAAAAAAATATTTGTTTTAGTTTTGATACTGTAAGGATTTGAACATCGTTTTATAGGATATCCTTCATGGCTTCCTGGTAACTCCCATCAATCCCGCTGTGATGTCTGGTACTTGTTGTTACAGAATATGCAACATCGGAATAGTATATAGTTTCTTTAGCTGAAGCATATGCTCTCTGTGTCATTATTTCCTCTTTTCAGAAGTTTTGGGACTCATTGACCTTGAGATAGGAATATCATGAAACATTTAAAGGAATATCTCCTCGTGGGTTCTTCGCTAAAACTCTTCCATCAACTATCCTTCGATGAAGATTGAGACAACCAAGTGATTTATTCGAAAAGAGAATTGAAAGAACATTCAATTGATTTCTTTAGTTATCCTAATAAAACAAGATGGATCTCATATTCAACCATACCCTTTAATAACAAACAATTCCTCCTCTTGGAAAACATCATTTATCTTTGATGTTCCAGTTACAGTCCAGAAGAAGAGAATATCGTCCTCTTTAAGGAAATCTAAGATATGAATTCCAGCTCTTGGAAACACCATTTAGCTTTGATGTTCCAGTTAGAGCCTGATAGAAGAGAATCTCATATTCAGCCTTTCTAAGGTTTTGAAACTGTGCTGAATCTGACGGCCCTTTGAGCCCGGCTGATTGCCTCTCCCTTAATAGGAGAGGTTTTCTACATTTGAGCCCAGCTGCTTGCGTCTCCTCTCCCAATTTTTGCTTAAATACCCTCGTGAATATTTCTTTATTTTTTAACACAATACCCTCGTGAATACTAGATACATCATTTATACTCAAAAAAAAAATTATCAGGCTCCACGAAGTCCACAGATATAATATCTATATATTGGCTGGTTGTGTTCGAACCTCATTTAATGATGACATATTGTTAATTTCTTTTCTAGGCCTGGATACTCTTTCAAGCTGGGAAATCATTGGAACTAGTTGATGCAAGCCTACAAAAGTTCAATCCTGAAGAAGCAGCAGTGTGCATTCATTTAGGACTTTTATGCTGCCAAGCCAGCGTCGCAGATAGGCCAGAAATGAATTCCATTCAGCTCACTCTTTTGAGTAATTCATTCACTTTACCTAGACCTGGAAAACCAGGTGTTCATGGTCGTGCAGGCCGATGGACTACCACGACCAATACTTCTGATGCTTTTACCACTAGTACTGGCAATGCGAGTATCCAAACTGGTGCTAATAAGGATTCAGATCAAGACACTGGTTTTATCGACGAATACTCTAGAAACTCGATTTCATATTCATCTGTGGGTGAAGGTAGGTGAAGATAATTAAGGTCATAATAATTTTTAGCACTTTAAATATCTAGCAACATAAATATTGTTTTATTTCATGTAATGTGTATAAAAATGGAGAATATCTTGGTGATAATATACTTTTAGATATTTCAAGGACATGGATTATATTCTATAGACATGCGATAGAAATGCAACACTGTTCGTGTCAGAAAGTTGTAATGTATTTTTAGCTGTTGTACATTTGATCATTCTACTTCAACATTTATGGGATTTTGAAGTATTCAGGCTTCATTCAATCCAACTGCATTTGCAAGATAGATTGAATTTTCGATCTATTCAGTTTTATTTAGGTAGCATACTTTGTTTGTTTTAGTGTAAAGGCCAAAATTTTGTGATACTCTGCTTACAATATTCTAAATATAGCCCAAGTGTAACAGCTGGGCATCGAGCAATTGAGAAGGAATATCTGGAAATTTTGAAGAATTCAGCAGTCGGAGCTCGAAAATCTCATGATGAATGATCCAATACGGAGAGAAATCGCGAAGTCGATACACACACACACGTCGTCGTATGAAATACTTAAATTTGTTATTTTCACGATCTTTTGCTCAAAATACCGTGGATTACTGCTCCTGCAAAGCATTTGGAATGCCATTTTTTCCGCCAAAATTTTAAAAATTACACTCCAATGTGAGTATTTATCCAATAACAAGAAATTAATGGCCTCTTCCATTGTGTTCATGGGTTTTTTAAAAAGAAATTTTTAAAATTGTGTTCATGGGTTTTTTAAAAAGAAATTTTGGTTTTTCACTACTTAAATTTTAAAATAAAATATCATATGACATAAAATATATTTTTAAAATAAAATTATGTGCTCGCCTACCATTTTCATAAACTTTTCTTATTGGCTATATTTTGACATTATTAGAGACCCAAGAATATAAGAACTGCCTCTCTCTCCCCTCTCATTGGAATTTCTTTAAATTCCCCGCACTTAGGGATGTAAACGAACCAAACAAGCTCGGTTCGATAAAAGCTCGTTTGAGCTCGTTTAATGAGGCTCGTTAAGATAAACAAACCAAACTCAAGCTTTACAGTATTCGGCTTGTTAGCTCGTGAACATGTTCGTTGATAAGTTCATGAGTAATCTTTTAGATTAAAAAATAATAGTTTTGATATTTGATTTATTGATTTTGCATATTATTTATGAAATATATAAAAAAATCTATTAAATTTATTTATTATAATAAATTTACAAATTTTAATAAGAATAATATATTATATATAATTTACTTTTTAATTAATTTAATGAAAATTTAAATGTATAATTCATATTTATTAAGCTTGTTTAGGCTAAAGGCTTAAATAAGCTCGTGAGTCATGCATATATTCTTTAAATAAAGCTCGAGCTCGGCTCGATTATAAACGAACCAAGCTCAAACATTCAAGAGTTCGGCTCGACTCGACTCGATTACATCTCTACGGCCGCACTCCCTTCAATAAATTTTGAAGTTTTTTTTTATTGATACAAATCCAGAAGTCGATTTCGTGAATAAGAATGCATCATTCTTATGAAGTAAAACTAGTTTTATTAAAGTTTTGCATGTCATCAAAGCAATATGTATTGAGTCATTTTTTTTGTGCGTAGATTGTTCTTTTTACAAGTCTTTTGCATGGTAATCCTTTTTCCTATGGGAATATTGCACCATTCATGGAACAAATTATTTTTAGTATGAAATCATGATTTTCCTTCATCAAGTAAAAGAATTATTGTTTTTCATAGTACAAATTATTTTTATCAAATGAATGAATGATTTATATGACTTTAAACTTGTTTTTTTACATGAAACGAGAGATATGACAATGAAAATGATATTTTGATACATTTGTAGTAGTAGAAGTAGTACGAGATTAGTGCCTCGGGGAGTTGTATTGTATGTTATGACAATGGTGTATAACTATATAAGTGATCAGGTATCCAATGAATGTACTCTTTGAGGTGATTACCACACTAGCATATATGCATCCCATGAAATGTGAAGCATACTATGATGTTAAGTTTATGGTCTTGTCCTGTTATATGATTTTACTATGAGAAAAATTATATTTTCGTTCCTGTAATTTTCATTTTTTCCACTTCTATTTCTGTTAAAAATAAATTTGTATTTTTAGTCCAGTAACTTGCATGTTGTTTTTTTTTTTTTTTTCATTTTTGGTCTTGTTAATAGTGTGTTTATATTTTTAGTCATGTAACTTGTATTTTTTTTTATTTTTTGATCTTGATAACGATTAATTTGAAATTTTAATCATTTAACTTGCATGTTCTTTTCGTCTTTTTTTATCGAAGTCTATCGTGTATGTAGAAATTTGATTTTATGGCAAATGTGGATGCTAACATGAACTTTTTGAAGGAAATTTGCATGTATGTTGTGATTTTTTTAAATATTATTTGGAAGAAAGCAATACGTACTCTGATAAAAAAATCCAAAAATAAAAAATATAATATAATTTAAAAGACTAAAAATGCAAATGTAATGTTAACATGACCAAAACTGTGAAAAACGTATTTTATGAGACTAAAAATGCATATTCATTTTTAACACGACAAAAAGTGAGAATAGAGTAAATTACAAACCAAAATGTAATTATCTCTTTTATAATGTACTAGTTACCACCTGAATAAGTTTTTTGAGTCTTTAGAATTACTATCTTTAGATTGTGTGATACCCTTTTTCTACACTTATTGAAAATGAAAGTTTAAAATGATTTATAAAGGTTTACAATAGAATTCTATAACAACTTGAGTTAACCATTTTCGTAAAACGAGGCTGAGATGAAATTATTTCTATAGAAATCTATTCTACAGTTGTGCAGCTCGGGCTTTATAAAGTTTCTATATCAGAGACGGTCATCAATAGGAACAAAGGAAATAAGCGTTTTGCTGGGGCAAGTATTACGTGGATTAGAGCAATCCTTTGAACCTGCGGAGCAAAGTGTTAAATCACTGGAGCGACCTCTTGAAACTATAGGAGTCATCTCTAGATTCCCAGAACTGGTGGATCAAGGGACAAGCTCACATTCTGAAAGATAGATTATTGTGATATTTTTGTCCCACATTGGTTGAAAATAAAAGTTTAAAATGTTTTATAAATGCTTGCAACACGCTTCTATAGCTGCTTGAGTTGACAATTTTTGTAAAACAATAACGGATACGAAACAGTTTCTATAGAGGACTATAAATTTAATTAAAAACCCGAAAATATTTCTACAAAAATTATCACAACATATAATTAACAAATGATACAATTAATAAAAAAATATTAATTATTATGAATAAGCTTTTAGCATCCGGTCGAACGATGTTGGAGACAAACTCAACAAACAAAATTATAATCTAATGATATTGAAAATTATTATCATAACACGTTATTAAAAAATAAAATAAAATCATTACAGAATTCATAAATTTTTTTTATATATTATACATTGCTTGTCAACGCTTGAATTTTAAATAATAAAAAACAAACAAATGAAGAATAAAAATGTCTACAAATAAGGTCTGTATCATCGAAAACAAAAAAGAAAAATTTCTGTATTCAATCTCGATGAACATCTATATACAGTAAAACTTCTATAAATTAATAATTTTGGCATCTTGTAATTTTATTAATTTAGATAAATCTTAATTAATCGATAAATTAATAATTTATTATTTTAAAATATATATTTATTTATTGAACATAAATTAAATCACATAAAAAAACATTGTGTTTCTCTGATGATATAATCTTTGAATCAATATAAAAAATAAAATTTATTACACAAATATATTTATATTTATAAAAATAAGTAAATAATATTCATTGTTTTTAATAATTCCATAATATTTAATATATTGACTAATCAAATAAAAGTCTCCATACAAAACAAACAAAAAGACAGAAATTATTTTATAAGATTTAAATTTCAAGGAAAAAAAAAGCATAATCATATTTTATTAAGTTGTTCTAGTTATTTTTTATGTTTTTATAGAATTATTAATTTTTTATATTGACGAGTCCATATAGTTATATGAGAGTTTTTCAAAAATTTATTATCTTATTAATTTATCAAAATTATAAATTTAGCAAACTGCTCTAAGTTAGGGATAAGGAAAACTATTATTTTAGGAGTAGATCTCTTGTGAAACGGTTTCACAAATATTTATCTATGAGATGGATCAATTCTATCGATATTCACAGTAAAAAAAAAAAATATTCTTAGCATAAAAAATAAAATTTTTCAATAATGACCCAAATAAGAGACATGTCTCACAAAATACGATCTGTGAGACCATTTCACATAAGTTTTTACTTTATTGTAGAGAGAGTATTAATTTATCGATTTTTAATTTATAAAAATTTTACTGTAAAGATGCGTGGAGCAGCAGTGAATTGAATTAACCCGTAGTATTGACAGGATTCCCTTTTTTTTAAGTTTATTTTAATTAAATTGGAGACCGATTTTTCCGGTCCACGCCATTTTTTACTTATAAAGCATTTTATTATTTATGTCGATTTTTTCCGGTTTGAACCAATTTTTCATATATACATAAATCATTTTACTAAAACAAAAATATTAAAATAATAATAATCCGTGAAAGCTTGTTACTTATAAATCATTTTATCATTTACTAAAATAAAAATATTAAAATAACCCACAATGCTTTATTTTTGTAAATGTTTAATTTTTAAAAGAAACAATCAAAATTAATGAACATGTCGTAATCGAACTGAAGAATAATTTATACTAATGTTCTGTGACATGTAATACATGACATATTAATTTTTTTTATAATTTTTGTTATATTAATTATAAATAAAATTTATTGAGATAGTTTAAATTTTTAGAGAAATTAGAAATAAATTGAAGAAAAAAATAAGAGAAAGATAGAGAGAAATATATAAAAATTATTAATAAACTGACACATAAAAATTAGCTAATAAATTTTATGAAAGATGAAACTATGAAGAAACTTGAATGGGTCTCATGTGAGACCGTCTCACGGATCCTAATCTGTGAGACGAGACCCTACCTATATTCAAAATAAAAAATAATATTTTTAGCATAAAAAATTAATATTTTTTCATTAATTACCCAAATAAGAGATTCGTCTCACAAATACAACCCGGTTGTGAGACCGTCTCACACAAGTTTTTGCCAAGAAACTTTGGTGTGACATTAACATATAAAATAACTTTAATATGTATTCTTTTTTTTTTAGATTTAATATTTATTAACTTTAATAATTTTGTATGGATAAATTATAGAAATAATATATTCAAGAAATAAATAAATAATAATGATTAATATGTGGGAGTGATTCTACGAATTTGTCAAAGTCAACTCCATTATTGTTTGATATATATTTGACTTCACCGATAAATCAAATTTGAACTTGAAAATATGTTTGTAAAGTTAACTTGATTTAAAATATGGGTAAAATATTAAATATTAACAACTCTTCGTCGTCAAACATAAATTTTTCTCACTCTTTATTTATCCAAATGTTTGTTTGAACTCTCTAATCTTTTAAAATTTCCAAAAATATAATCAATCTTTATAATTATGTATATATCGAGCATGTTCTTAAATGCATATACTCCAAAGACATGCAACTACACAAGATTTTCAACCTATATATCATGTTTCAGATAATTGAATTTATAATGGTCAATCATGTTTCCGTATAATAAATTGAACAATTTACCTATTTGACTGGAGTATCATCGGGTTATATCCACCCGATTTTATAGTCAACAGATGATTCATGACGTAGATTCTTTCAACAACACCTAACACAATCATGTTTCGTCCCCTACTTCAGAGTGTATAGTAAAATAATTTGATTTGAAATTAATACATGAGAGTGACAATAAATATTGACCTTTTTATTCAGAAAATACAATTTATTAGTACATAGTAAATTCTTCTACAAGAGATTACTATGTGCATAGTAAATTCTTATACAGACCTTATTTGTAGACATTTTTATTCTTCATTTGTTTGTTTTTTATTATTTAAAATTCACGTGTTGACAAGTAATGTATAATATAAAAAAATATTTTTATGAATTCTGTAATGATTTTATTTTATTTTTTAATAACGTGTTGTGATAATATTTTTCAATATCGTTCGATCGGATGCTAAAAGCTTATTTATAATAATTAATATTTTTTAATTAATTGTATCATTGTTAATTATATGTTGTGATAATTTTTGTGGAAATATTTTCGGGTTTTTAATTAAATTTATAGATCTCTATAAAAAAATATTTCGTATCCGTTATTGTTTTACAAAAATTGTTAACTCAATCTGTTATAGAATTCTTAGAGGAGGAACTTGCTTATCTACCTATAGTAGCCATAATTACAACACACATATATTAAAAAAACTATCACAAGTTTATTTTGAGAGAAAAATGAAGAGGTTGAATGATGTCTTCATCTTCCTTATGCTTTGGTATTTATAGAAGTTCTAGTGGATTTGACATTCGAAATTCAAATCTTGTGAATTATTCTCCCAATTGTGGCCGACAACATCTTGTGAGTGGTGATCTTTTCACCCACTAATTACATGTCTTCATGAGTGGTTGAGTAGTCCATTTTCCACTAGTTAGTGAAATCGTCTTTTAGTGGTGGTTTATCCTCCATTAATGAAGCGTTTGAATCACATGTCTGTTTTATCTTTGTCGAAGAATCTTCTGCTTTTTTGTGTAGTCGCTCACCACTTAGGCTTATTTTTACATCATGCTTTCAGTCAGATTTTGGCCGAAAACCTTTTCTAAACTATGACTCATTCTGGTTTGGGCATTCTGGGTAGATTTATTCTGACATTCTTCCCACATGATTTATATTACAGAATTTTCGACGAGTTTCTTTGCTTCCCGACAACTTGTTATTCCACATAAGATTTCTTTCTTTTCAGATAGTCTTCTACAAAACTTGTTGTTTTACTGTAATTGTATTTAACAAAAAAGATTTATTTACAGAATACTGATAAAAATTAAATGTAAACTTTTGTTTGGTCATCTCGGTTAGACAGACCCTATAGACCACATACTCTTCTGATAGATGTGTCATCCTCAATTAATGAAGCAATAATGAGTGTTTCTTCGGTTGGAGGATCTTTGATAATTTTTTGAATATTTGTATCTGATCTCCTTAGCTTGATAAAATGAAAGGCTTCTATTAAATCTTTTCATGTCGTCTCTAGTGTTATACTGAAAAAGTATAACTCCAAAATAACTCATCTAGAAAATAGTCATTGTTTGTCCATGTCTCGTGTACTGCTTCCTAAATCAATTTAGGCAATTTTGAAATTTCTAATAAGCTGAGTGATTTAGTATAAACTGAGGCAAGAGCCCCGAATTCATACTATATCTTGTCCTCATTTGGATATGAATTTAGTTTCATCCATATCCTGGGATATTTTCTTACTACATCAACCCTTATGGCTGGGTTAATATCTTCTTCTTTTCAATTTCCCTCAGTTCTGTTAATATACATGAAATGGAAAAATTACATATTCATCAGTACCAATCTTAGATTTACTATTGTCTATATGAGGTCTAAAATCGATCTCTTCATCTTCAATACCGAGGTAGATAATGGACTTGAAGATTCGAGATAAAGATTTAGAGTTTCAATTTTTGTTTTAGCTGACTCATCTGAAAATAAACCCTGATTAACCTGTTGTTTCCCGAGTTAACCTTTTGTTAAAGGTATTTCAATCCCCTACTACATGTATTGAACCTTGGAATCGAAAACTATCTATTTGAGAAATTAGTGGCTTCTAATGCTTTTGAGGATAAATATTTACATTACCGACCATAGTTGGATATAAATCTATAAACACAATATAACTAATCATTCATTCCTTTATTCAACATCATTAATTTTTAATTTTTAATTTATTTAAAAAATTAAAAATATTAGAACAATCAGAATAATCTCTAACCACCAGATTAAATGTTTTATTTTATTTTTTAAAAGAAGAAGCTGACAAACACTCCACGCACGAGGTTCCTCGCCTCATAGGCATTCTTGATTGGTGCAGAGCCAAATGATTTTTTGAGGAAAGAAATGGAAGAAATGATATCTGCCATAAAACGACGAAGACAAAAATTTATATGAAACGATCTCATATGTCGTATTTTGTAAGACGGACATCTTATTTGGTTCATCCACGAAAAAATATTATTTTTATTGTGAATACGATATAATTGACCCATCTCACGAATTTTTGGTTGATCCGTCTCACAAATAAATATTCGTGAAACCGTATCACAAAAAACCTACCCAAAATCTGTTCAAAATTATTCGTATGCTAGCATGGATACAGAAGATGAGCCAATAAAGATTTCGTCTGCGCAACTCCAGTGGGTTGTGCGTTTATTAGAGACAGACAGTAAGTGCAAGGAACTGCCGATCAGAAAGATACCGGAGACGAGAAATGGTAAGAATCAAGGGATCTTAATTTTTTTTAGCATCAGTGAATTTAATGTTAATATACAATAATACGCATTTGGAGTGAACATACATGCACTTCTTACAGAGATCACATTTATTTAACTGTTTAGGACTCCGACAAAAGAAAATTTAAAGTAGAATGATTTTCATCACTGATAATTAGCCCATAAAATACAATTTTAAATGAAAAATACCTAAATAAGTGGACCTCAAACCAAACCTTCGACATGTTAAGACAATACCATCAAGCATAATAGTACTCAAAGCTGCCACCTTCAACCTAGTACCTTTAGCAAATAGTAGTCATACAATTATGTATGTCATACATATAACCTCCGTATAAAGACACGCGATTTCTGCATCATGTGTCGGCAGCTAATGTGTGTATATATATATCTATATGTATATACATAGGTACTCGTTATATAACCGAGCAGATTGCTATCTCCAAAGTCCCAACTCTTGCTACTGTTAGTTGTGTCAACAAAACCCATCATCAGTTGCTGCTCTTCACCGATAATGTCAGATAATACAACGGCTATACATCATACACAGGTAACCGCTCTTCGATGCAAACTCGACAGATGGGGCATTTCTTACATTTCTCTGAACAAGTGCTGTATGAAATTAAAGAAAACTTTATATGCAATAAAAAAGTACATATGATTGCCAACTTTTCAGGAATGATTAGCTAAAGTTGCATCACAGAATGTAGGGATTTCGAATGAAAAGATTTCGAATCATTTAAACGAATCCACTCAAGTTTGTTTAATCTCTAAATCTCTGGATTGAAAAATCTTGAACTATTATGTTTTAGTAATTTTTTAATCACGATGATAAATTTCAAATTCTACGGACATTTGAAATCCAATCCTCCAGAATCCAGGTGGAGCCTAAGATTTACTGCAAAATATGAAAGTCGGTCACTTACCTGCATAAAATGCGATGCCTGCATGGAAGAAGTACAACACTGATCTCTCCCTCGAAGCAGACTCTGCACAAAATTTTTTCCTGGCAGCAGCATCAGGAAAAGCCATAAAGGTGGTTGTACAAATTGACTTGTGTCAAGCATCATATTAAATGTAAAAAGCAATATTCACTAAAGTGAAATGGCATGGTTAACCTCCACACTACTTTTACGTTCTATCGCGAGGAGTGCGTAAAAATAAATCATTCCACATACCAAAAGCATTTATCATTTCCACAAACATGACTTAGATGGCAACATGATTTATTATGAGACGCTCTATGACCAGTGTACATAACACACTGCAGCTCACATCAAACATATAAAGAGATCTCCCTCATTCATATAGTAATCTTTCATTAATTTTTTATTGGAGAAATTGGGCCACACTTAAAACAATTTAAACTTTATAGATTCTTGGAGTAAGGATAATTAAAGAATTGTATAAGTGTGACCAGGGATAATCAAGTGTGTCAAAACCAAAAATCGGGATTGTGATCGTTACATGTTGGAGTCTCTCATACTCCTGCTGCCTGAATTTCGTAATTTGAGTTTGCTCACCGAGTGCTGCTTGAAGCCTCCAAACCTATAAACGAACAACAAAAATGGTGATGCATTTTGCAATACTCTCAAGGATGGAAACCAATAAGAAAAACCTCGGTAAGTGACCGTAAAACAAAGATATGTAACTAAAAAGGAGACAGATACCTCCTCCGTGAGGTCCTTCTTAGGCATTTTCTTCACTATCTCAGGTGGATAACCACAGAAAGTGTTATAACTGATTCATCAGTAAAAGAAACAATCAGCATGCTAAGTCATCCCATAGAATCCTTTCTACACTATTAATGCTGATATAACAGCAATAAGGTAACTAGAAACCAACCACCATGCTCAAGCATTGTTCAGACCAAAAAAGATAAAAAACTGAAATGTACGAAATTACCTCCTAATAAAAATGTTTATACTGTTGGAGTAACCATTGCAGTTCACATAAGTCATAACCCTAGTGGTAACGCCAGGTTGATGAAACTATTTACTAGGTCATTGCGCCAAAATCTATTAGTTCATAGCTATTAAGTCGTATACGTTAAAACACAGAAGCAGCACGATATTTAGCAACATAATTAGCATATTACTGATTATTTACAAATGTTAAATGCCTACATGTATCATGAACCTTTTACATTCATGCTCGTCGACGAAGATGTCTCTTCTCAATGAGTTACTATGTTCCAACAAAATTCGCAAAATATAGAACAAATGTCATTTTTTAGGCACTCATTTGGGCAAGGATACTATAGGTTGACTTGATTGTTACCCAGAAGTGAATGCATGGCTGGTGTCTGCAGGTTTTTAATTGATCCCATGCGCAACATGGATGGTCAAGGCAAAAGTCTTACCCTGAGATGCCATCATGGAAAAGCCGGGCCTGTTCTTCTCTGCTTGTTTCATCAATGGACCACCAACCAAGCAGCCTGAAGATAAAAATGCAAACTTAATGTAGTCGCCACAAGAAACATCCCCAGACAGCCAGTTTTTTAATCTCAAACAACCTACCATCAAATAGCATGTCTATAATCACTACCTGGAGCCATGGTGCAGGAAACCAAAGCAGTCATGAACTCTTGCAGAGTATATCAAATATAATCCTCTGTCAGCTTCACTCCGTAGCAAAAGAACTACTTTTTCCACCAGTCTAGATGTAGCAAATAAGATTCCAGCTCCTTGCACTAGTAAAATAGGAGAGAAGAGAACTGGAAGCGGAACATTTCTAGCACTGGGTGGGGTTCCCTAATTCAAAGCCCCTGGTCATTTAGTTGAAAAAAAATCTAAAGCACTACAACTGCTCCAATTACAGTCTGCATAAGCAATAATTAATACCTCAAGCCACATGCAAAGGAGAATTTGAAAACCAACAATAGGAATTTTCATGATATGGCCACCAATGTCTTGCAGACTGCAGATTCTATCCGTTGAATGATCCTCAGAGGAGATCATCAAGCCACTGTTCCAATCAACATATCTAACACCAGTAGAAGACGAGCTTTCCTCTCTAGTTCGAACATTTCTATGAATTATTGGATTAGACCATTTGGTACAGACAAGAAATGCAAAACATTCTGCGATCCTGTAGAAATACAAATGAATCAGCTCTCACGCATGTAAAACACTGCCGACAAAAAGCACGAAGGTTAAAAACTTTTTAAATGGAAATGGTACCCATAATTAATGAACAAGTCCCACCAGCCTAGAGCACCGACATCACCTGTAATGTAAAAATATTATATAAAAAACGAAAATCATAATCCAGGAAAAAACATCATGGCATTTATGCAGAACAAAAGTAAGTTTAACTTGATAAAGAACTCAGAGTAATCAACATTCTCTCTTTTTGTGATCCCACCAAAGACTTGTATAACTCAGACAAATACAAGAGATAAGGAAAGAGATAGTTCTTTACCACTCAGCTTCAGGAGAGTGAAAACAGTTGCCGCAACAAAGAAAATCATGGAGATTGCAACCCAGAAGTGCTAACCACAGTAAATTGTCATTAGTAATAAATCTTCGAGTTCCTGGTAAACTCGATACAAATATAACCATGATACAATCAAATGAAAAAAACGGACAGATCCCGCAAAAGGCCTAAATTCATGAACTGCATAGCATAAATAAAAGTCACAAGAGGGATTGACAAGACATAAAACTCGAGAAACAACCAAAAAAATGTGTGACCAACATCAGCACCACGAAACAAGTGCAAAATTTCCCTCCTTTTGTTCATGGTACTTCATAACATTCACAAACCCATCGTTTTGGAAATGGACAGTTTGGGGGTCGTACAGTCTCGTCTCTTTTTATTCCTAAAATGCTCATCAGAACAAAGCACCAGAACCAAATCAGAACTCTCCATTTGTCCCTAAAGAACTCATTCCAAGATTTTTCCATCTGTTGTGCCACCTGAGGCACTCCTCGCAATCCATGCGAGCACCATGAAATTGGACATACAACTCCACCAGCAACAGGTGCTCCTCAGTTCTTTAGACACAATTTGAAAACAACAAACCTTTTCCTCTCCTGCTTGATTTGAAATCCATATCCAGGGGAACTAGTATGTGCGCAATCTCTGGAAAAGCATACATAACAAACACGCCTCCGTACAGTGTGTGATACTACTTTTTACAGTACTCCACTAGATAAGTGTTTTGGTGCATAAGTAATATTTTACTCCACAAAGGCCAACAAAGGAAGAAACAAAATTTCTTCACCAAGACCAAGTGGACAATCTTTAAAGCATAACAGATAAGCATGTGGATGCAATAACTCAACTCCACACTACAAGCCAATCGGTATTAGATACGGATATAGAATACTCTTTTTTTGCAGCGTATAGAGCTCCCAAGTTTGTATGGAAGCTCAATCATTTGTTACAGGGGTTGAGAAAGTAGGGAAAACTAAATTTGTTTTATTGGCTAACCCTTTCACTGGCTTAGTCACTTTTTTCACACGTTTTTTGAGGGAAAAATAAATTTGTTTTATTGGCTAACCCTTTCACTGGCTATATTCACTCACCGACTGCAAAAAGATGCATAGAAACAACACTGACAACTATTGATTAGTAGGAATGTATAAAAAGGAACAAAGAATGCAACTGTTCAACTAAGAGCAAAACTCACAGGAAGTGTCTCCCATATTGCCTCATGACTCGTGTTTTCATCATCTCCGGGTAATAATGCTTTGCACATTCTGTATCATCAATGCAAAAGGGAAAAAATAATAAATTTCTAATACCAATGATAATTCGAAATGAATTATGATCGTGTGTCAAAAAAATATGGTATTCTTTGTCAATTTTATGGCAAAACATCCTAGACAAGGATCATTTACTATAGACAAAAGATAGAAACAGAGCCCGCCTAAAATTATTAAAAACACCATTTTTTTAACTCTCATATCCATATATTTATAACGTTCAATAGAATAAAGTACATAAAATTTTTATGTACATTAAAACTTTATTTCAAAATAATATGTTCGAGCTCCCACATACTTTATCTACCATATTCATGAAAAATGAAAAGCACAGTGCATGAATCTAATTAGTACTCTTTCTTTCAAATCATTGTTTCAAGCTCCAACATACTTTGCCTGGCATATTAAGGAAATCATGGCACATGAATCAAATTATTGTTATATATCCCAAAATATGATTTTTGTTTTAACCAGGGAACAGACTGAAAGCCTAGGGCACTCAAGTTAAAGCTGTACCTAAAATTGTCGACAAGGACAATAACTTCAAAGGCCAATAAAGGAAGGAAGACGATTTTCAGATTCACAGCAGCTAAACCATTAACTGCACCACAGAAACAAGTTAATACTAAAAACAATAGCAACTGCTAAAGCAAATGATTATATCATCATATCTCTGATATGTGACGGGACTGAGCAGATTAAAGGCATGTGCACAAATCTTCCTTTTTTTCATGAAAATTAACACAGTTGCATATTAAAAGGATGGAGGTAATTACTTTATAAGTAAGACTCAGAGCATGTTAAAATTCATTAGTGGTTTTGCTTCCTTACCATTTGTACTCTCGAGATATATACAAAGGAGCAGTTCGAACGCGACAAGCAGTGGCACAGCAACCACAGTATGACATGGGGCCCACTATTCACAAATTTTAAAAGAAAACATAAGAAAAAATAGAATTTAAATTCATCAGAATTTTTACTTGATATTGCAGAAAGACGCAACCTCTGCTAATCTAACAAAGTTGTATGATATCATAAATGCATTCCTAAAATTCTTATTTGACATGTCATACATGGCGACCATGAGGAACAGATGGGGCAGGTAGAGAGAATCTCCCTCGAGCAACAACTGCGTGAAATAGCCAAAGTGGAAAAAAGATCACCCTGCACAGAAGTGCCTAAACATGAGGGGTTTCTTTGAAGGGACATGTTTTATCTGCTTGGGCAAAATTATGCAGAAAGTTAGGTTTATATCACATATAGAAAAAACAATAGCAAAGTTTTGTTAGATCCTAATAAACATAATGAATGGCGAGTACAGTAGCAGATAGATACTCTATAAAGGACGCAATAAAGGAATAAGTAGGTCAAAGAAGAAGTGGAAAAATAAACCAGACCACCAAGAGCAGGTAACTATGTGATCAAGCTTCAGAACTAGCAAAAGAGTGAAATTGAAAAGTAAAGTGTGTGCCGCCACTTGCTGCAATGACTTTCCTACTCTTCTCCAGCTCATTTCTACCCCTGAAATTGTTACACACAAGGCACTCATGAGAAAGAGAGAGATTTTCATCTACATAACAGCAACAGTAAAAGGAAAAAGTAAAGGACTAATTATGTGTATATCATTATACTCAAATATATCAATAACACATCGCAAGAAAATCAATAAATAATAATTGTGTCTACATCCTTATACTTGTATAAATCTCTCAAAAGTATCTCATACGAGTATTTTTACATTACCTTAGGCACAGAGAAGCATTAATTACTATGTAACGCAAATTATAATTTCAGATGAATTCCAGAAGAATCATTTTAATTAACGAAAGCCATGAAATTGGATGAAGTAGGAAATTTATTTTCTTCCAAAATGTCAGCACTTCTTTCCCATCTCTAGTTTTTATTAGTGTGTGAGTTTTTCGGCATACGAGATGCTTTGCAGCCCACTGAATACAAAAATATAATGCAATGTGTCCTGCCAGAAACTACGAGTTTACCAGACGACTACGGTTGGACATGTGAGCATAAGCTCTCAAGGAGACAACAGGCACACAAATAACCTAACTTATGTGCTCATGCTTGAGAGGAAATCAGAAATTAATCCAGTTTTTAAGCCACACACTCGTACACACAACAAACAGCGCGTAATTCAGTTCACCAATATATTTCTTTGAGTATCAATGGTACCGTAGGACTACATACAGCACTGCAACAAAAAACACAAATTGAACGATCTACAATACAGTATGTACTGAAAACAACTCTTTATTCCATTTCAAATTCCCGTTCTTTGGAACATGAAAACCCCTCCGTCCTCGCTCTCTGAAGAAAACGGACAAATAAATGGTTAAAATATTACCTTACAAAAACAAGAGCTAGCCAAAATTGCAGTCTCTGCGGAAAGGGAGCTTCCGATCGGTCACAGAAAGAGAGAGATAAACTAATTCCAGCCAGATAGGGCTTTCAATTGTTGCAGCTTTTACCTTTCCTTCCTCTTCGTGAATGGTTAGCGCATGCATAGATAGAGAGAGAGACCGAGCTTAGGGTTTTCAGCCACCTTCTTCCATGGCTGAGCAGGACGGAGAAGAAAAGGAAATGAAAGTACAAAGTACCACAGTCGATGTATTGGCTTTACGGATATTGGTCTCTTTCATACAACTTGTCGGCTTGTCCTAAAATATCGTAAATAAAATATAATTTTCCTTTTTAAAATTTTTTTTTAGGAATGATAAATTGTCATATCATTACCTGCAGTCCTATTCGCATATCATATGTATGTATGCAGTTTTTGAATTTATATTTTTTTGTAACAAGTAATTTTTGTTCTAAAAATTTAGAGAATATATGAAAATTTTAAAAATATATTAAAAATTTTATAAGATATTTTGATAATTAGAACAATTATTGAACTAAGATATTTTTTGTTATTTATATTTTGTAGATGATAATAATAATTTTGTAGTCATTTCATAAATCATAATGAAATTCTACATCTTCTCATCTATCACTAAAATTCTAATAAGATTGACTCAACTTATAAAAACATATTATTTTTTATATTAACAATATCGTTTTTTATGATATATATAGGTCGGGTTGACATTGAATATAAATCGGTGAGATGATTTAATAAGAGATTGACCCCTCTGTTTTATCCATTATAGATAATACATATGTAAAATCAGCAATCATGTGCAGTCGTGAGGACACGCTCACTAGAGAGCAAGAATTAGCCGAAGTAGCAATCAAGGCATCAATACACTAAGATATAGTTTGGTACACATGATAACTAAATGATTAATAAGTTATCATCCTTCATCCCATGTTTGGTTCATTTTTTATCGGCCCATGAAAATTGGATGGGCCGTGATAATGCTAGTCCACTATGGAGTAGACATCCCTCTAATGTTCATGGATATCTCCATGATAAATAGTAAATTCTGGGAAATTACATTATTTTCCCTATTTCTTAAGCATTGAGATTTAAATTAGTTTTAGATATTCCTTTGAAAAAAATTTGCTATTGATATTGTGTTAGGGCATGCATAATTTATTAAATTTTAAAAAAATATTTTTGTTATTAAAATTTAAAACTAAATAGTTAGTATTAAAATTAATCTATACTATTTATTAAACTTGAGATATTTCGAAATTTCGTAGATAATTTATTTAAAATATCCATAATCAAATTATGAACTCATGAAACAATAAAAAAAATATAAAACTTAAAACATAAATAACATAAATATATAAAAAATAAAAAACGAACTAGCGTATTACACACATCAAATTAAAAATTTAAAATATATAAGATTATTTGATAAATACTTTATTTATAATTGTTTTATGACAATGAAACATATATACACATACAAATGCATATATACAGTAATTTAAGAATGAAGATATGCAAGTACATGATCTCGATAACAATGAAAAATAAAGTTTTTATGATAAAGTTAATTTTGTCATTACAATCCAATATATAAATTTAATCACTCTTGTTAAAATCATACCAATCATTCAATATATTATCTTACCATCATACTTATATTTGATTTATCTTTATATTATATATCTCATACTTATCATATCTTGTGTACTAAATTATGCCTAATATGTTTATCAATCAGATGGGATTACAGAAACATTCAACAACTAGTGAAGACAAATGAAGATTTATTCGAGTCATATTCATACATGAAATGCCCGACCTAACTAAAGGTTAACTACGTTAACTTACGACACTGAAATAAAATATTTATCACAGTGTTTAGATAGTATACTTAACATTCAATATTCAAATATCGATAGATAAGAAAATAAATAAATAAATAGAAAAATGAAAATGCTTGACCCGATTCTGAACTATTTTTTTTAATAAGTAAGATAATACGAAATGTGATGGTTGGGGACTTGATCATATATGGATAATGTCTATTATTATCTTCTGATATTTTTGTTTTAGTTCATTATAAAAGCAAAAATTATACTTATTTCTCAACATATTAAAGATTCACAACTTATTAAATACAATAAAGCTTAATAACCCGAAAACATTAGTTGATAACCTTATTTTGTGTTTAATTTAATAGACAATTTAAAACACATTATTATTTACATAAGTTCATATAAATAAAAATGATCTCACCATGATATGCATGAGCTGTTCAGTGATAGGTTCATGCCATCCTAATTACAACCAATGTTAATGTTCACCATTCCATTCACTATTATCGTATAAAAAAAATTACAAAACATGCTGCAGATGGTAATCTATACAAGGGTGTGGATTCGATTATGACCAAACTGACCGAACTGAAATTAGTAAAATGAATAAACATTTTTTTCGATCAGTTGAATCGATCGATATTAGCCATGAAAGCCAATTAAATCGAATCTATAAAAAAATCGATCTGTCTGATTTAAAAAAAAAAACGATTTCTTTTATCAATCCCCATGTAATTTTATTGAATTCCAACAATAGGTTATTCCTAAATAAAATAAAAAGCAAAAAATAAGTTCGGAAATAAATTATAATTTTTGAGGTCAAGTAATAATAAGATTGAACTTTTGTTTAAAGCTCAATACAAACAAATGAGAATTGTAAAAATACCAAGCCCAATAACTGTTCTATATAAGTTGTTTTACGTATAAAACTGAAAATGAACCGACTAAATCAATTTAATTGATATTTTTCATATATAAAAAAACCGATCGACTGACTGAACCAAAGCGAAATTCCGATTTTGTTATTTCTCGTCTGTTCTGTGTTAGATTTTGCACGAATATATACACAATCAGAAAAAGTATAAACAAATTTTTGTTTAATGCTGATTGATCAGTTGCGCCAGAGCCAGAAGTCGCCGCCGAAGGTTGGTTGGCCGACGAGTCTCAGAGGAAGAGTTAGACTTCTAAAGATAGAGAGAGGATATCGTTCGTAGAATCTGATGGCTCGATCTTCTCCAGAGGGAAGTATAAACATATCGGCGAGCACGAAGAAAATAGTCGTCGATAACCGGATTTCCATGCGTTTCTACTTTCGCATAGCCGATAACATTCTAAAGCAGGTATACTGATTTGATCCGCATGTATTTTGACATTAATACTTGTACCCTGGACCGATATGTGAATTGGAGAGGCTTGTTGCCACTTGTTTCTCGATAATGACAATTGTTTATATCCTCGTGGAAGAATTTGAGTCGAATTTGTTTAGTTTTTGGTTTTTCATTGAATATTGCGGAATAATGATTTTTATGATAAAATAGGGATTTTGTAACAAGTGAGACCGTGATTAGAATATGCTGACAAGGCTTGTGTGTAGGAGTAGTGATGGATGTAAGAACTCTTTAAGCTATTGAATTAGAACTAAGCACGCTTGGTTTCAAATTTTATTTGGATTTTCGTCATTAGGAGTTGCGTCGACTCAATTTTATGGATTACAACGCATGTTAGAATGTTGTAATTGTTGTTTTGCTTGGCACCACTCTAGTTGATAACAAGTAGGATATTACGTATAAATCTTCCTACTATTTGCGAATACACCACAATTGGACTGGGTGAGAAGTGAGATAGGTGTTTTGACCTGAAATAATGGAAAGATTGAGTGTCTAATGTCATAGCTGAAATCTTCCACTGACTGTCACCACTATTGGGTTTCAAGGGAACATTGAACTGAGGGTTGCGTTTGTGATTAACTTGAGTAGAGATTGTAGTCTGCTTATAATGGTTGTCTCCAAATATACCAAATTACAAATAACTACTTATCTCCCGGATGATGTCTACGAGCATAAACAAGTACACTTCGTTCTGATGAATTAAATAAGTTCTTAAGCTAAAATATAAGAAGGTGAAATAATTATTTATTTTGCTGCTCCTTGGGTGATTGGAAGTGCACTCCATGAAAAATGATTTAGAATATACGGATGCTTATAATTCATGCATTGAGATTCTTGCACATTATTTGTTGAAGGGATACTTTTTCCAGACCATCAGACATGGTGCTTTGGTTGCCCTTGAAACAGTTATTTGCTTATTCTATATGAGAGGTCATTGTTTTGGAAAAAGCTTGGCTTCGTCTAGATTATGGTGACAAATACATGAAACCTAAAGTTAGCTTTTTTAAGAGGTTTCTTTCTTCTGCGATAATGTATTTATTCTCTATGACTCGATTTTATTTCCAATCAGTTTTTTATGCTGTTTGATTTTACAATTGTACTGTAAGGTTTTCCTCTTCTTATTTAATTCCGAACTCTAATTATTTGACTTGTCAATTTAATGCTATGGTATTGTTTTTTTATATGTGCTTGTGGCACATCAAATTCATTTCTCTTACTTGGGGATGATTTGGTCTCTTTATTTCTAAATATTATTTTTTCATATATAATCCTCCTCTCTATCCATCTCATTCATTATTTTTGTTGTTTTCCAAATTTACTCAGTTAAATTTTTATTTCATTCTGTAGGTCGACATTTTTCGTGAAGAAAAGAATGTTGTAGATTTGTATGTTATGCTTCTTCGATTCTCAAGGTAAGAAAGGATGTCCTACATTGAATTCAACGTATATTTTAAAACAACCCTTTTCGCCAAAATATATATTGCATGAAATACATAAAGTGGTTCCAATGAATGTTGTTTGTTGTCTTTTGTTTAGTCTGGTTTCTGAGACAATACCTTGCCATCGAGACTATAGAACATCTGCAAATGGAACTAAACTGTATCTCAAACGGGTAACAGTTGCTATTCATTGTTCATTTTATATTAATTGTTATTGTTGCGGCTTTTATGTTGACTTTTTTTTGGTTAAATCTCTAATCTGCATTGATTCCTGAATTTTTCTTTTGTATACATTCCACAGAGACTAATAGCTGCATTGACTGAGCTGGAAGAACTGAAGCCAGCTGTTCAAGTAAAAATTAAGGAGTTGCGTGAAAAACAAATTAGTCAGAAAAATGGATGCCGATATTTTCAGCAAAATGAAACTTGGAAATCTTCAGTTGAAAGACCTTATTTGAAGCAACAAAACTGGAGTAATTATAAATTTATATTAATACAAAGAAGGTACTTGAGTCTCCATCTTGTTGATTGGTACTATCTACTATTCGGTTTTAAATTAGGTAAGATTCTGAAAGTTTTTCTCAAGTTAAATTAAATGCTAAGTTGAAGTGTCAGTGTTACGATCTAGCGAATTATGCAAGTATAAATGAGAACCAGAAATGTAATATTGTATTGAGTTGATAAAGAAAACTCCCAGATTATCTGTTACAATCCCTCTCCCTAGCAGAATGCTAGTGACTCACTCAACAAGAATAATAACAGCATGATTCCATCTACCCAACCCCTCTCATTTATTATATCCTCACTCACGTGTTCCCCCTTTCCCCGCCTACAATACACGATCACAATCTTGGGCCAGGGCCTTTAATTCACACCAACAATGAGGCTTAGTGATTCAGAGTTAATTGGGCCTATTGGATCTTGATTCATAACATGTCCTGCCTCTTCAAAAATCGCCTGGTCCTGAAGGCGAAAATCTGGAAATTGAATCATAAAATCCTCCAAATTCTCCCATGTAGCATCTTCCTCTGTTCTTCCCTTCCCATGCACCAGCAACTGCTTTCAAAATTTTCATTTTTTTCTGTCAGATGCGTCCAGCCAAGATTGACACTGGTTCAAATGTCAGAAACAAATCAGCCTCCAATTCCCTAGGCAATTTCGTCTCAGCACAATTCCTTCCCACCACTCTTTTAAGGCATGATACGTGGAAAACAGTGTGCACCTTAGACCCTTCGGACAATTGTACTCTGTAAGCCATTGTCCCCACTTTCCTTAAAATCTTAGTAGGCCCATAGTACCTGGTTTCTAGTTTCTGAAATACCCTTGTACAGACTGAATTTTGTCGATGTGAGCGATGTGGGCGCAACTTTAAATACACCATATCACCCTCCTGAAATTGAACTTCTCTTCCTCTTTCTACGTATTTGATCATCTGTTGCTGAGATCGCCCAAGATTATATTTGATCTGTCTCAGTAGTTCATCTCGATCTATTAGAGCATGCGAAACCACTGCCACAACTGTTTCTCCAGGTAAGAACTGGATCACAGCAGGTGGTTTTCGCTTGTACACCACCTCAAAGGGGCACATACCTCCTGAGGTTTGATATGAAGTGTCGTATCAGTACTCAGCCCAATGCAACCATTGTGCCCAATTCTTAGGCTGCTCCGAATAGAAACAACACAAATAAGTCTCTACACACTTATTCAATGCTTCACTTTGGCCATCAGTTTCAGGATGGTATGCAATACTCATTTTTAAACGGGGTACCCTGCAGTCTGAAGAATTAAGACCAGAAGAAACTCATGAACACTACATCTCTGTAACTTAAAATCGTCTTTGGAAACCCATGTAGTTTGACCACATTTTTTATTAAGATTTCAGCTACCGAGCTCATTGTGTATGGATGCCTAAGTAATAGGAAGTGCTTGTATTTGGACAGTCGATTGATCACCACTAAGATAACATCATGACCCTTCGACTTTGGCAGCCCAGTAATAAAGTCCATGGCCAAATCTTCCCAAATTGCTTCCGGGATTGCTAATGGTTGAAGCAATCCCGCTGGTGATGTAGCCTCATACTTTTGTTTTTGACACACCTCGCACTCGGCCACATATTTGCACACATCTTCCTTCATTCCTTCCAAAAGAAACAACTTGCCAATCTTTTATATGTTCTCAAAGGCATGAAACTCAAGCAACAATTTTGGAGCCCGTGATGATGCTCGAGGAATCACCAACCTTTGTTTGGTAGGCACCCATTGACTAAGGAACAATGCTTGGGACTGCCACTAGCCCTATTAAGGTTCTGTATAACTTTTAGCGGCGCTGGATCATTCAAAACTACTTCCTTGATCTCTTCTACTTCCATCCACTTGGATTTAGTTACTGCATTCAATATCGCCCAATGTTGTAAATGGCGCGAGGCGTTGGCGGGTCACCTACCACCCGTCTAGGCGGATGAATTTTTTAAGTAATTTTTTTTTTATAGATACAGGTGCATCACATACATTCATATCAGAACGTTTTGCATTGACACATACATTGCCTGTAGAGTCATTGTCTACTGTAGTGTCTATTTCTTCTCCGTTGGGAAGTGGTCTGATATCTGTGACTTCAGTTAGACATTGTATACTACAGTTTGAGGGGCATGAGATCGATTTAGACTGTGTTGTACTTGGTTTATCTGATTTTGATTGTATTTTCGGGATTGACATGTTGACTAAGTACAGAGCTACCGTAGATTGTTTTCACAAGATTGTCAGATTCAGACCTGAAATGACAGAGGAATGGAAATTCTACGCTAAGGGTTCCAGATCTCGGATTCCCTTAGTGTCTGCTCTGACTATGAGTAGATTGTTGCAGAAAGGAGCAGAAGGGTTCCTTATCTATTCTGTAGATCTACAGAAATCGAGCCCGACATTGGCAGATTTGCCAGTAGTACGGGAGTTTGCAGATGTATTTCCTGACGAGATTCCAGGATTACCTCCAGCCCGAGAGGTAGATTTTAGCATTGATCTTATTCCAGGTACAGTTCCTATTTCGAGAGCTCCGTATAGGATGGCACCGATAGAGCTGAAAGAATTGAAAGCACAACTAGAAGATCTTCTAGCCAAGGGATATATCAGACCTAGTGTATCTCATTGGGGCGCACCAGTGTTATTTGTCGCGAAAGAAAGACGGTTCAATGAGATTGTGTATCGACTACCGGCAACTGAACAAGGCGACGGTAAAGAATAAATATCCATTGCCGCGCATCAATGATTTATTTGATCAGTTGCAGGGATCATCTGTTTATTCTAAAATTGATTTGAGATCCGGATATCACCAGCTCAGAGTTCGAGATGTTGATATACCAAAGACAGCATTCCGAACCAGGTATGGACATTACGAATTTATTGTCATGCCTTTTGGTTTAACGAATGCTCCAGCGGTGTTTATGGGATTGATGAACCGCGTTTTTCAGAGGTATTTGGATGAGTTTGTTATTGTGTTTATTGATGATATTTTGGTGTATTCCAAGAATAGGAATGAGCATGCAGAGCATTTAAGAATTGTATTGCAGACACTGAGAAATATTCTTGGAATACACCAAAATATCATCAATAAACACAATAACAAACTCATCCAAATAGGAATGAGCATGCAGAGCATTTAAGAATTGTATTGCAGACACTGAGAAATGAAAGATTGTATGCTAAACTGTCAAAGTGCGAGTTCTGGTTGAAACATGTTGTCTTCTTGGGTCATATCATATCTGGAGACGGTATTTCTGTGGATCCGAGTAAAGTTGAAGCTGTTATCAGTTGGCCGAGACCGACTTCTGTGCCAGAGATACGTAGTTTCATGGGTCTGGCAGGGTACTATCGACGATTCATCTAAGATTTCTCCAGTTGCGAAGCCGATTACCCAGTTGACACAGAAGAATCCACCATTTGTGTGGTCTGAGGATTGCGAGTCTAGCTTTCTAGAATTGAAGAAGAGGCTGATCAATGCTCCAGTACTGACGATACCTTCAGGTACAAGTGAGTTCGTTGTATATTGTGACGCATCTCACAGAGGGTTAGGATGTGTTCTTATGCAGCGAGGTCATGTGATCGCATACGCCTCGAGACAGTTAAAGCCACACGAGACTCGATACCCAATTCATGATCTTGAATTGGCGGCTATCATTTTTGCATTAAAGATCTGACGTCATTATCTATATGGCGAGAAATTTGAGATTTACTTTGATCACAAGAGTCTGAAGTATCTGTTTTCTCAATCAGAATTGAATATGAGGCATAGTTGTGAAAAGCGCTCGCCTCGCTCGCTTAAGCGCGAGGCGACGCGAGGCGGCCTACTTGCGCTTCGGATTGTCCCGAAGCGCAGCAGGTTAATGAAGCCCACGCTTTAGTGCGCTTCGCCTGGATTTCTGAGCGATATCGCTAGGCGCTTCAGCCCATATGTGTTATTTTAGTTCTGTCCAAGCCCAAGTCCAGCTCCAAATGAAAGCCCAGCCCATGTATATTAAAATATTTGTCGTTTAGTGCTTCTGCCTCTGCCAAGTCTACTGCCTTTGCATTTGTGCGTGAATCTCTTCTGCCTCTGCCTTGTCGCCACTGCTCCGCCGCCGCCGCCGCCGCCGCCGACCCTGCCGCCGCCGCCGACCCTGCCGCCACTTCTCATTTGCTACCCAATTAGTAAACCACTAAACCTTAATTTTAGGATTTTTTTGTTTAAAATTACAAATTGTGTTTTTTATTTTTAATAATATAATAGATGAATTGTTTTTTATATTTCAGAATTTAAACATGTTAAACATGTCAAACACACCAATTGATTTTTTTGATAATATTTTGTTTATTGTGGCGTGACGTAGATTTGAAAGATGAAGATGACGATTATAATGGCATTTGATATTTCATGTATCACATTTTCAAAGACTTTTTATTTTATTTTGAATTTTTGGATGATAATTTGTTTGTTGCGCTTTTTTCCGTAAAGCGTGCGCTTCGCTTTGCGCTTTGCGCTTGAAGCCCCAAGACACTTGAGCGCTTTTTTGCGCCTCGCGCTTTTGACAACTATGATATGAGGCAGCGTAGATGGTTGGATCTATTGAAAGATTTTGATTGCGAGATCAAATATTATCCTGGGAAGTCAAATGCAGCAGCGGATGCCTTGAGTCGAAAGGTATGTGCTCTATCCTTATCGACGATAGGCGTTTCGAATTTAGTTGAAGATTGCTGTTTGTCTGGATTGACATTTGATACAGATAGTAGACCGCTACGACTTGCTTCGATTCAAATTGAGCCAGATTTGATTATGAGAATCAAGGAAGCCCAAAGAACCGATCAGAATATTCAGAAGTCGATTGATATGGTCAGATCAGGACATCAGCCTGAATATCAGGTACATGATTTTGTTCTGTATGTGAATAACCGTCTCGTAGTGCTAGATGTTTTATAGTTGAAACAACAGATTTTATCAGCACCGCACTGTAGTCGGTTTAGCATTCATCCTGGAGGTCGAAAAATGTACAACGATTTGAAGACACAATTCTGGTGGAAACAGATGAAGACCGATATTGCAGAATTTGTGTCCAAGTGCTTAAATTGCCAACATGTGAAGGCTGAGAGAAAGAAGCCTGGAGGTCTACTTCAGATTTTGTCTATTCCTGAATAGAAATGGGATCACATTTCCATGGATTTCGTGACGAAGTTACCTCGATCATCCCGGGGCTGTGACGCGATTTGGGTCATTATTGACAGATTGACCAAATCAGCGTGTTTTATTCCATACAGAATGACATACCGACACGATCAGATGGCTGAGATATATGTCTGAGAGGTAGTCAGATTACACGGTGTGCCAAAGTCCATCGTATCAGATCGTGATCCCCGATTCACTTCACATTTCTGGCACAGTTTGCAGCAGGCTTTAGGTACGACATTACACATGAGTACTGCTTATCATCCCCAGACAGATGGACAGTCAGAGCGGACTATCCAGACTTTAGAGGACATGTTGAGAGCTGTAGTGCTAGACTTTAGCACTAGTTGGCAGGATTCACTCCCTCTTTGTGAATTCTCGTACAACAACAGCTATCAGACGAGTATTGAGATGGCACCGTTTGAAGCTTTGTATGGCAAGAAGTGCATATCTCCGTTGTACTGGGATGATATATCTGAGGTACCAGAACTTGGACCTGATATGATTCGAGAAATGACTGAAAAGGTAAAGATCATTCAGAAGAGAATGAAAACGGCACAGGATCGGCAAGCCAAATATGCCAATATCAGACGTAGACCGTTAGTATTCGAACAGGGAGACAGAGTATTTTTGAAGATTTCCCCTTTCAGAGGCGTTGTCAGATTTGGCAAGCGTGGGAAGTTGTCTCCTAGATACATCGGTCCTTACGAGACTTTGAGTTATGGTGAACAACCGATACAGATTCTTGATCGGAAAGAAAAACAGCTCAGAACGAAGACTATTCCGCTTGTGAAAGTTCAGTGGAGTCGTCATGGCGCTGAAGAAGCGACTTGGGAAACAGAAGCAGATATGAGACAGAGACATCCCGAGTTATTTCGATGATGTAAGTATTTATTCAGTTTTGATTACATTGCCTCTTATACTTACATTGATAGAATGACCTATGATTTCGAGGACGAAATCATTTCTTAGAGGAGGAGAAATGTAAGGCTTGAGATTTTTTTATTAGTCTTCATTGAGGTGACACTCGGAAGATATGAGTATGCATGACATGTCATGAGAAGCACTAAATGAGATGGGAGTAGGAAAGACATGGAAATAGATGAGAAAATATTCAGAATAGTTGTGAAGGACAGAACTGATGGCGCACATGCGCGAATAAATGCGCGCATGTGCGCGACACGTCCAGAGACATTGGCGCACATGCGCGAGATAAGGCGCACATATGCGCGACACCTCCAGAATCTTTGGCGCACATGCGCGAGATGAAGCGCACATATGCGCGAGGTGTTGAATTTGCCTTGGCCGAGACCCGTAGGTCTCGCGCATATGTGCGGGTAATGTCGCGCATATGCGCGAGACGTGTACTCCAAAGAATAAGCCATTTGTCCTTGTCATGCATGTATAAGATATGTGTCCTTTACTCTTTTCCTTATTCAGAAGATAGCACCGAGGGACAAGAAGGAAAGCTTCAGAAAATTCCAAGTTTCTTTCAAGCTTGGAGTGTGGAATTTGAAGAATCCAACCAACCGATTTTTATTCCGAGTTCAGATTTATGTTCCTTGCATCATAAACTACAAGAAGATGTAAGTATGATTCAATTCCTGCATGATTTGAGATATTGTGATTGGGGAAAATTGTGAATTACACTAGATTATGTGTTCTTGTGAAGTTGATGATCGGATATTCGTAGTCGGATCGAAGAAATATTATTGTATGCAATTGTTAGGAAATTCCAGCATATATATGATTGAACATGTTCAGATTTCAGAGTTTAGAGTGTGTTATGAAGAGAATGGTGAATTGTTGATGTTGATTATGTAGTATTGATATGACCGGTATCGAGAAATCATGTCGTTGCGCCGCTGAATTGCATTGAGATTGATTGTTAAGTTCAATGTGTATTGATTGGAATTATGGATTGATATTGAACATTCAACATTACCATTTCAGATTGATATTGGTAAGATTCGTAGTCGAGATTTCGACATCAACAGAGATCGTACGACGGAAGGTATAATTCATGTTTTGTTTGGGGAAGACACAACTCAAATGAGATTCAATTTGAGTTTCCCAACAAAATCACATACTAGAATTGTTGTTTATCTTTTGATATGATTTTGATTGTTTATAGACTTATATTCAAATCTCTTGATATGATGATGTCTTGTTTATAGATTTATATTCAAGCATTTGAGATAGGAGAGTCTTTGCCAGACTTGTCAAACTAGACGTTCGGTGGTATCGACACTTCGGATCAGAGTCACTCCGATTGTAGATATTCGATACAGACAGGTCCGAAGTCTAGGAATAAGACGTACAATTACCCCGATTGGGAGGGTAGGTGACAGACAGTGACGTCTTATTCACACCGGGATCCCTAGAATTAGAGTTGAGTCGAGTCAAGACATGATTTGATTTGAATTGCATGCTTATATAGATTGGTTTCATAGACTATGGAGCCTATTGTTATTGTTTTCATTCATGATTTACGATTATGTATCAGCATGCATACATGTTTTATACTGAGATTTGTTCTCACCAGAGTTTCCGGCTGTTGTTATGTCTGTATGTGTGCATAACAACAGGTGGGGCAGGATCAAGGTCGCGACAGAGATGAGATATGGACATAGCGTGGTGATCACGGGCGTAGCAGATGAACTAGTAGTTATATTTTTGACATGTTGTGTATTTAATTACTGGTTTGTAGAATATGGGTAAAACAAGACATGTATATTATGTTTGTTGTAATGAAATAAATATAAAATTATCTTGTGCTTGAGTTATATACATTTGAATTAATGTTAAAAAGCAAAATTTTGACCCGCATTTTTTGAATAAACATCCGATTCATAGTTGTCAAGGCGCTAGGTGACGTCAAGGCGACGAGCCACTGCCTAGCGCCCGAACGCCTAGGCGACAAAAGGCGATCGCCTAGCCACGAGGCGATAATATAGAGAGAATGTATTATATATTTATGTTCTACTAGGCCATACTAGGCTATTTTTTAAAAATTAATGCTAAACAGAAGCCTGAAAGAGAAGAATCTGCCCGGCAGAGAAGAAAAGTTGAAAGAGAGGCCTGAAAACAGAAGCCTGCGGCTGCGGCAGAGAAGAACAGGTCCAGGAGCTTCAATATTCGATCGGCAGGGGAGAATGGTGTGCGCAGAAATGGCAGGGGAGAATGGTGTGCGCAGAACGGCACGACAGAAACTTCAATCGGCAGGGGAGAAATGAGAATACGTATCGACATGCAAAGCAAAACTAGGCTTTTTTTAAAAATAAATTACTTATGGGCTGAAATTAGTTATGGGCTTATTTAGTTGGGCTTTGGGTCATTAAAAAATAAAGGATATGCGATGCGCACATGGTTCTGCAAAGAGGCGGAACGCCTGGAACGCCCATCGCCCGGAGAAATGCGGCTTCAAGGCGCTAAAGGCGCTCGCCCAGCCATGCACCGTTGCCTGGTTGTCCATAAGGCGCTGAAGCTCTGCCTAGCGCCTGAGGCGCGCCTTTGACAACTATGATCCGATTAATCCCGAAAAGAACTGAGTTAGAGCCCGGGTCCCCACATTTACAATCTTTGGCCGGGGCCTTTCATTCACATCAGCAATGTGCCCTAGTGATTCAGAACTAATTCGGCCTATTGGATCTGGATTCATGACAGTCAGATTTTATTGTTTCCCGTTACCTACTTGTTTACCTAATTATTGTGTAATTGACAGAGTCTAAAGCCTGCTACTGTCGAACATTGGATATCAGGATCGAAGGTTCATTTCCTTGCAAAACCGATAGAAGAGCATCTCAGTAAAATGTAAGCCATTTACGTAAACTCTGTCGATCTTTTTAGCAGCAGAAACAATTGCATGGATACTTACATTTTAATGTGGCTGGAAATCCTTGCCATTTCCTCACCTATAAACTAAATTTCCCATTGTAGAATATGATCTTAAATATGGAATTCTTTAATTTCAGTTATTTTTGAAGATCATTCATTGGAAACTGAAGTAATTTGTGAAACTTGTTTTTTCTTTTACCCTGTATAAAATGTTGACACTTTTTGTATCATAAGACTGTTATAAATGTTAATGTTGGTCTCACTTTCTTTGAAAGGTATTGCAAAGTGGGAAATTTCTGTTTTATCGATACTCTTGAGACTTGGCCTTATATTTAAAATTTCTCATTTTTTAAAAGGTAGGTATTATATTCGACATATTAAATTACAATATTCAATGTAGTTGATGAATAATTAAGGATTTAAATATGGTAATTTCTGACAGATTCATGGAGGCAATAAAGATTAGTCTAACATTACAATCCACAACATTGTACATGCTGGTTTGAATCAATTGGATGCATGCAAGGATCATCTGATTTGTGAATGTTTATGCCTTATGGCATACACATGCATACAGTTGTATATTATTCTGCTTTTTTTCCCTAAAAATTAACCTATACTTACGTCAATGCATAGGAATAATATTTTGGCAGATCAATCAGTATTCCCCGCCAAAGGAGGAAACTCTCTAGTTAGACATTCTATTTTGGGCCCCAACGGGCTTCATGGACAATGGAAACCTCCTTCTATTCATAAGGTGGCCCTGACCATTCGTTGATGCATATCAATCACGAAAGCAATTTTTTTTATATATGTATATAATTTCATTTTTTTGCAGGTTTAATATCCAAGAAATGAATACTTTACTCCTATTGAGGTTCCAAGGTTAACTAATGTATCTGAATCACAAATTTAAGAATTTGTTTGCCACTTGATTTTATTGCTTCGAGTTAAGTTTCATGTTTATGATTTGTTGATGGACATATGGTGATTTGACATGTTTGTGATCCTTGAAGGGACAATAGCACTCAACTTTCTATCAAAGATGGAAATACGACAGGAAATGATGGTGGAAGTTCAGAACAAGCAAGAATTGTTTTGGAATCTGTAGTTCAGCCAAAAAATAACAGTAATCCAGTAAAGAATCAAGAATTTGATTCACTTATCTCTTTTGAACCTATTGAAACCGCACCACAAACAGAAATTATTAGACAACCTTCGCCACCTCCTGTTCTAGTATATGTACAGGATCTTATCCCCACCTCACCTCCAGATACTGAGACTATGACCGAATGTGGGCAGGAGAATTCTTCCGGTGTCTCTTTTATTCGTTTTGAAGATTCACTGCAGTTGCACATAGTAAGGTGTTAGCATATTGGTTTTTAATGTGAATGTTGTGTGTTTTTTATCTGACATCAAGTGCTACCGAGTAGTTCTTTAATTTGAATATTCCATTTTCGATAACTTGATTTCTCTGCAAAATATGCAACGATTGTATCAAGCTTCAGCAGTAAAGAAACTTAGAAATGTATACATACTCATTGTGCTTGTTCTTTCATCAGTCAACCCAAATGATGGAGAGTTTTATGAAGTTGGCCAAGTCCAACACAGATAAAAACTTAGAAACATGCGGGATCCTCGCGGGTTCGCTTGTAAGTACCAATACCATTTAGATATTCTATTTTGATGTATAGCAATCACCGAAGTCATCATTTCAGATTTGTAGCATTATTTACTGGATGCATTCTTTTGAACACACCTGTTATTTGCCACAGAGAAACCGAAAATTCTATATCACAGCTCTAAATATTCCAAAGCAAGAATCGGCATCAGACTCGGTAAGCCAGAGTTTTCCTCATACATATGCACAAACACTTGACAAGAAGCTGACAGCATCTGAATTTTGTTTTAATCATTCTGGTTAAGCAGTGCCAAGCAACGAATGGGGAAGAAATATTTGAAGTGCAGGACAAACAAAGTCTTTTTCCACTTGGATGGATTCATGTACGTATAATTTTGGCCAGATTATCCATAAATAGAATACGTTTCTACGGTGAACTGTCTTTGGTTTTTTCTGTAAGCAAAAATGTCAATATATTGTTTTTCAAGGTCCTACTGCTCAGTGATGGCTCCTTGATATTGTTTAGCAAATGCTTAATGCTATTTACTGATTATATTTATACTTTGAGTAAGGTATCTCCATGTGTGTCCATTTATGGTTCTCTACACTTCTATTGATATACGAGTTTGTAGAATCAGGTCTCTTGTTCTTATATTTCTCTCTTCGTTCTTCGCTGGATGTGTATAATAGTGATTATGAACTCCATTCTTCATCATGAGTCACACTCATGCTCCGGATTATAATCTATTGGAAATCAGGTTTCCTTATTTGGCAGGTTCTTGTTATACTTTGAATTTTTCCCCATAATCAATTACGAAGTCGGATTCTGTAGAATCTATGTACGTGTATGTCATGCAACTCATTTATCCATGGTTTACCATCTCTTGTCTATATTGTTAATCTCCAGTGTTTCTCTGATTCCTCCCGTTTGGAAAGTCTCCAGTGTTTCTCTTTACTACTGACCTCTCTTCTTCATACATTGGATTATTTCTAAAAGTAGTTTTAGATGAGTTCCTGAATGATCTGCTCTTAGTACACTTAGAAAATTCACACCTCAACTACTCTCGATCAAAACTTTTTGGCCCTTACAGTTTGTCACGAGGAAAGATTTCTTTTTTTGGTTCTGCCTTTCATTGCTCCTTTTCTAGGGATAGCTTGTTTAATTCTAGAATTTTTAAGTGGGTGCCATCTGATATAAGAAAACTGAAGAAGTTTTACTCTTAAATCTCGTGTTACCAAAGCCCATTCAGCGACTTTGAATTTTAAAACATGGATGGTTTTGGACTTTTGGTAAATAAACTAAGAAGCTTTGGTGCTGTTTGGCTGGAATTTAAGGATCGTCTTGATAAGGAATGCCTGTATGTTTTCATCCTCGGACAGTAGTGAAATGGATGAACGCTGTGGAGGATTTTGGGAAAGGAAACCCGCTTTCTCTTTCGACGAGCTTCCGAGGAAGTGAGATGTTAGGAAAACTTGTCGCATATTATGTTGGAAGACAACTTAATTTCTTGAGCACGAGAATGCTGTGTCTCATTATTACTTTTCATTAGACAAGTTTTACTGTCTACAACAAAATTATGGTGTCCATATTAGCCTGAGGGTATACAGACTGAAATAGCTTGTCATTGTGTGTGTCGCCATTCTTTTTATCGCTCTTGGCACCAAGCATGTATCTTTCATAAACCACATTAAGGATTAACATTTGACCAACTGCTTGATGTTATGCAGACACATCCTACACAATCTTGTTTCATGTCATCGATTGATATTCACACGCACTACTCCTACCAGGTAAAATCATGTTTCATTTAACTCCTTATATGTTGGTGATTTGCTTCTGCTTATCAGCTTTCCACTTTTTTTCACACACATCTTTATATATTTTACAGATAATGTTACCCGAAGCTATTGCCATTGTCATGGCACCAAAAGACTGTTCCAGGTTAGTTTTAACATTTCCATCGTGTACATGTCCATTCTTCTTCAAATGGAAAGTTGCAAAACTAACCGGAAGTTTTTGTGTGTTCAGAAACCATGGCATTTTCCGGTTAACGTCAGGGGGAATGACTGTCTGCCCAAGACGGGGGTTCCATTCCCACGACCCCCCTTCAGATGGTAGCTCTATATACAGACATTGTACCGATGTTTATATGGATTCCAATTTGAGATTTGATGTTATGGATCTACGTTGATCTGTTTGCAACTGGGTTCATTAATTTGTGATCATTCATTAATGACACGATTGAAAGAAATCCCCTTGTATTGTTTTCGGACAGATGATCACATATGGTTTTGCGATTTATAAAAAAAAATTCATCTCTCTCCGACTTTTGCTTTATCTCAAAGTTCAAACTATTTAATAAATTTATTTATGTTACATAACTATCGTATCCAAATAATTTTTTTTATTTGTACTTTTAAATTTTCATAAACTTTAATATATTTGCACAAATTACATTAATTATTTCTGGTATGACGTGAGACCACAAATTTTTTTTAAACAATTGTCCTTATATTATATTTGATATGTAAATTTGAGTTAATTTATATATTATTAATTTTAAACACATCTAATCAATTTTTTCCTTAATTTTCTGGACTAACTACTACTTGTAGGATAAATAACTCTCTCTATTTATTTATAAGTATATCATTTTAGATTTAAAGGATAATAACTAAATCAAATATTTTGACTTAGTTTATAAAAAAACATAAGTAAACTAATTATTTGTAAAATAAAAAAAAATATTATTTATATATAACATAGAATATATGATATGAGCAAATCTCATGTCTAATAATATCACGAATCTCTATTTGTGAGACATGTTGACTAGGTCTATTTCTGTAGTGAGAAGTAGTATTTTTCACTCGAATAAGCATATATTACATAATATATACTTTTGACATAAAAATAATACTTTTCATTTGAATCAATATATATTGTCCAATATTTTTTCATATCATAACTAACAATAAACGATATTTTTATAGTGAAAAATAATACTTTAGACATAAAAAGTAATATTTTTCACAAGTCAAATATTTTTCTCTCAAATCAAAATATATTACATAATATTTTTTCATAACATAACTAAAAAAATGATACTTTTGCAGTGAAAAATAATATTTTATCAGGTCGGGTCAAAGGTTTTTCTCAAAAGTTGACATGTAAGACGGTCTCACGCGAGTTTTTATGCTAATATATTACATTGTATCATACACCCATGTTGCAAGTACGAGAATACTAGTATTGTTTATATATACAAGTAATAAATGTTTTTAGTGTTGAAAAATAATTTAAAATGTGTGTATTGAATATTTGAATGCTGAATATTTGAATGTTGAAAATAAGAGTTGTAAATATTGAAAATTAGTGTGTGATGATGTAGGTGATGATCAATTTTATTTTTGGATTATGTGTAAAAAAACTCTATAAATAGATCTCTCATTTGTGAAGAAAAACACAATTGAGTAGAGAGAAAAATATTATAAAGTGTGTAGTTTGGTAAATTTTGAGAGTTTGAGATTTTTACTTTTTACCATAAATTTTTACTTTTTCACAACACGTTATCAGCACGAAGCTCTAAAAGTCCTACATACTTTTCCAAGCTCCGAACAGAAGAAAAAGGTAACAAAAGTAATAATTTTTATTTTACTATTATTTATTTATTGTGTATATATATTTAATATATAATATAATGTTATTATTAATAATAAAAATAAATTTTTCAAAAACTTGTTATAAATCCTGGGAAGATGTTAAGACGACATCTCACACTCCCGACAAGGGATACGACAAGTATAAAAGCCTATAAGATTTTTAAACAAAATAAATTATGACACTCATTATAATATAATGATATGATATACATAATTATTTAAATATGTCTAATATTATATACATCATATTATTACCATAAAATTATACAAATACATACATTTATTTTTTTTGTACACCAACGGTCATAAACGGCAACAAACGGCTAGTTTTTGCCCTATAAATATCATCTCACAAACACATTCAATCACTCCAACTTTCTCTTCTTCTCTAAAAATTATTCTTCATCAAATTTTTCGAAGAACAAAGAAGATGGCTTTCTCAAGGTTATTTTTAATTATTTTGGTTATCATACTCATGAGTCTTGTATTTATCGGAGAATATCCTCCTCGTGTGTTTTCTTTATTTTACAAATGCTTGTAGTTGTTGTTTATCCATTACTTTGTATTGCAGTATTCATTAACTAATAAAATGTATCGTAATTTTTTTTAGTACCACCATGTCAAATTTAACAAAGCTCGAATTTGTTGCGCTCGACATCACGGGAAAGAATTATATGCCATGGACTCTAGATGTAGAAATGCATCTTGAGTCATCGGGTCTAAGCGAGACTATTAAAGAAAATGACATATGTACATCACAAGAAAAGGCAAGAGCCATGATATTTTTGCGTCGACATCTCGACGAAGGATTAAAATGTGAATATCTGACTGAAAAAAATCCCATGGCTTTGTGGAAATGATTGAAAGAAAGATTTGAACATATAAGGGAAGTTATACTTCCGACCGCCCGTGATGAATGGAATATGTTAAGATTCCAAGATTTTAAAAAAGTCAGTGATTATAATTCAGCGATGTATCGAATAATCTCGCAGCTAAAATTTTGTGGACATGAGGTCACAGAATCTGAGATGCTTGAAAAAACATTTTCCACGTTTCATGCATCAAATATTACTCTACAGCAACAATATAGAGTACGTGGATTTGTGAGATATTCTGAGCTCATCTCATGTCTTCTTGTGGCGGAAAAAAACAACGAGCTATTAATGAGAAATCATCAGTCCCGATCCACTGGTTCAACAGCATTTCCAGAAGTAAATGCTGTAAGTAAAAATGAATTTAAACCTCGAAACCAAAATCAAATTCAAAGACAAGATTTTGGTCGAGGTCGAGGTCGAGGTCGTGGACGTGGACGTGGAATTGGCCGTGGTCGTGGTCGTGGTCGAGGCCGTGGTTTTGAAAACAATAGAGATAGTTATTTTTATAACTCATCTCAAAAGAGCGTCCCAAACCATCCACCGAAAAGACATCATGAGAATACAAGTGTTAATGAGAATCACTCAAAAAGATATGAAAGTTCTTGTTTCAGATGTGGTACTCCAGGACATTGGTCCCGTATTTGTCGAGCCCCTGAGCATCTTTGCAAACTTTATAAAGAATCATTAAAGGGGAAAGAAAAGGAGACCAACTTCACTGAACGCAGTGACCGTTTGAGTGATTCAACTCATTTTGATGCTGGTGATTTTATGAATGATTTCTCTGAAAATGATCAACATGTTGGTGGGATAGAAATGAACAATTTTGATGCTGCAGATTTTCTCAATGATTTTTCTGAAAAATGAACAATATAGTGGTAGAATATAAATGTACAATAATTTGTTTTTCATGTATTCATATAATAATGTTTTATTGTACAATTATGATATGTGTTATATTTATATATGTATTGTCAGTAATTTTATTTTATTGCATATTTTTTTGAAGTTCAAATATGGAAAATGCTATGATCAAAGCTGAAGTTTGCATACCCGATAGTGGTACAATGCACACTATCCTCCGAGATAAAAGATATTTCTTGGAACTAAAACCAACAAAAACAACGGTGAATACAATATCAGGTCCTGTAGACTTGATTAAAGGATGTGGTAAAGCACAATTTTTGTTACCTAATGGTACAAAATTTTTGATCAATGATGCTTTATATTCACCACAACGAAAAGAAATTTGTTGAGTTTTAATGATATATATTCCCATGGGTTTGATACTCAAACAATGAATGAAGGGAATGGGAAATATATGTGTCTTATCACATATAAATCAGGAAAGAAATATGTGATTGAAAAACTACCAATGCTCCCTACTGGATTGCATTATACACATATAAGTCTCATTGAATCAAACATGGTAGTTGATAATTCTTCAATATTAACAAATTGGCATGACCAATTGGGACATCCTGGTTCAACAATGATGCGAAGAATCATAGAAAATACACATGGTCATCCACTGAAAGACCAGAAGATCTTTCAGAATAATAAGTTTCAATGTAAAGCATGTTCTCTTGGAAAACTTATTATAAGACCATCACCAGTCAAAATCCAAACTGAATCACCAATGTTTCTTGAACGTATTCAGGGTGATATTTGTGGACCAATCCATCCACCATGTGGACCATTCAGATATTTTATGGTATTGATTGATGCCTCCAGCAGATGGTCACATGTATGTTTATTGTCAACTCGAAATGTTGCATTTGCAAGATTACTTGCTCAAATAATAAAATTGAGGAATCAGTTTCCCGATTATACAATCAAGAAAATTAGACTTGATAATGCTGGTGAATTTACTTTCCAGACTTTCAAAGATTATTGTATGTCTATGGGAATCATTGTTGAGCATCTTGTTGCTCATGTACATATACAGAATGGATTGGCTGAATCATTGATTAAACGTCTGCAAATGATTGCTAGACCAATGATTATGAAAACAAAGCTCCCTATTTCTATATGGGGACATGCAATTTTACATGCTGCTTCATTAATTCGCATCAGACCAAGTGCATATCATAAATACTCCCCATTGCAGCTTGGATTTGGTAAAGAACCAGACATTTCTCATTTGAGAATTTTTGGATGTATGGTG
This sequence comes from Primulina eburnea, assembly GCF_022965805.1. Lineage (NCBI taxonomy): Eukaryota > Viridiplantae > Streptophyta > Magnoliopsida > Lamiales > Gesneriaceae > Primulina > Primulina eburnea. Next base: position 37,336,385 of record NC_133111.1, on the reverse strand, counting down.
TATGTGCCTATTGCACCACCGCAACGAAAGAAAATGGGACCTCAAAGAAAGGTTGTAATTTATATCGGTTATGATAGTCCATCAATCATTCGATATCTTGAACCTCAGACAGGCGACGTGTTCACAGCACGTTTTGCTGATTGTCATTTTAATGAGGAAATCTTTCCAATGTTAGGGGGAGAACAGAAACATATCGAAAAGGAAATTACATGGTATGTATCATTATTGTTACATCTGAATCCAAGAACACAACAATGTGAAAAAGATGTACAACAAATTGTGCACTTGCAAAGAATAGCAAATCAAATATCAGATGCATTTACAGATGCAAAAGGGGTAACTAAATCATATATACATGCTGTAAATGCTCCTGCTTGAATTGTAATTCCAAAGAAACAAATTGGACAAAGTCATGATGTCGTAAAACGCCTGAAGCGTGGAAGGCCAGTCGGTTCCAAGGATAAAAATCCTCGAAAAAGAAAATTCATAGAGAAACACGATGATAAAAAAATAGAGAATGATATTCCTGTAGAAACACATGATGATCACAAAATAGAGAATGGTGTTCCTGAAGAAACACATGATGATGAAAATGTTGTGTCAGAACCACAAACTGACGAGAATCATGAAATCTCTATCAATTATATTAATACTGGAAAAATATGGAACCGAAAAGATATAGATGAAAATGATGATATATTTTCTTATAATGTGGCAATCGACATCATAAATGATAACGAAGATCATGAACCAAAATCTTTTGGTGAATGTAAAAATCGGCAGGATTGGATAAAATGGAAAGATGCCATCCAGGTTGAATTAGATTCGCTAAATAAACGTAATGTTTTTGGACCTATAGTCCTTACACCTGAATGTGTAAAACCTGTTGGATACAAATGGGTTTTTATTCGAAAGCAAAATAGAAAAATGAAATAGTAAGATATAAAGCTCGACTTGTTGCACAAGGTTTTTTTCAAAGGCCTGGAATTGATTATGAAGAAACGTATTCTCCTGTGATGAATGCAATTACGTTTCGGTATTTGATTAGCTTGGCGGTATCTGAAAATTTAGAAATGCGTCTTATGGATGTTGTTACAGCTTACTTATATGGATCACTTGATAGTAATATATATATGAAAATCCCTGAAGGATTTAAGATGCGTGAAGCACAAAGTTCAAAACCCTAGGGAATGTTATTCTGTGAAATTACAAAGATCATTATATGGGTTAAAGCAATCAGGTCGAATGTGGTATAATCGACTAAGTTATCACTTGATGAAAAAGGGATATGTAAATAATTCAATGTGCCCTTGTGTTTTCATTAAGAAAATAACATCCGGATGCGTAATTATTGCTGTATATGTTGATGATTTAAACATCATTGGAACGAATAAGGAAATTCAAGAAGTTGTGTCATACTTGAAGGAAGAATTTGAAATGAAGGATCTTGGAAAAACCAAGTATTGTCTGGGTTTACAAATTGAACAAAAAGAATGTAGAATGTTTGTTCACCAGACAAATTATACAGAAAAGATCCTTAAACGTTTTATATGGATAAAGCAAATCCTTTAAGTACTCCAATGGTTGTTAGATCATTAAACATAGAAAAGGATCCATTCCGTCCATGTGAAGATGATGAAGATATTCTTGGTCCAGAAGTACCATATCTAAGTGCCATCGGTGCTCTTATGTACCTTACAAATTGTACAAGGCCTGATATATCTTTTGTTGTGAATCTGTTGGCAAGATTTAGCACATATCCAACAAAGAGACACTGGAACGGAATTAAACATATATTCCTGTTATCTACGAGGAACGACAGACTTGGGACTTTTGTAATCAAAAGATGCTAATCTAAGTATAATTGGTTATGCTGATGCTGGATACTTATCTGATCCACACAAGGCACGTTCCCAAACTGGATATGTATTTACTCGTGGAGGCACTGCAATATCTTGGCGTTCACAGAAACAAACGCTCGTAACAACTTCATCAAATCATGCCGAGATTATTGCACTACATGAAGCAAGTCGTGAATGTGTGTGGTTAAAGTCAATGACCCAACATATCCAAATTTCATGCGGATTATCATTCGATGAGAAGCCTGTGATACTATACGAAGATAATGCTGCATGTGTTGCTCAAATGAAAGAAGGATACATAAAAAGCGACAGAACTAAACATATTCCTCCTAAGTTCTTCGCATTCACCAAGGAGCTTGAGAAGAATAAATGTATTGATGTTCGTCACATTCAATCAAGTGAAAACTCATCAGATCTCTTCACAAAGGCACTTCCTACGTCAATATTCAGAAAGCACATATATAATATTGGGATGCGCAATCTACGAAATTTGTGAAGAATTGTTCATGTCAACATCAGGGGGAGTTTACGTGACATGCACTCGTTTTCCCTTACTATGGTTTTTATCCCAATGAGTTTTTCCAAGTAAGGTTTTTAACGAGGCAGTACAAAAACACGTAATGAAGACATCATCGTATCATGATCATCATCACAAGGGGGAGTGTTGAAAAATAATTTAAAATGTGTGTATTGAATATTTGAATGTTGAATATTTGAATGTTGAAAATAAGAGTTGTAAATATTGAAAATTAGTGTGTGATGATGTAGGTGATGATGAATTTTATTTTTGGATTATGTGTAAAGAAACTCTATAAATAGATCTCTCATTTGTGAAGAAAATCACAATTGAGTAGAGAAAAAAATATTATAAAGTGTGTAGTTTGGTAAATTTTGAGAGTTTGAGATTTTTACTTTTTACCATAAATTTTTACTTTTTCACAACATTTAGAAAGAAAGTCATAACTACTTAGTTTTATGTGTTCACTGCTCCTAGTGAATTGATGTTAGGTTAGAGGGACACCATATGAGGGATTATGAATTACAATATCCTATTAATATTGTGTTTGGATTGAATGATCTAAAATTATCATAGATCTCAAATCCATAATCTAAAATTTATTGACTTATTCAAACAGATAAAATTCAAGCCAATTTTAGGTTCAATAAAGTATTATCAATACCAACCCTGATTGTTTCGAACAAACCAAATATGGTATTGTTTGAAATTCATTACTTAAATCAATTTCTTCAATCCAAATGTAAGAATTTGAAGCAACTTGTTTCAATTCCATAACAACAAAAGCAGTTGGCTTATTTCCATAAATCCATTTCACAATGAATTTCAGATTCTCAACTAGTTATTTTTTAATAGTGATACGACCGTAATATAGAGTCATTTTAAATTCGAATCACCGGCTATGCGTGTGGGGACCCGGGCTCTAATTCTTTTCTTTGGGATTAAAACGGATCATTAATATAAAAAGTAGGTCAAATTTTTCGCTTTTTAATATTAAATCTAAGGTATATAAACAACATACATGCCTTATTTAAAATACAAACAGAAGGTACAATATGTCTTGTTCCAACTACTCTGAACAACTAGTAATAAAATACAGTACAACTACTAGCCATCTGCTATGCCCGAGATCACCACGCTATGTCCATCTCTCATCCTCTGCGTGACCCAGATCCTGCCCCACCTGTTGTTATGCACACATACAGACATAACAACAGCCGGAAAACCGGTGAGAACAAATCCCAGTATAAACATGTATACATGCATATAATCAATTAAACATGAAACATGTTATCATGCATGACATCATATGCACATGCAATGCAATGCGAATCAAACCATGTCTGGACTCGACTCGACTAGAACTCTAGGGATCCCGGGGTGAATAAGACGTCACTACCTACCCTCCAATCGGGGTAATGTACGTCTCATTCCTAGACTTCGGTCTGAGCTGTATCAACGGCGGCAATAAGAGTAATGCCTACTCCTATGCTGAGATACACCGAAACGTCTAGATATTTGACAATGCCTGTCAAAGACTCTCCTATCTCAAATGCAATGAATATCAATATGTAAACAACGTATAATCATATTCATGGCTGAATATCATACTGATCATACATGCTTGAATACAATTCTGAAATCAAAGCATAACATGTTAAAAGATTGAATATAATGCTATACACAATTCATAAACATGTTACAAAATATTTAATAATACTCGTATGTGATTTTGGTTGGGAAACTCAAATAATATCTTATTTGAGTTACATCTCCCCAAACAAAACATGACTTATACCTTTCGTTGCGCAATTGCTGTCGCTGTCACCAATACAAATCTGAAATGGAAATGTTGACACACAATTTATCAATTTCTAATCTCAATCAATACATACCCACTTAAAGACTTGATTTCGGTATCATTTCAACTGTACAATCTCCATATTAAACAATCTATATCAATTCCCCCAATTCATAACTGAAAATGGTATAAATCTGGTACCAACACCCAGTTAATTTAACTCTAAATTTCATAACAATTCTATACGGTGTCCGTTCTTAAATCCGTTTGTAATTATACGATGTCTAATATGTCAGAAACAACATATATGAATCATATCTGATTCCTTGCAACATCCTAATTTCAAGACATGCCAAAACATAGTAAAACTTACGTCCACGCGTAGCCTACAACTATAGGAACACGGTACCGAAGTCTGATTTCAAATCAAATGTACGGATTGAAAGATACGAGCGCAAGAATTTCCAAAAGCTCTCGGAGCTTTCTCCTTTCTGATTTCTTATCAATTTTGAAGAAAAATTCGTTTATATATATCCTTGTTGCATGCTGATGAGACGTGTCACATTTTTGCCCATTCTGGTTTGGCGCTCGGGCGGTCGAAACTTACCGCCCGGGCGCGAGCTCGGCGCTCGGGCGGTAAAAATCTACCGCCCGGGCGCGGAAGGTTCTGCCGCGGTGTGAGATTCTGGCGCTCGGGCGGTCATAAATTACCGCCCGGGCGCCACACCTTCTGCCCGAACGTACTCCCCTTGAGCATTGGCGCTCGAGCGGTCACTTTCTACCGCTCGGGCGCCACTAGTTCTGCCCGAAATTGGTGAAATTTAGATTCTTTGTCCAATCTGGTCTCGTAATGGCCAGTTTACAATTATATCTATTTAATTCACTAATCTCCTAGCAAATTACGATAATTAAATCCTCGGGCATTACATTTCTCCCCCTCTTAGATAAGAGTTCGTCCTCGAACTCACACATCATTCTATCAATGTAAGCATCAAAGTAATAACACACTTACATCATTGGAATAATTCGGGGTGTTTCTGTCGCATACTTGCTTCTGTCTCCCATGTCGCTTCTTCGATGCCATGACGACTCCACTGAACTTTCACAAGTGGAATATTCTTCGTTCTGAGTTGCTTGTTTTTCCGATCAAGAATCTGTATCGGTTGTTCCACATAGCTCAACGTCTGATCAAGTTCAGCTTCGTCAGGTTGAATGACATGAGAAACATCTGGCATATATTTTCGTAACATTGATACATGAAACACGTCATGTATTCCGGATAGAGAAGGAGGAAGGGCAAGTCGATAAGCTCGATCGCCAATCTTTTCAAGGATCTCGTAAGGACCAATGTATCGAGGAGATAGTTTCCCGCGTTTACCAAATCGAACAACGCCTCTGAATGGAGAAATCTTTAAGAATACTCTATCTCCTGCCTCAAATACTAACGGTCTACGTCTGATATTGGCGTATTTGGCTTGCCTATCCTGTGCTGTCTTCATCCTCTTCTGAATGAGTTTCACCTTTTCTGTCATGTCACGAATCATATCTGGCCCCAGTTCTGGTACTTCTGAGATATCATCCCAGTATAGCGGAGATCTGCACTTCTTGCCATATAACGCTTCAAACGGTGCCATCTCAATGCTCGTCTGATAGCTGTTATTATAGGAGAATTCACAAAGAGGTAGGGAATCTTGCCAACTAGTACCAAAGTCTAGTACTACGTCTCTCAACATATCCTCTAATGTCTGGATAGTCCGCTCTGACTGTCCGTCTGTCTGAGGATGATAAGCAGTACTCAGGTGTAAAGTCGTACCTAAGGCCTGCTGTAAACTGTGCCAAAAGTGTGAAGTGAATCGTGGATCACGATCTGATACGATAGACTTCGGCACACCATGTAATTTGACTACCTCTCGAACATATATCTCCGCCATTTGATCATGTCTGTAAGTCATTCTATACGGAATAAAACAAGCTGATTTGGTCAGTCGGTCGATAACGACCCAAATCGCATCGCAGCCTCGAGAAGATCGGGGTAACTTCGTCACAAAATCCATGGAGATGTGGTCCCATTTCCATTCAGGAATAGACAAACTCTGAAGTAACCCTCCGGGCTTCTTCCTCTCGGCCTTCACTTGTTGGCAATTCAAGCATTTAGATACAAATTCCGCAATGTCTGATTTCATCTGCTTCCACCAGAACTGTGTCTTCAGATCATTGTACATCTTTCGGCCACCAGGATGAATACTAAACCGACTACAATGTGCTTCAGACATAATCTGATGTCTCAACTCTGAAACATCCGGCACAACCAGACGGTTATTTACGTACAACACATTCTCACGCACCCGATATTCTGATACGTGTCCTGTTCTGACCATCTGAATCGATCTCCGCACATTCTGATCTGTTCTTTGTGCTTCTTTTATTCTTCTGATCAAGTTTGGCTCGACTTGAATAGTAGCAAGTCGTAGTGGCTTCCTATCTGTATCAAATTCTAATCCAGCAAAACAGCAATTTTCAACGAGTTTCGTAACACCTATCGTCGATAAGGATAAGGCACATACCTTTCGACTCAAGGCGTCTGCCGCTGCATTTGACTTTCCCGGGTAATATTTGATCTCGCAATCAAAATCTTTTAACAGATCAAGCCATCTACGCTGTCGCATATTCAACTCCGACTGAGAAAACAAGTACTTTAAGCTTTTGTGGTCTGAATAGATCTCGAATTTCTCGCCATAAAGATAATGGCGCCAGATCTTCAGCGCAAATACAATAGCCGCCAATTCAAGATCATGAATGGGGTATCGCGTCTCGTGAGTCTTCAATTGTCTCGAGGCATATGCAACCACATGCCCTCGCTGCAGAAGAATACATCCCAAGCCTCTGTGAGAAGCATCACAATATACAACAAAATTACCCGTACCTGAAGGAATCATCAGGACAGGTGCGCTGGTCAGCCTCTTCTTCAATTCCAAAAAGCTAGACTCACACTCCTCAGACCATAAGAACGGTGCATTCTTCTGTGTCAATTGCGTAATTGGCTTCGCAATACGGGAGAAATCTTGGATGAATCGTCTATAGTATCCCGCGAGACCCATGAAACTGCGTATTTCAGGTACAGAAGTCAGTCTCGGCCAACTAATCACAGCTTCCACTTTACTCGGATCTACGGAGATACCATCTCCCGATATGATATGTCCCAAAAAGACAACTCGGTTCAACCAAAATTCGCACTTTGACAATTTGGCATACAATTTCTCATTTCTCAGTGTTTGCAACACAATTCTGAGATGTTCTGCATGCTCAATCCTGTTCTTAGAATACACCAAAATATCATCGATAAAGACAATAACAAAATCATCCAAATACCTCTGAAAGATTTGATTCATCAAGCCCATGAATACCGCCGGAGCATTTGTCAAACCAAAAGGCATAACAATGAATTCGTAATGCCCATACCTGGTTCGAAATGTTGTCTTCGGTATGTCTACATCTCGAACTCGAAGCTGATGATATCCGGATCGTAAATCAATCTTGGAATATACAGACGATCCTTGTAGTTGATCAAATAGATCATCAATTCTAGGCAATGGATATTTATTCTTTATCGTGGCCTTATTCAGTTGCCTGTAATCGATACACAGCCGCATCGATCCATCTTTCTTTCGCACAAATAGCACTGGAGCACCCCAAGGAGATACACTAGGCCTGATATATCCCTTGGCTAGCAAATCTTCCAACTGTGCTTTCAGTTCTTTGAGTTCGATGGGTGCCATCCTATATGGAGCTCTCGAAATAGGGACGGTACCTGGTGTAAGATCAATACTGAAATCTACCTCACGAACCGGAGGTAATCCTGGGATTTCATCTGGAAAAATATCAGCAAATTCCCGCACTACTGGTATTTCTGCCAACGCCGGGCTCGACTTCTGCATATCTACAGCATAAATAAAGAAACCGTCTGCTCCTTTCTGTAATAATCTGTTCATAGTAAGAGCCGAAATCAAGGGAATCCGAGATCTGGAACCCTTCCCGTAGAATTTCCACTCGTCTGTCATCTCGGGTCTGAATCTGACAATCTTGTGGAAACAATCCACGGTGGCTCTATACTTCGTTAGCATGTCAATACCAACAATACAATCAAAATCATCTAACCCGAGTACTATGCAATCTAGATCAATTTCATGACCCTCGAACCGTAAGATGCAATGTCTAACCGTGGTCACAGCTATCAAACCACTTCCCAACGGAGAATTAATAGACACGACATCTAGTAACGACTCAACAGGCAGAGAATGCAATAATGCAAATCGTTCTGATATGAATGTATGTGATGCACCCGTATCTATCAATATATAAGCAGGATAACCGCAAAGGAAACAGTTACCTGCAATGACATCATCTGGGGCATCCTGTGCTTGCTCTTCAGTCAAGGCAAACACCTGAGCCTGTTGTCTCTGAGGCTGACTCCCTGGCTGGCCACCTCTGGCTCGAGGCTGGGTCTGTGCTGGTGGCGGCTGAAATGAGTGAACAGATGAAGCTTGCCTTTCAGGCTGAGTCACGGAGGCAGACGATCCTGCAGCCTGAAATCTCGATGCACCACTCCTCTGAGGACAGACCTTGGCATAATGCCCCTGTTGTTTGCATACGTTACACCTGCCCACTACACCTTGACATTGTTCTGTGGCATGCTTACCTCCACAAGTACTGCAATATCCACTTGCCACCTCTAGACTCTGGCCAAAACCTCTCTGTCTTGACCCGCTGGAGCTCGAAGAACTGCTCCCTGCCCTCTTAAACTGTTTACCCTTTGCTTTCAATTGATCTTTGCGTCCGCTGCTGCTACCACCACTTTCGAATCGAGGAGGAGGAACTTGGGATGGAGGTAGTGGCGGTCTCGGACTCGGAGCCACATACGGAACACTTCGTTGTCTCAGCAACCCTGCTTCTGCTCCTTTGGCACGGTTCAATGCATCCGAGAAATTATCGGGTCTCCCAGTATTGACCAACGTAAAGATATCTGGATTTAGGCCATTTATAAACTGATCCGCCATGGCCTCATCATTACCGGAAACGTGAGGTGCAAAACGAAGCAAAGAAGAAAATTTAGCAACGTACTCTTCGATATTCAGTTGCCCTTGCCTCAGGTTTGCAAATTCAGCGCCTTTATCTTTCCGGTAGGATACAGGGAAGAATCGCTGATAGAACTCAGTCTTGAATGCTTTCCATGTAATCTCAGTGCCACGCTGTTCTAGTGCTCTTCTCATATTCACCCACCAATACTTAGCCACGTCTTGCAGTTGATGGCCAATGAGCTTCACTCTCTTCTCATCACTGTACCCTAGAGACTCGAACAACATCTCGATATCCTCCAACCAGCTTTCGCATTCAATTGCATTTTCTGTACCCTTTAAGGTCGGTGGTCGGAATGACTGGAATCGCTTTAATAGAGTCTCCATGGGCGTAGCAGTGACATCCATCGTATCTCCGGATGTGCTACCCTGCTCTGGCGCTGGTGGTCGTACTGGCACAACTGCTCTTCTAGGAGGCATGTATCTAATAATCCAACTGATTAGAATACAAGATATACAACTATCTCAGCCCTCCTCTAGTCAGTTACCTCTGATCTAGAATCGGTTCTGATTCAGTTTATTACATGCTGTAATCACATCAGATACAATACAACACATAATAGGGAAAGCAATAATCATGCTAGCACACAAAAGCAAGGAAGATAACTCGATCTACCCCGCTCATTCTACTCTATTTCAGTTTACAGAACCTAAGGCTCTGATACCACCTGTTGTGGGGACCCGGGCTCTAATTCTTTTCTTTGGGATTAAAACGGATCATTAATATAAAAAGTGGGTCAAATTTTTCGCTTTTTAATATTAAATCTAAGGTATATAAACAACATACATGCCTTATTTAAAATACAAACAGAAGGTACAATATGTCTTGTTCCAACTACTCTGAACAACTAGTAATAAAATACAGTACAACTACTAGCCATCTGCTCTGCCCGAGATCACCACGCTATGTCCATCTCTCATCCTCTGCGTGACCCAGATCCTGCCCCACCTGTTGTTATGCACACATACAGACATAACAACAGCCGGAAAACCGGTGAGAACAAATCCCAGTATAAACATGTATACATGCATATAATCAATTAAACATGAAACATGTTATCATGCATGACATCATATGCACATGTAATGCAATGCGAATCAAACCATGTCTGGACTCGACTCGACTAGAACTCTAGGGATCCCGGGGTGAATAAGACGTCACTACCTACCCTCCAATCGGGGTAATGTACGTCTCATTCCTAGACTTCGGTCTGAGCTGTATCAACGGCGGCAATAAGAGTAATGCCTACTCCTATGCTGAGATACACCGAAACGTCTAGATATTTGACAATGCCTGTCAAAGACTCTCCTATCTCAAATGCAATGAATATCAATATGTAAACAACGTATAATCATATTCATGGCTGAATATCATACTGATCATACATGCTTGAATACAATTCTGAAATCAAAGCATAACATGTTAAAAGATTGAATATAATGCTATACACAATTCATAAACATGTTACAAAATATTTAATAATACTCGTATGTGATTTTGGTTGGGAAACTCAAATAATATCTTATTTGAGTTACATCTCCCCAAACAAAACATGACTTATACCTTTCGTTGCACAATTGCTGTCGCTGTCACCAATACAAATCTGAAATGGAAATGTTGATACACAATTTATCAATTTCTAATCTCAATCAATACATACCCACTTAAAGACTTGACTTCGGTATCATTTCAACTGTACAATCTCCATATTAAACAATCTATATCAATTCCCCCAATTCATAACTGAAAATGGTATAAATCTGGTACCAACACCCAGTTAATTTAACTCTAAATTTCATAACAATTCTATACGGTGTCCGTTCTTAAATCCGTTTGTAATTATACGATGTCTAATATGTCAGAAACAACATATATGAATCATATCTGATTCCTGCAACATCCTAATTTCAAGACATGCCAAAACATAGTAAAACTTACGTCCACGCGTAGCCTACAACGATAGGAACACGGTACCGAAGTCTGATTTCAAATCAAATGTATGGATTGAAAGATACGAGCGCAAGAATTTCCAAAAGCTCTCGGAGCTTTCTCCTTTCTGATTTCTTATCAATTTTGAAGAAAAATTCGTTTATATATATCCTTGTTGCATGCTGATGAGACGTGTCACATTCTTGCCCATTCTGGTTTGGCGCTCGGGCGGTCGAAACTTACCGCCCGGGCGCGAGCTCGGCGCTCGGGCGGTAAAAATCTACCGCCCGGGCGCGGAAGGTTCTGCCGCGGTGTGAGATTCTGGCGCTCGGGCGGTCATAAATTACCGCCCGGGCGCCACACCTTCTGCCCGAACGTACTCCCCTTGAGCATTGGCGCTCGAGCGGTCACTTTCTACCGCTCGGGCGCCACTAGTTCTGCCTGAAATTGGTGAAATTTAGATTCTTTGTCCAATCTGGTCTCGTAATGGTCCGTTTACAATTATATCTATTTAATTCACTAATCTCCTAGCAAATTACGATAATTAAATCCTCGGGCATTACAATGCGCGTGTATATGTACAATTCCATAACAACAAAAGCAGATAGTTGGCTTATTCCCATAAATCTATTTCACGATGAATTTCAGATTCTCAACTAGTTATCTTTAATAATTGTACGACCATAATATAGAGTCATTTTAAATCCGAATTTTGGATCAGTGTTACGCGGGAACAATCACCGGCTATGCTCGTGTATATGTACAATGCACACATTTATATTGTTGTACAAACCAAAAAGATCTCAGATTGAATAGGGATACGGTGAAAGTAATTGGAAACTGTGGGCACTAGCCTAATCTCCAGAATTGTTCTTCTCAATTGGTACACTGCAACTTCAGTTACGTACCAAATTAGATCACAATCAAAAGTAACTCAACCACCACAATATTCTTACCAATAATTTATCGTTTTGGGACTTTTTAAAAATATGTCAAAGAGTTACATAGAGATACCACATGTTAAGCTAATATATATATATATATATATATATATATATATATATATATATATATATATATAGTTTTGATGAAATCCATCTAATTAATATTATATTTGAAACCGACTCAAAGATGGTGGTAAATTCGATCACCTCAAAGACTGCTGACCATACAGAGTTTGTCTCAATTATCTTCAGGTTCCGTAAATTTCTCGAAGCACACCCTTCATTCAAAATTTGACATGTTAGAAGACAAGCAAATATGGTGGCTCATTCTCTTGCTCGAGCGCCACATCTTATACAGATCCTTTTATTACGATTCATCCTCTATATATATTATGTAATTTCATTTCCCATGACTTAGAGGGCAACACTTGATAAATGACATTCTCATTTCAAAAAAAAAAAAGAAGCATTTTCAATATATGATACGTGTAATTTTGAAATTTATCTGAGACATGTTTGGTAGGATAGAATGAGGTGAGAATGAAATGAATATTCTCAATCCCATTCCATTCATTTGCTTGATGATTTGGGGTATCCAAGTTTCATTTAAATAATCTTCGGAGGCGAGTGAGTCAGGTCTATTATAAGTAAATCAATCTCTATCATCATTTGTTTTCCGATTCACAAAAGTCTAAACCGAAATTTTAATTAAAAATCAAGTTTTTTTTGTAACCGGACGACGTAACGACGCGGTGCATTTGCTAAGTGTGTCCAAATGAAGTTCGAGTTTGATAATTACCACTCAAACTTCATGAGTTCTAAATTTAGGTATAAGCTTAAAATGCATGTATAGAAGGCCCCAAGGTTGTTGGGTAGTAGTTATAATACAGGCTGTGTATTGTCCTTGACTTGATTGAACTCGTGAGAAGCGGTTACAAAGGCATATGGTACATGGATCGGATCTCTCTGATTGATTATTCTTTCTGGCGTGGGCCATAGATTATAATTTAATTTATTCAACCATTGAGAGTTTTACGGGTAAATTTTGATTATATATATATATATATATATATATATATATATATATATATATATATATATATATATATATATATATATATATATATATATATATATATAATTTTGTTATGTTGTCCACCAATCATGTTCATCTTTATGTCCGTCAATAAGGTGTCACATACCTATTAGATATACAATTTTAATATGATTCATCACAGCCAATAAGTTAATGTCAATTCATTGTTGGACACAAAGATTAACACGATTGTTGAACAACGTAGCAAAACTATATATATCTCTTAAAATTTTCTAAAGATTTTCTTATAAATTCTCATGTTATATTAGGATTAAAGCCCTAATTACGAAGAAAAATACGAGAACATGTCCAAGGTGCCATCTTTTTATCAATCACTCGTTCAAGTCGTCTAATTAATATGGGTAAAGACAAAAACTTATGTGAGACGGTCTCACGAGTCGTATATTGTGAGACAGATATCTTATTTGGGTCATCTACTTTTTATTGTGAATATCAGTAGGATTGACTCGTCTCACAGATAAAGATTCGTAAGATCGTCTCACAAAAGACCTGCTCATGAATAAATTAGAGCAACCAATTAGTATGTGTATAAAAATATAAAAAAAAAATAAAAATACCTTTTAATTTTAATAATTTAAAAATAAATTTGAAGAAACATGAAATGGGAATTAAATGGAACAAAAATTGTGGGAACAAAAACTATGGACTTCGGGGCCTCGCTCCTTGCATTTGTTCCCTATAAATAAACCTCCACATAGGGTCTTTTCTTATTGCTAGCTTCTTCTTTAAAATTCTCCTCTACTTAAATGTCTTTTTACTCACATACATGAATGGATTTGAAATGATAGAACTCGCGGCGACAGGATTAATGCGTCGCTAATCTATCATGAAAGATAATATAAAAATGCGCTTTTACGACATATCATATCAACTTTTTAGAATTTTATCGTCGCTAAAAAATCATATTTCTTCCGTGTATTTTTCATGGCGAAGAAGGGCATGCAGGAGAGTATATTAAGTGAGAGGCAGTGGCGTGTGCTTTTGTTGACAGAAGATAGAGAGCACAGATGATGAAAATGCATGCAAGTAGATTTAATTTTGCATTTCACTCCTTTGTGCTCTCTATACTTCTGTCACCACACTTAAACCCTCCATTTCTTTTCTTCTTTTCCCTTCCGTTTCTTCATAATACAATATTCTCATTTTCAAGAAGATGTACAAAACAATTTTCAATCATTATACTTTCAGACAGTGTCTAACGATGGACTCAAAATTTTGTTTGTATGACGCAAACGATTTTCACCAGCTTGGACTTTTTATGTCCAAGAAATAAATTTGTTTGAACAAATTTGACCTGGTGTGCAAAAGTGATCGAGCAGACGATGTAAATGTTTGTGCTGATGATCTAGAGTAACTCATGTGCTACTGAATTAATTGTCATGTGTATATATGTGCTGTATTATAAGATTGTTTCCTATGCAACTTTTTGATATTTTACATTATTTTCCAATATTTGAGACATTTATAACAGAAACAAAACTCGAATTTATTGTTAGGAAAAATTTCACCTATGAATAGTAGCATAAGATGACCAACAATTGTACATATATGTTTTGCTTTTGATGATACAATGACTGATATGTTAGACTTGAGTTATCCAGCATCTTTACTCCCAAACATTCAACTGCCCAGGTTAGACTTCTTTCATCGGGTGTTGCCGGCTTTGCAGGTTCGATCAAGGACGTCGCATCCTTGCTACTGCAAAGATTTTCACCAATCGGAACCGGAGATTCAGGTACTAATCTGGGTACCAGATTTTGCAAGGAGTTTGTTGTTTGAAGCAGAACAGCGAGGATTCTTGATATTACAGTAGGTGCAGATTTTGGAGAATCCATTGATAGACTCTGTCTTGGATTGTGCCTTGCTGTTGGTATCAGCAGATCATACTTAATAATATACGTATTGTACATCTTTTTCTTGTTTATTACTTATAGAGCTGAGCGGCTTTCACAAGGATTGAAGGAATTTGTGGACCTATAATTAATATAATATTTTAAGTTATATATAAAAGTCAAGACAGTATCTTAGAGAGAAAAAATGTAAATTGGGATAGCTTAAATTTTCAAGTCAACCACAATTTTTTTTTAAAACTAAAACTTGTCTAAGCACACTCTTAATTTTTAATAATTTTGACATGAGTATATATTTTGCTGGTGTACTTTGTAATTTTCTTCTCTGTAAGTGACCCCTGATCACATTGATAACGAGTGAGACCAAATAAGTCGACATGAGTAGTTGTTGAACCATATCACATAGTTCCGACGATTTATAATGTGATCAAAATTTGTAAGCTTACTCACAAACACCTTAATAATTTGGCAACACTTTTGCGAACAAGTTTGCTACTGAGTTATCCTAGTGATCATACAACAAAACACATGAGACAATATAATCAATGCGACAAGTTAAAAATGGAAATATCATACAAAACGTAGTCAGAAATGTATTCATGTCCGAAAAACAGCAGACTCCACATCTTCACCATTTGTATCCTCCCTAACAGAGTGTGTATACAGATTCCTCGTAAATTTTGTGGTAGTGTCCAGAAAATATAGAAGAAGAGACATCACGCAGCAGCAAACGAACATAGGTATAGGCCCGAAAACCCAGAGAAAGAGAGGGAACGACAAGTAAAATGCTCGGAGTCCAAGTGACCAAAAGAAAGAACCTTTGTTCAAGTTCATTTCGACATATTCGATAGAATCTTTACGGTCTGTAGACGCCGAGGGCACGGAGACCAGAAAGCTAACATGGGCATAGTACCTTATAGACTGCACGTTGCAAAAAAATGCAAAAAGAAAGCACACTAATATAGCGGAGAACTTGACAGAAGACATTATGGAAGAGCTATTTCCATGTATCGACTCTAGAGAAGAGGTTGATTTGTTGCTGACATACACACTGATCAATGAGCTGAGAGTGATGGCCGTCGTCGCCAAAAGGGTCGACGCCATTATATTGTTGCGCAGTGTTTGAACTGCCAAAACGCCATTTTTTAGTGGATCCTGAAAATTTAGCGCACAAGGTAACTCTGGTTTGATATCAGCACACCTTTACATCTCAAGCACAAAATATAATCGACTTAAGTAGCTAGAGAAAGTGAAGAAAAATAAAACTTTATGTAGGAATAAAAAAATGCACCAAAAGTTGGGTGAAATAGTATCACTCAAAAAATTATACTTCCACTTTTATATTTCAAAACCAGGCTAGCACTCATTTTAAAGGAAGATAGCAGCAACCCATGGAAATAACACAACTTCTTGCTCGTGCGACATAACTATTTTTTGGAGTCAATTTTGTAGAATCACGCGTAACATTTCAATAGAGCTCATACAACCATTTGAAGCACTTCTTATGATTCACTCCAGCTTTCTTTCCCTTTGATTATAAGGTTTGATATGATAAGTTTTCATTATGAATTGAAGGTAACAGATGATTTGCAGAAGTCATTGCTTGATACTTCTATATATAAGGATTAAATTGATACACATATTTGCTGAGGTAACATAAATATGCAAAGAGCAATCTCATGCGAAATCACATTTTCGCAGCTTGAATAAGCACTCTATAAATATTATAGCATTTTTCTCATAAAAATAACAACTCTTTCAATCATTTTTTAATGTAGGAACTGAGATTCTTATAAGAGTTTAAAAGCACACTAAAATATCCCCTATTTCACTTTAAACAAGAAACTTTGTACAACTCACTGACGGTCAGTAGGCGAAGCCCATGGGAATGAATCTAGATACAATATTTTCAAATTTCATAAACATCCTTAAACATTCAACTTTTAGAATGAGCTTCTCAGCATCTAGCACCTGAACTGTTTGAAAACACCAACTGATTGATACATCTGAGAGGAGCATGAAGGACTAACTAGTCTAGAGAGCAATTCTAATATCTTCAGAAGACAAAAACAAGGCCATATGAAAAGGAAAAACTTGATTGATAAATACAATCTTTATATGCAGGTACAAACACATACATTTGGACAATCTGATTATCCATACATGCATATCTTCTTGATGTCTTATCACGAGGTGAAAGTTTGATATCTCTAGTAGGAACGGACACTACCTACGGTTTGGCACAGAGTCATTCACAGGAACTAGGTACTTACGTCTATACATTTGAAGAAACTGGAGTAGACACTTAGATCCATAATTAATATCCATGACTCAAGATCATGTATGGGAAAGTGCTATGCCAAGCATTAAAAACTTTCCCCTCGCTGATGTAGGCATAACTATGGTACGACTAGTTTAGCATCCTAAAAGACCACATGTAAGACACATTATATCCAGGTTAAAAAGATCATTCCTTGTCCAGAGAGTCCCAAGAATAATCGATCATCGTATCTAAACTGGAGCTCTTAACCTGGCAGCAATCTTTTGTGGCCTAAATTTTCTAGATTTCTTTCTAGAGTATGGCTTCAAACGCCATAAAAACCCTGTGGTCATTTGTGTGCAACATCACATTTATTGGTCAACAAAGAAGAGAGAAATTTTACGCATATCTGCAACAAGAAGAAAGTCCTCTATCAAAACCCAATTATCATGCTCAAAAGTTCAACTCCGGAAGTCATAACTAATTTAACTTTGCCTTATATATCCTCCCATTCCACTCTATATACACAAGGCCATCTACTATGTTAAGCTTCATTCTTTGATCATAGCACAGCACGTGATACTAGTTGCCCTGCTAACCTGATAGCAGCAGCATAAGAATTTCGTGATAAACAATGAATAAAAACAGCGGTCCCATCCCATTAGAAAACTTTCTCCACTTATAACTAACTACACAACTAATTGGAAAGCTTGAAACTGAAATCGATGCTAAACCTTTATCCAGCTCACACCACAAACTAAGAGAGGAACATGGAAATTTGACAGACACCAAGAATTCCAGCAAAGTAATTATCACGGTTGATCAAATTTGAGCGTTGCTGTAAAACATCAAGCAACAAAGATCAAACACTACAACATGTGATGACTTCCAAGTTCAAATTTGCGGCCCACAAACAATGAAACATCATTATTAATTTGCAACCCAACAACAGAAAAAGGCAAAATACACCTGCCCAACCACCGACACACACACTCAAAAGATAGATAAGAGTGAAGAAAATATACAGCCATCAAGCAGAAGACCCATTTGTGGCGACTTTCAGCATTGAGCCCGATCACAGTTCTTCTGGGATTGCGTATTATATTGTAAAGAAGCCAAAAATGATACGTCAACAGTACCCCCATGCCTAAAGGGACCAGCACAAATTCCATTATATTCTCGTCCATAGCCAATTCACCCACCTTTCCGGCACCAATTATTTCCCACTTTACGATAGAGTAAAGGAGATTCTTTACCTGTTCTTCGCCTATCATTTTGCTGATCCATCCGGACATGTGGCACCATCAATAATATAGCTACACCAAAGCATGAATCCGAACTGATATAACGGCTGGATTCACAGGGGACGATGGTAAATTCGTGGCAGGCATAAAATATAAAATATACATTAATTTATAGACAATGAGAACTGAATCTCTACTCGGGGAAAAGGACAATGTATTTTTTTCCCTATTTATTTCGATACAAACTATCAAACCTCACAGGAAACGAGACACGGTGTCTCTCTCTGTTTTTTCTTTCCGATGCCGACAACGACTGGCATGATGGGAAATCTCAGGACTTTGCGCACATAATTTATATTGTGAACATGTATGAACAGACATTTAAAAGATATGTTATTTTGTGTGTTTTGATATTAATTAAAAATTTGTGTGAGACGATCTCATGGGTCTTATTTGTGAGACGAATCTCTTATTTTGGTCACCCATGAAAAAATATTACTTTTTGTGCTAGCATAGTTTGGTACACATGATAGGATAAACATGTGATAAATAATATAAGATAAAAGTTAATGATAAATAAGATGTAGGATATTATATTTAATGTTTGGTATGATTTTAGTAAGAGTAATTAAATTTATATATTAGATTGTAATGACAAAATTAACCTTATCATAATAAATTTTATAATTTCAAAGTTCTTGCTTGAGTTCATATTTTTTATCTATACATGTGCCGATAGTGATTAAATGATTTATTTATTTTTACCTAATTTTATATATTATGTAATATAATAATTGAGCCCTTGATTTTGTGAGTCAAGTCAAATATTAATTTTTAAGGTTAATCGAGCGATACTAATAATTTTATTGAGATTTATAAAATTTATTTATATAATTATCTCGAATTCATTTATATAATCAACATATTATATAATATATAAAAATAAATAAAAATATTTATTTGATTTTAATTTCTACCTACTAGCATATATTTATAAATAGAGGGTAATTAAGTCATTTGTAGTGTATTTTATCATTAAATTAAAATTATCACACCTAATAGAAGGGACATTTTATCCCTCTAAAAAATTATTTATCAAGGGCCCATGATATTATCATAGGTTTTTTAAAAATGTATCAAACATGGGATAAGGAGGATTATTTATCATTTCTTCACTTATCACATGTACCAAACTATGCCTAAGAGTATTACTTTTTATTGTGAATATAGGTAGGGTTGACCCATTTCACAGATTATGACCCGTGAGCCGGTCTCACATGAGACTCACTCTTGATATTACATATATTTAACATACATATAAATATATGACTTCTAATTGTGAATTTTCCAATATATCATTATTCATTTAATGTAACAAATTAAATCAATAATATTTTTGATGAGTTCTTAAGTCTTTTTATAATTTATTATCTATCTTAAATGACTTTGGATATTAATGCATATTATATTTATCAATTTACTCATAATTTTTCTTTGTTGCAAAAATTAATGTATTTCTTCATTGTTGCTCATGATTATTTAATATTTATATCTTATCTTTTCTTTTATTTTATAAATTGATTTAAGTAATGATTAAATAAATATTTACTCAATAATTTAGTCATTTCATTTATTATTGATTATGTATTATGATGATATTTTAGATAATAATGTTTTTAAAACTAAAGTTTCTATTATTATATATTTTGTTATTAATTTTCAAGTGTGTTCTGAACATAATACAAAGTATGATTAGCATTATTCTATTATGAATATCATCATATATAATATATTGATTTGTTATCTTGTTTGTTTAGATAATAATGTTTTTAAAATTAAAATTTATATTATCATATATTTTGTTATCAATTTTCAATTGTGTTCTAAACATAATACAAAGTAGATTATATTAACATTATTCTATTACGAAATCATCATTTATAATGTATTGATTTGTTATCTTGTTTGTTCTTTTCAACCTATTAATTAATTTCTAATTGTATATGATGAAATTGCATACATAAAATTTTTTTTTTCTCTTTTCTACATATTAATTAATTAATTTATCATTATATATGATGAATATATATATATATATATATATATATATATATATATATATATATAATATATATATATAACTATTTTCACATTTCAAACTAACAAAATTGTTATTTAATATTACTCACTTATTAAATTAAGTTATGTTTACCATTTCATTGTGCATTGTTACTATGATTGTAACATAGTGAAGCATAGGTGATGACATAGAGTGGTCACCCTAACAATTAATATTTGTGTTTAAAATATTATTAGTAATTAAAATTATTTTGTGTTCGATGAAATTATTTGATTAGTGAAAATAAATTTGATTTAGAAAAATAATTTCTAGAATGTAAAATAACAATTATATCATATTTGTTAGATGCAATAATTGTTTATGTAAGGTATAACAATCCACAAGTGACGTTTGAGTTGTTTTACGATTTTAAAAGATTTTAGTTAATGTTACATCGTTACCTCGGTTATAACTTTGGGTAAAGCGGCAAATGCATGATATTATAATTGGTATATATAAGAGTCAAAGTCATGAGATCGATTCTCATATATTGCAATTAGTATAATTATTGATATTGTTGGAGTTCAATAATTGTCCTTGTTGGATACATCAATCAAATCATGACGATTGAGCTACTATATCGTTTAAAATATTTGAGTTGATGTGTAATATCTATTCTAAAAAAGTAAAAAAGTTAAACAAAATTCGCAAGGAGTTAAAAGTTAGCAAAAACACAATTGATATTTAACTTAATAACAAGTTTATGGGTTTTATTTTAACACCATTATGATAATTTAGTTAATTAAAAAGAATTTTATTTGACAATCACTATATGCACTCCATCTAAATACATTGTGAATTTGGTTTTAGTAAAATTTATTATTCTCTTAATTTAATTTTATTTTTGTCATTGTGAATGATATTTGGATGAAAAATATCTTTGTTAATTTGAGAGAGCTGTCATTATGTTATAATCATGCAAATTGAAAAATGTTAAATAAATAAGTGAATATAATTGATTTATCGTCATGGTGTATTTTTGTTTATTGTGTTTTGATATATTTAGATTAATAAATACTCATAAACAAGATGTTATTCAAACAATTTTAAAAATTATCTAAATCTCGTTATTATATTTTTCATTATTAATCACCCACGTGCATCGCACGTAATCATTCCCATCACGTAATCATTTCATTATTAATATATATATATATATATATATATATATATGTATATATATATATATATATATATATATCATCTAGTAGAGACCCTCGAATGAAAAATCCAAGTATCGAAAATCATAAGCTAAAATCTACTAGATGAAAAGACGAGCCATCCATCCAATCATCCTAGCGTGCAAGATTTCCCCAAGCATACACGAGTTCAGATCAGACCGAGGGACGTTGTTGGGTGTAGCGCGCATAATGCCTATGGAACCAGGCACAAAGACATACGATCTAGTGGGTTTGAGGGTCTACTCGAGTTAGTACTCTGAAATCCTTTTCAATTTTTTTCAAATATATCTGTAGTCGGAAATTTATCATTTCATGGATATCCTCGACGCTTTCCAAAAGATGAAGAAAACATCTGGTTTAAATTTTTTGGCATTGTGAAGATTGTGATATTACATATTAAGCTACAATCAGCATATGTTGAGACTTGAGACACTAGAACTGAACGAAATACAAGAAAAAAAAGATATGATTTTTGTGTTTCGAGGGCGTTGATATGGCACTGCATGTTAGGTGGGTTGTCATAATCAAATTCATTTATTATATTGCATGAATTGCCGACATGTTTTGGAAATGAAGCATAATTTGACAAAGAAACTGTGCAGCAATAGTTGACGAATGAAACACATTTTTTTTTAACGTCCAACGCATTTTTGCACCTATAAATAGAACTCTTTCGTTTTAGTTTACAGTATCCAAAAACCAAGATGTTTCAAAGCCTAGTATAATAGAGAGAGCATTTGAGTGTTAAGTGTTCTCTTATAAGAGTTGGAGAAATTATTTTTTTTTCGGTTATACTCGGGTTTGAAGTGTGAGATATTTAGTGTATTATTGTATAAACTTGTAGTAATATTTCTCCTGTTATAAAATATTTGCAGTAGCTCCGTGGACGTATCATATCTTGGGTGAACAACGTAAATTCTCGTGTTCTTACTGATTATTTTATTCCGTATTTTTATCATCATGATCGTTATCGCTTCAGTGTAATTACCCAACAACTGGTATCATCAGAGCCTTGTTGTAAAATTTCTTAGAATTCTGAGTATGCTCTGTTGTTGCAGTTTTGTCTGATCTTTCACATTATAAAAGATTTTTAGATTTTTTGCTAGGGCTAGAGAAGCGATGGCCGGAGATGATGGATAGGGACTGGAAATCAACAAGTTCGATGGAACAGATTTTTCATTTTGGTGGTTACAGATTATAGATTATATGTATAACAAGAAACTGTATCAACCTCTATCGGGAAAGAAGTCGGAAAAAATGGAGGATGATGATTTGGAGCTCCTTGACCGATATGTGTTAGGTGTGATACGATGGAACCTAACGAAGAATGTGACACATAACGTGGTGGAGTCGCAAACCACATAAGAGATGATGTCCATTTTATCGGACATGTACGAGCAGCCATCAGCAAACAACAAAGTACATCTCATGAAAAAAATATTCAACTTGAAAATGAGAAAAGTTTGATGATGAAATTCATGCACTTATTCTTTTGGCGTCTTTACCAAATGTTTGGGAACCAATATGGGCAGCGGTTAGCAACTCTGTTGGAAAAAGAAAGCTACAATTCAATGATATCAGAGATCAAATTCTTTCTGAAGAAGTTCGCAAGATGGATTCTGATGAAGGGACATCATCAAGATCTGCTTTAAATCTCAAGAACAGAGGAAGGGGCAGGAGTGGCGAAAAAAGTTCTAACCGATGGCGTAGTAGGTCCAAGTCAAGAAATTGAAAAAACAAAAGAAACTTTGAAAAAAATTTGAAGTGCTGGAGTTGTGTTGAAACTGGTCAATTGAAAAAGAAAGCAAATAAACAAAGAATAATGCAAATGTTGTTACTGAGGAGGTACATGATGCTCTACTACTATCTATGGAAAGCCCCAAAACCGTTTCATACCACTGGTAATCCTGATGTATGCGTTAATTACATCACTTGAGATTACGGAAAAGTTTCCTAACTGACGGAAAATCTTTAGAAATAGTTGGTATGGGTTCGTATTGATGATGTCAAATAGATTTGTCTGGAAAATCAAAAAATTCAGACATGTACCAAAATTGACACGCAATCTGATCTCAGTAAGACAGCTCGATGACGAAGGCCATAATGTGACCTTTGGTGATGGTTCCTAGAAAGTAAACAAAGGATCCATGATTGTTGCTCGAGGAAAGAAAACTGGAACACTTTATGTAACGTTCCGAAAAGCGGAAGGTCCACGTGAACCACATGCATGCAAATTATTAAATTCTTTGGTATTTTATAAAATTCTTTTAAAGCATAAAATGTATTTTTATTTTATTAAATTGTGTTTAATTATTTCTATGCATTTTATGCATTATTATTGCATGATATGATTTCATGAAATTTTAATAGCTCATGCACTAAGATTTTAATTTTCATTTCGCGCTCGAACGAGGAACGGAGACCGGAGAATTTCCAGGAAAAATGATTTTATTACATGGCTAATTTTTATTAATTAATATAAGATGTTTTAAAGGTATTTTTCAAGAATTGGGATTTATTGGGTATTTTTACCCGCAAGTTTTTTATTTTTAACGGTACGTGAATTTTATCGAATCGGGGGACTTTTTGAGGGTTCGGCTAATATTTTCACAAACTTTCCAATATGAAATATTTTTCGGGAGTGTGTTTGGATTTAATGGGCCTATTTTTAAGTCTATTGGGCTTAAAACCTTTTTTATTTTAATTGAGGGTCATTAGCACATATTTTAATTAACCTAAACTACACTTAAACTAAACCTAAACTACCCCACCTCATAATAGCCGACACCCTCACTCCCACCAGCCTTTATTCTTGAAAAACACCAACCGACACTTTACCTCAGCTATTATTTCTCTCGGCTTCTTCTCCCAGCAGCAGAATTGTATCGGTTTTGGCTTGTTCTTGCATCCAAGGCTCTCCGGCGCTCCTATCTTCATTCTTCTCGAGTTCTTACATCTTAAGGCACGCCATGTATCCTTATTTCTGCATTATTCACGCCATTATATGCTGTTACATATGTTCTCGCATACGAAAAATGTTTAAACCAATTGTTGCTTCGTTTATGCTTCGTCTTGTTCGTGAAAAAGCGTATTTTATGCATTTAACTAACGTGTTTGATGTTTGGGTGCAAGGGGCTGTTGGTCCCACGTGCGGAATTTGAGATAGTAAAAACCGGAAAAAAAGAATAAAATGAACACCGAGATTTACGTGGAAAACCCCTAAAAATTATTAGGGTAAAAACCACGGGCAAGATGAAAAGATTTCCACTATAATATTTTACTGGTGTACAACTCACTCACTGTGTTTCCAAAGAGAACACACACTCTCTTAATACAGGAGAACAAACACCTCACAAATATTATAGAACTAAACACTCAAA
Source organism: Primulina eburnea (assembly GCF_022965805.1). NCBI lineage: Eukaryota > Viridiplantae > Streptophyta > Magnoliopsida > Lamiales > Gesneriaceae > Primulina > Primulina eburnea. Next base: position 37,311,048 of record NC_133111.1, on the reverse strand, counting down.
TGCTTATAAGATGAGAGAAACTCGAAGAAGGGATGATTTCAGAATGAAGGGGGGAGCTCTATTTATAGAGCCCCTTGTCCGTGTGAACACGCGTTAAAAACGCGTATTCCATCAATTCTGCGAAACTTCCTACAAAATAGGCAACACACATTTATTACATGTTTTCCTTTCCTGTGCTGCCTTCTTGACTTTTCCAACATTTCTCCCACTTGGAGATTTGATTGACAATCAAACACATCTCCACACATCCTTTCAATCTTGTCATTACCTGCTGCTTACGTCTCTGCTAGGCCACTTGAGAATCTACACCACTCAAACTTATCAGTGTTCACTGGCTTGGTCAGAAAATCAGCTATGTTTTCCTTCGTATGGATCTTCTGCATATCCACGTTTCCTTCTTCTACTACTTCCCGCACAAAGTGAAATTGGACTCCAATGTGTTTCGTCCTGGAATGAAAGACTGGATTCCTTGCGATGTGCAAGGCACTCTGACTGTCACAAAACAAAGAAACATTCTCTTGTTTGTGCCAGATCTCCTCCAATAACCTTTTAGTCCATATTGCCTCCTTGCAAGCTTGAGTAGCTGCCATGTATTCTGCCTCTGTTGTAGATAACGCCACAACTGTCTGCAGTTTTGAAACCCAGCTTACTGCTCCTCCTGCAAGCGTAAACACATAACCAGTAGTAGATTTTCTCTTATCATGATCACCTGCATAATCTGAATCGACAAAGCCCCTGAGTGTAAAATCCGATCCTCCATAACATAATGCAGCATTCGAGGTACCCTTAATGTATCTAAGGATCCTCTTAACAGTGCTCCAATGCTCTCGTCCAGGATTCGCCATATACCGACTAACTGCTCCCACTGCTTGAGCAATGTCCGGTCTTGTACATATCATGGCGAACATCAAACTTCCCACTGCTGATGCATATGGTACTCGAAACATCTCCATCCTCTCTGCTTCACTGCTAGGACACATCTCGGAGGATAACTTGAAGTTAACAGGAAGAGGGGTCGAGATTGGCTTACTATCTTGCATGTTGAAGCGTTGCAAGTCTTTCTTAAAATAATTTTTCTGGGAAAGCCAAATCTTTCTGTTACTTCTGTCACGGTGAACTTGCATCCCTAGAATCTTGTTTGCTGGTCCCAAGCCTTCTTATCAAATTCCCTAGCCAACTGTGCCTTCAATCCTTGGACATGATCTTTGTTGGGGCCTGCTACCAACATGTCGTCCACATACAACAGCAAAATAATATAATCATCACCAGACCTCTTGAAATACGTACAAGGGTCTGCACTCAGTCTGTTGTATCCAAGGCTCGTGATATAGGAATCAAATCTCTTGTACCAACACCTCGGCGCCTGTTTGAGACCGTACAGAGATTTCTTTAACCTGCAAACCAAGTTCTCTTTGCCTTTTTCTGCAAAACCTTCTGGCTGGAGCATATAGATTTCTTCTTCAAGATCTCCATGAAGAAACGCCGTTTTCACATCTAGCTGTTCTAGATGTAGGTCAAACACCGCACACAATGCCAGCAACACTCTGACTGTTGTAAGCCGAACCACAGGAGAAAATATCTCATTGAAGTCAATGCCTTCTTTCTGAGCATACCCTTTTACCACCAATCTAGCACGATACCGCTCCACTTGGTTATTGCCATCACGCTTGATCTTATAGACCCATCTGTTTCCAATGGCTTTCCTCCCTCGTGGTAGTGTAACAAGATCCCAAGTTTTATTCCTGTCTAATGCCTCCAACTCTTCTTGCATTGCTATCATCCAAAGGGATATATCCGAGCTTTGAGTAGCCTCGTGGAAACTCGATGGCTCACCATCCTCTGATAATATACAATATGCAATGTTGCTTTCAGTGACATAATCTGAAAGCCAACATGGTGGTCTTCTGTCTCGAGTTGACTGCCTCACATTGGAAACTTCAGACTGAACATGTTCTTGTTCTTCGTGCTCTGGTACTGCTTCACAAGAAACTTTACCTTCGTCTATCTTATTCTCCACCTGAAATATAGTAGCTTCTGAATTCAGTGTGCCTTTGTCTCCCTTTACTTTATCTTCCTCGAAGATAACATCCCTGCTGATGACAAGCTTGTGAACAGTAGGATCCCACAAGCGAAACCCCTTTACTCCATCAGCATAACCCAAGAAGATACATTTTCTGGATTTCGAATCCAACTTTGATCTTTCTTGCTCATTGTACAGAACGTACACCGGACTTCCAAATGTATGCAAATGAGAATAATCTGTCGGCTTCCCGGTCCACATCTCCATCGGAGTCTTCAGATCAATCGCCACTGAAGGAGAACGATTGATAATATAACAAGCGGTTTTGACTGCTTCCGCCCAAAATGACTTTTCTAGACCCGCAGTCCTCAACATAGCTCTTGTTATGTCCAACAAGGTCCTGTTCATCCGCTCCGCCACTCCATTCTGTTGAGGTGTGTAAGCCGTCGTGAACTGTCTTTTGATGCCCTCATGTAGACAAAATGCATCAAACTCGTCACTGGTATATTCTCCTCCATTGTCAGTCCTCAGACACTTGATTTTCTTTTCAGAATCAAGTTCAACCCGCGCTTTGAAATCTTTGAAGACCTAGAAAACATCTGATTTCTTCTTGATTGGATACACTCAATATCTCCTAGAGAAATCATCAATGAACGAGACAAAGTATCTCGCTCCTCCTAGGGATACAACCGGTGCTTGCCAAACATCCGAATGAATCAGCTCCAATATGCTTTTGCTCCTAGCATTAGAAGTGCCAAACTTTAATCTGTGTTGTTTACTGGTAACACAATGCTTACAAAAGGGTAGTGACACTTTTGTAAGCCCCGGCAGCAGCTTCCGTTCTGAGAGAATTTTCAAACCCCGTTCTGACATATGCCCGAGCTTTCTATGCCATAACACTGTTAATTCTTCTCCTGAACCATTTGATGCAACAGCTAGCTCCGCCTCTTTGTGTGTTTCTCCCAAAAGTACATACAGATTGGCAGCAACCTTTTCCGCCTTCATAACCACAAGCGCGCCTTTCACAATTTTCATGATCCCGTTCTCGATCCGAGTTTTGCACCCGATGTCATCCAATTGTCCCAAGGACAAAAGATTTTTTGTCAGTCCTTTCACATGTCGTACCTCCTGTATGGTGCGAATGGTGCCATCAAACATTTTAATTTTGATAGTACCGACCCCAGCGATTTCCAAGGCATGATCATTTCCCATGAATACATATCCTCCTGAGATTGGTTCATAATGATCAAACCATTCTCTCCGAGACGTCATATGCCACGTCGCTCCTGAATCCATAATCCACGTGTCACAAAATTTGTGTCTGCCTTCTGCAACAGTTGCCGCTTCGCTGAATAATATTTCACCACTTCCTGAAGTACTGGCCACATTTCCTTGAGAACTTTTATCGATACTCGTACACTCTTTCTTGAAGTGCCCTTTACCGCCACATTTAAAGCAGTAAATATTTTTCTTCTTACTTCTTGACTTTGATCTACCTCGTCTTTGGCTCCCACTGGAGTCACGATCTATAAATCTTCCTCTTATCATCGGTAACGCCTCTGCCTGCTTCGAGGATACCAACCTATCTTCCTTATTCTTGCGCCGGCTTTCTTCTCCGAGAACCGCAGTTAAGACATCGTCGAATCTTAGAAAGCCCATCAGAATATTGTTGGTAATGTTGATGATAAGTTGATCGTATGAATCTGGTAGACTTTGAAGTAGAAGCTCTGCACGTTCATTTTCCCCTATTTTATGCCCCATGGAAGTGAGTTGGGCAAATAGAGTATTTAGTGTATTGATATGGTCGGTCATCGATGAGGATTCCGCCATCCGAAGAGTATAAAGCCTTCTCTTTAGGAAAATCATATTGTGACCTCGTACATCTTTGTTAGAGTATCCCAGATAACTTTGGCTGTTTTTATCTCAGAGATACTTGACAAAAATTCGTCTGCTATAGCCAAGTGTAAATTGGCAACAGCGTTATCATTCATCTCATTCCACTTTCCATCATCTGTAATCTCCACCGGTCTATCTCCAATAGCCGCCAAGCAATTTTCTTTTCTTAAAACTGCTTGCATCTTTATTTTCCACAGCATAAAATTGCTTCCATTGAACTTTGCTATCTCGTACCTTCCCGCCATTATGTCTACAACAATTTTATAGACTGGACAAAATAATCCCGCCTTAAATAAAAAATCTCAAAAAATCTTTTCTGATGTGGAAGATCAGTCTAGGCTGCAACCACAGAGCATACTCAGAATGTTAAGAAATTTTAAACCAAGGCTTTGATACCACTTGTTGGTCCCACGTGCGGAATTTGAGATAGTAAAAACCGGAAAATAAAGAATAAAATGAACACCGAGATTTACGTGGAAAACCCCTAAAAATTATTAGGGTAAAAACCACGGGCAAGATGAAAAGATTTCCACTATAATATTTTACTGGTGTACAACTCACTCACTGTGTTTCCAAAGAGAACACACACTCTCTTAATACAGGAGAACAAACACCTCACAAATATTATAGTACTAAACACTCAAATGCTTATAAGATGAGAGAAAACTCGAAAAAGGGATGATTTCAGAATGAAGGGGGGAGCTCTATTTATAGAGCCCTTTGTCCGTGTGAACACGCGTTAAAAACGCGTATTCCATCAATTCTGCGAAACTTCCTACAAAATAGGCAACACACATTTATTACATGTTTTCCTTTCCTGTGCTGCCTTTCTTGACTTTTCCAATAGGGGCTGCCGATCTAGGGTCCTTAGGGGCTGTACATGTCGAGGTTTATGTTAGAACAACCTGAGAGGGCCTCGGTTCAGGTCTATGCAGGGAAAAGCCGTTCGTTCGGGTGCTAGTGCGCGCATAAGGGCTAGATCGAGGATCGGTTCGGTCTCGCCTGTGAAAGGGGCGTCCCTAGCTCTGGAACAGATCATAAAGGGTCTGAACCATGGCCTAGGGTGGTTAAAACGTGGCTGAGACGAGGATAGGAACCGCTTGAGCGTTTTTAATTTGGGTGATGTTCAAGTGCACTTCGTGAGGAGCTAGCGGTCATGTGTGCTGTGTTTGTTGCTTGGGGCTAGTTCAGTGGGTTACACAGGTCCAGAGTAGTCCTAATGTGATCTAGGTGAGGCCGAGCCATGGCTGGCTCATCGGGTCTATGCTAGGAATGAAATAATGGGGGGTTAGCTCACTAAGGACAAGACTTGCATGTGCTGTAATTTCCAGCAACTCTCAGGACTTATCCGAGAGGTTAAGAGCCTATTATTGACTGATTTAAGGGTCTTTTAAGTGTTTGTGAAGTGTGGTAAGAAGTTGGGAAGAATTTGGTTAAGTTTCGAGTCGATTCGGGTTAAAACCGGGACCCCGGTCTAAGTTTTAAACAATTATGTTAAGTTATGAAATGAGCTCGAGTTTACATCTAGGGATGCTTTTAAAAATGTTTGGGACATTTTTAGCAGTTTGGTAAGCTTCGGATCAAAATAATGGGTTTTGGATTTATTCGGGATTTAATCGCCGCACGAAAGGTTAATTAAAGAATTAATTGAAAGCCTAGATTTAAGCTTAATAAAATTATGGAAAATTATATTTAAGCTGAAATAATTATTAGAAGTCTAAGTTTTTAATTTGGGAATTTTATGCTAAGGTTTGGTTTAATTCGGGATTAAAACGCATTAATAGGTTATATTTAAAGATTAATTTAAAAGTCATAGATTTAAGCCAATTAAAAATATGGGAAAGTTGTTGTAAGCTTAAATAATTATTTGGGACGTGTTAGAGTCAATGGAATTAAGAAAATGTCAAAGAAGTGAAATTTTACGTCTATGGGCAAAACGGTAATTTTTGGGTTTCCAGGGACAAAATGGTCATTTTGCACCCGGGGTGAGATTTTGGTCCTGACAGCGCCCTGAGCACAAATTTACTATATTTTAAAGGTTTATGCATCATGATCACGATTTTTAAGATTTTATGAAAATATACGTTGCATGCTTGGTTTAAAAGAAAAATTACGTATATGCATGTTTTTATTAAGTGGTGAATATGATGATGTTTTTGAAGGATGGGAGTTGGTTGTGACTGACGATGTATATGTATACGATGATATGATTGGAGATATCGTGAGGGAAAAGGCCCCAGAGGGAGCCCGTTTACGGGAGAAGGCCCCAGAGGGAGCCCGATGATCGTATTTCCATTGACATGATATGATGAGCTGAGGCCCGGGCTCAGTGGACGGGTAATGCTGTCGCTGATGTCCCTCGCCGCCGGGTACCACGGTTACATGTAGATGGATCCATCGATAGAGCTGATACGAAAGTCACAACTAATGAACTGAATTCAATTAAAAAGAAAATGTATACGTATATGATGACATGAGATGACATGCTTTGAGACGATATGATTTTACACGACACGTATACGTATATGATGACATGAGATGACATGATTTGACACGACATGATTTTATACGACACGTTTATGTTCATGTTTTAAAGTTCATGAAAGGTATGTTGGCATTAAACTTTTAAGTTCATGAAAGACATGTTGAGTATGATATTTTTCACTGCTGTGTGCTATGTATATGTACTTGTTATTCCTGGTACAGGTGTGTTGAGTCTTTAGACTCACTAGGCGTGTGTGATGCAGGTGAGCTTAATGATGAGAAGACTGGAGGTGCCGAACTCTGAGTAGGCAGACCTGGTGGGGTGACACGACCCGAGGACCATATGTTTTCCGCATTACGATTTATGAGATTGAGAGGAGATGAATATTTTCTTACGATGATGATTTTATCATTTTTACACGTTTACGTTTACGTATGATGTTGGATGAGTTTAAGCTTTTAAAAAAAAAATATTCCGCATAATTTTAAAAATGAGTGAGACGTTACACTTTATATGACTTCTAGTTGCAGAGATACATTAGCAGTCGTTGATGCTGAAGCTAATTTAAATCTTTTTCATTGTAGGATTGGGCATATGAGAGAGAAGGGAATGAAGATGCTTGTATCAAATGGGAAGCTACCAGAATTAAAGACTGTTGAACACAAGCAATGTGAAAGCTGTATCTTTGGAAAGCAGAAAAAAGTGAGCTTTTCAAAAGCCGGTAGAGAATCGAAAACAGCTAAGTTGGAGCTGATTCATACTGATGTATGAGGACCATCTCTTGAGAAATCCCTTGGAGGCTCAAGATATTATGTCACATTTATCGACGATTCTAGCCGAAAAGTTTTGGTTTATTTTCTGAAAAATAAATTTGATGTTTATTAGACCTTTAAAAGATGGAAAGTCATGGTCGAGAATGAGACCAACTTGAAGGTGAAGTGCTTACGGTCTGATAACTGTGGTGAATATGAAGATGATGAGATCAAGAAATATTGTTCACATAACAAGATCAAGATGGAGAAAACCATTCCTGGTACATCTCAACAGAATGGTGTACCCGAAAGGATGAACATGTCCCTAAATGAATGTGCTAGGAGCATTAGACTGCATTCTGGATTACCAAAATCATTCTGGGATGATGCTATTAACACTATAGCATATCTGATCAACAGAGGATCTTTGATGGATGTATGGTCTCAAACAAGCTCCAAGACAATGGTACACGAAGTTTGATGGATTCATGAGTACTAATGGTTAAACGTCTACTAGTTTTAAAAAGTGTGGAAATATTTTTTTTAAAAAATAAAAGCTCGCATTTTCGAAATAACATATAAAAATGATCTTAAGTATTTGACAATAAAGATAATGCAGTTTAAAATAATCAAACTCATCCATGATCATACAAAAACATAAACTAATAAAAATATTAAAATCATCAACGTATGAAAATATTCATCTCCTCTCAATCTCATAGATCATAATGCGGAAAACATGTGGTCCTCGGGTCGTGTCACCGCACCAGGTCTGCCTACTCAGAGTTCGGTACCTCCAGTCTCCTCATCATGAAGCTCACCTGCATCACACACGCCTAGTGAGTCTAAAGACTCAACACACCTGTACAAGGAATAACGAGTATATATACAGGCACACAGCAGTGAAAAATATTATATTCAACATAAATTTCAGGAACTTAAAAGCATGAACATAAACGTGTCGTATAAAATCATGTCGTGTCAAATCATGTCATCTCATATCATCATATATGTGTCAAAACAGCTCATTGTGTCGTCAAAAACTTAAACATTTTCTTTTAATTGAATTCAGTTCATTAGTTGTGACTTTCATATCAGCTCTATCGATTGATCCATCTATAAAAACCGTGGTACCCGGCGGCAGAGGACATCAGCGGCTCCATTACCCACCCACTGAGCCCGGGCCTCAACTCATCATATCTCATGTCATCGTATACATATACATCGTCAGTCACAACCAATTCTCATCCTTCAAAAATATCATCATATTCATCACTTAATAAAACATGCATTTACGTGATTTTTCCTATAAACCAAACATGCAACGTATTTATTATAATTGCGTAAAATCATAAAAACGATACATAAACATTTAAAATATCATATTTTTGTGCTCAGGGCGCTGCCACGACCAAAATCTCACTCCGGGTGCAAAATGATCATTTTGCCCTTGGAAACCCAAAAATTATCGTTTCAACCCTGGACTTCTAAAATTGACCAGAAGCTTACAAAACTCCTTAAAATATTCCAAAACATTTTCAAAAGTGATCCTAGACGAAAACTCGAGTCCAAAATCAAACTTAATTGATTCGTTTTAAAACTTGGACCGGAGTCCCGGTTTTAACTCGAATCACCTCGAAACTCAACCAAATTTTTCCTTACCATATCTTACAAACACTTATAAGTCCTAAACCAATGTAACCAAGCCCCTGAACCCACGGCTGAAACTTCCAGGAAATAACAACTCTCGGCCCACCCCCCACTGGTACACTTATATTTCAACACTTGTCTCCAACACCTTATATATTCATTCCACCTCCTACCATCACGTGTCCAGCATTTAAGGCTCATCGTTTAGTCCTTAATGACCCTAAAATCACCAAAATCAGACCCTTAAGTTTTGAATAAATCGCTGCTGGAAATTTCGGCACTTTTCTATTCTACATATCCTATACGCACTACTCGCCAAGTTTCGCTCCTAGCCCCAACACCGATGGTTCTAGACGTGGCTCGAGTCCTCCTAGACCACCCTAGCCCCCTATTGGTCCTACTCAACCCTTGGAACCAGCCCCATGCAGCCCAAACGTGTGTACAACCGAGTGGAAGCAAACCTCTCCAAATCTGCGGCCACCCTCTATCAAACCAAGCCCCTCGATTCTTCTTGCAGTCTGGTGAGGTCAGTCCAATAATGGTTTAATACCTTACAATCCAATTTCATACAGTCTTTTGAGGATTTTTCTACGGCTTTCTTGCACCGATTCGCTAGCAGCAAGAGGCACCAGAAAAACTATTTGAGCCTGTTTGTGATGAAACAACAAGAAGGCTTAAACTTTGTGAGACTATGTCCAGCGTTTCAATAGTGCAGCGCTTGAAATATCAGCGGCTACCCCTGAAATCATGATAAGTGCCTTCACACATGGATTGAGGGGAGGAGAGTTTTTCAAATCGCTGGTCAAGAAGCCTCCGTCGAGCTATGATGATCTGTTAGCTCGGGCGGAAAAATATGTAAATCTAGAAGATGCCCAGCAACATAGGAGGATGGAGCAGCAGCCTGGGGAAAGTAGAGTTGAGGGAGCGGAAAGAGGAGGTCGGAAGAGAGGTGCGAGGGAGAGGTATGAGGATAAAGCTAGGAGCGGAGGACAATTCTCATCTCATGTTCCTCTGGATAGGAGTCGTGACAAGGTGATGGAGGTAAGAGAGCCCGAGAGGAGGTGGGAGAAATCACAAAGGGTTGAGATCAATGCTACATTGCCTTCGCGGGACAGACGAGAAGGATCCTCATCAGGGAGTCGACAGAGGTCTCGCATGTCCCTTAGGCATGGTCAAGGCCCTCCATGGACAAATCAGAGGGTTGGAGAGCAGAGAGTGGAAGGTCGAGGTCAAGATGTCCCTCAGGAGCCCGTTGAACCGAGGAGGAAAATGAATGAGGATAACCACCCTGCGAGAGGAATGATTCGTATCATCTCGGGGGGTGCTACTGACGAAGATTCTGGGTGAGCTCGGAAGGCACATGGGAGAAGGTTGGAGAACTTTGAGATATCTAGGGGCGCAGACTTACCATAAGACCCCGTCATCAGCTTTGGGCCGGAAGACCTCCGAGGCATTGTGACTCCACATAACGATGCCTTGGTGGTGACGGCCACCATTGCCAATTATGATGTGGCGATGATATTTTTTGATAATGGAAGCTCTGTAAACGTCTTGTTCAAGAACACGTTGGATCAAGTGAAGGTGGAAGGATTTGAGTTTGAGTCAGTCTCCACCGCACTGTATGGGTTTGCAGGACACGCCATCCCGCCTTTGGGTCAGATTGTTCTTCCCATATCTTTGGATACTGATCCTCGGCGGGTAACAAAAATGATAGCCTTCATCGTGGTGGATACCCCGTCAGCGTATAATGGAATTATAGGATGGCCATCCCTGAAGGATTTCAGAGCCGTAGCTTCCACTTATCATCAGAAGCTTAAGTTTTCTGTTGGAAAAGGAGTTTGAGTCTTGTGCGGGGACCAAAAAGTCACGCATCGATGTTATGAAGTGATAGTGAGGGAGGAGGGAAAAAGAGCGCGTGTGGAGATTAACATGATTAGGAAAGGAATAAGTGGGTGACTTGGTCCTGTTAAATGTACAAGAAGAGTAGAGGTGAAAGTTGGACCCAAAGTTGGAAGGTGTTTTCATAGCGATCAAGAAGCTTAATTCTGGAGCTTACCACTTGGAGGATGCGCAAGGCAAGGCTTTGAAGAGGCCCTGGAACACATACCACCTTAGGAAATATTACTCTTGACTTTATCGTTGATGTATTTCTTCTTTTGAATTTGTCCTGTGTAATCGGTTTTTATTTAATAAAGACAAGTTCTTATATTAAGTTCGTGGATGTTGTTGTATTATGAGGATGATATGATTTAAATTTTTCCTGCTAAGGCATCGCCTAGCAGAGGAGTTAGGTGTGAGGGTGGATAATTTTTATTTTCCTGTTAAAGCATCGTTTAGCAGAGGAGTTAGAGGGTGTGGACAGAAAGTTAAAATTTTCCGACTAAGGCATCGTCTAGCAGAGGAGTTAGAGGGTGAGAGTGGAAAATTTTTATTTTCCTGTTAAGGAATCGCCTAGCAGAGGAGTTAGAGGGTGAGGGTGGAAAATTTTTATTTTCCTATTAAGGCATCGCCTAACAGAGGAGTCGGAGTGTGAGGACGGAGAATTAAAATTTTCCGGCTAAGGCTTCGCCTAACAGAGGAGTTAGAGGTGAAGGCGTAGAATTTTTATTTACTTACTTGGGCCGAGTCTAGTAGAGGAGCAGAGGTGAGGAGATTGAGATTAAATTTTCCTACTAAGACATCGCCTAGTAGAGGAGCAGAGTGAAGCATAAAAATTAAATTTTCTTACTAAGACATCGCCTAATAGAGGAGCAGAGTGGAGTAAAGACATCTTTAAATTTTCCTACTGAGGCATCGCCTAGTAGATGAGCAGAGTGAAGGAGAAAATTTTTGTTTTCCCACTAAGGCATCACCTAATAGAGTAGCAGAGTTGGGGAGAAAAATATTATTTTCCTACTAAGGCATCGCATAGTAGAAGAGAAAAGTGGAGTAAAGATATCTTTAAATTTTCCTACTGAGACATCTCTTAGTAGAGGAGTTGAGTGAAGGAGAAAAATTTTATTTTCCTACTAAGACATCGCCTAGTAGAGGAGCAGAGTTGGAGAGAATACTAAGACATCGCTTAGTAGAGGAGTAGAGTGGAGGAGAAAAATTTATTTTCCTACTAAGGCATCGCCTAGTAGAGGAGCAGAGTGAAATAGAGAAATTTTTAAATTTTTCCTACTTAGGTATCGTCTAGTAGAGGAGCAGAATTGAGGAGAAAAATATTATTTTCCTACTAAGACACCGCCTAGTAGAGGAGTAGAGTTGGGAAGGAGAAAATTAAAATTTTCCTACTAAGGCATCGCCTAGTAGAGAAATTTTTAAAATTTTTCTACTGAGGTATCACCTAGTAGAGGAGTAGAGTAGATGAGAATTTAAATTTACCTACTTGGACTGAGCCTAGTAGAGGAGAAGAGTTGGAAAGAAGAAAAATTAAACTTTACCTACTTGGACTAAGCCTAGTAGAGGAGTCAGAGGTGAGGAGGTGAAACCTTTATTTTCCTGCTAAGGTATCGCATAGCAGAGGATACTGGGATGAGTTGGAAATTAAATTTTCCTACTAAGGCATCACCTAGTAGAGGAGCAGAGTGGAGAAGAAAAAAAAATTTCCTACTAAGGCATCGCCTAGTATAAAAGCAGCGTGCATGAGAAAATTTAAATTTACCTACTTGAACTGAGCCTAGTAGAAGAGAAGAGTTGGAGAGGAGAAAAAGCAAACTTTACCTGCTTAGACTAAGCCTAGTAGAGAAGTCCTGGGTGAGGAGGTGAAACCTTTATTTTCCTGCTAAAGCATCGCCTAGTAGAGGAGACTGGGATGAGTTGGAAATTAAATTTTATTTTCCTGCTAAGGCCCGGCTTAGCAGAGAGTTACGAGATGATGAGGTGGAGTTTTATTTTCCTGCTAAAGCATCGCCTAGCGGAGGAGTTAGGGGTTGAGGAGGTTGAAGTTTTATTTCCCCTGTTATGGACTATTTTAGCAGAGGATTCAAGGGCGCAGGAAGTGGAATTATTTTCCTTCAAAAGCTTAGTAGATGACCTTGAAGATGGGGGCGACGAGGGCATACTGTGTTAGAAAAATTTATTTGGTTGGTCGTTAATGAACGATGTATACCTCTGCGAAAATTATGGAGATCGACCTGCCCGGTCAGGCCGTGGGGGTTTGGGGGCAACGCCCCCAAAAGCTCTTCAGAAAGCAAGGGGCGTGTTGGGTGAGCGTGGTGGTGGCTGAGCGAGTAGAGGGCAGGGCGAGCCTGTAGGGTAATGCGCGCTGGGGCAAGCGCTCGAGGGCGGACTGGTGTGTAGGCGAGGAGTTAGTGGGCGAGGGTGCGAGCAGGCGTGTGTGAGGGCGAGGACGAGCAGGCGAATGTGCGACCAAGGGCGAGCATGTGTGAGGGCGTGTGTGTGTGGGCGAGCAGGCAAAGGCGTGTTTGCAGGCATGCGGACGAGTGCGTGCAGGAAGTGGCGAGGGCTTGCGGCGAGGAGGAGGTGAGGGCTTTTGGGCGAGGCAAGCGTGCAAGTGGCTTGGGCTCGGCGAAGGGCGAGCGGCGAGGGCAAGATTGTCGAGCAGTGGGGCGAGAGGCGAGCGTGTAGGTGGCTTGTGCTCGGCGAAGGGGGAGCAGGCGAGGGCAAGCATGCACGATGAGGGGCAGTCAGGGCGAGGCACGCGCTGGGCGAGGGAAGTGCACGGCGAGTGGCATGCGGGCGAGGGCAGGCGTGCAGGGCAAGGCAAGGGTGGGGTTGTGCTGGGGGAGGGGCGTGAGCGGCGAGGGGTAGTCAGGGCGAGGGCGAGGGCGAGGGCGAGGGCTGTCTAGGGGGCAAGGGACAGGGTTGGCAGGTGGGAGCAGAAGAGGCGTTGCGCAAGGAGGGCGTGCGGGCGAGAGGCATGGGAGGAGAATGCGAGGTGACGAGGTCTTGCGACTGTTGGCGAGATGGTGTATGGGCGAGGTGAGAGGCAAGGGCTTGGCAAGGAGGTGCATGCTAGTGATGTGTAGGCGTGGGCGAGATAGTGGGGAGATTAGAATGAATTAAGAAGAGGACCCTTATTTATAGGGGAGGCCCAGATGAGGTCTAGCTTTTCAGAGGAGGAATTTTATTTAATTTGTTTCCAAATCCTTGGAGACTGACAAATAGCAGGGAGAAAATGCACAAATCACATATTGCATACCGAGGACAACACAATTAATCGAACTTCGAACCTACGATTCAGTTCGACTTGAAAGGGGGAGACTAGTAATGCCCCATGGACAAGCACGGCACAAACCAGATTTGGACCCCTGGCCCATCTTTAGCCCGAATGGAAGATATGCTCATCAAGGGTCCAGGTGCCCTCCTATAAAGATCAGGTTTGAGCGTATGATTTTACATTCACTATATTATTTTTCAGCAGCACCCTTAACTGCTCTCCACTCATATCCTCGGTTTCTGACTTGAGCGTCGGAGGGGCTATGCCAGGACACCCTCCTGGCCCCTTCTAACGGTCTTATTCTTGATTTCAGGCCCAGGACAATTTCGAAACTTGCGTCTGGACTAGTGACACTTGATGGAATCGTATCTTAAATTCCCCGTGAGAATCACATATATAAAAACAATAATGGCTATGGTTCGGTGTGTGGCAAGTTAAATGTGCTATATTTGAAGATTAGAAAGTTCGTTGATCTTTATTCCGGGAGCATGCGAATATTGATTATACCTGATAAATGTTTATGTAAAATAAAAATATAATTAAGTGATTTTTTTTCTTATAGCTATGAAATTTTTGTTTTTTGTTACGTATTTTTTAACGCACATGCAACAAAATGCGTACACATATATTAAAATTTAATATAAAATATTAGTCGGGATTTCTGTTTAACATAAACTGTAAAAAGTTATGTGCATTAGGTATAATTGTAACATTTGGTGGCATCACGCATCGAAATAATATATCATATAAATAAATAACTTAAACAAAAATAATTTAGAGATAATTATGCACATGTATAAATATTTGCGCGATGCTTCAGAGCAAAATAATCATTAGAAAAACAACTTGAGTTTACAAAAACCAACAACTAGTGATTCTATGAAAATTTGTCTTCCTTAAATTTTTAGAGAATCAAATTGCATCCTAAAACAAATATTAGATTAAAAACATATCCAACAAACGCAAACATTATGCCGAAAACTGGAGCAACAAAAACACGATCTTCAATCAACGTTTTCACAAGTGTTATCTTCAAATGTCTCCAACAATCACGGCAGCACATTGTAGCAACGATGACCTTTAGTCGGCGACGCTCTGAGACTTAATCATTCTCTCTAATAATATTTATCGCTATATCTCGTCATGCAAATGTCTTTTTTTCAGCCACGAACTTCTCCTCTTTATATAGACTCATTTCCTCCTAAATGTTATCTTAAAAAAATCTATAAATTATAGAAACAATAGTTTTATTAGAAGTAAACTATTTTAAACAATAATATCATCTAGAAAGCCAAAAATCTTAATTAATGATTTTTTCTTTCAGTATATGTTTTAAAAATAAAAGTAATTGTACGTACACCCAACTTTCTATATATCATGAATATTAACAAAATCATGCTAAGAGTATCGAGTAAAACTACACCTAAAAAAATCTTTAAATACTTGCTATTGTCGGTCGATAAATATGGGTATGGGATAATTAGGCCAAGTAGTGGAGGAATATTTAAATTGTCAACTCATAACATCAATCATCTTAAAATAAAGAATAGGTCTATTATGAGACGATTTCACGATTTTTTATATGTGAGACATGTCAACCCTACCGATATTCAGAATAAAAATTAATACTCTTAGTATAAAAAGTAATATTTTTTCATAAATGACTCAAATAAGAGATCCGTCTAACAAAATACGACCCATAAGACCGTCTCACACAAGTTTTTGTCTGAAATAAAAATTGCCAATATAGTTGACTTCCAAGATTCCTTATTATTATTATTATTATTATTATTATTATTTAACCAATTTAAGTTCATAATTTGGTTTGTTTAACCAAGCTACGAGGATCAATTTAAAACTGAAGTTGCTAAAGTTATTATGACAGAATGCCAAAAATCTTTCATATTTCAAAAACTTGCCGTTGTCTGGTGAGAGATTTAAATGATAAATATGCAATTATGGTCGACTTCCAAGATTAATTTAAGGGCTACAATAATTACTTTTTTTTATTACTAACACACTTACCTATAAAACCATGATGAGCTCTAACAAAATTTTATAAAAAAATATATTATCATTGTTTACTAAAAAATATTCACTTGCTCTCGGAGCCAAGAATATCAAATATTTCTATATTTTTATAGATAATTAAACTGGTTACATGCACATAATTATCTCAAGGTCAAGCCTCTCAAATGCCATTGTACAATGAGCTCATATTTATTCTTGCTTTACATAAATGGTTAACACAAATTACCAATATGAATTAACCGTAAC
The DNA here is from genome assembly GCF_022965805.1 of Primulina eburnea. Taxonomy (NCBI): domain Eukaryota; kingdom Viridiplantae; phylum Streptophyta; class Magnoliopsida; order Lamiales; family Gesneriaceae; genus Primulina; species Primulina eburnea. The sequence goes on along the minus strand of NC_133111.1, from coordinate 37,294,804 downwards.
TAAAAGTACGGCTTCCTAGTCGCAACTTGATCCATTGATCCAAAAGTCGGAAATCTATAGATGATTCCTACGGGTTTAAAAGGTGATTTTCGTGAATGTAGCACTTTGTTCCGCAGGTCTAAGAAGTGATCACTCACACACACGTCGTCATTTGCGTTCGCGTAACACTTATTTCCATGTGTTTCTACCGGTGATCGTCTTTGATACCGTTTTGCCACCTCTCGGATCTAGGTTTTTGCAAGCGTGATGGTACAATGAACACCTATAACAACCACTTCCTACTCATCCACTCTTTAAAAAAAAATTTAACCCGAGTTATTATAGATATATTATAACCACTTATAAATAAAGTGTGATGACTCACTCACTACACATTAACATAACATTTGCGATAAAAATATGTAATTATAAAATGAAACAGAAGTAAATTCAATGACTTAAAAGCTCGAGTGCCTCAACTAATGTCCTTTCGAACCTGCCGATGTCAATGGTAACATTCTGATTTTGCAAGTAAATGGAACTCAGTTCATCCCATCCCTTTCTAATAATGGATGATGGATCTTTCAAAACTGGATCTTCGCTTGAATATTTCGAACTCAAGGAACTCTCGTTCTCTCCTATCTCATATTCCAAGTACTTTAACTTCATATGAACGGAAGGGTTTCCAAAAGTAGCTTCAGCAAGCCATCGTAATGATCCGAAGGGAACCACTTGAATTACGACGGCATTTTCTGGCAAGAAAATCATGTTGGCTAAGCCAGCTCCATGTATTCCCATCAGCACGTCGCAAGAATTCACAAGACGTGCGAAACTTGATAAATTCTTCCATCTTTCTGGTTCTGCTAAAACGACATGGAAGCCGACTTCGCTTGCTGCTCGAGAGACTTCACCATGGTTCATCAAGATTCGTGTTCCTTTCCTCTTTATGATCATGATACGTGGCCTCGACCCTGTCAAGTTATCCCCCTTACTTGTTATGTTACGAGTAGACATAGCCCGTGTTCTCTCCAAGGGCAAGGAATATGTTTCTCTAATTAGTCGTCTGAAGTTGCTCATTGAGAGACCAGACCGAGTGATTATGAAGTGTTTTTCAAAGTTCAGGCCAGCAACCAATTTTCTGAAGCAGTGTACTTGTTTCTGTATGTCAATGTCTATAATCTCATGTCTGGTGAACTTTTCGAGTAATTCATGGTATTTCGACAGCCACGAAGACTCGTAATCACTCGCCAGAAACAGCACATCCCTCTTGAAATCAAATGAAGTTGTATACAAAGGAAGTATCAAATCCGCAAAAGCATGGTAAGGGTTATCTGAATATCCACCAGTTGAGAAGAGTACTGCAGGAGATTTATGATTTTCAGTACACTTGGGAATGTTAACGTTGATTCCTACAATTTTTACATTCCATTTCTTGACACCCTCAATTCCCCTTCTCGGGTAAGGCTGTATACTCCATGAGATAGTTGAATTTCCGGCGATTTTTTGGGTAGATGTTGCAAAGAATATGGTGGAGGAATTGCCTTCAATCCTTATATCTCCTTCCATCTCACAATAATCCGCATCTGCATCTGCCTTTAAGATTCTGCATATCGGCTCCGGCGGTGTTCTTGTTTCAACTTCTGGAAATTCTATACGAATCACACTATTTATAACATACAAGTCTTTGGTGATTAAAGTGGATCACAAATATATTAGTATAGTACCGCAGGGGCAATGCATGTATTCACCTGTTGGCTCGGAAGTTTCAACCGTAGCATTCGTTGGCAATGGCAAGTTGACACCAAGATTACCAACTGCGGAAAAGTGGCAAGTTAATTTGTATCGAAACAAGCATCGATCCAATATCCACTTGCGACGAAACGAAAGGTATAAAGCTATACACTCACCAGACGTGGAGGGAAGCAAATGAACCCTGAAAGTTGAGCAAATTCCAATTGTGAACATGAATAATATTGCACAACTCAGACATCTGAGTCGTTTGCAATTGTAGTACAGAGTGAGACCTTTTGCAATGACTTGATCATTCATCGTTAGATAAGCGTAAGTCCTGGTTTTTATTCGAGTGTGGTCACGATGTAACTCAAATTTTACGTCAAGACGACGAAAAAGCTACACAATAGCATTTCTTTGCACTATTCAAATCTTGAATAGTGGGAAATGCATAAAATATATACAACGTAGAGTTTAATAATCTGTGGGAATGTGTGCTTTGCTTCGGTGTGTGGTACGTTTAATGATATTTAATTATCAGTTATGCTAATATTTTTGTTGCAACACGGTCTCGGAGGTGCAACCGTGCCCTGAATTCTCAGTGACCGCCGTGACTCAGTGAGTATCGTCGCTGCCCGCCACCGCCAGTCATCGCCTGTCGCCGTCGAATAACTCCAACGGTTCAAAAGCTATGGTTTGCTTATTGTGACGTCGAGTTTCTTTAGTCTTTGTGTAGTGAATATCTTACCATTTTCTAGTTATGTGAAAATATGATGGGATTTGAGTATTCCAAATGAATTTTTGGGTAAAAAAATTTGATTTCAAAGTATGAAATCTCGAAAAGTGTTAATATAAAATGAATTATTTATTTATTTATTGAAATTTTCGTTAAAAATTTCGAGGAATCCGAAGATGGTCGTATGTATAATTAATTTATAGTTAGAAATATATTTGAGACGGACAGCTGACAATCAGTAATAATTTATTGTAAGTCAGATTCTTTAATTATAATTAACGTGTTACGTACTTAAACGGGTTTGTAGATATTGACTCCAGGAGCACGCGAAAATATATAATAAATATTTATGTAAATGAAAATATAATTAAATATTTTTTTATAGGTCGTTTACTTTTTTTTCAGATAGGTTATGAGACAGCTTTATAGAATTATATTCGTGAGACTGGTTGATTTGATCTATATAGAGAGGGAAAAGTAATATATTTTGTATAAAAAATAATAATTTTCAATAATTGAGTCAGATATGATATTTGTATCACAAGAATGTATTTCTGGATAAAGATTATGGCAAACTGGATGGGTCTGGTCTTTTGCTGACTCAACCCCCCATTAAAAAAAAAATAAGTAGGTTTTTAATTTTTTATGTGTTGAAAATAAGAGTTTGAATTATTGAATGTTGAAAATAAGAGTTGTAAATATTGAAAATTAGTGTGTAATGATGTATGCAATGATGTATTTATTTTTGGATTATTTACAAAGAAATTCTATAAACGTGTCTCTCAATTTGTGAAGAAAAACACAATTGAGTAGAGAAAATTTTATAAATTGTGTAGTTTATTATATTTTGTGAGTTTGAGATTTTTATTTTTTATCGTGAATTTTTACTTTTAACACGTTATCAGCACGATACTCGAAGTTTCGGTTCTCAATATTTTTCCAAAGTCCAAAACACAAGAAAAATATAACAATATTCAAAAGTAAGAATGTTTGTGTTAAAAATAATAGTTGAAATGATTGAATGTTGAAAATAAGAAATGTAAATATTGAAAATTAGTGTGTAATGATTATGCAATGATGTATTTATTTTGGATTATTTACAAAGAAATTCTATAAACACGTCTCTCAATTTGTAATGGTTGTGTACGTGTTTTGCATAAGTTGTCAAAAACTGAAAATATGGTGCAAAACAAATCGATTGACATAAGAATCGTAACAAAATTTTTGACAACTTATGCAAAACACATACACAGCTATTAGTACAAAAATGAAGATTCAAATTTGAATATGTTTCATAAGTATATCAAGAAGAAACGATCGAGAAAAAGAATATAAAAAACATTAAAAAATATTCTAAAACATATTAGAAAATATATATTATATCTTTTCGGTTCTATATTTTTTCAGTATTAATATAATTGATAGAGATTTCATGATTCTCATCAGTTTGTGGTTCTACCAGAACATTTTTATCATCATATATTTATGTCGGAATATCATTATCTATTTGTGATCATCATGTTTCTATATGATTTTTGTTTTTCGAGGATTTTATCCTTGGAACCGATTGGCCTTCCACGTTTCAATCGTTTTATGACATCATAAGTGTCTTCAATTTTTTTCTTTTGAATTTCAATTCGAGCAGGGGCATTTACAACATGTATATATGATTTAGTGACCCTTTTTGTGTCTGCAAATACGTCTGGTATTTGATTTGTTATTCTTTGCAAGTGCACAATTTGCTGTATTTTTTAAACATAAACCAAGTACTATGTTGTATTTTGAAGTATGGAACCGAAAAGAATCATCGGATACTATGTTACGTTTTTTTATGAATTTCACAATTATGTTACATTTTTTAATATATGAATCATAATTTCACAATTATATTACATTTTACTATATGAATATTAATTTCACAATTATGTTACATTTTTTTAACATATGAATCAAAATTTCATGACTATGTTACGTTTTTTATGAATTTCACAAGTATGAATCATAATTTTGCAATTATATTACATTTTTGAACATATAAATCAAAATTTCACAACAATTGGGCCGACAAAACATCAATTATATAGCAATTTGGGTCTATCCAAAGTTCCAGCCTTTTGGATCGACCCAAAACCAAAATGGTCGACCAAGTTGATCCGCATTTGGGTCGACCTTGTAAATTTTGGGTCGACCCAAAGACTGTAACTTTTGGGTCGACCCGAAGAGTGGAACTTTTGGGTCGACCCTTGTTGTCTTTTTTTGGTCGACGCATTTTACTTTGAGTCGACCAATGTTGCTCTAGGTTGACCAAAATGATGAATATGTTTCTATCTTTTGCTGAATTCACCAACCGAAGGAAATCTATTCTGTTTTTTTCTGCCAAGTCTCTTCTCTAACAAATGAGACAATACCACTATAAAATTAATGTTGCGTGGCCATTCACTTTCATCGGGAACTGGATACACACTCTCTGAATAAGCCATGCACAATGTCATCGTAGAATAGTATTCTGAACACAAATCATATAAATCAATCTTGGCTAACCAAGTGGCTACAATGGCATAAGCACATGAGATTCTATCAATATCAAAAACTCAACATGTGGATTTTTTGATTCCAGGTCCACAATGGTCGAATGTCCGCGGCTCCTAACATTGAACTCAAGATGTCTTAATTCAAAAACATGCATTCCATGGGCATCAGTGAACCTGCTACGAAGAATCCCCTCGATAGTAGGGGCCAGAATGGTATTAGCTTCAATTGATGTGTGGCGATATCGGGCAAACCAAGACAAGGTCAGTTTCTGCAAGGAATCTAAAAGTGCAATGATTGGAAGCTTCCTCTCTTCAAGTAGTCTAGCATTGATCGACTCAACCATGTTTGTCGTCATAATATTGTAACGGGTCTTCGGACAATATGCTCGAGTCCATCGATCGACTTAATCTCTCTCATCCAAAAATTGTGCGGCCTCAGGATATCTATTCCTAAAATCATTGCATGCAATATCAAACTTGACATGCTTATAAATTTTTGCAATGTGCAGAAACATTTCAATTGCACCCTTCTTTTTTCACCTAGTTTTCAAGTTTTGACATAAATTCCACGTACAATGACCATGATGCACATTTCTATAGACAATAGAAACCGTATTAATGATTCACTGATGTCTGTCTGAAATTATCACCAGTTCATCCTCGTCTGGTACTACTTCTAACAACTTCGTTAAAAACCAGCTCCATGAAGAAGTACACTCGACATCTACTATTCCCCACGCCAAATGATATTGGTGATAATTTTCATCTTGTGTCGATGCCACGAGCAAAACACCATTATACTTTCCCTTCAACCACGTATCATCAATTGATACAACTTTCCGCATATTTCTATATCCCCTGACGCATGCACCAAAGGCAAGAAACAATACTTGAATCAATTTTCCTCGATATTATGCTTCTTCGATTAATCTTCTCAACCATGTGCAAATAACAAGGCAATACAGTAAAACTCTTCGTAGGATCACCTTTCAAAACATTGTTTGCTAGTTCTTTTCCTCTCCAAGCTTTGTAATATGATATATCAGCATTCATACTACTACGCATCATCGCCATCACCACTTTTGGTACAATTGGCATTGGATGACCTTAGAAATTATCCACCATCATATCAAGAACAACAGACGAACTCGATCCGCGGATTCTCTTGCATCTCCATGTCAAACCACATGTGTGTGTATTGCAATATGTCCGAACGGAGAATGCATGTGAATCATTCATGATCTTTGAAGTCCAGATTCTCCACTTACAATCAAACACTATACATTTTACGGCGTACATTTTTTGGCTACTTTTTACAGTCTCAAATTTAAAGCAATCTTCCAAACTGATTATACTTGACTCCTTTTTCACCGCTTCTCTTTTTTAAAATTCTTGACCAACAAACAACTTTGAACCATACGTGAATGAAAATGTGTCATTACCAATATCTACATCTGTAATCACATTTGCGTCATTACTTGCAACCACATTTGCCTCGACCTCAATGTCATGGATGACATTCACATCACGTGCTTCATCGTATATCTCAGCCGTGTTACTACGATCCATATTGATGACATCCATTGTGGGGACCCGGACGCTAATCATCTTCTTAATCATCATTGGGATTTAATTAATCAGTCCTGATAAACAGGGTCTAAAAATTTTTCTTTTTAAAATACAAATGCGGAAGGTAATGGAATCTAAATAATATACATCTCAGTATACAATACTTTTCAGTATAAAAGTACAATACTGTACAATCTAAGGCTAAGGTTTAGTTACTAAATTCAAGTAAATAAACAAGTCTACAGTAAGTCCGGAATCACCACGCTAAACTCGTCTTCTCTCGTCGTTTTCTCGACCCTGATCTTGCCCCACCTGTTGTCATGCACACATACAAAACAAGACAACAGCCGGATAACTCCGGTGAGAATAAATCCCAGTATAAAACATGGTAAGCATGTATATAAACAAACTAAATCATAAAACATGTTATCATGTATAGAAACAATCTATTTCATAGTCTATAAAATAAATCAAATAAGCATGCCACTCAATTCAGATAAACATGCATATAAACAATCTTAATCATAAAACATGCTAACCCAACCGAAAGCAATAATGATGGGTCCCATGATCTAGGAGCCACATCCATATAAGCATGCAGTTCTAATCAAATCATGTCTAGACTTGACTCGATCTATAACTCTAGGGATCCCGTGATGAATAAGACGTCAATGCCTGTTACCTACTCAACCGATCGTGGTAACCGTACGTCTTATTCCTAGACTTCGGTTCGAGCTGTATCAACGGCTGGCAATAGGAGTAATACCTGCTCCTAAGTTGAGATACACCGAACGTCTAGAAGTCTGACAATGACTGTCAAGACTTTCCTATCTTAAATGCAATGAATAACAATCTGTAAACAAAGCATAATCATATTCATAACTGAATATCACAATTATCTTACATGCTTGAATACAATTCTATAATCAAAGCATAATCAGGTAAAAATATAACCAATAATCTAGTATGTGATTTTATTGGGAAACTCAAAATGATATCTCATTTGAGTTGTGGCTTCCCGAATATCCCATGAATTATACCTTTGTCGTCCCGGTCTGACGAAGACGATGACCTGTATCCAACTCTGTCCATCTCGAATCTGAAATGACAATATCGAATACTCTGTATCAATGAATAACTCAATACATAATCTGTTCTGACCAATACTCAAATCAGTATACAATCTGATCAATACCTGAACGAGATACAATCTAATTCATGTCATCGACATTACAATACAATCTGAATAATTACAGAGTCTGATCAATCTCAATCAATACTGAATCTGATCAATATCAATCAACTGATGTTTCGACGGTATAATAATACAAGTCTGAATAACCCCGTCAATCTGAACATCACAAATATAATACTGAACTCATAATCTGTGCCCACATAATTCATACTCTGAATATTAACACAATTCTGATATAAAATCTCAGTCAATATCTTTCAAAAATCATAACAATTACAGGAACAATCTGTTCTTTAATCTGACTTCAATTCTATAATGTCTACGGTAGCAGAAACATCATATCTGAATCACATTCAATTCTAGCAACATCATATTTTCAAAATATCTCAAAACGTAACAAAACTTACGTCCAAATGAAGCCTGCGTTGCTAGGAACTCAATACCGTAATCGGATTTAAAATCAGACGGACGGATTGCCAAAATCTTCAATCAAAATCAAGAGCTTCCCTCGGTTCTTTATTTCTGATTCTCCAAGAATTCTTGCATGTATATATATATATATATATATATATATATATATATATATATATACACTCGTAACATGCATAAAAGCAAGTGGCTCATTCTTCATTTTACACGTCGCTCGCTAGGGCGGTCAAAACCTACCGCTAGGGCGAGTCAGTTTCGGTCGAGATCCCCGGCTGAACATCTCCTGTCGCTCGGGCGGTCAAAAGTTGCTCGCTAGGGCGAAGAACTTTCGGCCCTCACAAATTATACCTGCGCGCTCGGGCGGTGCTTTTCTGCCGCTCGGGCGCGAGATGTTCGGCCTAACATCTTGAGATGTTCGGCCTAACATCTTGAGATGTTCGATTCAACATCTTGGCTTAACATAAACCAACGCCCGGCTTCGTCATTTGAGTTCCTGTGACTTCCATTACGTCCATTAATCAACGTCTGATTAGAATGATTAAATCTCGGGCATTACATTTCTCCCCCTCTTAGATCTGAGTTCGTCCTCGAACTCACAAACAATCAATTCAGATATATCAGAAGAAATGTGTACAGAGTTTAAACCAAAACTCAAATATCTGATTCCAGTCTGGAATAAGAATTCACGAAGTATAATGTCATAATACCCCTCAAACTAGTTCTGACAAAATCAATCTCATCATACTGGCTATACAACATCCGTATAACCCAATCTATAGCTTATCACCTATCAGTATCATCAGCTGTTAACAAATCTGTTTACCTCAAACAAAGACATAAACAATCTTTAGCTTCAACTACCAATCGTCATCATCCGACGTTGGTTTCTTAAATCTGTCTATTCTGAACTATCTGCATCTTCCTTCGAATTGTCTTCAAAAGAAATCTGTAGTACTCATCGTATACTGTCTTGTCTATACTATCTCATTACTCTTCTGATAAGCTGATAGCTATTGTCACACAGTAATACTGAATTATATCAATTAGTGCTAACATCCAGCACTACAGCTGTACAAAATCTTCCAATCTCTGGATAACACATTCTGACTGCCTGTCAATCTGTGAAACAATCTAAGAGAGAATTCATGATATACTCTATCACGAATACAATTCAAGCAAAATCACACTCTGATATAATCTACTTAAATTTTATGTTCCATCTGAACCTTTCTTTGACATCGATCTATGTCATCTAGTTCTGTTTGTACGTAATCTGGTACAAACTGATAGATATAGATTGAACAATCTGTCAATCTTAATCATATCATATCACAATCTGTAAAAAAAATGGCAGTAATGTCATTACGAAAGCCATAGAAATGCACTCCCATTCCTATTCAGAAATATACAATTCTGTAATAGATCTTCTGATTCCTATCTTTCTGCCTATTCTGTTAGTAATTCAGACATATCAGTACAATTTCTGCCAACATTTCCGTACCCATTCTGTTATAACTAATTTAATCTGTCCATAGCAACACTGTCTGCTATCCGAACGAAAACTGAATCAATCACTGTGCATGTCTGACACTACTTGTGATAGCTGATTCAAACTATTCGGTACCAACCAATCAGTTAATAACATAAATTAAGGGAGAAATACCTACCTGGTATTCGGATCTGGTTCTCAATGTCAATTCTGTTATACAATTCTGAAACATTCTGACATATTCTGATTTCATTTCTGAACTGCTGTAACTCTTGCAATTAACTCTGATACAATTGAACTGTATATCGTCTCAACGGTTCATAACAATCTGTATCATAAACGGATTCAAAACAACAGTAATATCCAACCAGATACGAAATATCAGTAACCTATACCGACCTAGTGAGTTCAAGGAACTCATAAAACAACGATTTCTGGTCAATATCTTCATGTCATTCTGATCAACTGATATATCTCATCTGCCAATAAAATATGCTCCTCAAAACAATATAGGATGTCTCAAATACTGAGTTAGAGCAATAACAATACTCAGCAGATATAAAGCAACTGTCGTATAACATAATCTGCCAAATCAGACAAAATATATCTCTGACAATTCTGACATTTCTGAACTTTCTGGTCTTTCTGATATCGATATCGTATCAATCACTGATTGCAATCTCAACTGCATCAAAATCAATCTGTATACTAACTTCAGATAACGCATATTCTGAATACAATCTGTTTCAAGCAAGATTCTTATCTGAACAATTTCTGTATACAATCATCACAGTTCTCAGAATATTCAATACAATATTCAGATATTCGATTCAATCAATCAAATGCTATAATTATATCAAAATCTCATAGATATAACAAGCATAGAATCATCAGAACGTCTCTGAATATACTGACAAAAGCCAAAGAGCAACAGTAAATCAGATGTAACTCTTGGTCGGTACTCTTCTACTGATCTTTCAATTCATTCTGTATCATTCCGTACTGAATCTAACATACAATCAATGTCTGATCTCAATTCAATTCTGAACTCTATCTTTCTGATATAACACACAAATCTAAATTCTTATCTAGGCAAACATCTGCCAACTCGTACATTATTGACAAATCTGTCAATGCTAAGCTCGATTTCATTGGGTCTACTGAATACATAAGGATGCAACCTGCTCCTTTCTGTATTAATCGAGTCATATACAATACAGATATCAAAGGAATTCTACATCTAGAATCCTTACTGTGGTATCTCCACTAATCAGTCATTTCTTATCTGAACCTTATCATTTCTGGAACAAATTCTACAATAGTTCTGTCTTTCTGTACTTGTTTAGCATATACATATCATTAATGCATTCAAATCAGAAAATACAAGTACATCACATTCTAACTCGCTTTCGTTTTTCATCTTACTGTAGTATATAACATGTTACAGAAATCTCTGATATCAACATTTATCCAACAAGCAAGGAATCTATACTGCAGTATAAACAGATCCAACAGATACAGCATATCTCCATGCAGCTCCATCACAGATACTCGTAAAGAATGCATTAGTATGTATCACTACATATGGGATATAATCATAAAGAATAGTACCTGTTATGAAATCTGGGTCGGTCCCTCTTTTCAACTCTGTTCCTTAAAATCTTCAGGAACGCTTCTGGGGACAAACTTTCGCAAAGTGTCCCGGCTGTCCACAATTATTGCATCTGCCAAGTACTCCTCGGCATCGCTCTGAGTAATGCCTCCCTCCGCAAGTACTGCAATAGACTCCAGTATAGCTCGGACTAGAACCACTGGAACTCGAGGAACCACTTCCCATCTTCTTGAATGACTTCTTTCGAGCTTTCAGCAAGTCTTGCTTTCCACTCGTACTGCCTCGATCAAATCGAAGAGGGGATTGCTGGGTCTGGGATGGCTTCACACACAACCTCCCTAGCTGTCTAATCAGACTTGCTTCAGCTCTCTTTGCTCTACCCAAGATATCAGCAAAATGGTAAGGTCGTTGCAAATTCATCATTGCAACTATCTCTGAATTCAATCCTCTGATGAACTGATTCACTACAGCTTCATCATTCCCAGCTAAATAAGGAGCAAAACGCAGTAACGTAGAGAATTTAGCAGCATATTCATCAATATTCAGTTGGTTTTGTCTCAAATTTTCAAATTCTGCTCTTTTGTCCTCCCGGTAGGAAACTGAGAAAAATCTTTGATAGAATTCAGCTTTGAAGACTTCCCACGTGATCACAATACCACGTTGTGCTAACACTCCTTTAATTGTAATCCACCAACTTCTGGCAGCCTCTTGTAACTGGTGGAATACCAATTTAACTTTCTGGTCATCTGTACAGTCGATTAGATCAAACAAGATTTCTATGTCATCTAACCAGTTCTGACAATCTTCAGATGTCTCAATACCACTCAAAATCGGCGGCTGAAATAACTGCAATTCTGCCAACTTTACTTCCATCGGAGTTTCTGATGCATCTATCTGTTCAGACGAAGTACTATCCTTTTCTGGAATTCTCCGAGGCGGTATATCTGATAATCAAACCGGTTAGTACATACTCTATACAATCTGTCTCAGCCCTCCTCTGATCATATACTTCTGATCCAGACTCGGTTCTGATTCAGGCTTATCAATTACATGCTGCAATCAACTCAGATACAAACAACATGTAATAGGGAAAGCAATAATCATGCTAGCACACACCATGCCAATCAACATTAACATAAATCTCATGCTAGCAATCACATGCAAGGTAAGAAAGACTCAATCTACCCCGCTCATTCTCTTCTATCTCAGTCTAAAAGATCTATCAGCTCTGACTATCTTAACCTAAAAGATCTATCTCTAAAAGATCTATCGCTAAAGGAACTATCAGCTCTGATACCACCTGTTGTGGGGACCCGGACGCTAATCATCTTCTTAATCATCATTGGGATTTAATTAATCAGTTCTGATAAACAGGGTCTAAAAATTTTTCTTTTTAAAATGCAAATGCGGAAGGTAATGGAATCTAAATAATATACATCTCAGTATACAATACTTTTCAGTATAAAAGTACAATACTGTACAATCTAAGGCTAAGGTTTAGTTACTAAATTCAAGTAAATAAACAAGTCTACAGTAAGTCCGGAATCACCACGCTAAACTCGTCTTCTCTCGTCGTTTTCTCGACCCTGATCTTGCCCCACCTGTTGTCATGCACACATACAAAACAAGACAACAGCCGGATAACTCCGGTGAGAATAAATCCCAGTATAAAACATGGTAAGCATGTATATAAACAAACTAAATCATAAAACATGTTATCATGTATAGAAACAATCTATTTCATAGTCTATGAAATAAATCAAATAAGCATTCCACTCAATTCAGATAAACATGTATATAAACAATCTTAATCATAAAACATGCTAACCCAACCGAAAGCAATAATGATGGGTCCCATGATCTAGGAGCCACATCCATATAAGCATGCAGTTCTAATCAAATCATGTCTAGACTTGACTCGATCTATAACTCTAGGGATCCCGTGATGAATAAGACGTCAATGCCTGTTACCTACTCAACCGATCGTGGTAACCGTACGTCTTATTCCTAGACTTCGGTTCGAGCTGTATCAACGGCTGGCAATAGGAGTAATACCTGCTCCTAAGTTGAGATACACCGAACGTCTAGAAGTCTGACAATGACTGTCAAGACTTTCCTATCTTAAATGCAATGAATAACAATCTGTAAACAAAGCATAATCATATTCATAACTGAATATCACAATTATCTTACATGCTTGAATACAATTCTATAATCAAAGCATAATCAGGTAAAAATATAACCAATAATCTAGTATGTGATTTTATTGGGAAACTCAAAATGATATCTCATTTGAGTTGTGGCTTCCCGAATATCCCATGAATTATACCTTTGTCGTCCCGGTCTGACGAAGACGATGACCTGTATCCAACTCTGTCCATCTCGAATCTGAAATGACAATATCGAATACTCTGTATCAATGAATAACTCAATACATAATCTGTTCTGACCAATACTCAAATCAGTATACAATCTGATCAATATCTGAACGAGATACAATCTAATTCATGTCATCGACATTACAATACAATCTGAATAATTACAGAGTCTGATCAATCTCAATCAATACTGAATCTGATCAATATCAATCAACTGATGTTTCGACGGTATAATAATACAAGTCTGAATAACCCCGTCAATCTGAACATCACAAATATAATACTGAACTCATAATCTGTGCCCACATAATTCATACTCTGAATATTAACACAATTCTGATATAAAATCTCAGTCAATATCTTTCAAAAATCATAACAATTACAGGAACAATCTGTTCTTTAATCTGACTTCAATTCTATAATGTCTACGGTAGCAGAAACATCATATCTGAATCACATTCAATTCTAGCAACATCATATTTTCAAAATATCTCAAAACGTAACAAAACTTACGTCCAAATGAAGCCTGCGTTGCTAGGAACTCAATACCGTAATCGGATTTAAAATCAGACGGACGGATTGCCAAAATCTTCAATCAAAATCAAGAGCTTACCTCGGTTCTTTATTTCTGATTCTCCAAGAATTCTTGCATGTATATATATATATATATATATATATATATATATACACTCGTAACATGCATAAAAGCAAGTGGCTCATTCTTCATTTTACACGTCGCTCGCTAGGGCGGTCAAAACCTACCGCTAGGGCGAGTCAGTTTCGGTCGAGATCCCCGGCTGAACATCTTCTGTCGCTCGGGCGGTCAAAAGTTGCTCGCTAGGGCGAAGAACTTTCGGCCCTCACAAATTATACCTGCGCGCTCGGGCGGTGCTTTTCTGCCGCTCGGGCGCGAGATGTTCGGCCTAACATCTTGAGATGTTCGATTCAACATCTTGGCTTAACATAAACCAACGCCCAGCTTCGTCATTTGAGTTCCTGTGACTTCCATTACGTCCATTAATCAACGTCTGATTAGAATGATTAAATCTCGGGCATTACATCCATATTATGTGCTTCGTCGAAAAACTCACTGCTATTATTACGATCCAAAGAAACAATATTCAAGCGAAAAATAATAATCAAAATGTCTCTGTTCGTTAAAATTACTATTGTATTCATCAATATCAACTCCGTGCACATTATCAGAAACATCAAAAGAAGCAAAATGTTCAATTTCAACTTGAATCACTGGCCTAGTTTTCGGACAACCAAGATACAAATATGCTTTCAAATCATTGTCATTCTCTATATAAATAGGTTGAATGTTACATGGCAACTCTAGAAGATAACTCAACCTCAAGTTAACAGTATTGTCAACTTTCCCAACTCTATATAGTTCACTTCTTAAATTTTCAAAATAACAAATATCATCATCTACTGGAATAACAACAAACTTAGCATTGGACTCTGGATTCCATTTATATATCAGCTCTTCACTCACTTCTCATTTAACATCGATATGAACAACAATTATTGTAAGCATATCCTACAAAATTCAGGAAGGATAATTAGAATGAGAAAAAATTTAAATAATAAAAATAAACATAAGCAAGCACCAGGTCGACCAAAAATTTTGTTTTCGACCCAAAAAATTTGTTGGTCGACCAAGAAAAATTCTTCTTGGTCGACCAACTTAATTTTGGTCGAGCAATTCAATTGTTTTAGGTGGAGCAGCAACCATGTCAATTAAAATTTTGAATTGACTAAATGAAGAATACAGTGAAATGAGGTACAAGAAAAATGGAGAAAACTTACTTGTGTTGGACTTTTTTCTTCAAATACAGAGGCGATTTCAAAAAGAATCGGGCAAGATTTGGAGTAGATTTAGATCTAAATCTAAGGAATGAGCAAGAAGAGTACACGGATGGGAGGTTGTGAAGTTGAATTTAATGCGGAAGCAGTTGAGGGTTAGATGGTTGTTTTAATGGTTTTTTTTATTTTGGCAACTTAATTTTAAACATATGTGGGTCGACGGAGAAGAAAGAGAAGATGGAAGAAGAAAGAGAAGATGACAATTAATTATAAGTTAATGTTAACCACAGTTAATGTAATAATAAAGAGTCAACTCTTTGTTTCTTAAAAAAAGTCAGAGTCCTTATTTTTTAAATATTTTGTCTCTCACTCCTATTTTTTTAATTGTCTCATAGCAAACTTTGTGTAGCACTTCAGCATAAATAATCTATTTACAAAAATTATTAATATATTAATGTAGATAATTAATTAATTCAATTAATTTTAAATTAATAAACAAACCACTCATCAAATAAAATATTTTTTAAATTATTTTATTCTTTTAATATCTAATTATTATTAAATTTATCTGAAAGTAAATTCAGTAAACTAAAAAACCAACTTTATTGAATTACTTATTTTACCTTAAATTAAAAATATAAATATAATTATTTTATTTATTTAATAAAAACCAATATTCAATTCTTGTATTTGTAAAGTTACAAGGTAATCAAATTTATTATTAATTATTTTTAAACTGGTAACCCATTTTTTACAAATTAATAACTTGATTTTTTTATATTATTAAATTATATTTACATAATAATAAAAATGAAAAATGAAAAAAGAACAAGTAATGCCAAGAGCCATTTTTGGCACAGTACCGTTTTCCCTTCTCCGACATAGGGACGCAAATGGCAGTATCTCCATTTTGACTCCTCCCGTGCTCTCTGAGTGTAAATTTTAGAATGAGGAATTCTGAATACATTTAATTTTTTATTAGAAAAATAATTACAGCACAAGAAGAGATTTCACAAGACAAATATAAAATTATTTTTTTAATCCACTCATTTTTAATATCGGCGTCCTATATAACAATAATTACATTAAAATAGTCAAAAAATTTAAAATTAATAAAAAGGGAACAGCAAAAAAACATTTCCTAAACCCAAAAATTGATATGCTTTGACAACTCAAACCACCAAAACTAAAGACCATGAAAAACAAAGACCATTTAAATTAAATGTCGCAAAAATGTCAGTATAAAATTATACAAATGAAACCTCAAAACAAAATTTTATACCAATACGACCAATCTTTTTTCTCCTACAAAAAAGAATCACATTTTGCAATCCTTATGGAGCATTCGTTTTTCTCTGCTTCAATTCACTTTGTCTCGCTCGAGGCGGCGCTGAGTATTTCCTCATCTGACTGCAACTAATTTCAAAATTTCTGTACACTTTGTAAAATCATAAACATAAGCTGGCTCACCATGGAAATTTTCTTCCATCTCCTCTTCCATTTCTGATAACTCAGTGGAAAGACATTGTGTTTTTTAAAACTTGCTGGAAACGCTATGTTCTGCGCTTAGAATTCCAACTTTTGTGTCCTTCACCAGACAACCATTGTCCATTCCCACAATACACGGCTTTGAAAATTTTGCCAGTGTAGAGTGATGTGATAAAAATTCTGCATTCTGCAGCTCGTTGCACATTTCAGAAGATATGACATAATCGTCAAATTCCTTCAATACCTCCAGATAAGCATTGTCTCTCGTAGAATGCAGATTAGGGGTGATTTTTCTTCCACGAATGGATATGATATGCCTGATAAATTCACCTCTGCAGGCCGAGGGGATGAAGAAGCACTCTCACCACCAATAGCCAGAGCTACACATTCACCACCTGTTACTGTTTCTTGATTCTCTGTCCTCTTTTTTCTAGCTTTATATACGTTTGCAGTCCTGATTTTGTTCATAATTCCCTTTAAAGACATCGAGTCAGGGAAAGGATGATCATCAGCAGCATTGGTTCCTATTTTCCCCTCTTTGGTTTCCTCTTGCCTCTTCAAAACGGCTGCATCCCCAACAGGCATTTCCACTTCACTTGGAGTCTCCAGCCCGTCGACATGCGATTTGACAGACCTCCTTGGATTGACAGACCTCCTTGACCGTAATTTTGGAAGCCTGATACTTTGGGAGGCATCAGTACCCACAGTGACCCTCTGCAAATTGGAATATGTGAGACGTAATGAGCATTCTTCCACTGGAACAAAATCCTCACCTTCATTTGAACCTCGTTCAATCACTCTCTTTCTGTTACATATTGCAGTAGATCTAGGGAAACCATCTGCGGAATCTCCTCTAAATATGCAGATAAAATTATGGTAAGCTAGTAATGAAATAACTGAAATAGCATACATATCGATAACAATAAAGCATACCGTGATCTCTTCCCTTCCAGTCCAGGTGACCTATTAGGATTGTTATAATGCAAAGCAGATTCTCTCATCGCCTTACCATTGGCCATACCATCTGTCCAAGGTGACAAACAACTCTCTGATAAAGGAATGGTCTTTTGCTTGGCAGTCGTTCCCTTCCTTGAGACAGGTCTTCGATGCATATTCTAAAATTCACTGCCATATGTTAACCTCGGAACGTCATCCAAACCAGTCTCAGTGGCATTGGAAATGGTAGCTGCAATTCTGTCCAAAGAAAATAACACATCATCATATGTTCCAAGAAATGAAAACGAGCAAACTAAGAATACTGGGCACACCTAGAAGCATCTTTTTCAATGTGTTCACAACCCTCGCTCCCCCTGCGCATGTTCAAAGAAAAAGAATCGTTTTCAAAATGTACAAACAAACTACTGGACTTCTTTGCGGTAGGAAAAAATGCTACGAAAAGTAACGCCTCAATAATTGTACCTAGATCTATTTTTTCTCTGAGAAGCCACAAAATTTTTGGAGCCAGTAAGTAAATTAGTTTCTGGCAGTAGAAAGTCATTAGGTCCAAGGGTAGGTCGTTCGGACTCCCGATCAACAAAATTTGATATTAATGCAGCCTTTTGTATCTCTCTAGCCGCTTGAAGGAGAGGCACTTCATGTGGAAACAATACCTTCCACCTCCTAATAAGTATCATTAAATAGTAGTGAAAACCACAAGAGATGAGATTAGGATGCAAATATATGACACAACTTCAATGAGGAATCCACTCAACCAGCCCCACAAGTAATTCAAACCTGCGACACTGATTATCAGTACGAGGGGGAACACATGCAGCAACCTTCGACCAACAATATCCGTACTCTGCAATGGCAGCTTCCAATTTTGAATCTTCTTCTACAGACCATCCAGCCATATTCAAGGAAGGATCTAAGCAATTGACCCATCTGCAAATTGAACAATTCCTTCTGCATTTACACAAGTATCAAATTAATTGGGAAAAATATCCATTCAAAAAGGAAAAAAATACCTTTCTCTGCACTGCACCTGTGTCCTGCCAGGAACACACCGGGCTACTTTCTTCCATGTTTTCGGACCAAAAAGCGTCACAGCAATTTTCATCCTCTTGTCTTCCTCTGCTGTCCATTTCCCAACCCTTTTCCTGGCTGGGTGAAGCGTCTTCAGCCATCTGCACTTATGACAAGATGTTAACTTATTTTTGATATACCATTTCACTAATACCATAAGACCTAAATTTATAGACATTTTACAGTAAAACCGACAAGATTTGCTTTCCAATTTTAACAAGGATAGGGTTGGTTAAGGTCCTTAAGGATTTACTAGGTGGTGTTAAAACTAAAGAGTTGGTTTAACTTGTGCTGCCCCAGAAAAAGGCTGTAGACCACAGCCTATAGTATGATTAGTAAGCGTCAGGCACTAGAAAAAGTGTGCTGATGATTAGAAGACTGAATAAGCGTAATCCCCTTGCCACAATGAGGATATAGTATGATCAGTGCGCGTCAGGCACTAGAAAAAGTGTGCTGATGATTAGAAGACTGAACAAGCGTAACCCCCTTGCCACAATGAGGATATAGAATATCTAGGAAGAAGTAAAGGTCAAACTCCTGCCCCATGTCACACACATTACTTAGGGCAAGAGCTCGACCTTCATCGCCTTTCACCTCTCTCATAAAATTAAACATCAAATTCTTCTAAAAAATGAGAAATACTTTACACTTTGAAGAGGCAGTAGCCTATTATACAAACAAATATGGAGAACCTTAAGCAGATAGTTCTGTTTTTGGAAATTTTTGTCGTATTTCAGTCTGAACATATAAAAGTGCAGATTGCTGTTTATGTGACACATCATACACTTTGGCCTGTGACCAATGTCCTTTAATTTGATTCACAAATGATAGGTCCTTAGTCCAATAAATGTAAAAATGCCAGCAATACTTGTGTTCTTACCACAGTAACTAAGAGGATAGCAAGTAACTGCATCTTAAAAGCTTTCAAACTACTGTCAAACAATACAGATATCAATTTTTCCCTTCATTAAGCATCTGGTCATCTTGTGTGACACCAACCTCAAAGCAATGGAAACAAACATCAGCCCGTCCTAAAAATGCACCTAAGCTAATTCTGACTTATTCAAGACATGCTATACAAGCCCATAAGAAAATAAATTCTTTCTTTCATGATGTACGGAAAAATATGGAGTGATTATAAAATCAACATAAATAAACGAAAAAATCCAGTACGGTTTCTGTAATGAAAAAAATTATGAGTAAAGGTTTGAGGTTCAGTGCCCAAAAAGAACAGAGCAAGCGTAGTGCAACTCCTTTATATAGCAAGTGTAGTGTCACTTCAATATTTCAAGGGTAAGGATATGTAATATTGGATGGGGATATGCAAGTGTAAGGATATGTAATATTGGATGGGGATATGCAAGTTTAATATCACATTATCACCACCTTATCACAAACTGCATTCCATTTCCAACATCTAATATAATACCCCGGCAATTTAACAGAAGCTTAAAAACCATTAAGTCATCTTTGAGCATGATAACTGACCTATTAGAACACTGGGCACCAGTCCTTCCTTCCATCACAGATGCGACGAGTTGCCAATTACTCTCACCAAAAGTTTCAACAGCATCACGAAGCTGATCATCCTCCACCTTGGTCCACTCTCTTTTGAGTATTGAAGCATTAAGACTCCTCTGGTAACGTGCTAAACACTGAAAAGGTGTCCTGTTTGTTCCCAGCAAAACAGCAATATCAATCCAGTTATTTAGTCCCTTTTGTTGGACAATATGCAAAAGATTCTTGTCCTCCATTGCAGCCCATGGATTATGATTAACTAAGGGGTCTTCATAGTTCAGAAACCTGCCAATATGACAGTGAAATATTGATACTAAGTAGTAAAATCCATCTTTTCACTCTCACATCAAACAAGCAAGGTTGTAAATGGCGGGAGGCGGTGGCTAGGCGGTCGGTGACCGCCTACCGCCTCGGCCGCCCAGGCGGTGCCTAGGCGGTTGGATTTTTTAAAGTAATTTTTTATAGATAATCATGCAATATTATCATTTTTATGTAAAATGTGCAATTAAATAATGTTTAAGCACAAAATATATTATCATCTAGATAACGTGCAATTAATAAAAATTCATCATTATATTAATGTTATTATGCTAACGAAGTAATATTTTTTTTTACCAAAAAACTAAGTTTAAACTTTCAAAGTTTCAATCAATTATCCATCATTAGAACAAGTAGTAGATTAAACATAACTAATCTTCCAAATCATCTACATATGCACCATCTACTACATCCATTATCCTCTCATCATCGGACTCAATCAACATTTTCTTCTTTCTCCTCCTCCGATTTTTCTAAATATTCATTAAGTTCTCTAATGGGGATGTTCCTTGCACTCCTCAATGGATGTAGCACTTCATCCGCTCCCGAGGCCTTCATTACCATTCTCCAAGTAAGACCTTTAAATAGTCCTAATATTTAAAATTAATTGACTTTGACTTGGTTTTTAAAATTGTTGACTAAGTTTTAAGAATTGTTGACTAGGTTTTTAAAATTGTTGACTACTGCCTCGACCGCCTGTTCGCCGCCTCGACCCGCCTACTCGTCGCCTCGACCTTCCTCGACCCGCCTTGACACCCCTCGACCCGCCTCGACACCCCTCGACACCCGCCTCATGCATAGGCGGTGCGGTCGGTAGGCGGCCGCCTCGACCGCCATTTAGAACACTGCAAACAAGACGTGCTAAAAGTACAGAACCACAAGTATTATGCACTTATTTTTGTAATTTGACAAAATTATCACACCATACACCAATGTGACAGGAATACGAGGACATCCACAGATTCATTTAATAATTATTTCACATTTCATTTCAGCCAGTTTTCCCTTCTATTTATTTTGTCGTTCCTTTTTAGTGCCATAGAGCATTCGAGTAAAAATATGAACCAGCAACTTAAAGCAAGGACTCCAACGGTATATGCAGCAAAAAGTATCATAAAAGCTAACCATTTAAGCAACTATAAAAATCAACATCTTACCTTGCCTGACATTCCGCCCCAGAACGACTGGGAACATACATCGCAGCCAGCTGTTCCCAATTGACCTTTGGCAAGAACAATCTAACTCTCTCAGGGTTGAAGTCAAGATCTTTAATTGATGATATGATGTCGTCAATGTTATTAGAATCTCCAGAAGATCCATCTATACAGCTGCAAATGATAATCAAGTTAACAAGGAAAAGCAAATGCAACTCTATAATCATAAAAGTTTGCCGTGGGCAATGAGTCTAATTATGGCACAATCTCATACTCAGTCGTTGTAGAAATGTTATCTCTTTGTCTCAGCAAGTTCTCACACATCTCACTGCATCTTCTCCAACAAAATTATACACCAACTACTTCACGAAAACTTTCAAACTAGTTTTATCTTAGGCAATTGGTTCCCACTAACAGCATCCTCATAAAAAATTTAAGGAGTGGCTTGAAATTCAGATTCTTTGCTTTCTTTCAGTGTTCATTTTCTGTTCTTATAGACATTTCTCGCACGTGTATTTTACCATTACTCAGATGCAAAGGTTCTATACTTCTATGAAAGAAAAATGTAACAAATACGAACAAAAGCTTCCACAAAAATTGGTTCAAAAATAGCAAGAAATAAACTGAGTATCCAAAAAAAAAAAATAATGGAGCACTCTCTTCAGCTAAGATACATGACTTGGAGTTGGTCTAAATAACACTGTGAAAGTTTGACGAAAAGAAAATCTAAGAACATTTACATCTTATATACTTTTCTTCAGCTCAAATAAGACCATTTTAGATCCAAACTTTTCTCATGTCCATCCAGGTGATATCGTACAATGAACGACTGGAACAAAATACCAAGGATGGCTAACCATTGCTAAAGGTATTAGCACCCCAGACCATGCAATCAAAGTCTTCTTGAAATTTAAAAAAGGTTAAATGTGCATTACATAAGCATATGCGCACATAATCATCATGTGCGCTATAAGAAACAAACCTGAACAGTTCAACAGATCGCTGAAGCAATATTCCCTGAAATTGTTGTTTCACACCCTTCCCAAGATTTTCCTTTTCTTCCTTTGACCACTTCTCCCCACTCATTGAATCTGGAAGTGTTGCCATTGTCTCCCTATAGCTAGAAACGTGAATATTCTCCGGAGGTCCCTTATACAAGGCTGAGATCTTCTTCTCATTGAACTATAGAATTAAAATTTGCAGTTGAACATTAAATTTGGACAAAACAATAACAAAATCCCAAAAATGAAGACAAACTAACGAAAAACACTGTTTCCAGTATCATATAGATAAAACAATTAGCAAATTAGTAGTAAACAAGGACACCAGGCATTATCCACCTGTGACACAATATATTGTACGATTGGCCACCAAAGAACCCTAGAGGAAAGTAAAATAACACCAAACATAGACCCAACTCCCAGCCCCACCAAACTCCTAAAAGAGAAAAATAAACACAAGTTCCGTTTAAACATAGATGATGTTGCAATGAAGAGTAAATCCATGATGAAAGCAGAAAGACCTTTGAGTTCGCCCTTAACTTTGGCGCTGATATCAACTGCAAACGAGCATCCTTTTTCCGTGACAAAGCTCTCCCAGTCCTCTTTTTGCAAGCGACATGAAAGTCTTTTAGTATTTTGACACGTTCTGTCAGCTTTTTAAGTTCTTCCATTCTAGCTTCTATCTGCATCATCTTACATCGTATAAATTTCTGGTAAGATCTATTCTTCTTAATAGCATCAACAAATGTCAGAGCAGATTTTGGGAAGTTAGAGCCATTGCGTTGAAATCCAGCAGCATCATCAGGTCCTGGCCCACCCAATTCAACTAAGTCAAAAGACTGTATTCCACTGTCATCATCACATCCTACTGGCTTCTGGGCAGTAGGTTCACTTGAATCTACACAATTGAGAAATCCTTCTCGAGCATTAGTTCTATCACCAAACAAGCTATTGGAAGATACCTTTTCTGAATCTATTATACCCACCTGCACAGGTCTTTGCAAAACATCCTCTATATTGTCTTTCAAGCCACCTATACCTCATAATGCAAATAAGAGTAAGTTATAAGTTTTAAACAAATCAAACTAAAAGTAGGTCATTTGTGGATTACGGTACAAAAGATAGAGAGTAAATTGAACAACAGTTTGCCTCATTCAAATTGCAACAAGCTTTCAAAGTGAATTCGGAGATGATCAAAGAATTTACATTTCAAACAAAGATGTTTGCCTCTAGTAGCTAAAAATCCTTTCAAAGACCAAATATCGACTTCACATAATCCAAATGCAGTTGATCTTGCCACGCAAAAAGAAAAGGAATAAAATGTTCAACTAACCGTCACTGTAGGCAGCGAAACGCCTTTGAATAGCACGAAGGGTTTCATAATCCTCATCACAATCATCTGCGTCTGACCAGTCAGGTGGTAGTACACACAAAGGTTTTTGCGTCACAAGCTCCTCCATATCCGAAGGGATCGCGAAGCGTTTCTCAATGTTGCGCACCAATTCTAGGTCATGATCTCCGTCAGATTCAGCATCCGACGAGGAACTTATGCCTGCGGCGCCCCCAGAGTTGGAGGTCAGTTGAAGATTGTTGCCCATGGGGTTGCTGCCGGTTATCTGACAAGCCCTCCTTAGAGCTTCCATATCCGCGTTGAAACCGTCGTCGGAATCGGATAATTCTTCGTCTGAGGAATGCATCTTAGCAAATTTGGGATGGTGAAATCGGGAGTTAAATGCCAAGATTGGGTTTTTTTTTTTTTTTTTTTTCCCTTTTAAGAGGAAAAACAACCTAAAGTTGAAGAAGGGCTATGGCATTGGCGGCAACGGATGTAGAAATACAATTGAAATTAGGTTATTATTTATGACATTTAGCTTCCAATTTTATTTCCAAACTAATTGATATTTTTTTAATCAATAATTTTTTCATGTATTTTATTAAAATGTGACACGAATACAACAACTAATAACATTATGATAGTTTAGACAACGTTCGAAATAGTTTAATCGACTTGAATTATGTCTTGTTCGTAAATTAAGTTTTATTTCTAATTGTTATGTTCACTAATTATTTTAATCATTGATCTCATTAAAATAAGTTACTATATTTTCAACTGGTGGAAGATTATTCCTACAATTTTTATAAAAAATTATTAAGCTTCTAATTTAATTTTTACATTAAAAAAATTTGAATTTTTAATTTTATAATAATAATAATTACGATTTATCTTCTCTTTAATCGATCAACTTTTGAAATTCCAAAATTCTATTAAAAAATTCTACAAAGGGACATCTGAATTAACTCAAAATCCAAACGGCACCTATCTATTTTGCATAAACACGATCTGAAACATACATCTTTCTGGAGCAAGTTTTTTGCGTTGTTTGAAAAAAGTTTATACGATGTGATTAAATAATGATATTAGAATCAAGAAAATTGTCATAATCACACATAAATGGCCAAAGGGATGATAGGGATTCAAACCCTTGGAGTGTCCACCAAAATATCAAAATAAGGCAAGAAACCACTCATAATCCACATCCATGATTAATTTACAGAAAACCAAAAATAGAAAGAGAAGGGGTAGCAAAGTTTTTGCCTCACTCTGTTGTAACCTTCCACACCCGAATACAAGCATCCTCACCAGAGCTAACAACGTGGTGGTCATCCGTGAAAACTAATCCATAGACTCCACCCAAATGAGCTCCCTTGATAGTTATTCGACTTGATGCTGGCTTGTCTACTTCGTAAATGATCACACACGTATCAAGTGATCCAGTGGCAACCATGCTGCTATCAGGAGACCAAGCCAAGCAGTTTATTCGGGCTGTGTGGTATAGCATATTTTTAAGCTTTACCTGGAAAAGAAGCAAGACCAAGATGGGGAGAAGTCAGGAGGCAGGAATTCCATTTTATTGTAAATCAACTTGGTTAAGTTTTAAACATGGGCGTATGTAATATTCACATGAAAACTTTAGGACCTAGAGTCCAGCAAACTGTACAAAAACCTAAATGTTACATTCAGATTGCTACCAGATAAGATAATGGAGAGCAAGTTTTGTCTAGAAAGGCTTAGCATTTCATGTATCTGCGATCACTCCACGTCTCTATCAAGGAATCAAACTTGTGATACTGGTTCCGACGACAATTGTAAAACCGAGCACTCAGTCCTAGACTCTCGATCCTTCAGAAACTATAATTACATGAAGAGGAAAAGCGAGTAAAAAGTGAGTAAAGACATATTTATCTGCAAGACACCGTAACTTTCCGAGGAATACCAGCAATTGTACATGCATTCCAACTTGTGCATTAAAGATATAATTCACACTTTAATGGAAAAACTGCTAACAGGAACATAGTAAGGATAGATATTGTTTCGTGTACAAAGGAAAATATAGAGCGACATATACTTCCAGTTCATAAGATAAATTGAACCTTTATATCGCTTGCGAAGTTATATAGGTGTCTTCATTATGCCTTCTCTTTATCCTGAAATTACACTTTGTATTTTCCAAAAATGATACAACGGCCTGTTGTATGTCAACTTTTACAGAAAAAACTGAAGTTAAAAGCCTACCGCTGTTAGTCCATTACAGGAATACTTATCCATATCCAGTTCACAGAAAACAACTATTTCCATTGTAAGGTACCAGTCATAAGAAATGTTGTTCATTGTGTCAAACACCAGATAAAGTAAGTGACCATAATTCGAGATGCATATCACATTAAAACAAACTTCACAATCATAGTTTTCACAACCTTGCATCAGCGATTAGTGAATTTCTTTTTAACACTTGCATACTTTGAACACAACGAGAAAGAGTAAAAGCGATGAATTGCACCTCTCGGGAAGCACAATTCCAGACAACAGCTTCTCGGTTAGCATCTACAGATGAAAACATGGAAACATCTGGAGAATAACGAATGGCAGTGATAGCTCCACGATGCTTCTCAAGTACAGCCTCTTCTTTCAGTGTATCACCAGTGACAGAATATACATGCAGCTTTCCATCCTCACCACCCACAATTGCTTCATTTCCATCAGGAGCAATTGTGCATGCTGCCACAGTAAAACCAAGGTCAACGGTGGAGACAATTTTCGCACCACGGAGCATGATTACACCGGTATCAATTGAAACCAATGCAAGATCGGGAGAAAGAAGGGAAACACTCAAATCCTTCGGCTGATGGCCAATATCAATGCATTCTGCATCTCCACAATGATCTCCATGGAGAGGAACTCTCCAAACCTTTGAGGATAAAAATAAATAAAAGAAAGCATTAAACCTGAAGCACCATAATTTTTCCGTTAAAATAATATATACATGGCATAATTTCGTATTTTTCCTTGGTGCCTACCATGTTTACGTGCAATAAGTTCTCATAAAAAAGAACAAGTATTAACATAGTAATAACAGCTGTAGGCATTGCTGGTAGAGAATTCTAAAATGAACATAATTTTTTGTTATTAAGAGCGCTAATCCCAGTTTTTCATATCAAGTTTTTTTTTGTACGTTTTTCATATTAAGTTATAAATGATAAGAACAAAGCCAACAATGGCCAAGATTAGTACTAATGTTGAAATTTAAACTAGCAAAAACATTGTGAAGAGGACCACAGAACGTAACACGTGATTTACATGGTCTGGCTTGTGTTATTCCATTTCTAACACTCCCCCCTCCCCCTACCCCAGGTTAAACATGGAAACATGAATTTAAACATCAACTTGAAACATGAAAACATCCTGATAAAAGTTTTGCAAAATGTAGTATTGAAGATCAAATAGAAGAGGGCATGCAGGCACATATCTTACATCGAACATCAACACTTATTCATCATTCTTAAACTCAGAAACACGTATTCATCATTCTTAAACTCAGAAAGAGTTAAAACATGTAGAAAGTAAATCATGGCCCATAGGCGGTTCAGCGGATTTTTTATTGAAAAAATTATTTAAAAAACAAAATTTCAAAATTAATGTGAACTGGGGAGTTTTACAAAAATACTCCTCTAGCGTCGACGGAACCTGCTAATTATTTTGCATGGTCTGCCAAAGCACATGGAGCACGTTGCAATGTGCATCTTTTTTCTATTTTTCGAAGCAACGGCTGCACGTTTTGGTGAAATTTTTTACATATTTTATACTTTTTTCTTTAAAAAAAAAAGAGACTTGGGGCTACGTAACTTATTTTTTTAAAAAAAAACTCAATTATGTAATGACACATATTTTATTTTGAAATGTTTGGTTTAAATATTGCATCGCAATTTCGCATCGGTCACTCAAGTATATTGGTCACAATTCAAGATTTCTACTTAAAAATAAATAAACTTTAGATAAAAGATCAAACGTCAAGTAGATACATCACTTCGTACACAATTCAAGAATTTTGCGTACAAAATTTAAGATATTTGCAAATCTTGCTCATGCATAATTTTGAAATTATCTAAGGTTTTAAATTTATCAATATCTATCCATTTATAAATATTATTATTATTATTATTATTTATTAGTCATATTATTAGTAAAAAAAATAAGTGTGTCAACACACATACATACTTCTCTTTATTTTTTCGAAAACTAAATCAACGCATTATTAGCATTCCAAATATTATTATTATTTTTATCAGTCATATTATTAGTAAAAAATAATTAAAAAAATAACTGTGTCAACACAATACATATATTTCTTTATTGTTCGAAAACTAAATCAACTCAAATTAAAATAAATGATGGATTTTTTTATATATAAAAAAAGAGCACACACTTTTTTGAAAGATAAATCACCTTATATTTTAAAAACAAAGAATTTCTTTTATGAAAGAAATGGTTGTCCAGCTCACCATTTAAGGTGATTTATCTTTCAAATTAGTGAACTTCAGCTCCAACTCAAATACTTTATGTTTATAGTTTATTCGTTGACCTCGACCTAATCAGCGCCAAATGATTCTGCGACTGATCGGAGCTAATCATTTTTTCAAATATGTAAAGCATTGTAATTAATAAAAATAATTAATATATTTTTTAAAAAAATTATTTACAGTAAAGTAAGTAGTCAATGATTTTGTTTCATTTTTCTTTTTTAAAATAATATATGGTGGATTAATTTATAACATAATGAAAGAAAGGTATGTGCATGCAAAATATATAAATTTTGGTACGTGGCTCCACGTCCCATTTTTCTAAAGTAAAATTTTTATTTTTTACTAGTAATATGATTAATAAAAAAATTGGAATAATAATAATAACAAATGAATTGATATCGAATAATTTTAAAACCTTAGATAATTTCAATATTATCCAATGAGCAAGATTTGCAAATATCTTGAACTTTGGAAAGCAAGATTCTTGAATTTTGGAATGCAAGATTCTTGAATTGTGGCCAATAGGGTGCAAAATTATGATGTTATATTAAACCAAACACTCAAGAAAATATAATGTGTCGTTACATAATTGAGTTTTTATAAAATAAGGGGTGTGACCCCAAATATTTTTTTTTTTAAAAAAAATAAGAAACAAAAAATTTTACAGCGTGCATTTACGCGTGTAGCGGAAGCAGACAGGAAAAAAAGTTGCACATTGCAGCTTCTTCCATGTGCTTTGGCGGACCATACAAATTCAGCAAACACTAGGGGAGTCTTGCAATATTTTGCAAAAATCCTCAATTCACAATAATTTTGAAATTTTTTTATTAATTAAAAAAACCCACGATTTAACCTATGGCACCATGATAGTTAGGTAGCTAGAGTATCTAACAGAAAAGCAATTTTAAAAAAAAAACCCACGGTTCAACCGAAAAGAAATTTAAAATAATATAAGTATGCAAAGTGGTCAATTATTTGCTAACCTTATTGTCAAATCCGGATGACACAATTTCTTCCTCCACAGCAGCAAAACATTTGATTTGTGAAATCACCTTCCTTTCTAATTTTCCGTGGTATCCAATACCTTGAACCCACTTAATTATTAACCCATCATAGCTGCAAGATAATAAACATTTGGGCTCACTTTTCGGAACTGCAAGTGAATTAACATTCTTCATATGCCCAGATAATGCTAATGGAGCTTTGTCAAGATCACTAGCTGAGTATAAGAATATAGAGCCACCAAGAGAAACCGTGACAATGAAGTCATTCTGCCAAAGACATCCAACTAGCATGTCATCTACTCCTCCAGAACCAGGGCAATCCAATGTTTTCGTCACCTTCCCATTATTATCCTCGGATATTTCCCATACTTTGGCAGACTTATCTGCGGACACTGTCAACACCTGAAATTTGGTTCCAAAAGTCAGTACCTCCAAGCAGATAAAAGATGATGATGTGTGGTAAAACTTCAGGAGTAACATATGCAACATAATTTGTAATGCTGAATAAGTATATCCAGTTAGACGAATTTCTCCAACAATACCTAACAATTAAGATTCAAACCTCCATCACCATATTATTCAGTAATCCATAACATGCAGAGAATATGAAAGTAAAACAGAATACAGCCACGTGGTTGAATTCTGCACCTGTTTTCAGCATGCACATACAATCAGTAGTTCATTGTCACTAATCAAATAATAACTTTTCAAAGCTTCAAAGTAACCAATCCAATCTTGGTCCCATCGTCTCCTTAAGCAGTTTTTACTCTTTCTTCCAGGGCCACTTCCATTGAATGTCATCTACCCCCTGTCTCCTACACTCCCACTATAATGCGGACTTGCACAAAATATCCAGGTGCACTCAAGATGCACACAAAGAGGCAGTCTCTATACAATCACATGCACGTAGAGAGAGAGAGAGAGAGAGAGAGAGAGAGAGAGAGAGAGAGTGGAGATTGTCAAACTAAATATAGGATATTACAAAAATATTGAGTCTTAGTCATTTTTTAAGAAGGATCTTTCATGGAATTTGAAAGTTGAATAAAAACATACACAAAAGATATAAAAATAAGGGAATTAATCATTCCCCAAATTTGATATCCAGGAATATGACATAAGCTTTTTGGAAGAAAGTACATCCAGCATTATAGTTGAAAATTTCTCATTGTGGGTCCATCGAAACAGTATCAGCACAGAGGTTGCTAAGTCTCCAATGCCTGCAAGATATCACATCCTCTAGTTTTGTTGCATAAAGTTTTAAAAAACAACTGTCAGTCCACCAAATTTTCCATTCTTATCTCATTGACAAAGCTAACAAAGAAACATACTCTATCTTCATAGCAAAGTGATGCTCTCAACAGATTATCCAGCTTTAAACCCAAAAAACATAAAGCTTGTCTAACCCTTATTTTGAAAGTATATAATTTATTTAAAAAATTGCACCAATATCAACAGTGACAGTAAAAATTGCACTTTAGTTCTATTGCAAATCAAATGTTGAAATTCATGTTCCTTTTCCTTCGAAAGAATCTTTGTTATAATAATAAGAGAGTGCAGGCAACATCATGCTTTTTCCTATGATTGAATTTATTGCTCTTACATTTTTACTGTCAGGACTCCAACTAACAGCATATATGCTGCCTTTGTGACCATTCTCAGAAGACAACTCTCCGACTATTTCTCCAGTTTTGGCATCATATAGCAAACCCTTTTTGTCAGAGCTTACAGTAATACATTTCGTCCCATCTGGAGAAAAACGAACGCAATTTACAAAGTTTGAGTGCTCCCTGCAGGCCAACATAGATATTTAATAATGATCAAACAGATAAAATGAGGCCCCAAAGTAAGATGCTAAAAATAAAATCCTACATTTTATAGGAACCAACTCTGTCCATCCTTTAATACTTGATAAAGCAACTACTCTAATTTCATTGGACTGAATGACAATGCCATCCCCTACATTTATTTGTAAGCTATTAACAGTAAGAGATGATAACTACCACATGCTTTGTTAGTTTCCAACTTTTAGATTTAGAAAGTCTTTGAATTTAGATAATCAACTTTCTTTCGGGAAACAGTAAAAAGACACAAACTCTGGTCTCATGTACTAATAAGAAGGAAAAGGAACTATATTGTCACATGAATGTAGGAACAGAAGGGGTATAAATTATCATGCATTAAGGGAAAAGATCTGTTCAAGGTGAGGTATAGATAGCTGAACACATTGTCAGGATAGTGATTACAGCATGGATGATGAATCTCCTACATCAGAAGTGGTCAATTGTTATGGGTTGCTGAGAAATTGATATGCACTAAGAGGGATGCCAACTTGTAAAGCCATATGGCTGGAATCTATGGGAGTGGGAGGTGACTAGATTTTACAGAGATTAGCAAAAACAAACCACTTCCATTTGCAACTTGCTCTTACAAAAGAGCAGACTTACTTTGAGTGTTTAATAGGATTAGGCAAACGAAAGTTGAGATCCAACATAACTTTCAAAACGTAAACTAGAGAAGGTAATATTACATCTTATAATCCAATAAGAAACAAAATTTGCATCTGTTTATCCATAACAACAACGATAGTGGATGGAATGATATTTCAATGTAATATGCTAGTTATCGAAGTTCTAAAATTCAATGTATAGTAGATTCAAAGGGAAATAATGGCTATGGTGGAGGATATCAAGCTATTGAACAACTAGGTAAGGCATCATCATATGGTTCATATGGAGAAATAGAAATCAAAGAGCTCCTGAATGGATATAAAATCATGTTCAAAGTTTTGTTTGTTTATCTTTATTTCAGAAATCTAGGGATCATGATTGGCTCCAATTCAGTGAAGTAGTAGTAATGAGAGACATGCCTGTGTGATAGCTTAAACTTAAATGGAGGTCCTTCATAAAAGTTAACCAAGAAATCCTCTCCACATGTCACAATCCGAAAAGGTCTTGTTGGCTTAAAGGTGCAACTTAAAACTCTTCTTGAATGTCCATCAAATTCTCCAACATTGGTTCCTGAGTCCCACCTGCAAATTAAACTTGTCAGGCGAAAGAATTCTGCAAATTGATGTCATGGAACTACAATGCAGAAGTTCCATGATTCCTTTACATTGAAAAAAAAAAACAAATCAAAAGGCACTATTATCATAAAAGGAAAGAATGCTTATATTATTCTAGAATCTTGCGACACGGGGTATGTAGAGCAAATTTGGCTAGGTTAACCAAGCCTTCCAAGGCATGGTTGATCGTTATTAGAAATTCCTAAATTTGAAGTTAGTTCGTTAAAGAGGTTAACCAATTTTTTTAAAGAAAAAATGACTGGGATATGGAGTTCATAATTAGTTTTTGATACATAAAAAAAATTCTACAATAATATGTGTGTGTGTGTATACGACTATACATATATTAATTACACACAAATGTACACATACATGTGTATATAATGTAATTATATGCATTTGTATCCAGTGGTTTCCCAATAAGAAACATTGATTAAAGAATGAGATACAAACTTGATTTAGTAGATCCTAGATACAATTATAAGTTAACTCTAGACGAATTAAAAACAGAAGTAGGCCACTTTCTCTAGTTTCGAAAACAACTGTGAGATGAATTGTGTACGTGAGTACATCTTTAGTTGCCTTCATACAAGATGCAAAAAAAATACACAAAACTGGAAAGAGTAACTTCATACAAGATTGGCAAAGTAAACGGATCATAAAGCCTCTATGATTCCAGGCTGAGCTGATGAATACAACAGTACTTATAGGGGGCTTGAGGAAAAAATTAAAGCTCTAAGTTCATGTATTGTTTGATGAAAATACAAGTTTTGCCTCCTAAAACATTTTAAAATTCCCCCTCAACAAAAATCTTGGACCCACCACCACAATCCATCGGTGGTTTTATATCTAATAAAAAGCGCCATCCCACACACTATAAATATCGGCCTCCGCTGAACAGTTATTGCCTAGGTTGCTACTACAAAACTAATTAAAAAGGAGTTTTGGAGCTTAAAACTGTCACCTTTTACAAATGAAATCACCTACACAAACTCGGTCCATACAAAGAAAAACTACATAGGCTAGCACACTGAGCGTGAAAGCTCTTTTTTTGGGGCATAGTGTAAAAGCTTTCTTCAATCCAATACAAAGATGTTTTGCAAATTCGGTACAGACAAAAGACACGTAGTGTAACAGCGTGGAAGCTCACATGAAAGCGCGCACAAAGGACTTGCCCTTGCCATCACCAGATGCGACAATACGCTGACTATCGGGGGACCACTGAAGATCGTCGATTCGCCCAGAAAGCACCCGGAATTCCTTCTTCAACACGAATTCATTGCGAGACCCCCAGATCCGCACCACGCCCGACACGTCCGCCGACGCGATCCACTCACCGTTGGGGGAGTACCTCGCAACCGTCGCCGGGTACGCGTGCTCCCCGTACACCTGCACCTCCAGTGGACGATCCAGATATCGAATGATGACGGATCGCCCATTGCAGTAGAGGATTGAGTTGGATTTCGGGTTGCCTGAGATGAGGATTCCCCGTCCCCGCTCCGTCGACGGCACACAGGCGTAGGTCTCTGCTAACTGCGCCATTGCTGAGGTTTGATGTCGGAGATGAGATGTCTGTGAATAAATGAGTAATAGGAAATCTGTCTCGTGGAAGCCATGTAATCTATCAATCATTCCTTCGGGAGATGACTCCAGACTGCCACGTTCATTTCAAAAAAAAAAAATTATTATTATTATTATTATTATTATTATTATTAATAATTTAGTAAAAATGTGCTAGACCAATTATAGCAAAAACTTATGTGAGACGGTCTCACAGATGGTATTTTGTGAGACGAATCTCTTATTTGAATCATCAATGAAAAAATATTATTTTTATACTAAGAGTATTACTTTTTATTGTGAATTTCACTGTGTTTGATCCGTCTCACAGATAAAGATTCGTAAGACCGTCTCACTAAAGACATACTCATCAAATATTAAGTGAAACTCACATATTAAATTTATGAAACAAATTTTTTATTTAAGTTATTCATAAAAAAAATTATTTTTTATACTAAAAAATTATTTATTATTTTAAATTAAAATATGTAGCACTAAATGTTTGCTACTTTACTAAATGCAATCAATGAGAATCGAATTCATGACATCGGTTCTGATATCAATTATATGAGCTTTTGATAAAGTGAAAAACACTCGATCTTATGTGTTCGAAATTTTATTTTGCTTTTTTAATCAGGGGAAGACAATATGGTTGATTAATCACAGATTAGAAAACATACTACAAATCATTTGAAAATTTTATTTTGCTTTTTTAATTAGGGGGAGACAATATGGTCGATTAATCATAGATTAGAAAACATACTACAATTCATTTGAACTTCATTTTGAAAATAATACAAAATGTTTAAAATACCATTGTACGTCTATACACCAAACTTCAGATGATAGCACCAAAGTAATTTATAGCACCTCGCCTTGTTGAAATTCCGAAGATTCACAGCGTTGATAAAATGTTAATCCAAGACTTCTTCCTTGTATGATTTATTTTATAATCTCAAGTGCAAAAAAAATAAGTTGGTGTTTCCGATCACAATATAACGATAATATTAATTAGGGATGTAAACGAACCAAACTGTTTGTGAGCTATTCGAAGCTCGATTCGATAAAAGCTCGTTTGAGCTCGTTTAATGAGGCTCGTTAAAATAAACAAACCAAACTCA
Source organism: Primulina eburnea (assembly GCF_022965805.1). Taxonomy (NCBI): domain Eukaryota; kingdom Viridiplantae; phylum Streptophyta; class Magnoliopsida; order Lamiales; family Gesneriaceae; genus Primulina; species Primulina eburnea. The sequence goes on along the minus strand of NC_133111.1, from coordinate 37,259,234 downwards.
AGCTTTACAGTATTCGGCTCGTTAGCTCGTGAACATGTTCGTTGGTAAGTTCATGAGTAATCTTTTAGATGAAAAAATAATAATTTTGATATTTGATTTATTGATTTTGCATATTATTTATGAAATATATAGAAAAATCTATTAAATTTATTTATTATAATAAATTTACAAATTTTAATAAGAATAATATATTTTTCTTTAAACATATAATTTACTTTTTAATTAATTTAATGAAAATTTAAATGTATAATTCATATTTATGAAGCTTGTTTAGGCTCGATAAATGCTTGAATAATCTATTGAGACATGCATATATTCGTTAAATAAAGCTCGAGCTCGGCTCGATTATAAACGAACCAAGCTCAAACATTCAAGAGTTCGGCTCGGCTCGACTCGATTACATCCCTAATATTAATTATAGCGATTCCCCGATTACTTTTAACTTTTATTGAGACAAAGTTTTGTCAATTTTATAGTGGTACAGTGACATAAATCTCTCCCGACATATATGCATATCAAAATTAATGGGTATTTTTCGTTCAATAAGCACTGATATCAAATAGCTAAATGTCAATACTTCAAATTTTTTCAAGGAAAGAGAATTTGTTGCAGTTGAATCTCGAACTCGAGACTTCATCTCAAATTCGAGACTTTTGTGCCAGATGGGCTACGAGCCATCGGCAATATTTGAAAACTTTAGGTCGTATACATGATAAATTAGAGAAATTCCACAAGAAAAATGCTCATATTTACTGCGAAAAAAATAATTATAGACGATTTAAAACAACTTGAAATAATCATGTGGCTACAATCAGCGTTTCATTTTAGAAGCGGACATTTTTGTACCGTCTAATGAAGACCATGGCTTCACTCAATGATGTTTGTATAAATTGTCTCTAGTTTTAGCGACAGTTGTTGGTACCAGTTTTATGGGTGATCAGTACTCTCAGTCCTCATAACAGTAGAAGAATCATATGGTTTAATAGGAACGACAGCGTCGATATCCTCCGATCATGTTCGTCGCATCGGAAGAAAACATTGACTAGAGAAAAACTACAGGTACTATAAAAATAAACAAACTAAAAATTTATACATATTTGATTCATTGTAGAACAAAATGTTTATTTTAATTTCTCAGGCGAGCAGACCGAAGAAAAGAGCGCGGTAACAATGAGGAATGACATATAGAATTTGCATGGTTGAAGGTTGTTTTTTAGCACATGTTTTAGAACCTTTTTTCTAAATAATTTTTCTGATGATGTTTCTTTTGTTGTAGGTCAACTAGTCATCCTCATGAATCAGTTGTACTCGCAGTTATTGTTAAAGGCAGAACAAACTTATCATCTGTCAAATTTACAACCATCCACCTCCAATTCGACGTAGGTTACGACTTCTCAATTAGCTGGATCAACCTCCTGTCGGAATGATACCAAATTCAAATCTGAACTTCTAGTGAGACACAGATTGTGATATTCTTATGCTGATATCTAGAGGATGCGAGGTTCTTGTCTCGTGACACTTATGTCGACTTATTATAGTTGCTATGATTGACATGTAGAAGATGCTATTCTATGGCGGTTTTGTTTTTGTTTTCTGACCCTTCTTCAACAGCAAGAAGAAACGTTGACGTTCAGGCCATTCCTGAATTCTATTTACATGCATGGCAAATACCAAGACGTCTAAATCAACAAGTAACATAGAATATAAACTTGAAAAACAAGAATGAACAAGGTTCACAATCTCACATGACAAAGAACTAACAACTAACCAACTAATATCGAATGATTGGGAGGGAAATGATCGCGTGCAACAAAGAAAACAGTAGGAGGAAATGAATCAGGCGTACTACCAGTATATTTGACGAAGATTGACTATCATCGATCTCCGAAGAATCGACTGCGAGTGGCATGTCATCGCTGTTAAGGTTGCAAAAAGTTGGATCCACAGAATCCTCAGTGTTCATCATGAGAGCCCTCAAAACGGCTGATACCGTATGTATGTACGCAGACCGGTCTTTATGGAGAAGCCAAGTTAAACCCATCAGCTGGCAATCCCGGCTATGCATTTTGCTTGTCCTCTCAGTTTTGTTTGTTCCTCTAGCCTTATCTCCATTAAGCTGCATAGAAGTATGAAAACTTTATACATCGTTTACCTTCTGCTCTAACACATAATGGCTATATATCATTTTTACCATTGACACTACTTGTTTAGTTGTTTATCATAACCGATGCAAATACTTGAAACTCAAAATTCCAGTTTTATTTTGAAAAGAAAATCAGATAGATAAAGAAATAGTATCTTTGATACCCAAAATTAGGGATGACAACTTTCTCCACAAATTTGGAGTCCCTCAGGAAAAACCCGAAACCCTGATTTTTTCGGGTTTGGGTTCGAGTATTTTTTAAAATCTCCAAAGTAGTTCGGGACAGATATAAGATTACTATCATATCCGCGAACCCGTCCGAAAGTAATATTAATAATAAAATAATATTATTATTAATTTTAATAATAATATTATCACTAATATATTAATATATAATAATAAATTTTGATTTGAGAAAATCATCAAACTCGTCTTTGACTTGTTCCATTAATATTTTTGAAACGGAGATGAGAACAGAGATGAGAATTTGATCCCCGTGGTTTTGGGTTAAGAGAGTAGAGATTGGAGTGGATATGAGGATGATGATGAAATTTGGGGACGAGGTTAGAGATGACAAATATGCCCCCAGTCCCATTGTCATCCCTGCCCAAAATACAGGACAGTTTTAACTTTTAAGTTTTAATAATAAGGAACAAATAATAGAGTCTATATATTTAAAACATGAGTAGACAAGTAACATGGAAATAAAAGGACAACTATAGGACCACATCCAGCAAAATGCCAAGGGCAGGCTTTAACCTTTTGTAATAATTTTTCACTATTTCCCCCTATATATTTATTTACTCCATAGAAAATACGCCAATTGATACAATTAAAAAGGGGCATATTAATTTTTTAAAAATTTAAATTAGCATTAAATTTATAAGAAACAAAAGAGGTCAAAATGTTAACAGGAGAGCCACGTTCAATGGAGGATAGATAATTGCCGCACTTGTTTGGAAAATTCCCTTTAATTTTTCTATAAAAAAAAAAATTAACATTTTAATTTAATACTATATCATCGGTCCCAAAAAAATAGGAAAACGAGCATATCCCATAATTATGGACGGGAATGAACCAAGTCATTCGCGAGTTACTCATGAACTCGACTCGAATCGGCTCGATAAAAAACTCATTCGAGATTATTCATTAAACTTATCAAATCGAGCTCGAAGTCAAGTTACCCATCTTTGGTAATTCATCGTAATCTCAAAATCAGTGATAAAGTAAATCAGGCAATTTATTTATAATTCATAAGATGAACAAGAAAGAGGACTTGTTAAAGGAATGGGTGTTGTGTTGTGTGTTTGGAGACCAAAAGCGAACTTTCACGCATATCCACACATTTTAGTGCGTTTAATGAGTGTGTGGAAAAAGCAAGAAAAATGATGGGAGTTCCGAAAACGTACCGAATAAAGGCTATGGAGGCACTTTGAGCATCCGCCGAGGCCTGGAAATCCGTTGTTCACGCAATCTCTTTCCAGTTTCTTCACATTCTCGCTACCCACTAATTTCCCACGCCAATCCACCGAGAATGCTTCCGGGCAGCTGAACGGGTGCAGCCTTACGCCGCAGTAGCAGTAAACGACGTCGCACGTCTCGTTGGGCCTGCCCAGTTCTATTCCCCTGTTCGCCAGCGCCTTCTCCAGGGAGTTCACGCAGGTCTCCGAATCATCCGGGAGCACCGGCATCTCATACTCCGGCGTCTGCTGCTGCTGCTGCGGCTTCTCTTTAACCGATCTTAATGCGGTTCTGGAGTAGGCGGAGTAGAGCCAGGCGGCCAATACCGGGCAGCACCGTGTGCGGTGGAGCTGACCCGAGCGGGACTTGGATCCGCACGCGGATTTGATGCTGCGGAAGAGAGCCTCCGGCAGGTCCAAGGGGCATCCGGCCGCGTCGGATTGTTCGGGGAAGGCGGGAATGGTGGCGGGAGGGGTGGGTAGTAGTGTCTGGGTGGCCGGTTCCGGGTTGGGTAGTGAGGATGAGGTGAAAAGGAAAGTGGAGAAGAGGAGGATGCTGATCATGTGTGGAGACATGCCTGTGTAGGTGTGTAGGAGTGTGTGTGTATGTGTGTGTGTGATTTCTTAAAAATAACTTTATTTTTACAGTCGTATAATTGTCTTATTCGGTAATAAAAATGTGAAAAATAATAATAAAATATATATTTTAAAAAAAATTAATCATATAGATAGTACCATAGTATATTTAACATATAATATGTGTGCTGAATGATGAATCATGATCACTCATCTATATAATTGTGGTTGAGTCAATGATCACGATTTATCTCTTTAGTATCTATGTCATGTGTTGAGTGGATAACGACACTACTAGTATAAGACAAAAATTTGTGTGAGACGGTCTCACGGGTCGTATTTGTGAGACGAATATCTTATTTGGGTTATCCATGAAAAAGTATTATTTTTTTATGCTAAGGATATTATTTTTTATTGTGAATATGGGTAGGATTGATCTGTCTCACAGATTAAGATCCGTGAGACGGTCTCACATAAGACTTACTCCTAGTATAAATATCATGAGTCGGATAAATTCTCAATATTTAACGTGGAATAAAGCATCACTTTTATTAATTCACTGGGAAAAATAACAAATTTATTAAGATAACAACAAGAACATATATATATATCCAAATTTCACAATATTGAGTCCGAGTATTTTTTGTCTGATTTACGTAAAATATAAATAGATCATTAAATCAAATTAAAGAATGTCGTCTTCTGCCAATTAATGACAGAATCTCACAACGGTTCACAATAAATGGTATCACGAGATTTTTGTTATATAATAATAATAATAATAATGTGTAAACCTGATCTTGGAATAATGGTAGCTGCCATCGATTTAAAATTAAATGATTTAATTAACATTTTAAGTAAATAAAAAAAATAGTAATACATAAATGATGATAAAAAATTTAGTTACCTAACTAAAAAATATATAATGAATTTAGAGTTAATATCGAACCAGTATAATTTGGTTTGAACTCTTTATTTAAATCAAACCCTTTTAAAATGTAATAAGTCACATGCATTTATTCTATATATTTTATATTTACTAAATCAACTTATAGTATCCGACAACACATTTAGAAATTTATTTGTTAACCATAAATTGAAATAAAGATTTGTTTTTGTTATAATTGGCGACACAAAACGTTTTACAAGCTCATAGATATTTGCCAAAAGTAATAATAAAATGAAGGTTCACCAGATTTGGAGGAAGTTTTATTTTATTTCATGTCATCAAACAAAGTTCCACTATTATTCTCATGGGATGGACCTCCCCCAAGCCTTATCCGTCCTTCAATCAAGGTCACTCGTCTTCACTGCGTTGGGCGCACGCCTTACATGAAATGTCGGGAGCATCATCTATCTCGAGAGCTTATCAAAGATTTTTACTGTGAACCCTCACTTCATTCGTTTAAGAATCCGATGATTCAACCAACACGCATCGATCTAGACCATGGTTCTGATATCACTTATTGTACAACGGAAGTCACATATTTCCACAATTGTATGATATTGTCAACTTTAATCATAAACATATTATTAATTTGTTTTTGGACTTTACCCAAAAAGTCTTACATCAACGAAAATATCATTTCATCTTATTAACTCATGATCTTCTTTTTTATATTATAATTTAAACTTTAGTTGCATTCTCAATCGTAATCAATTTTAAAGGATAGAATATATACAGGATCTTCTGACCAACTTTCAATTTAGAAAATGTTATAATCAAGTAATGCATTTATAACTCTAATTTAATAAATAGTTTTGTTATAATATTGAAATTAGTTAACATATACATGCTTCCTATTCTACTCGTGAGGGAGGAGGGGGTGTGGGCCGTGACATTTAAGGCATAATATAGAACAACTCACATGGCATTGGAGCTCCTATATTTTTTTTATTTTCCCCTTGCTTGTATTTATTCATCACTGTCTTTGTCCCAGTTTTTTTATACTATGGCATTGTTTGGTACATGAGATAAGAGTGTGATTGATAAATAATCCCCCTTATCCCATGTTTGGTACCCTTTTAAAAAGCCCATTATATTATCATGGACCCTTGATAAATAAATTTTGAGAAGAATGAAAGCATCCTTTGTAAGAAGTGTGATACTTTTAATGTAATGATACAATATATTACAAATGACTTAATTACCCTCAATTTAAATGCATTAAATTAATGTTAAATGTTTATTAAATACATACATATATACAAATATATAGATACATATATATACACAAACAAATATATATATATATATATATATATATATATATATATATATATATACACACGCATATATATATACACAACACACGTGTATATATATATGCGTGTATATATACATGCGTGTGTATATATATACACGTGTATATATTTATATGCGTGTGTGTATGTATATATATGAAACATCTACTCATTTAAAATGCAGAAATAATTTATTTTTTTTTAGGAAACATTTAAATAAATCCATGCAAACAATCCTTCTTAAAATCATCGTTTGAAAATAAGCATCAACATTTACCAATAAAATGAAGCGGAGTAAAATCTTAACATCTACTGTAAAATAAAACAGAGTGAAAAATAATCATATCATCTCAAAAATCATAAATCTTGATGTACGGAAAAATCATAGGTCATCGGGTCGTGTCGCCCACCAGTCCCGCTTACTCAGAGTCCAGCACCTCCAGTCACTCACCTGCATCACACACGCCTAGTGAGTCTAAAGACTCAACACACCTGCACCGTTAATAGCAAATACATATACGTAGCACACAACAGTGAAAAATATCATACTCAACATAACTTTCAACTTTAAAAACGTAACATAATCGTGTCGTATAAAATCATGACGTGTCAAAACAGCTCATCGTTAATCATCTTTCATCATTCATCGTTCATCTTTCATCGTTTATCATTTATCATTTCCTTTGGTGAATTCAGTTCATTAGAGGTGACTATCGTACATCATCATTTATGATGGATCCATCATACATAGAACCGCGGTACCGGGCGACTGTCGGACATCAGTGACAGGATTACCATCCACTGTGCCTAGGCCTCATCATCATCATCATCATCATTTACATATACATCTTAAACATTTACATATACTTCGATAGCCACAACTAATTCTCATCATTCAAAACATTACCATTTTCATCACTTATAAAAATCATGAATAAATGCAATTTTTCTTAAATCCAAGCATGCGACGTATATCTTCATAAAATCTTAAAATCGTGATCATGATGCATAAACATTTAAAATATCATAAATTTGTGCTCAGGGCGCTGCCAGGACCAAAATCTCACCCCGGGTGCAAAATGACCATTTTGCCCCTGGGAATCCAAAAATTTCGTTTTACCCCTGGACCTCTAAAATTGACCCGAAGGCTCACCAAACTCCTTAAAATATCCCAAAACATTATTAAAAGCTTCCCTAGACGTAAATTCGAGCTTAAAACAAAACTTAATCGATTCATTTTAAAACTTGGACCAAGGGTCCCGATTTTAATCTGAATCGACTCGAAACACAACCAAATTTTTCCTTACTTTTTAACACATCTTACACACACTATAAAGCTCCTAAAACTTCCACCTCAAGCCCCTAAAACTAACGGCCGATGAACCAGCAAGTCGTTGGACTCTAATTTCCCCCAACAAGACACGTAACCATCATTCACCCCTCTAAATCTTTGTGCTGGCCCTTCTCCACCGAAAACATCCCTCAACCTTTTACCATAGTCTTAAAAATACTAAAAGGTCCCTAATACTATAATACAGCCTCAACAATCTTCGGCTGCAACCTCTAAAATGGAACAAAACTCTCGACTCATCTATTCTATATTCACCTTACAACACATGGCCCCCAATCTCACGCACCTTTCGGTCCCCTCTAATCCCACCACCTGTCCAACCTTTAAATCTCCTCCTTAAGACCATAAGGACCTCCTAAACTAAGCCAAACCAAAGAGAAATGCGGCTGCAATAAATCATACGTAAATCCCGATCACTATCCCAAACGAGAAAGCCCTTCACTCCTACACTTCTCGGCCCTCTCTCAAATCTGTCCAAACTTTGTGCCAGCTTCACAACTTTGCTCTACCCTCCTGTTCGTTCCCTTAACTTCAACAAAACAGCGGTCCCTTGCACAAATCCAGAAAACGTGAGTGGTGCTCGTAGAGATGCATGGAACAAGGCAAAACCAATAAATCCTCATGTACAGTTGCTGGATCGAGAATTTCATGAATGGACAAACATATAACAACATATATATAACGTGTATGATGCATAAAGGATGATACAATGCGTGCCTTAGACGATTGAGGATCAAGAACGAGAGGTAGGAGGCGCCGGGAGAAGCTTTGCTGCAAGAAACTTTGACAGCCGAATTCTTTCTTGGAGAGGTGCTACAAAAACCGAGAGAATATGTCTGAAAGGTGGGTGTCGGCTGATAGGGAGTGGTAAGTGATTAGGTTTAGGGTTAGGTGATAATTAAGTAATATTTAAATAGCTAAAAAAAATCGACTAATGGGCATTAACTTGATAATTAAAAGTTTAAAAGGATTTTAAATCCAACAAGCTTAAAAGTAGTCCCATTAATTTCAAACGCACTCCTGAAAAATATTTCGCATGTGAAAAGATTTTGAGAATATTAGCCGAACCATTAAAAAGTCCCCCAATTCGATAAAATTTGCGTACCGATGAAAATAAAATCTTACGGGTAAAAACACCCAAAAATTCTCATTTTTGTAAAATACACTTAAAAACTCTTTAAATTAATTTATAAAAATAAATCGTGTAATAAAATAATTTTCCTGAAAATTCTTCGTTCTCCGATCCTTGTTCGAATATGAAATGCACCTAGAAACCCTAATGCATAAACTTTTAAAATTTCATTAGTTAAATCCTATTATGCATGAATTATGCATAAAATGCATAAAAATAATTAAGCACATAATTTAAACTAAATTGCATGAAATTTAAATAAATCATGAATTATATTAAAAACACAAATTAACAAAGTAAACATACGTTTAATGCTTTAAAAAATATCAAAGAAATTTAATAACTTGCATGCATATGGTTCACGTGGACCTTCAAATTTTTGGGACGTTACAATATTATATATATATATATATATATATATATATATATATATATATATATATATATATATACAATATATGAATTTAAGATATACAATGACAAGATCTTGATAACAATGAAATATAAGTTTGTGATATGGTTAATTTTGTCATTACAATTCAATATATAATTTAATCACTCTTGTTAAAATCATACTAAACATTCAACATATTATCTTATCATTATATTTATCGTTGATTTATTATATACTATATATCCCTTACTTATCATATCCTATGTATTAAACTGTACCTATGTAAACTCCCAATTTTGTACATTGTCTAATTGACTAATTTACACATGCATGTATATTCCCATAGACCCGAAAACTTGTAGCGATGAGAGATGGGACGACTCGATAAATTTGTTGAATGATCGGGAAAAATTCGAAAATATTCCGCTTATTTTATTGTTTGGTTCGCATTATATATGGTAGTATGGAACTGCATATATATTATGTATAGATCTTATCTCTCGATAGCCATGCAAATGTACGAGGAAAGTGAGCATATTTTCATGGGTAAAAATAAATCAAATGAATTCATTTTTTTTAATCAGTTGATGATCGTCGTCTCTATGTTATCATAATCACATTTGATTTCGACCCGGTTTTTATTGCCACATTCGATTTCATATATCCATTGATATCCTTGGAAGATCCCGTGTCATGAATGACCCGGGACATTAAATGGCAAGCCCGGATCATGGTAGGATGGCGGAAAGGGTTCATGAGTTGCAAAGTAAGAAAGTACCCGGGAAGTTATCCATCCGGACAACTAGAGGCCATAGCTCTCGGACAAATTTCGGGCTGATGACTCACTACTCGGAAAGTTTTGATAGTAGCGTCGCACTCGAGTACGAGAACGAGTAAAATCTTACCTCGATAAGCGTACCTGACAGAATCATACTGATTTGATGTGATGAAAGGAACAAGAAGTTGACGTGACATGGCTATAAGTGGTAGGTTGGCACTGTAAACAAGATCATTATCATATTCTCTCTTATAAATAACAAATACATTTTACATTTGAGGGATCCATGTATTAGAGATTCTGGACTTTTAGACATTCACATATATTCACACATATACATAGTCATTTTCTCCTTCATCTTTTACATCTGTTGATTTAAACATCGGAATGACCACACCGGACACCTCTCCGAAGCCCATTCACGAGTTCATCTTTTTGTTTGCTGGTTACAGTCGCAGCCATATCATACAGAGATATACCTTCAACACAAATATATCTTCTTGCTCATCTTCTCAAACAAAACTCTTATCAGATCCGATAGATTGTCCCGACTCTGCTCATTCAAATCGCCCGGATCGCATCATCCATCATAAAATCCAACTCATCAATCACGATGTGTTGTTTATTTTATTCTAGTTTGGATTAAATGATTTATGAAGCGTTTTAACCCTTTCAACTCTAAAATAATAGTTCTAGGTTAAGCTTAGTTGATGTGATAGAATTACAAAATGATAAACTAGACTATAATTAATTGACAATGACAAATAATAATTGGTCAATAATAACGTATCTGATGGAATGGTTGATTCAGAGATAATTTAAGCCTTGACAATACTGATTGATTTTACCTTCAAAAAAATTTATTAATTTCAAGTTTTCTTAATTATTCAAGAACTGTTACTTTTGTTTTTCATTTATCCTTTATAATTTCTTGTGATTTACCTCTGATCATCCACCGTCAACATTTCTTCTCCAACAAATCTTCTTCATTTCACCCAAATTTCTTCCCCTTTTAACTAAAATCTCTCTTACAAACTATTGCATTGTTTGCTTCGTATGATATAATAATAAAACATAGGATGATAAACTAAACGATGATGATAACATAGCTATTTTTAATTTAAATTATCGTAAAACTTTAGCCTAATTCGGAATGATGCAATGATGTTTAATTTCATCCTTTACACCATACCGTGCCTAAGATTTGAAGTAGGGAAAATAAAATCTCACCAAGCATTAGATGACATTCCAGCTCCCATCACACCTACCAAATCCTGCCTCAACATAAAGCAAAATCTCACACATTAATAGAAGCAATGAATTTCTTCCTTATCTTTCAATGCATAACTGCAGTTCATAATATTTTGAAATGACTCGACATGTTCTATGAAACCTCTAAAATTGGATTGTAAAATTCGCCGTAGCCACCCTGTATAAACTGCGGCTTTTGAATAAAGTGTAAAACTAGTGAATCATTTATACATGCATGAACTTCAATCAAACACCTTCTGTGTTATTGATCTTTTCTAGAGAGACAATAGCACCAGATCGAAAGTCGTCAGAAACTGGAGAATGTGACATGAGAATATATATTACCCAAAGATGAAGGCACACAATGTAAACAACCGAACATATTCTGGCTGTTCTATTTCTTTTCAGAAAAATAGCACCCAAACAAAAGAGCGAGTCCAGCTGTTGAACCATTGATCCAAAATGTCGATGACCAGATTGCATTCTCTCCTTCAACAAAGGCTTGAGCTTTGAACTAGAGAATTGCGATTTATTCGGAGTCTCAACTGAATTGGGCAATGACTTGTTTTCGTCTAGCAATCTTGAAGCCGCCTATAATTTTCAAGTCAATTGTTCAAATAAAATGGAATTGACACGTCAACATATTCTGACATTTTGCAGTGATTCCAGATCAAGGATACAAGGACTTACCTCGATCCTGAAAATTAAGGAAGCCTTTTCCGATGTTAGTGTCTCAACCTGATAACATAAATGAAAGTTCTACACTAAGACTACGAAACAAAGGCTAAATCAGGCTATCATCATAAAGTAAAATATGAGTCTCCTTCGGAATAGATACACTCTCCCAAACTCCAAAAAACTCTGTTTGATTAAACTTATTTGTCTACTATTTACTAGTAGCAGTAATCATGTTTCTTTTACATGCTTATCTTAAGTTCTGAGTTTGAGTTATGCAGTCTGAATGACACACCTGTGCTTGCTTCTGAATCAAATGGTCGGTCAACAGACTGAGCTTTCGCTTGAGCTCAATTTCTACTTCTGTAGGATATTCCATTTCTTTCCGGGTTATTTCAATACTTGATTCTAGAGTCTTGGCCTGCATATATTAAGAACATTTTTTTAAAAGAATAATACATTTATTGTCACCTATGCTCATCTGCATAGTATTCAACTAATGAAGGGGAGGGGGTGAGAGACAAAGACAAACAGAGAGCGAGAGAATCCACTAATGAAAAATTTAATTTAACCCGACATATTGCACTGTTCAGTGAAGAATATAACCTGATGGGTTTCAGATTATAGCAGCACTAACATAGTGCGCTATTACACACACCCTCTTTCATTTCATACTCTTCAATCTATGAACCACCAGATATAACTCATGGTCACTTCAAAAGATCACTTGATGCAGCGTCAGGCATGTTTCAAAACTTAAACATGGCTAAGACAAGCCAAGGGATTTGTCCAGAAAATCAATGCTTTGGAGATTGCAGGGATTGTTCTCTATTTTCCAAATTTTTAGTTAAAGATTAATATAAATAGTATTTTAATAACATAATCTATTCGTGACTATTTTTGAACTGATAAAAAAAAATATTTGGCAGTGAGTTTCTAATTAAATTCCACATATTTATTAAAACATTATTATCAATAATAATGAAGTATGAATCTCTAAAATAGCCACACATTGTGATCAATTCAATATATTTGTGTTCACATCATTATGCCTATACCCATGCATAATAATTATCTACCACACTATCATTGCTTACTCCACCAGTATTCAAGTCCATAGGAAAAAATGCTTCAATTTATATACAGAAATATATTGTTTATGATTTAGACACAAGGAGGGAAAAATGACAACAATTCCTAGTGGATCCCCGAGACCCCGACAACTAGTGACTCAACTGGAAAAAGATTTTTTGTAAAGAGCTAGCAAGGGCGAGCGTCTAGATGGTGGACTGAGCAGTCAAACCACCAATTCAAGCTGTTTTCTTTAGAAACTTAACTAAATATTAATGACAAATGAAGTTGGTAGGAAAAGAAGAAGTCACCTTTTCTTGCGTTCTTCCCAATTTATCCATCATGAAGGAATATTCTGCCTCAAGCATCTCCAGGGCGAAACCAACACCTTTAGAAGCTTGCAACTGCAGATTGTTTCACTTAAAACCAACAAACAAGGGAAAGGAACTGTGTTTTAACTAAATAAGAGAACAACGACCACTCACTTTATCTCCATTTTGCTGCACACTTGATATCTTCTTCTGCAATACTGCTAGTAAAGAGGGAAAACAATAAGTAATTAAGTTTTAGTACCTTCATTGACAAACAACATGGTGTATTTCCTAAATAAATCAAACAACACAAGCATTCAGATAAATGTTATCTACAAGGACATATTGAATAGCCATCTTGGTTTTTTTTATTTATAAACTTCTTTGACTAAAAACACATAATGCAACACATTGCAATGCTATTTTAATAAAATGGAAGCTATTTTTTCATTCAAATTTCTGTAGGGTCATTGACCCTATTCTCCCTTGTTTTTGTTGTCAGTGAAAATCATTTTCGAAAGTCTCTTTGCAACACAAAGTGACATGAGCAGATCTCCTGTTGTAAATTGACAGGCAATGCTGCTGGCATGAAAATAGATAAATATCTTTCAAATGGTGGGATGATTAAACAACCGTTAGCATAGATGCATGAAAAATACCTTCATGAGTTGCTTCTTTCAAATTAATTTCTTGACGAAGTTCAGCTACACGATCAACCTAATCCAATGAAAAAATATCACGATTTCATCAGAAAGGCATCAAAAAATGAGCAAGAGCACCTTTCTGTACAAGCTAAAGACATTATCAATGTGATTTATCTTTTGTTAGAAAACGAGTAGGCCTACTCATGTGCAACACAGTATGTTTTTGACTCTCAAGGTATTTAAATATCATTCGGTCTGTTCTTGATGAATGCCATAAGTTGAAGCTATACTTTCAACAATAAAAACCAAACATGTAAACGGGGCAGTTATTACCTCTGCTTCAAGACTTTTCTGGGTGTTAGCAAGAGACTTCGAAAGATCAGCATTAGCACTCTGCAAGATACAGCAAGAAAATTACTGCTGCAACGTATCAGAGATAGAAGAAATGTCATCCATTCACAGTAAGTGTTCCTCATAATGATATGGCAATGAGAAATTATAATAAATAAGAATGATGTTAACATTTCCAAATTATGATGACATTTCTATTTAAGGGAAAAAATTGCAAGTTCATGCGTTAAAAATTTATAAAGCATGAGAGAGTTAATTTAGGGATATTTGGGAAAATAGACTTGGTCAAACTTTTTTTTAAAAAAATAACCCTCCCATGTAGTGAACAAATACACTACTGGAGGCTATTTTTTTTAAAAAAAGTTTGACCAGGGTTATAAAACAAAACAACCCGTTAATTTATTGAAAAATCAAGTGTAAATGTAATTTACAAAGTATTAGTAGCAGTAAAATTTAGGATGATTACAACAATGACAAGGATAGCGAGGTGGACGAACATATGAATCATGATAAAATATAAGGTTATGGAGATAATATTATAATCCAAAATCATACAACCACTCAAATTTCAAAACCTCAAGTTTGGCTAGTCGTGAAAGGGCCTCCATCCGAGTGTTATTATGTTTCTGCTTCTCTAATTCAACAGCTTCCATGATTTCCATCATTGATGTCTGTAATTCCGATGCCTGAAGCAAATAAAGCAAATAGTTTCGTTATCAATATCATTCCTTTAATCATTCCACCAAAAAAACAATATCATTAGAAAAAAATTGTATTTAAGAGATTCTCCTCATACAAATTACGGTTCAAAAAATGGGTTTGGTGAAAAATGGAGGAAATGGATGCTAGGATATGCATCATAAGTTTCTTATTCAGTGATGACAAAACCAAAACAAAGGTCGAGATATCTGAGGCAAGGGAAACTATTACCACCATTTTGTTTACTCTAGTTGTGGATTTATTAGCTGATTGATTGACGAAGGGGCAAGGCGCAACCAAGGGAACTCATTCAAGAGCTAAACCGAAAGGATAAAAATATCTTATGTGAAACATTTTAAATGATTTGTGGAGAGTCAACAAAACACTTAAAATTGGAATGAGAGGACGAAAATATGATGAGTATGTTTAAGAATTTGATAGTTAAATTGAAAAACAATCCATAAAAATGAATTTTTTTCTCCACTCCTCGCATCACGAAGTTAATAATTTGGTTCCTATATTCCAGTCTACTTAATATTCCCTGGATCTCATGGAATGTAAATGTCCAGATGAAGGTTTACTGTGAATAACATATAGCTAAAATGCATGGACTCCAAATATCACATTCCAAAAAATAATTAACTCCAACAAGGAAAAGAAGGAAGGAAAGTACCTCCTGCACTTGTTGTTTTGCCTGTTCTTCAAGCATTTTCTCCAAACTCTGTTTCTCCCCTTCCAATCTGGCAACTAAATTCTCACGCTCCTGAATTGCCTCAATTGCTTTTGCAGCTGCTCTTTCTGCCAGAATCTGTTGCCTCCTCTTTCTCCTTTCTTCCCTTTCTCTTTCTATCTCAGAATCTGATGTTGAAGTTGTATCTGTGTCGGAATTAGACTCTACATCGCTTGGTAGAAGGAACTTTGCTGTAGGTCCATTTGTCCCATTCATCCCACTCTTTGATGTTTCACCATCATTTGACTGCAGCTTCAGTTTCAATTTCCTTCCACGAGAAGCTGG
The DNA here is from genome assembly GCF_022965805.1 of Primulina eburnea. Classification (NCBI taxonomy): domain Eukaryota; kingdom Viridiplantae; phylum Streptophyta; class Magnoliopsida; order Lamiales; family Gesneriaceae; genus Primulina; species Primulina eburnea. The sequence goes on along the minus strand of NC_133111.1, from coordinate 37,243,139 downwards.
AACCTTATCAAGATTATCTTTGTCAGTTAAATCCGTTGCAACATGCATCTTCTCTCCATCTACAACATTCAGCTCCTCAATTGTCCTGGCATTGTTATCATCAGCAACAAGAGTTGAACTAGTATGCTTTTGATCTGATTCACCTCGACCTCCGTTGCTTGGTGATTGATCCTCTAATGTGGGTAGCATCACATCTCTCGAAGTACTTCCCCGATCATTACTATCAGCATTTGAAATATTTTCCAAGCCAACATTCGATTTTCGTGAAGCTGGGCCAAGATTCCTGACCTTCTTACTGGCTTTCTTCAACCCTTGAATCCCTGATGCTCCTTTACTATTACGGCTCACATTAACTCCCCCAGACCCCTCCCTTTTATCTGGAACACTCAACAATTCCGTCCAATCACTCTCTGTAAGTCCACCACTCAAATTCGGTGTAGAATTCAGATTTTGTGATACTCCAACTTCATGATTTCGGTTAATATCACTATTACTTCTACTAATAACATTTAAATTAAGCTTATCCCTATTGTTACTTTGGTTAGTTATATTTTCTGGCGCTTTCTTCTTCATCTGATCCTTCAAGAACCGCTTATTTTCAGAAGTGTTTCCAGGTGAGCTCTCAACTACCAATTGATTGCCAGGTCGTGGATTCTCATTCTTACCCAGTGAATCTGCAGCTTGCTGATCAATCTGAACCACCCAATCAATTAATCAGACAACGATTCCACTCAAATTCACCATCATTTAATATATTGTTATAAACATAGAGATACGTACTTTTCATCCATTTTATTCTGAATAGGTTTTTCATCCATTAAATTACAATTATACGCATTAAATTTTAAACTCCAATAAAAAAAGAAACAAAAAATTGAATAACTTTCCAAATCCAATCAAATCAATACAGAACAAATCTTCTCAAACGGAAATCAAAACCAAATGATAGGGGGTGATTAATTGCCTGTTGGAGAATGGATTCAGCTGCTTTGAGCTTGGAAGAAATCCAGTGAGCCATTGGCCTCCGTGGGATGAACGTGGTTGTTTAGATCAGTACAATTACGCCACCGCGCATTTTAGCGGAAGGTTTAGAAATCTCAGTGTCGGTTTTCCAGTCAAGAGCAGAGGCACGGGGAAGAAAGAAAGGGGCGTGAATGCCAAGGCTACAGCCTACAAGTCAACAATTCAGTATTATGTGTCGGCATCTGATTAACTGTCATGCAAAATTTGTCACAGGCGAGGAAATTTTTTCATTTTAAAAAAAAAATTGATAATAACAAAAAATTTATGTACTTTCGGTTCTTTATGTTGAGCAAAAATTACTCTTCGTGGTTGGCCTGACCAAGCGATCTGAGAAGAAATGTCATGATCGAGAGATGTCGTGTGTGAGTATAGTAATATTCGTGATAGCAGTATATGAATGGACGTGACAATAAGGAATATCTGATATTTATAGAGTTGAGACTACGTACATTGTATTGTAAGAACTCTAGCAGTGCAAGTTTTTCATATGGAAATGGCTCTGGTCGGATAATTTCTCAAAATACTAGATTTATACTGATCACCGTTTTCTTTGGTCACTATAAATTCGAATAGTATATCTCTATTATCTCGAGATTATTTCCTTATCTCATGAGATTTGTTCCATAGTTTTACAAAAATAGACCTTTATTCACCGCCATACTAGTTTGAGCTCGGGTTGGTGTACTTTTAATTCGGTTTCTCGGCCCTAATTAATGGCTTGGCTGTTTTTGTTACTACTGTGTCATTTCTGTCACCAAGCAGAGAATAATGAGTTGGATTCCAAGTAGTTTATTGGGCCTTTATTTTGGCCCTAAGTGTATTCAACATGAGCCAATCACTTCGGTTAATAGGATACGACGCTTATAGGGTTGGTCTAAGTCTGATTCGGGTCATGTCGAAAATACTTGCGTTTCGATTGTATCTCCCTCTATTTGGTCTAAAAGAATTATAAAGTTTAGGCCAAAAATTAGAGTTATAGCTGACCCAAGCATATGTTTCTTTTTTATTATGATTTTCCTTAGAATTTGTGTTAGTTTAGACTTCATTCGACCCATTGAAAATAGTGGGTGTAAGAGTATTTTGTCCGACAGATGTTCAAAATAATAAGAATATCAGTATATTGTGTAAAACAAAGAATTTGTGTTTTATCAGAATTAAATGTTGTTCCAGATGTTACAACATCTCGGACAACATGCATCGGAAAATCAACTTTTATAACACAAATTAACTTTAAATAAACAGATGGAAAAGATTAAATTTGCACAAGTACGGTGTCTCATGGCAAAAATTAATCAATAGAAAACGAAAATGTTTACACAAAAACCAATCACTAGTTATTATCACTAAAATCAATTTTCTCAAAAAGTTGAGAAAATAAATACTTTCTAAAAAAAAATAACCAGAATAAAAACTTAATCAAGAAAGCAAAAACGTGAGCCAAAAACTTGGAGCAACAAAACGATCTTCAGCCAACTTCATCACGGATGTTGTCTGAGATATTTTCAACATTCAAGGCAACACTTGCAACTGCACTCTTCAAAACAGCACGTCCCTTGAAGAAATATTTCTCTGAAATTCCACGACGTGCACAAGTGCGTGTATATTTGATCGAGAGAGGAGAACACCACGAAAATATCCCACAAAAAACTCCACGAAAAACTATCTCCACGAAAAACTTCCTTCACGAAAATCTTTTCCGCGAAAAATCCTACACCTGAACTCTCTGAATTTTTCTCTTCTCTCCCTTCTCTCTTCTCTTTTGAATCTTCATCTCTTATTTATAAATGTCTCCTCTTCTATGATTTATCTTGACGGAAATTTATAAGTTATGGTATACAAGAATTCTATTAGAAACAAAATCAATAATACCATATCATGTAAATCATTATCATAAATATTATATCTAGAAGATATTTATAATAAATATGATATCTAGAAAGGTAAAACTCAATACTCCACATAATCTTATCAATAGAAATTAAATTTAAGGAAGGAATTATATCACAATAAAATCTTAACATAATTATCTAAAAAGGAAAAATTATAATTAAATATTAAATATCATATCAACAAGGAATAATATATCTTGAGAAATAAATTTAATATGGAAATTATATTTCCCTTCAGTGAGAATAGATGCTTCTGAGTAGAGCAAGTCAGCGAGCACGCATGATTTGTGTTTGTTTGTTTCTGTGTTTCCTCGAGATTTATATGGTTCGTACAGAATTACGATCAAGATCTAACCTATGCCAAGCTTATTTCAGACATTCAATTCGACGATTCAGCCGTTCAATTCAATGCAAACGATGAGGATTTTCATATTGATGAGCTTCCCGAGGCACCTGTTCAAGTACTCGATTGAATCTGGACTGTAAAATCAATTTTGATCGTGTTGTTGTGATCGTTTGTCTCCCTATAAATTAAGGATGTACATTTTACCCGCATGGAAAACCCGAAATGGGGCAAGTTTGGGGAATTTTCAAAACTCTGGAGCAAATTAGGGACGGGGTATGGGAACATTATCCTCACGCCCGAACCCGTCCCAAGGCCTCCGATAATAATTTGATTACTACTAATAATATTAATTAATTTTCCTAATAATTAACAAAAAAGAAACTCAAATTCATGACATTCAAATCTCATACATGATCCAACTCTTCATGTCATGAAAATTATGCAGTTTCACTTTTTGTTTATTAAAACCATGAATTACAAATGTCTATGTTTTTAATTATTATTATTATTATTATTATTATTATTATTATTATTATTATTATCATATATAATTGGATTTTGATCAATATTCTTTAAGTGAATTTGAAGCCTTTTTTGCTTAAATCAATCGCTATTTTAAGCAATGAAGGGATAATAATTTAACTCGCGCCAGTTTAGGGATGATGATAACAAATCCAGCCCACCTCGTTATCATATCTAGATTATTTGAATTGATGACAAGGATTGTGATGATGATTTAATGTCTGCGAAGTCGAGATGAGAATTTTCAAGCTAATTAGATAGAACTTGGTACAGGGGCACGATGGGGACTTAATCCTCGCAGAGATTAAATGGAGAATCCCTGCTTAGAAAAAAAATGATTATGGTGAGGATAGGGAAGACATCCCCGCCCTGCCACACCCCATGGTCATCCTTACTATAAATAGGACTTGATTCTCAGTCATTTTCATCTTATTCTCCTCCCCCCATTACTCTGCCAAATTTATTACTCGATTCCCGACCAGAAATTTCTATTCAAACCACTGAAGTCTAAGTAAGTCCCGACTGTAGGATAGTTCGGGAACTTACTGAGGTGGTAGACCACCAATAGATCGAGATAGTAAATACCATGAGTGAAGGGGTATAAACATCCGGCTTGAATCCCAACTATTCTTGTTTCTAAGAGTCCTCAAACTCCAAACATGATAATGATCATAAGCATAGACTTAAAACCGTTAAGTCCATCGAAAAACGTTTAAGGATAAATGAGGGGTTGAAATAATATGAGGTGGTCGGGTCTTACCTCGACCATAGAAAGGGTGGTTTGATTATGGAGGGATCGGGCATGCCTGCTGGCTATGACTTAGACATGCCCCAAGCCGATTACCGAGCTTATAGCCCACTTCTTGGCTACCACACTTTTTTATACTAACCAAATATATATGGTTCTCCAATTCTCCATTCCAAAAATTAACCAAAAAATTGTGATTACAACGGGATTTCACCGAACTAACTCTTCCCGGACACCTACTCCACTTTGCTATCCTTATGGGTTCTTTTTAAATATTTCGGTATGCAGATTTTCATAGGTCTTCTCTTTAGATTTGTACATATCAAGAGAATGGGTTCTAGAAAATTTTATATCATCCTGAAAGTCGAGCATAAGTTTTAGGAGGCAACCCAACTTCCAAAAAAGGTGACCCAAATTATTTTTTACGTCTGATCCCTGAGATCGAGTCTTGGGCTTGTGACATGACTTGGGAAGACAAGATCAAGGTTCCGTCCCCATACCCTTTTAAACATGAGTCCCAGGCTCCAAAATCTTTTAGCAATTATGTCTGTCAAAAGCATTCTAACAACTAGCCTGGTAAAAGATGAATTTTTATGTAACTTCGGGTTCTGTCGAAAAAGGGTCAAGGTAGAGGGGAAATAGGTAGGACCAAGACTTTCCCCATACTTCTCTATCTTTTTTTGACCGAGCTAAAGTTTGGTTTCCTTTTCCCATGCAGACGGCAAGATATTCAAGATTGAGATGCTCAAGCTCCAAAATAAGAATGAAGAATGAGGGTGAGGCCTTAGAGCAGTCGTCGCCCGAGCCCATTGAGAAAGTTACAAAGAAGAGAAAAGAAGCTTCTTCTCAGAGCCCTCCCAGGCAGAAATCCGTAACCTCAGGATCAGAGAGTCTTCAGAGTGAGACCGAGGGATCGAGGCACTGGAAAAATCCCGATGGTCGATCTGGTGGGCACTCCACCAACCTCTCGTGTTCAATATTTGAGGCCTCTCTTTGCTCCCAAGATCTCTCTTCTACAGGCTGACTCGGGTCGAGCTGCCCTTCATTTGTTGCAGAATCTTCTTCTCGAGGTGGATGTGTTGATCGTACAGGGGGCAATAGATCATGAGGTGGACGAGAGGATGACCCTCGACTTTCTCCAGATATGTTTAACTTTTGAAATGGTTTGTATTCTTATTCTCTCGAACTCTTACCTCATCCTTGTCTGTTGGTATATCTTGCAATTTTATTTCTATGCGATGAGTGCTCCCTCCGAGCAACTAAAACTCGGTAAACAGTATGTTCCCAAACGAAAGACATGGATGATATTTTTGCATGGCATGCCCAATTTGTCAAATGGATTTGAGAACATAAGGATCAGGTTAACGAAGAAAGGTCCTCGTGTGCAGCTGAGCTGAAATTGCTTGGGAGTAGGTCGAGCTGGCTGAGCTTAGAGCCATTGAGTGAGCTGAACTGATCGAGCAAGAGAGATCCAGGTTGTCTGAGGATGACCTAGCTATGAAGAGTCGGTTGTTGAGCCAACGAAAAGAGGGCAAGGTTCTTTTGGCTAGCAAGAAGGAAAAATTATTAAGTCCAAATAGTTTGACGTTCTCTTCTAGGGTAAGGCTCTGGCATTCTTCGAGCACAGTTTCAGGGTCGTGTGGATTAGTTTTGATTCAATGCTTATTCTGAGGCCGAGCATCTTGCCTCATTTTTGGACGTTGATAAGACCCTCGAGGACATTCTCGAGGAAGGTGAAGTGTCTAAGGCGACCGAGGAGGAGCCTAGATCAAAGGAATTTCAATTTAGTTATATTATTATTATTATTATTATTATTATTGATAGTTGTAATAGTTGGGTTTGACCCTTAAGTGAAAATTTCCCGTATTTTCCTTAAATTCTTCCAAGTATCGGGTCTTTCGCTTGGAGAGGTCTTTTGCTCGGGGTTAAATTGAAATTGTATTGAAATTTTGCTAAGTAATGAACTCATCATCGGAGTTGGACCTTCGCTAGGGAATTAATTGAAATTATATTGGAATTTTGCTAAGTAACAAACTTCATACTCTTTTAGAACCTCTACTCGGAAATTAATTGAAATTTTGCTAAGTAAGAAAATTTTCACCCAAGCAGGACCTTCGCTCGGGTATTAATTGAGATTGTGTTGGAATTTTACAAAGTAGTAAACTTCTCACCTAATCAGGACTTCTACTCGAGGTTTAATTATGTTGAAATTTTGATAAGTAATGAACTTATCACTCGAGCAGGACCTCTGCTTGGAATTAATTGAAATTTTGTTATGTAATAAACTTCTCATATGAGCTGGATATCTGCTCGAGAATTAATTGAAATTTTTTCAAGTGATAAATTTCTCACGCGAGAAGGACATATTCTTGAGGTTTAATTTAACATAAGTAAAATGTGGAGATTTTATGAGATAATGATTGACAGGCCTTATCATTCCTGGCCATAACATGAAATTTGAATGAAATTTCACTAAATAATGTGTTAGCCAAACCGTGTTGGGCAATAAGGTACCAAGCACAGGGTCAGACTTATATATTTTTTGAGATTTTTAGGCTTTGAGGTGCCGAGCACGAGGTCGAACGTATGTATATGTCAAGCTGTGTTGGGATTTGACGTACCAAGCGCGAGGTCAGACCTATGTATTTACCAAACTATGTTGGACTTTGAGGTGTCGAGCACTAGGTTGGATGTAACAAGTTTTTTGTCTGGAGACATTCTTGTTAGATGACCAACAAGTGTTGGGCTTAAAATTTTGACAGAATATGACTTCAGAGCCTACGTAACCATGATAGAAATTCATACAATAAGAATGTATTGGTCAGAGCCGAAGTAAGTGACAAAATTGGGAAAAAATTAATAAATATTTAAATTAAATAGTCAAAACAGACTGACTTGTACAAAAATCCCTTTAAGCACAATATTTTCTGAGATTACAAGCATTCCACGCGTTCTTAGACCTTTTCCCATCCACATCTTCTAAGTATTAAGCCATTATGCCTGCTTTCTTGACCACTGTGAAAGGGCCCTTATATTTCGGATACAACTTTCCTCTATCCCCTTGTCATTGGATTTTCTTCATTACCAAATCCCCGAGCTCGAAGGATAGAGGTCAGACTTTTCTGTTATAAGCTCGAACCATTCTCTTCCGGTAAGCTGTGAGTTGGACAGACGCTCGGTCCCTTTCTCTTCCACCAACTCCAAATCCATGGTTGGAGCATACCTTTTTCCAAGCCATAGTTCAGAATCTGTGTGTTGTCTTGGCCAATCTCTATGGGCAGTATGGCTTCTGATTCGTACACCATATTCCAAGGGGTTTATTTCGTCTCGTCATGTTCCATGGTTTGATAAGCCCGCATAACATTCCAGAACTTGTCCACCCATTTTCTTTTTGCAGATCTGAGCCTCAACTTTATTGTACATACTATGGATCGAATAGTGACTTCCACTTGTCTGTTACCCTTTCGGTATACCAATGAGGTGAAGACATGTCCAATATTCATTTCTCTACACCATGCTTGTAACAAGAAACCGTAGAACTATCTCTTATTATCTGAGATGAGTCTTCGAGCTATTCCAAAGTGACGAACAATATTCTTCCAAAAGAAGTTCAAATCCTCCCACTCGATAATCCGATCTAACGGCTCGGCTTCTACCCAATTAGAGAAATAATATATGGCCACAAATAAGAAATTTTTTTGTCATGTTGCCAAAAAGAATGGGCCACAATATCTAAACCCTATTGATCAAAGATGCAAAGTGATGTCACAGCCTTCATAAGTTCATATGGTTTTCATTGCAAATTAGCAAGTTGCTAGCAACTTTGACACCTATTTACTATGACGGTCGCATCATTTATCATGGTTGGCCAAAAGAAACCTACCCACAAAGTTTTCCTAGCCAAAGTCATGTTTTCTTAATGATTGATACAACATCTTTTATTGATTTCAATATGGACATATTCAATTTCTGCCTTTTCAAACATTTTAAGATAGGCCGGTAGAAGAATCTTTTGTACAATGCACCATCCAAGAGGACGAAGCAATAAGATCTCCTCCTATTTTCCCATTTTTTATCTGGCTCGGTCAAGAGAATCTCATTGCATAAGTAACGATATATATCACACCTCCAGTCCATTTCTTCTATTTTAGCCACAATACTCTTGGCATGTTGAATCTGAGAGACTAACTCCCTGATCTCTCGAGATTCTTTTCTTATCACATGAGATTTTTTTTAGAGTTTTACACAAATAGAATTTTATTCACCACTATACTTAGTTTGAGTTCCGATCGGTTCACTTTCAATTCGATTGCTCGGACTTGGTGGGCTTGGCTGTTCTTTCTACTGTGCCCATTCTGTTTCCGAACAGAGAATAATGAGTTGGATTCCGAGTAGTTTATTGGGCCTCTACTTTGGTTCTAATTGTATTCAACATGGGCCAATCAATTTGGTTAATGAGTCACGACGCTGATCGGGTCGGCCTAAGTAGGAATCCAGGTCGTGTCGGAATTAAGAAGTGTCGTATTTCATTTCATAACTTTGGATTGCTTTTAATGGATTAATTTAAAATTATTTATATATATGTGGATTTTTTTTAAATTTAAGTTTTAAATTATTTCTTCAATATTTTATACCGAGTCAACGGATGGATTTCAGTTTCCCAACATATCCGTTGTGGTTTTTATTTTTTATAATAATCTTCTTCTATGAATCAAAAAACACGAGAGATGACTACTTAAAATTAGTTGATAAAGTGAATACTCTACGCCTGGACGTTGACGTATCTTATAAGGAATGCAAAAATAGCTACGCACTTGGTGGGATAATCTGAAATCATGAGTGACAGCTGATTCTTTTTTTTGGAAAAAAGATTGAGAAACCCACATCGGTTACATCCGCTGAACTTCTTATCATTCAAGTTGGAGTTAACATCTCTAGATAACACAACATTGAGATTCATCTTATCACCTCGGACTCTCTCTTCTCTGTGCAAGCAATCACGGGTGTAGAAAAGAATCGCAATTACGCCAGGGCCCTAGCTTCGGATATCCGAGGTCTACTGTCTCTTCCAGGAAGCCCATCTTTAAGGAATGTGCAGCGGACTGCAAATGATGTTGCTCAATCTATTGTCTCTTTTGCTTGTTCCTCCCCTTCCCCATTTGTTTGGAAGCGTGAAGATTTTTTTTTGGATTCTTTATTTTATTCAATAAATTACAAGAGCTTTCACCGTAAAAAAGAAAATACACAAAGTTAAGAACTTTAAAAAAGTTGTTCATTTTCCAATCCAAATTAAAATCTTCATTTCAAATCCCAAATCTTCAATACAAATTCAACTTTATATTTACAAGTATCCATGTAAAAAATATTATATTTTGTTGGTGAGGGGAAAAATAGCCAAGTAAGATTTGGTTGGAGGTGGGCACGAGTCATGTTATTCAGGTTTATATTTTTATGCTCGAACCCAAAATAATTAATACACGACTATTTCAAGTTTCAGTAGAGTATTATCTGATTTTTTTTTACAAAAAAAATAAATATTTTAAATTAATTATAATATACTTAAACTAAAAAAACTACAAAATTTTAGTATATTAGCATCATTTGTTTGCTAAAAAACAGCTAAAATAACATAATTTTATTTTAATTAAACTAGTCGATTAAAGTCATCGTTTTGAGCATTCACAACTTCGATTTGGACGAGGGTTGGAGAATTTAGGACAAATCGAGAAGAGGGGAAATGGGTTTAGGGTTCTTTGAATCTATCTTTTGGGGAGGATAAATCATGTGCAGTGCATGTGAAAAATTCATACCAAGAATAACGCCAAGGAACAAAAATGAAACGTTTTTTTTTTTAAAGTTGAGGGACTAATTTGGCACATAGAAAAAAGAGTAGGTCTTTTATGAGACGGTCTCACGAAATTTTATCTGTGAGACGGGTCAACCCTACAGATATTCACAATAAAAAGTAATACTCTTAGCATAAGCATAAAAAGTAATACTTTTTCATGGATGACCCAAATAAGATATCTGTCTCACAAAATACGACCCTGTGAAACCGTCTCACACAAATTTTGGATTAGAAAAAAAAAAAGAACTAAATTGAGACAAGATGCAAACTAGAGGGACGAAATCGGATATTTTCCCCTACTAATCGATTAGGTTTGAGATCATAGTATAGCATAGGCAGTAATCACTTACACCATCTATGCAAACCAAGTGAGACGGATCTAGCGATATGGACGTGATACATTATCATAAAAACTCTCGAGAAATCGTTTCATGAGTAATTTTGTGGTATGGATTTCCGATTCGACATATAAAAAGTATTTATGTTCAAATTATTACTAAAAATGAGGAGTTAGTGACAATTTGGTGTCATTGTAGGAACCAAAAATACCACTATTCTCGAATTATAGATATTCATTTTATTTACAAAAAATTATTTAAGCAAATTTGTACTTATCTATAACTAAAATATCACGATATAATATTTTTTAATCTTCATCTATAAATTTTAAATTTTTACACGATCATTTCACTCATTCATAGCATAATTATTTTTATAAAAAAATCATTCTTATATCTTCAATTCTTTTATACAAAATTCAGTATGCCAGAGTCAGTTTTAAAATATGGTGTTAACATAAAATAAGACTTGTTGAAAAATATATTTAAAATGTGTATATTGAATATTTGAATGTTGAATATTTGAATGTTGAAAATAAGAGTTGTAAATATTGAAAATTAGTGTGTGATGATATAGGTAATGATGTATTTTATTTTTGGATTATTTGTAAAGATTTCCTATAAATAGATCTCTCATTTATGAAGAAAATCACAATTGAGTATAGAGAAAAATATTATAAAGTGTGTAGTTTGGTAAATTTTGAGAGTTTGAGATTTTTACTTTTTACCATAAATTTTTACTTTTTCACAACACGTTATCAGCACGAAGCTCTAAAAGTCCTACATACTTTTCCAAGCTCCAAACAGAAGAAAAAGTACCACCATGTCAAATTTAACAAAGCTCGAATTTGTTGCGCTCGACATCACGGGAAAGAATTATATGCCATGGACTCTAGATGTAGAAATGCATCTTGAGTCATTGGGTCTAAGCGAGACCATTAAAGAAAATGGTATATCTTCGTCACAAGAAAAAGCTAAAGCTATAATATTTTTACGTCGACATCTCGATGAAGGATTAAAATGTGAATATCTCATCGAAAAAAATCCCATGGATTTGTGGAAGGGATTAAAAGAAAGATTCGAACATATAAGAGAAGTTATACTTACAACCGCCCGGGATGAATGTAATACATTGAGATTCCAAGACTTTAAAAAAGTCAGTGATTACAATTCGGCGATGTATAGAATAATCTCGCAATTAAAATTTTGTGGACATGAGGTCACAGAATCTGAGATGCTTGAAAAAACATTTTCCACGTTTCATGCATCAAATATTACTCTACAGCAACAATATAGAGTACGTGGATTCGCGAGATATTCTGAACTCATCGCCTGTCTTCTTGTGGCGGAAAAAAACAACGAGCTATTAATGAGAAATCATCAGTCCCGACCAACTGGATCAACAGCATTTCCAGAAGTAAATGCTGTAAGTAAAAATGAATTTAAACCTGGAAACCAAAATCAATTTCAAAGACAAGGTTTTGGTCGAGGTCGAGGTCGAGGTCGTGGACGTGGACGTGGACGTGGACGTGGAATTGGTCGTGGTCGTGTACGAGGCCGTGGTTTTGAAAATAATAGAGATAGTTATTTTTATAACTCATCTCAAAAGAGCGTCCCAAACCATCCACTGAAAAGGCATGATCATGAGAATACAAGTGTTAATGAGAATCACTCAAAAAGATATGAAAGTTCTTGTTACAGATGTGGTACTCCAGGACATTGGTCCAAAGTTTGTGGAGCCCCTGAGCACCTTTGTAAACTTTATAAAGAATCATTAAAGGGGAAAGAAAAGGAGACCAACTTCACTGAACGCAGTGACCGTTTGAGTGATTCAACTCATTTTGATGCTGGTGATTTTATGAATGATTTCTCTGGAAATGATCAATATGTTGGTGGGATAGAAATGAACAATATTGATGCTGCAGATTTTCTCAACGATTTCTCTGAAAATGAACAATATAATGGTAGAATATAAATATAAAATAATTTATTTTTCATGTATTCATAGAATAATGTTTTATTGTATAATTATGATATGTGTTATATTTAAATATATATTGCCAGTAATTTATTTCATTGCATATTTTTTTGAAGTTCAAATATGGAAAATGCTATGAGCAAAGCTGAAGTTTGCATACCCGATAGTGGTACAACGCACACTATCCTCCGAGATAAAAGATATTTCTTGGAACTAAAACCAACAAAAACAACGGTGAATACAATATCAGGTCCTGTAGACTTGATTAAAGGATGTGGTAAAGCACAATTTTTGTTACTTAATGGTACAAATTTTTTGATCAATGATGCTTTATATTCACCACAATCGAAAAGAAATTTGTTGAGTTTTAATGATATATATTCCCATGGGTTTGATACTCAAACAATGAATGAAGGGAATGAGAAATATATGTGTCTTATCACATATAAATCAGGAAAAAAATATGTGATTGAAAAACTACCAATGCTCCCTACTGGATTGCATTATACACATATAAGTCCCATTGAATCAAACATGGTAGTTGATAATTCTTCAATATTAACAAATTGGCATGACCGATTGGGACATCCTGGTTCAACAATGATGCGAAGAATCATAGAAAATACACATGGTCATCCACTCAAAGATCAGAAGATCTTTCAGAATAATAAGTTTCAATGCAAAGCATGTTCTCTTGGAAAACGTATTATAAGACCATCACCAGTCAAAATCCAAACTGAATCACCAATATTTCTTGAACGTATTCAGGGTGATATTTGTGGACCAATCCATCCACCATGTGGACCATTAAGATACTTTATGGTATTGATTGATGTCTCCAGCCGATGGTCACATGTATGTTTATTGTCAACTCGAAATATTGCATTTGCAAGATTACTTGCTCAAATAATAAAATTGAGGAATCAGTTTCCCGATTATACAATCAAGAAAATTAGACTTGATAATGCTGGTGAATTTACTTCCCAGACTTTCAATGATTATTGTATGTCTATGGGAATCATTGTTGAGCATCCTGTTGCTCATGTACATACACAGAATGGATTGGCTGAATCATTGATTAAACGTCTGCAAATGATTGCTAGACCAATGATTATGAAAACAAAGATCCCTATTTCTATATGGAGACATGCAATTTTACATGTTGCTTCATTAATTCGCATCAGACCAAGTGCATATCATAAATACTCCCCATTACAGCTTGCATTTGGTAAAGAACCAGACATTTCTCATCTGAGAATTTTTGGATGTATGGTGTATATGCCTATTGCCCCACCACAACGAAAGAAAATGGGACCTCAAAGAAAGGTTGTAATTTATACCGGTTATGATAGTCCATCAATCATTTGATATCTTGAACCTCAGACAAGCGACGTGTTCACAGCACGTTTTGCTGATTGTCATTTTAATGAGGAAATCTTCCCAATGTTAGGGGGAGAACAGAAACATATCGAAAAGGAAATTACATGGTATGTATCATCATTGTTACATCTGGATCCAAGAACAAAACAATGTGAAAAAGATGTACAACAAATTCTACACTTGCACAGAATAGCAAATCAAATACCAGATGCATTTGCAGACACAAAAGGGGTAACTAAATCATACATACATGCTGCAAATGCCCCTGCTCGAATTGAAATTCCAAAGAAACAAATGAAAGATACTCATGATGTCATTAAACGCCTGAAGCGTGGAAGACCAGTCGGTTCCAAGGATAAAAATCCTCGAAAAAGAAAATTCATAGAGAAACACGATGATCACAAAATAAAGAATGATGTTTCTGAAGAAATACATGATGATCACAAAATAGAGAATGGTGTTCCTGAAGAAACACATGATGATGAAAATGTTCTGTCAGAACCACAAACTGACGAGAATCATGAAATCTCTATCAATTATATTAATACTGGAAAAATATGGAACCGAAAAGATATAGATGAAATGATGATATATTTTCTTATAATGTGACAATCGACATCATAAATGATAACGAAGATCATGAACCAAAATCTTTTGGTGAATGTAAAAATCGGCAGGATTGGATAAAATGGAAAGATGCCATCCAGGTTGAATTAGATTCGCTAAATAAACGTGATGTTTTTGGACCTATAGTCCTTACACCTGAAGGTGTAAAACCTGTTGGATACAAATGGGTTTTTATTCGAAAGCGAAATGAGAAAAATGAAATAGTAATATATAAAGCTCGACTTGTTGCACAAGGTTTTTCTCAAAGGCCTGAAATTGATTATGAAGAAACGTATTCTCCTGTGATGGATGCAATTACGTTTCGGTATTTGATTAGCTTGGCGGTATCTGAAAATTTAGAAATGCGTCTTATGGATGTTGTTACAGCTTACTTATATGGCTCACTTGATAGTAATATATATATGAAAATCCCTGAAGGATTTAAGATGCCTGAAGCACAAAGTTCAAAACCCAGGGAATGTTATTCTGTGAAATTACAAAGATCATTATATGGGTTAAAGCAATCAGGTCGAATGTGGTATAATCGACTAAGTTATCACTTGATGAAAAAGGGATATGTAAATAATTCAATATGCCCTTGTGTTTTCATTAAGAAAACAACATCCGGATGCGTAATTATTGTTGTATATGTTGATGATTTAAACATCATTGGAACGAATAAGGAAATTCAAGAAGTTGTGTCATACTTGAAGGAAGAATTTGAAATGAAGGATCTTGGAAAAACCAAGTATTGTCTGGGTTTACAAATTGAACAAAAAGAATGTGGAATGTTTGTTCACCAGACAAATTATACAGAAAAGATCCTTAAACGTTTTAATATGGATAAAGCAAATCCTTTAAGTACTCCAATGGTTGTTAGATCATTAAACATAGAAAATGATCCATTCCGTCCATGTGAAGATGATGAAAATATTCTTGGTCCAGAAGTACCATATCTAAGTGTCATTGGTGCCCTTATGTACCTTACAAATTGTACAAGGCCTGATATATCTTTTGCCGTGAATCAGTTGGCAAGATTTAGCACATATCCAACAAAGAGACACTGGAACGGAATTAAACATATATTCCGTTATCTACGAGGAACGACAGACTTGGGACTTTTGTATTCAAAAGATGCTAATCCAAGTATAATTGGTTATGCTGATGCTGGATACTTATCTGATCCACACAAGGCACGTTCCCAAACTGGATATATATTTACTCGTGGAGGCACTGCAATATCTTGGCGTTCGCAGAAACAAACGCTTGTAACAACTTCATCAAATCATGCCGAGATTATTGCACTACATGAAGCAAGTCATGAATGTGTGTGGTTAAAATCAATGACCCAACATATCCAAATCTCATGTGTCATTCGACGAGAAGCCTGTGATACTATATGAAGATAATGCTGCATGTGTTGCTCAAATGAAAGAGGGATACATAAAAAGCGACAGAACTAAACATATTCCTCCTAAGTTCTTCGCATTCACCAAGGAGCTAGAGAAGAATAAATGTATTGATGTTCGTCACATTCAATCAAGTGAAAACTCATCAGATGTCTTCACAAAGGCACTACCTACGACAATATTCAGAAAGCACATATATAATATTGGGATGCGCTATCTACGAAATTTGTGAAGAATTGTTCATGTCAACATCAGGGGGAGTTTACGTGACTGCACTCTTTTTCCCTTACTATGATTTTTATCCCAATGGGTTTTTCCTAGTAAGGTTTTTAACGAGACAGTATAAAAACACGTAATGAAGACAATCATTATGATCATCATCACAAGGGGGAGTGTTGAAAAATATATTTAAAATGTGTGTATTGAATATTTGAATGTTGAAAATAAGAGTTGTAAATATTGAAAATTAGTGTGTGATGATGTAGGTAATGATGTATTTTATTTTTGGATTATTTGTAAAGATTTCATATAAATAGATCTCTCATTTGTGAAGAAAATCTCAATTGAGTAGAGAGAAAAATATTATAAAGTGTGTAGTTTGGTAAATTTTGAGAGTTTGAGATTTTTACTTTTTACCATAAATTTTTACTTTTTCACAACAAGACTAATTTTATTGATAGAATAAAAATGTATATAATATAGATTAAAATTAAAAAAGAAATAAAATAAATTCGGGAAAGAAAAAAAAAAAAAAACTGCCGACGCAAAAGCGCGGAAGCACCGAGTGGCGACAAGCAGGATTTCTCGCTTCCCGTAGCTACGCGTTCTACCGTCAACGAACCATAGATGCATGGTATTTGGATTTTGCTCACTGTTTTCTCAAATGATATACGATTTTTCGATTCATTCACTTTTCCTATTATATGTCAATTATTTTATTTGGATAATTTTAATATTTTTTTATTTTTTATTTTGCTTTCCGAAGAATGGTAATGTTCAAAATTTAGAGTTTGTTGACGATATTGAT
The DNA here is from genome assembly GCF_022965805.1 of Primulina eburnea. NCBI lineage: Eukaryota > Viridiplantae > Streptophyta > Magnoliopsida > Lamiales > Gesneriaceae > Primulina > Primulina eburnea. Next base: position 37,226,025 of record NC_133111.1, on the reverse strand, counting down.
CAAATAATGAAATTATCAACTTCATCACATATCGAAGAAATTTCATATGATATTTTTCTAAAAAATTAATTGAAAATTATCATGGTTACTTCTAGTTATTTAAAATATTTTGCACATGTTATTTAGTGTTTACAATATGTTAAAATAATTCACATCTACATGTTCTCCATTTCTCATGTTATTTAAAATATTTTGCACATGTTAAAATATTTTATTCTTCTAGTTATGCACATATTCTAATTCGTGGATGTTCTTACAACTCAAAATATTTATCATTTTTTTAAAAAAATAACCGGCTAAATCTATTGCATTTTTAAATCTTTTCAATAGATCTTTTCAATAAAAAAATTTAAAAATTATTTTCAAAATAAATATGGATTTTGATAACTATCCTATTAATAATTTTTTCAATTTGATAATATCTTAAAAACTTTCATTATTATAACTAATATTGCTTTTGTAAATTGGAAGAATTTTCTATTGAATTTTTTGTCTTGAGATACTGCACAAGTATGTTCATTTGTCTATAATCCATCATGTCTTATTATTTACGTAAATTTTTGTGTGTTGAATTATTCCGTTGCATATTGTGTTAGGTGTTACAACATCACACACAACACTTGCCTCTGAAACACACAGTCCTTTTATAACACAATAATTTTATGTTAAACAACCACCTTTCATGTGGTATCAGAGCGGACATTTTACGTTACTAAGTGAGATTTTGGTTATTTTTGTTTAACAGAAGAAAAAGTAATACGGACGTGATACTTTTCAACACGACATTCCGACCACTGAGTTCTGGATAAATCCAAAAGAAATTTGGAAAGTCGGAGTACTGACTACTACTAGATGTGACGGTCCATTCTGGAAAAAAAAAAAAGGAGAAGATGTTGTGAGAGCAAAAATGTCGGGTGAAGAAGGTGGAGAAATGAGAACTTCAAGCTCTGGTTATGAAGATATATAAGAGATCTCTGATAATGATGCATTTTAGTTATTTCAGTTTATTTCTATGATGTTTATCTCCGTTCAAATTATCTCTTTGATATTTTGTTCCTTAATATTTTGTCATGTAATGAATGATGACTTCTCACCTTGTGTTGCAAGAACTCTAACAACATCTAACATGTTCGAATTCAGGGGGAAATATGCCTCTAACTTAGGGGAGTTGTGTGAATTAACATTTTTACGTGTTTTGTTAGAAAAAAGGCAAAATTGAGAGATTGAAAGAAAAAATTTCTTGGCATTCAAGATACAATTAATTCCTTAATTATATTTTTCTTTTTAATAATATTGTGCATTAAAATATAGAGTTTTGACTTTCTAGATTAATCTTATTTATGATAAAATTTATATTATCTCTAGATATGATCTTTTTATTTAAAAGAGTTTATTTTCTCAATGAAATTCTAGTTTCTGTGTTTGTAGGCTTCTATTCAAGGATTAATTACTAGGTTAATAACAAATATATTACCACTAATTATTTTTAAAAACTATTTTTCACATGTTTTTGCATTTCACTAATATTCATCAGCTTAATTGTTCTTTTACTGACCAAACATATTATATTTTTAGTTTTAATTAATTTTTACATTGAGCTTAGATTAATGAATTTCTGTGCCAAGATTTTAAATTTCTCGACATATTTGGATGAATAAAATTGATGTGAATTTCAAATTATGTCATTTATCAATTTTAAAATTGTTTACGATAATTTTTTTTTATTTTAAAAACACTATTGATTTTTAGGGCATCCACAACGATGGATATAATCCAAGTCATGTCATCCAAATATCTTTTCCATCTAAATATTCACCACTACACACTATTGATTTGTGTGCCACAACAACACCTTGTTACAAATTTGTAACTGGATACTGTAATTTTTTTTTTAATTTTTTCAAGCTAACGTGAGTTTCACGCTGGCTTGAGATGCGCGCGTGCACCTGCAGTGAGAGGTGTGTTTCTTTTTATTTTTTTATTATTTATTTAATTATATTAATTATTATGTGAAATATAAATGGACAATTGAATAGAATCTGTACAAGCTACAGGTGTGTTTTTTTTATAAATTATATTTAATTATTATGTGAAATATAAATGAACAATTGAATGCGATCTGCATAACGTTCTTTTCTCTTATCAATTAAGAACGTTGGGTAACATTCAAATTTTAGTCCATAAATACATAAGTTTTTAAGAAATTAAAATTCATATTTTCAACATCCTACATACATATTTTTGTCACAAAAAAATATTACATACATAAAAAATTTGGAATGTATAATAGTTCCAATAATTTTTTTAGGGATCTTTTGAACTCTCCAAATATCGACGAAAATTCAAGTGGAGAAAATTCTCGAGTTCGTCCGAGTGTCCAACATCCTCCATTTCCATTTTTACACATCAACCACAGAATTTGCAACATTTTCTTACACAACATGATAGTTGAGGACGAGGGTCATGCAATATCAATGTGGGATTTTGAAGAACAAGATAATTTCATAGCCAATCAGGGTTCAACCACAGAATTTGGCGAATACCTTCGAAGAAATACATAGATACGTGATAGTCATATGCATCATCAGCTTCGTCACGATTTGGTTGAACACATTTGAGAGATATGTTGTCGTGATAAGTGAATGACTGGTGTGTTTGACTATATTTGTGGTTTGTAATTTCTGTTTTCATGTCTTATTTTTTCGTATCTTCGTAAATTACTAATTTTCAATTATTATTATAAATGTTGTTCTATGGTTTGTAATTTTTTACTATTAATGTTATAAATATTGTTTTATGATAAATTAGTTTTGTATAGTTCTTTATAAATTTTTTAATTTTATTAATTTTTATTTTTTAAAATTAGTTATTCAAAAATAATCATTATAAACTTTATAATTTTATATTTCAATAAATATAATACTAAATAATAAATGAAAGTAATTAAAATGGTGAAATAATTTTATTTCAATGAAAATAAAATATTAACTAAAGTGATAATGTGATTTATAAATGTTTGGTTGGTGTGATATTTGATTGTGAAATATGAAATATTTGAATAGAAAAATATTTGATTGATGATATAGATCAGGAGTCTCAAATATTCTGAAAGAAATATTTTTATTTTATTGGATGGCCTTAGATCAAAATGATTTATCCAATGGAAGCACATGCAATTAGTCAAACAACCTATTACTATCATTAAATTGAACAAAAAGAAAAGTACAAATAAAAAATAGGTCCACACGTGTATCTCCACTATGACCTCTTCCTATATATCTTCGTTTCCACTCGTGAAAAATTCAACCAAAAGCACAAACCCCCTAAAAGTCAGCGGAAATGGAAGCGAATCCGGCCACCTCGATGTATCTCCAGAACATGGACGAGGTTCGGAAGGTATTCCAGCGCTTCGACTCTAATGGCGACGGAAAGATATCGAAGGAGGAGCTCAGCGGGGTGCTGGAGGCTCTCGGATCCAGCACCTCCGCGGAGGAGGTGGCCAAAATGATGGCGGAGATCGACACCGATAAGGACGGGCACATCAATCTCGAGGAGTTCGCCGCCTTCTGCAAGGACGACGCCGATCCGTACAACTCGGCGGAGAAGGAGCTGAAGGAGGCGTTCGAGCTATACGACCAGGATCACGACGGCAAGATCTCCGCCGCGGAGCTTCACCTGATCCTCACACGCCTAGGCGAGCACTGCTCCGTCGCCGACTGTGCTGGCATGATCGAGTCCGTTGATTCCGACGGAGACGGTTTTGTGAGCTTTGACGAGTTCAAGAAGATGATGACGACTAATAATTCCGCCTGAACGGCGCCGTGTTTCACGCTATCCACGTGTTATAGGTTCTTTTTTTGTTGCTAGTTTGTATGTAAAAAATTGAATCCTGGGTTATCCTAAAATAAAAGCTTCTTTCAAATCGAGATAATTTTAGAAATGAATTTTATATTCAATTCGATCTGTGAAATAATGTCATGTTTTGAGATAGGGGTTAGTCAACATTGACATTATTTCAAAATCACACAATTTGTAAAGAACAAGTCTCGTAATAATCAAAATAATCAGTCTATTTCATAATTAAATAATCTCGTCTTTACAATGTGATTAAAACAAAACGCGGAAGCGTAAAACATGATAATATAACTAAGAGTAGTTCTATTGTGAGATGATCTCACGAATCTTAATCTGTGAGATGAGTCAATCCTACCGATATTCACAATAAAAAGTAATATTATTAGCATAAGAAGTAATACTTTTTCATGGATAACCCAAAAAAGATATTTGTTTCACAAAATACGACATGTGAGACCGTCTCACACAAGTTTTTGCCTATAACTAAAAGACATAATAACAAGATTGATCTTGGATTGAATTGGCTTCATCACCATCCCCAAAAATATTCTCGTTCTTCTTCCTCAATTTGTTTTTTGTTCTTATCTGAGGGGAACAAGTAATAGATGAGTATTTGGAGAAATACTCAATAAATAGGGGCTGATCGATCATAGTTGATAATAAATGCATATATTATTCGAAGACAGATAGTATGTTTAAATCATATAATATCAATTCAAACAAATGACATTGATAATCATCTTATTTTATATGGCTAACTGATCAGTTCTCTAAGTTATATCCTAGAAGGGGCGAGACTATAGTATCGGTTATTATATCCCACCGCATCAGGGCCATATATAATCAAAGCAAACATCGGAATTTCCTGACCATTTCAAATATGAATCATAACAGTGCCTTTAAAATATTTTCCTCAAACATGCTTTCAAATATCACTTAAAAAATTAAAAGAATAACATATATCAATCGAATTTCAAAACATACATACTTCTTTTTGTACAAACATAGACACATTATGAAGAACAAGCATGTCATTTTATATATAGCAAATAAAACACTTAGGAAATGCAATTGCACTTAAAAGTATAGCAAAAACCAACTTACTTAAGAAATTGTTTCGAATATCTTGAAATGAACAATTTGGAGTTAATTTGACACCAAAAACCAGTCACCTTGAAAAAAATGTTTGCATCTAATTGAACCGTTGGATTGATCTGAAATTTGTATATGTTACTCACAACATGTGTGGGTGTATTCTGAACAGTGGAGATCGGATTCGGATTTCTAAAATGATAAGCAATATTTTCTGAATTTGGGCAGAATTTTGGTACTCGAAAGTTGATAGCAACTTGGAGTGGTTTGTAAAATCCCGATTTTTTTTATCATGATAATATTTTGTATCAAGATTTTCGAGATTTTCAGGATTTCTGATTTTTGGAATTCAAGAATAATATCGTGTGTATTTGTTTCAGAATTTGAGATAGATAGAATTTTACCGGATAAAGATTTAAACAAGAAGATGACTTAATCTTGGAACCAAAAAAAAAAATCTTGAGGATTTGTCAAGGGATTTTCGAAAATAATAGGGGAGAATATTAAGTGATTTTCGAAAATAGTAGATAGAGGGAAAAGTCTACACGATAAAATGCAGCCTTGGGAAAAATTTAAAAGTTTAACTACCGGGATTTTAGGAGAATAATCAAAATTTGAGTTGTAGAAAAATACCCCTAAATTTTGGATTTAAGTAAGCAAATTTGTGGGATTTTAGAAATATAATTTTTATTATTTTAGGAAGTCAAAAATCTACCGAATATTGGGAATTAGACACGAAAGTAGAAATTTCACAGACTGGGCAAGGCTTAATTTCGAAAATTAGCTTGGATATAATTATAAATTTCGAAATTAGGATAAAGAATAAAGGTAGATTTGATCACGATTTTAGATGAAGATTTGATTCAGAATCAACGCGATTTGATACACGATCAGGATAGCAGCCAACCCCTATAAATAGGAGGGCATGGATCTCGAAAATTCACACCATTCTACACCTCATATTTTCGAGAAACACACCTAGTTTCTTAGGATTTTTTTCGTGCACGGCGAAACGCTGCCGCAGTCCAGCCACCGGAGTTTTACGTTTTTCTTCAAGAAGCTTAAGGTAAGTGGGCTTGTTTTAAATGTGTAATTTCGGTGTATGCATTTTCGGTTTTATTAAATTTCGGTCGAGTACAATTCTTCTTCTACCCCTTCTGGTTATGTATTCTGCATGAGTTTTATGTTGACACTGTGAGGATCCAACTTGATATGGGAGGGAATCCCAACTATGACATGACCCTCATACGGTGGGGATATAACCGATTCGGTCTCGCCCCCTTAGAGGAATAAAAATTAGGGACTGACGTCAGTAAACCATTGAAAGTAGAGGAATCTCAGTGTCAAGTCAAGTATACGAATGTGATATGAGTCAAAGTATGCATGGTGTGTGTGTATATATTTCCGAATTGTTATATGCATGTTGTTGTGTACTCGAACGGCCCCCACTTGCTGAGTATTTCCCAAAATACTCACCCCCCTTACACCTCCCCAGATAAAACTGAAGATAAATCAGAGGAACAGGTCGAAGAAGAGGAGTCGGACCAGTTTTGGGGCTGGTGAAATTATTATATTCGATTTATGCTGCAAGATTTAAGGATTTTAGTTGGTTTATTTTATTTGTAAACGCTTCCGCAATTTATTCAATTTATTCAGTTGTAAAGACAGTGGTTGTTTTTGGCGAATTTATGAAATAAACTGGTTTCGGTTTATACTGTGCTACGAGGCTTGTCGTTTTTCGATTTAGTGATTGATGAGCGACGCCGGTGTCAATCCCGAGTTTCGGGGCGTGAAATTTTAGTAGTATCAGAGCCGCCAGGTTCATAATCCGAGTGGAAAAATCGAAAAATCGAGTTTCAAAAAAAAAAAAAAAATTCGGAAATTTTTTCGGCCAAACAGCGCCTTAACGAGCCGCCGCGTTCTTCGCCGATTCCGGCCGTTGCCGGTACCCGTTCGTCGATCGTAGACCATTTCCAGAATCGTCTCGACGAAACGAACCAAAGCTCTCAACCAATTTTGGATTTCGCGTTCGTATGCGACGAGAATTTTAGATCTACCAATTCTCGTATAAACCCTAAATCGCAGAAACATTTTGGTCCAATTACCCTATCAATCTTACTCCGATTTTAAATTAAGTTTTAACGAACGATATAAGATTCATGGGTAACGTTTCCCCTCAATCAAATTTGGAATCGGATCAGGAAATCGAGAACGCCCAAATTTGAGACATTTAGCGAGTTGCGCAAGTTTTCGGCCAAATTAGAAGATTTTCCGACCGATTCTTGCCAATCCGTCACCGGTTCCGTAACCCTTACTCCGTCGCCGTCACACGCTTGTGCTCCGACCTTTCTCCGGCGATTCAACTCGGCCGAATCCAACGAGTCAACCCGCCGATTTTATTCTCCTATTTTCGGGAATTTTCGGAAATTTTTATTTTCGAAAACATTTAAATACTCTGCTCTATAAATTCTTGATATTTATTTTGTCCTATATTTCTATATAAATTCTGAGCATTTTCTTTCTTTATTGTTCCAGGAAATGACTCGTACGCGTCTCACCGCCCGTAAGAAAGTGACCCCTATTGCTCTCATCGAATCGATTCAGTTGGATGGCCACCAATCTTACGCGCACACCCAGAATATTAGGAGTTCTAATGGATGGGCCCTCAGGAACCATGAGAAGACCATCAGAAGGATGAGGGCTACCAACTTCAAGAGGAGACAACAGGTGGAGGACCTGACGACCAAGCTGGAGGTAAAAGAGAAAAGAATCAATGAGGTATTTGAAATGTTCCAGCTCGTCAACGAACATAATTCCGAGTTTCGAGACTCAATAGTCACAGCACTGGGTCAAGCCAAGCAGGCAAGGGAGGAAATGGATAGGCGCACTACAGAGTTAACTGAAGCACGACAGAGAGATAAGCTGAGGATTGACGAGTCATGGGACGTGGTCACGCAACTATCGGAGTGTAACCAAAAGTTGATCAAGGAGATAGATGAAAGGAAGGCAAAAGAAAAAGTGATCATTCAGAAGAAGGATGCAAATTGCGCGCATGTGAAAAGTGAGTTGGATATTGCGATAGGAAAGATTCTGATTCACAAGGAGCGGATTGCGGAGTTGGAGTCAGAAAATCAAGACCTCCAGATGCATCTTTCAGAGTTCTTGGACCCCGAGATGCCAGAACCCGAGGAGGAAGAAGCCCCACCTGATGTGGCAGTGGGAAATGGCGAGATAGCAGATTAGAACATTTAGGGAACCAATTTTTTCTTTTTTAGTTTCCGTTGTTGCTACATTTCTTTTGTTCAGTGCATTTATCTATTTTTAGATTGGTCATGTTGATTGATTTAGGTTGGTCTTGTTCATCTATTTTGAGAAATCAATAAAATATTTTATTTGTTCCATTGATTTCAATTTACTTCTGCGCAATCTATTTCATAAAACCTACTCGTACAAATTCTTAGAACTTGCGATTGTAGGAAATGGCCGGTAGACCTCCAAGACAGAACCGCAACCCACGTTACGCTAACACTGATCGCGAGAACAGACAGGAAAATGAGCAGGAAAATAGGCAAGAAAATCGACAAGAGAACGGACCACCACCTGCAGAGCCGATCTAATGGCTATAGCCACCATAGTGGCGACCACACTGCAAGGGTTGGTAAACTCGAACGCTAATCAACCACCTCCTCCACCACCGCCAAATGGAGTCAAATTCCATTATGAGTCCCTTCGCAAAAACAGGTGTCCGACCTTCGAAGGGGATGCCGATCCTGAAGTTGGCCAGAGTTGGCTAAAGAATGTCGAGACTCAACTGCGACTGTTGGAAGTCCCTGAGGCACTTAAAGTGGATGTGGTTGTGCCTTTCCTAGAAAGCAGAGCAGCTAAGTGGTGGGAAGCAGTCTCACCAGCCATGATCGCTACAGGACCAGTTACATGGCAGAACTTCCGGGAAACATTTCTGAGACAGTATTATCCGGCGGAAGTCAGATTGCAGAAATTGAGTGAATTTGAAAACCTCACTCAAGCCCCCGATATGTCAGTGGTGGAGTACACATCCCAGTTTAATGCCCTTGGGTCATATGCTCCGGCAATCATGGCGGATGAAGTTTTGAAACTGCACCGGTTTAAGAGAGGATTGAACAGTCGAATTCAGTCGGCCCTAGCAGTTTATCAGGCCGCCAATTTTGCAGATCTTATGGGCGCAGCTATCCGAGCTGAAATAGACATACGCCGCAGGGAGGGAGAGTTTAAGAACAAGCGCCCTCTTGCCAGTCAGTCTGCACAAGGTGGACAGAAGTTCAGGAAACCGAACCAATCAGGCGGACCATCTTCAGGGCAAACCTCAGCAGCCAACTACCAAGGACCCAAACCGTGCCCAAAATGCGGTTTCAGACACCCCGGGGAATGTCGAAGGGCCAGTGGAGCGTGCTTCGGATGTGGAAAACCGGGGCACCGAATTTCTGAATGTCCTACCGCCACCAATCAAGCAGCTGGGCCCAACAGGGGAACTGGGCAGAATGTGGGAGCTAACCCCAACAAACCAAAAGAGAATCAGCCTAACGCTAGAGTGTTTGCTATGACGCAAGAGGAAGCGGACGACACAAACGATGTCGTGTCAGGTACCATATTTATTCAGCAAGTGCCTGCTTATGTGTTATTTGACTGTGGTGCTACCCATTCGTTTATGTCTAAAAGATTCGCTAAGAAGTTAGGATGTAAGCCTGAGAAACTAAACGAGCCCTTTCGAATAGCTACACCTACAAGTAGGGCCATTGAAACCCACGAAATTCACAGAGATTGTAAAATCAGTATCAATAATCAGACTTTTAGCGCCGACTTGATACAGTTGATCATGGTCGATTTCGACATCATCTTAGGGATGTATTGGTTAGCCAAAAACAATGCAATAGTAGATTGTAAAGGAAAGGAAGTCAAACTCCGAACCCCAGGTCAGGGAGAGGTCGTGTTTCACGGTAAATCCAAGAAGCGAAAATCACTCCTTTCCGCTTCACAAGCATGGAAGGCCATGAAATCCGGAGAAGACATCTACCTAGCAATGGTCAGCGAGGTGCAAGGAGAAGTCGAACTGAGAATAGAAGACATCCCAATAGCATGTGAGTTCCCGGATGTCTTTCCAGAAGAACTCCCAGGGACAGTTCCGGACCGCGAAGTCGAGTTCGAAATTAATCTAACTCCAGGTGCAGTACCAATTTCCAAAGCACCTTACCGGATGGCACCAGCTGAACTCAAGGAGTTAAAAGAGCAACTCCATGAATTGCTGGACAAAAAGCAAGTTCGACCTAGCGTGTCCCCATGGGGAGCACCAGTACTCTTTGTGAGGAAGAAAGATGGGAGCATGAGACTGTGTATCGACTACAGAGAATTGAACAAGATCACTATCAAGAACAGGTACCCTCTCCCGAGGATAGACGACCTATTTGACCAGCTTAAGGGAGCCGCCGTATTCTCTAAGCTAGACCTGAGGACGGGTTACCATCAATTGAAGGTCAGGGCGGAAGATATTCCCAAGACAGCTTTTCGGACAAGATATGTGCATTTTGAGTTCACAGTGATGCCTTTTGGATTGACCAACGCGTCTGCAGCCTTCATGGACCTAATGAACAGAGTCTTCAAACCATTCCTGGATCAGTTCATAGTGGTTTTTATTGACGACATTCTCGTCTATTCTCCCAATGAAAAAGATCACGAAGAGCATCTCCGCATCGCACTACAGACTTTAAGGGAGAAAGAACTCTACGCCAAGTTGAAGAAATGTGAGTTCTGGCTGAAAAGTGTATCCTTTTTAGGGCACGTGATCTCAGAAGCAGGAGTATCAGTGGATCCCAAGAAAGTCGAGGCAATTGCAGAGTGGCCAAGACCTAAGAACGCCACAGACATCAGGAGCTTTCTTGGACTGGCTGACTATTACAGAAAGTTCGTTGAAGGTTTCTCTTCAATCGCCATACCACTGACTAGACTCACGCAAAAGAATTCCAAGTTCATCTGGGACGAAGGTTGCGAGAAGAGTTTCCAGACATTAAAAGAAAAGCTCGCAGCCACGCCAGTACTAGTCTTACCCAATGAAGACAAGGAATTCACCATCTACAGTGACGCTTCTAAGGAAGGTTTGGGATGCGTACTAATGCAAGAGGGAAGAGTGATCGCCTACGCATCAAGGCAGTTGAAACCGCACGAACAGAACTACCCTACTCATGATCTGGAGCTAGCAGCGGTTGTCTTCGCCTTAAAAATCTGGAGGCACTATCTCTATGGTGCTAAGTGTGAGATTTTCACTGACCACCAGAGCCTCAAGTATCTGTTCACCCAAAAAGAACTAAACATGAGGCAGAGACGGTGAATTGAACTACTGAAAGACTACGACTTGACTATAAGCTACCATCCTGGTAAAGCAAACAAAGTGGCTGATGCGCTAAGTCGGAAGGGCCCAGGAAAAGTGACTCTAGCTTCCCTCTCAGCCCAGCCGTGTCTGCGAGAAATCGTCAAATTAAACCAAGATCAAGACCCAGCACTGACCAAACTAAAAGATCAAGTCAAACAAGGAAAGTCTCAAGATCATCGGATTGATGACAAAGGAACCCTATGGATGAAGGGAAGACTGTGTGTGCCCGACAGTGACAACCTTCGTCAGGAGATAATGGCAGAGGCACATAAGTCGAAGTTCTCAGTCCATCCAGGCAGTACGAAAATGTACCGGGACCTCAAGAATAGCTTCTGGTGGAACGGCATGAAAGGAGATGTAGCTGAATTCGTCTCCAGATGTCAGACATGCCAGCAGGTCAAAGCAGAACACCAGCGACCTGGAGGATTACTGCAACCCCTGGAAATTCCCGAGTGGAAATGGGAGCATATTTCCATGGACTTTGTGGTGGGATTGCCGAAGTCCAGGCAAGGCCACGACGGTATATGGGTGATCGTAGACAGACTCACAAATACTGCACACTTTCTACCCGTTCGTATGAATTACAATCTCGAGAAGTTGGCTTCGCTGTATATGGACAACATTGTGAGACTACATGGGGTGCCAGTGAGCATCCTGTCTCATAGAGACCCGAGGTTCGTCTCGCGTTTTTGGAAGAGCTTCCAAGGGGCCATGGGAACGAAAGTCACTCTTAGTACGGCCTATCACCCTCAAACCGATGGACAAACTGAGAGAACAATTCAAACCTTGGAAGACATGCTGCGAGCGTGCGCCCTAGAATTCAGTAACCATTGGAGCACTCACTTGCCATTGATCGAGTTTGCCTATAATAACAGCTATCACAGCAGTATTGGGATGGCTCCATATGAAGCTCTGTATGGAAGGAAATGTCGATCACCCCTATATTGGGATGAAGTGGGAGAGAAAGCCATAGTGGGACCTGAGCTTGTACAGATAACCATTGACAAGGTTACAGTAGTCCGAGAGAAACTCAAGGCAGCTCAAGATCGACAAAAGAGTTGGGCAGATCTGAAAAGAAGGCCAGTAGAGTTCAATGTTGGCGAGAAGGCATATGTAAAAGTGTCGCCTATGAAGGGGGTTGTCCGATTCAGTAAAGCTGGGAAGCTAAACCCTCGCTATGTAGGACCCTTTGAAATTTTGGAAAAAGTGGGCACACTGGCATACAGACTCGATCTGCCGCCAAACATGTCCAGAATTCATAACGTCTTCCATGTATCCCAACTACGGAAATACATCTCAGATCCAAGCCACGTGTTGGAAGTAGAGCCACTCGTAATCGAAAGTAACTTGGGAGAAGAGCTGAAGTACGAAGAAGTTCCCATCAGAATTGTGGATTCCAAGGACCAAGTACTAAGGCGACGAGTCATTCCATACGTCAAGGTGCAATGGTCTAACCACACTGAAAGAGAAGCCACGTGGGAGCTAGAAGAAAATATGAGGAACCAATACCCGTATCTTTTCTCAGACCAAGCCAACCCAAGTTTCGAGGACGAAACTTCCCATAAGGAGGGAGGGATGTAAAATCCCGATTTTTTTTTATCATGATAATATTTTGTATCAAGATTTTCGAGATTTTCAGGATTTCTGATTTTTGGAATTCAAGAATAATATCGTGTGTATTTGTTTCAGAATTTGAGATAGATAGAATTTTACCGGATAAAGATTTAAACAAGAAGATGACTTAATCTTGGAACCAAAAAAAAAAATCTTGAGGATTTGTCAAGGGATTTTCGAAAATAATAGGGGAGAATATTAAGTGATTTTCGAAAATAGTAGATAGAGGGAAAAGTCTACACGATAAAATGCCGCCTTGGGAAAAATTTAAAAGTTTAACTACCGGGATTTTAGGAGAATAATCAAAATTTGAGTTGTAGAAAAATACCCCTAAATTTTGGATTTAAGTAAGCAAATTTGTGGGATTTTAGAAATATAATTTTTATTATTTTAGGAAGTCAAAAATCTACCGAATATTGGGAATTAGACACGAAAGTCGAAATTTCACAGACTGGGCAAGGCTTAATTTCGAAAATTAGCTTGGATATAATTATAAATTTCGAAATTAGGATAAAGAATAAAGGTAGATTTGATCACGATTTTAGATGAAGATTTGATTCAGAATCAACGCGATTTGATACACGATCAGGATAGCAGCCAACCCCTATAAATAGGAGGGCATGGATCTCGAAAATTCACACCATTCTACACCTCATATTTTCGAGAAACACACCTAGTTTCTTAGGATTTTTTTCGTGCACGGCGAAACGCTGCCGCAGTCCAGCCACCGGAGTTTTACGTTTTTCTTCAAGAAGCTTAAGGTAAGTGGGCTTGTTTTAAATGTGTAATTTCGGTGTATGCATTTTCGGTTTTATTAAATTTTGGTCGAGTACAATTCTTCTTCTACCCCTTCTGGTTATGTATTCTGCATGAGTTTTATGTTGACACTGTGAGGATCCAACTTGATATGGGAGGGAATCCCAACTATGACATGACCCTCATACGGTGGGGATATAACCGATTCGGCCTCGCCCCCTTAGAGGAATAAAAATTAGGGACTGACGTCAGTAAACCATTGAAAGTAGAGGAATCTCAGTGTCAAGTCAAGTATACGAATGTGATATGAGTCAAAGTATGCATGGTGTGTGTGTGTGTATATTTTCGAATTGTTATATGCATGTTGTTGTGTACTCGAACGGCCCCCACTTGCTGAGTATTTCCCAAAATACTCACCCCCCTTACACCTCCCCAGATAAAACTGAAGATAAATCAGAGGAACATGTCGAAGAAGAGGAGTCGGACCAGTTTTGGGGCTGGTGAAATTATTATATTCGATTTATGCTGCAAGATTTAAGGATTTTAGTTGGTTTATTTTATTTGTAAACGCTTCCGCAATTTATTCAATTTATTCAGTTGTAAAGACAGTGGTTGTTTTTGGCGAATTTATGAAATAAACTGGTTTCGGTTTATACTGTGCTACGAGGCTTGTCGTTTTTCGATTTTGTGATTGATGAGCGACGCCGGTGTCAATCCCGAGTTTCGGGGCGTGACATGGTTTGTGTTATGATTTCTCTAGCATTTGGCAACTATTTATAGGGTTGATAAAGCACCCCACCACATGTCATGATCCATGTTTGTTCATTTACTAAGCCACAACTCCATGAACTCATGTCTCTTAAGCCATGATCTCATGATTATTTATCAACTAAGCCACATTTTATGTCACTAAGCCATGTTGATTTTCAAGGTCTTCACAAATAATATTAATTTTTATGTTAAAATTATTATTATTTATTTTAAATATAAATTAGTTTGATATGTTTAGTGAATAATGAGATTTGAATATGCACATTTGCCAATATATAATCTGTGATATTAATTTTAAAAAGTCAAATTGTGTAGTATGCTAATTATAATTTAATGTCTTTACTAAATAATCTGATAAAATATTAAATATAACATAAATTATTTAATTTTTATTCTAATAATAAATGAAATTATATAAATTCATTTGCATAAATGAAATTATATAAATTCATTTGCAAATATAATCCTCAATACACCAACTTTTGAAGATAACAAACCAAATTATGACAACTTGAAATAAATAATGTATTATAGATATGGTAATAAAAAAAAAAAACATAAAATGGCACTGCCACCAATTGGTTATGAAAAGGGGTCCACGTTTTATAAGAACAAATGATTAGATGATGAAAATTAAATTCAATTGTTATATTTTAACATGGAACTTTTAACAATATATTATTATAGAAAATCGTTTGCACTTACTGCCTTACCACATGTACTTTCTGAATGGTATCAATTAGTTTATTTAGGAAAAACTTACAAATGAGATTATCAAATGTTTCTTGTACGCGATACGTGTTATATTAATATTTTTTTATGTTTGATAATTTGTGTAAAAAAAAATATATTATTATATATCAGATAAAATTTACTGAAATAATTTTAATTTTTAGATAAATTAGAGATATGTTGGAGAAATAATCAGAAAAATAAAGAAAAATTACTAATAAACTCACGTCAACAAAATCAGATAACAAATATTATGAAGAGCAAAACCAAAAAAAAAAAAATTAATATCATAACATACCAAAATTATTTAGTATGAAACACTCAAGTTTAATAATATAATTTAATAATATAGAGTATCTATGACAAGAGCATTCGAAACTCGATTATTTATCTGGTCAGTAGCTCAATTTCTATCCATGCATAGCTGGATTTTCTTTTTGAGATACAAAGAATTTAAGTATGACATTCAACAAATTTTAAAAATAATTAATCCAGTTTTAATTATTATTTTAGCTCAAAAACAATTTAAGTCTATACAAGATGATATATCAGCTTCATCATCTACAATAAGAGATTCTGGTAGGGATATGACGTTCAACAATACTCCAACCTTAGCTTTAGAACCGTTTACTAGATCTTTGAGGGGAGAAATAGGAAACCAGTAAAACAACCCAAGCACGAACTCGTCGAATGGCTACAGCCATAACCCGATCTTTTCAAATCGACCAACGAAATTCATATGCCAACCAACCATGGAACCAGTCCATCCAACAAGGGCAAAAGAAGTAATCAAATTTGATGGTACACCTCCAATGGATCACAAAAGGTACTAGTTAGTTAAGATAGGCATTACATTGCAATATATATATATCTAATGATGGGGACAAAAGGTAAGCAAATAGGTTGAGGCGATGCAAGTGGCAATGCTAGTGGGATCATCATATGCATAAGAGTAAGCCTTGGGGCAAGCAGCCTTGAAAATCTTGGAATAGGCAGTAGGCTTGCATGATCCGGGGTTCCCGAATCTGCCTGTGCAGCAGTACCTGGGTGAGTTGAATGCGGAACATGCGCTCTTGCATGCCACCACACTCTTCTTGTCGTTTGACCGGACCTGAAGCCCTACCGGGCACATCACGTTGAGGTCACTCACACACCCTGCATAGTTACACTTTCCTGCAGTATTTCAATGGCCAAACATATATGTTAATCAATCACTTTGTCATCATAATCATACACTATGAATATCCCAGATTTGAGGGGTTTTGTAGCATTAGTGTAAGATCCTGTTTCCCGTATGGTGGAAGATTGTGAATAGATTCATAAGACTATCTTTTTTATATTTCTAACAACTCGGGTTGGTTGTTTTGGTATAAAGAAGAAGATAGACAGGAAATAATAGCTCGCATAGTTTATTGTGGATAATTTTGCTAGCACACGCCCCAGAGCTCAAGCATGGTGTCTCTTAGTTTTTATTTATGTAAGACAGAATCGACCCAAGAAATTGGCAGGCAAAGTACAAACAAGATTCCGCTAATCTAATATGAACGACTTTCTGTTATATTAGTTCGAATGAACGTTCCATATAAAAATTTTGTGATCTGCAAATGAATAACATAACAACAAATTTATCAGATGACTAAACCATATGGATCGGAGAGCTTAGTAAGTTAATCCACTGTTCTATATTCGACTATTTCAAGATTTTCATCTTTGCCAACCATATTGAAACACAATCAAAGATGAAGGAAGTATGCACGGATCTTCACGGAGATAAAATACAACAACATTTTACAGGATTCACAACAACTTCCTTTAAATTTCAACTATAAAAGTAATTGTTAGACATGAAAGCTTCCCTTAAAATTCACAAGTGAAATGAAGGCCAAAGGCTCAAAGCTAATAAATTTCAAAATCGACATGCGAACGGCCACACAAACATCACATGATCAAGCAAACTAGATGATATTTAACTAAAAAACCATATGATAATCACTTGTTTATGCCAGAGAGTCGACCCCAAATGAATTTAATATTGGAGATACAATTTTCCAAGGAAAATCTCAAAAGAGAACCCAAAACTTTTACTCATGGTATGTCTTAATCTTATAAATCACTCCAAATCATGAATAAATCAAGATAGTTTTCACGACAGAACAAGACTGACTAGCTCCATACCTGAGCCACGAAAAGGGGTGATGGAAATGGCGAGATTGTAGCCGTCAACGAGGCTAACGTCGTAGAAGTCCTGTTCATCACCGAAGGTTATCTCGGCGAGGGTAGCGGGAGGGGCCCCACCCAGCCCATTGCATAAGAGGGAGCCGCCGCAATCGCCGGTTGAGCACCGCCCACGGCCGGCGGAGTCGAATGAGCAGCCGTGGCGTCCCCACATACGGCCAGACCAGCCCTCGGGCAGTTGCAGCGTGTAGGCCTTGTTCGGCGGGAGCTTGAATCCACCCTTGGCCAAAATTGGTTTCCCGGCATTCGGTTGTATGCCCGGCCACACAGGGTAGCTGCATCTGTTGTACATTGTCATTTTTCTGCCTGCTGACGCCTCTTCGACACCCAAAAATAACAAACAAACAAAGAGGTGATTGAACAGAAGAAAATACAGTAATCTCAGCATCATACAGCAAAATAAGACATAAAGTGAAATGGGTTACGTTCGGATTAATATTGCACCTGAAATTCGGAAAGCAAAAATGGAGAAACATAGGAAAGAAAAGAGAGATCTGAGCAGCACGGCTGCCATGGCTGCTGCTAAATGTGAAGAGATTGAGCAGCAGTGTGTGAGTGCGTAAGCGAGGGAGCTAAGCTCGAGTTAGATGATTTAAAGTAAAAATTAAATAAAATTTTACCCAACAAAAACATTGGAAAAGGCCGTATCTGTGAATTTTTTTGAAGTAGTATATAAGATTGAAATATAATATTATATATAATAAGCTTTTATATTTGACTGGATAATTAAGAAGCATTCGTTTTATTTATTTAATTTTGGGAAAAAAAAATATGAAATAATTACCGAGATACTAACAAGAAATGGAACAAGGCCATGTGCTTTTGAATCTTTTCTTGCCAGGAAATGATTTCTTCCATTAAAGTATTTATCATAATAATAACTGTTTTTTTATTAAAAAATTCACATTTAAGAAATAGATATAAATATTCATTTAATTCTATTTGAATTTTCTTCTGAGTTACTCTTAAATAATCAATTTAATATTTGCGTAAATATAATGGAATGTGGCTTCCAGTTTGGGTTCAGCGATTTGAATAACACAAAACTTTTGTAAAATCATAGTATGGTTCAAATTTGTTAGACATATATCTTATTTAGATCATTAATGAAAAAATATTATTTTTTATGTCAAAATTATTATTTATTATTATAAATATGAGCATTATTAATCCGTGAGATCGTCTCAGTAATCTATATTTTTAACACGCGCGACTCCTTTGATATGAAATCATCCCACTTGGTAAAAACACTATCTAGATTGAGATATGGCATGATTGGTATTTTTAAAAAATTTGTAGCGATAATTGTTGATGTGGATCAAATTTTCTCAGAAATCATTGTGATTGATCATATCCAATTTTTTTTTTTTTATTAAATATCAATTTCGAAAAAATTATATGAAATTGCACCACATGCAATGGCTTCTTATACGTATCGCATGATATATATAATATATGTACCTTATTTTGGGCGAGCAATTCATGTGAAGACCCAAATAAATAACTACACAATTAGCTATTAAAACCATGAATTAAAACTCATTCGAACATTACAACCTTTGGCATGGAGGGAGAAGACATAAAGTCCTCCATTCAAACCATGCAACATTTGGCATAGAGAGGGAAGACCTAAAGTCACATTACATGAATTAAAACTCATTCAAACCATACAACCTTTGGCATGGAGGGAAAAGACCTAGAGTCATATTGGTGTCTCTAAATAGTGGCAAATGAATGAATGAAAACCACACCAAAACAACATCAAAAATTATCTCCAAAAGTTGTAATTTTCGAGTACCAAATATTCAGCACAATTTCAGAAGGTTTTGCTCATAGTTTTACAGGTCTAAATCCGATCTCCACCGTTCAGAATATACATATACGTGTTTGGAGCAACATATCCAAAATTCAGACCGATCCAGCAGATCAATATATATATCGACATACTTGTTCTTTGTAAGTATGTCCACATTTGCTTAAAAATATGTTATGTATGTTTTTGAAATTCGATCAGCATGATATATTCGTTCCTATTTGTTATGAACATTCTTGAACAATTTGTTATTGGATATTAGTTATAATATTTGAAAGCATGTTTGAAATATTTGAAATGCACTATAATGATTCGAATTAGAAATGACAAATAAAATTCCGATATTTGTTATGCTTTGTTTAAGGCCCTGATGTCGTGGGATATAATAATCGTTCTTTTGGCCTCGCTCATTAGAGGAGTAACATATATGAGACTGATCAGTAAACCATGAAAATGAGATGATTTTCAGTGCTATGTTGTATCTTGTTCGTGTTCGATTCAACATGCTTATGATTGAAATTATGATAATGTACCGTATAATTATAACCTTGATATTTGTTATGCCCGATCGACCCCAATTTATTGAGTATTTCCTAAATACTCACCCCTTACATTCCCAACCCAGATAAGAACGAGGAACAAATCGAAGATAAAGAACAAGAATACTTTTGGGGATGGTGATCCGATTTCAAGACCAGACTTGTTATTCTATCTTTTAGTTAGATTATCATATTTTACGCTTCCATATTTCGTTTTAATCACATTGTAAAGACACTTATTGATTTATGTAATACACTGGCTTTTGGCTATTTGATGTACTATATGACTTGTTACACGATTTTAAATTATTAAACAACGCTGATGGCACGTCTCGGTTTCGCGGCGTGAAATTTCATATTTTTTTAATACATTTTTTACATCGAATTATTTGGTTCTTCGAGCAAAGAAATACGTATGCACGATGAATATTTAACGATTCAACCCTTAGATTTTGAAAAATATCGACAAGCAGGAAACATTTCAGTTTGGATAGTGCAAGTTTTTAATTAACTAAATGGGAAGGGTTTTATAATTATTGGAATGCATTTTCAATCGTTTGCACAATGTAATTTAAATGAATATGTGAAATGATACAAATATTCAGACAGAAACAAAAGTATTATACCACTTATTTGAGGTTGTTTTCATTTAAATGTCTCTAGAATTTGTGATAATTTGTTCTAAAATTAGAAACCGAAATTAAGTGAAAAATATCGTCATAATTAGCTTCGGAATTTATCAAACAGGCATCCGAAAATTTTAGAAGGGAAATTCAATTTTTTCGGCTCCTTCACAATTTAAAAAGGACGCTCTCAAAATCCCCTTCTCTTTTACAAAAAAAATTCGGCTTGAGTCGATTTTTCGACGTGTTCTATCTCTACGAAAAAAATATGTTCTAATTTTTCTAGTGCAAATTAGAAGAGGAACAAACAATCCAGTCGTAGATTTGATTCGAAGATTAAATAAGTAGATCGAAGAACGTTCGTAGGGATTTACAACAAAAGCTGCGTCCGCTTATACCGGCATAGTTGGAGCCAAGTAAAAATTGTTCACCAAAGGTAAAAGTTTTAAACATCTTATGTAAGTTTAATTAAAATCATACGAGTGTCCAAATACATCTTGAATGTCAAGATCTAATAAAATTTTTAAAACTTCTGCTGCGTTTGGGCACGAGAAAACCGAGATCCAACAGTGTTATCAGAGCAAAGTTTCTCTATATCGTATGGTTTTAAATCATATTGAATAATTTATTTCTAACCACATAAAAAAAAATTTCAGAAAATTATAGCACCATAAAATTTATTTTTTTCAGAAATAAAAAAAAATTCGAATCTGCCCCGAACTGTTCCGGGCAGTCCGTGCGCGCAGTGCCGCGCTGCTTGCGTGCGGCGCCTAGAGAGTAAGCGCGCAGTGCGGGTGCGCGGCGTCGGGACGCCAGCGCCCAGCGGGAGCGCGGCGTCCGGCACGCCTGCGCCGGCCATTCGGCACGCCTGCGCACGCCTGTGCGCACAGCTTTCCCACCAGTGCTCGAGACGATCGGGCAGTGGGCAGGGAGCGCGGGCGGCACGGGCAGCGACCCGGGAAAGTCTTAGGCACTGTGCTGATTACTGGGCTTGAATTGTTTAGGCCTAAAATACGATTTTCTGATTTTTTTTCAAAATTTTAGATTAGATTGATATTTTATGCAAATAGTTCAATTTAATTTTTTTGAAAAATTAATTTTTGGAAAACTAATAATTTTATTGTAAAATAAATAATTAGAATATGATTTTAATTATTTATGGTAAAAATTAGTTTTACAAGAAATCAATTATTATTGATTTAATTAAAAATTAAATAAAGATGTTTATTTAATTTATTAAATTATTTAATAATTGTAATGGTTAGTAATAAAATTATTAGATGTATGATTTCTCAGTTAATTAACTTTGTTTACTTATTGTTTAATATTTGATATTAAATGCATGAAGATGATCGAGAGCCTTGACCATTATGTTAGGTGCATGTTAGGATATTTTACTGTTTTATTCATTTTGTTAATAATTGATATTATTAAAGTGAGCCTGGTTTATGGCACATTCTCACTCCATGAGATGTATCCCTTATGTGCCATGGCTATTTAAATGTAATTATTAGAAATAGCGAGAGATCAAGACTAAGAGATGGTGGGCCTGATGAACAAGATGAAGACATGTAAAATATTGGAAACTCTTGTAATAGTTGTATTTGCATCACTGCATTCACCTAGGTTTTGGACATGGATCCATAAATGGCTCACATAGATCTAATAGTGTTGGAAATCGATCATCCTTGTTTATTGTTGAATGTCATATTATGATATATGCGATATATAGTAGTATGCATGTATGTATATTATTAAATAATATAGTTACATGAATCCGGCAAACATACAAACTCATGGCATGTGATTTTTAAATTAAAATGATGAGACAATTTTAAAATTAAAATCCCTCATTTTGAATATGATTCAAAATTTATATCAAACTGTATAAGTAAAAATTAAACTCTTTTAATTTTTCTTTGCCTTCCATCAACCGTGGTTGCATGCTGATCGCTACCCGCAGACAGTGTCTGGCTCATATTATTAGGGAGGCCTGGACGCCGGAAACCTGTGACTTCCACCGGACATATGATGTGAATTGAGTGGAACTCCCATGACTTCGGTTCATATTATTGGGGGAACTCATGGCGACCGTCCACTACAATTCAAAAATGATGGGTCGGTTTGACACGCGAAAATAAACGGCGTCATATTATTGGGTCCTTATTAAACGTGAGGCAAAACACGCAGATGTTGCATAGAGATGCAATTGGATTCTACCTTTTAGAAATTATAATTGGCTGATATTATTCGGGATTATAATTGATTAATTGGACTCTATGTGCCCACTAAGGAAATACGATTTCTCTTTTTCATCAGAGGGTGGTGGAAATATCAAAATAGTGGTAGGGGAATTTATGAAATAAAAATCCATATTTTATATCTTAAAATTATTTTAAAATAATCGGCAACAATTATTCTATTTCCATATCAGTACATTTTCGATTTCATCACGTAATACATTTCTATTATAACAAGCTAACCGAATCTAATTTTCAAGAATGGTTGGGAAAATTGTTCTGAATTCAGAGAAAATGACATACACACTAATGTCAGTCCTGTTGAACTGAAAAAGCATGCAAGATGGTAAAACCATAATATGCAAGTTAAAGTGTAACATGCTCGCTTCTATGTCAAATGAACTGTGGGACAGTTTGAGGAAATATTGAATGCTGCTGACATTCGAATGCACGTGCAAGAGTTGCATGGTGCATGAAACTCATCCGATGATGCACACCACTTTCAAGGAACTCATGACTACACGTATGCAAGTTAGGGCTTTGGCCCATGAACGTGGTGTACGTATGATTGAACTTATTTAGAATGTACTGGACCTGGAATATGTGATTCCTAACGAGTTACTAGATAACATTAATTTATTGTCTTTCTCTTCCTCATTTTACGGGGTTATGGTGGACTTCAATTTGAATAAGATAGATGATAGCCTTGAAGAGCTAGTCAATACGCTTATAACTTATGAGATCACCATAAAACATGAAATTGTTGTTTTTTTAATGGGTCTCTCGTCAGACGAAAAATGACCCATAAGGTAAGGGAAAGAAATGTTCTGCCCCTCACAAGAAAAACAATCCCAACAAGAGGCAAACTCTGAAGGACACTTAAAGGGCTTACAAAGCCCGATAAGTCAGAACATATTTATTTCACTGCAAGAAGTTCGGACATAAGAAATTATATGCGCCAGAAATGTTATAGAAATAATAAGTGAATATCAAAGTAAACATGATTCCAACAACAAACAAAAGAAAGTTAGATGATCCAAATCCCACACAAATATGACACTCTAGACTAGGACATATTTCCCAAAGAAGGATGTACAAGCTGGTGGGAGAAGGCATGTTTGACTTGTCAGACATAAATTCTCTACCTACTTGTAAGTCCCGTCTAAAAAGAAAAATGACCAAGTCTCCATTCAATGGAAAGGTGGAACGTGCACATGGTCTACTGAATTTGATCCACATAGACGTTTGTAGCCCGCTAAATTTTAGCACAAAATATGTGCAATCCTACTTCATTACCTTTACTGATGACCATTCGAGGTATTTGTATGTTTATTTGATGAAACACAAATCTGAAGCATTTGAAAGGTTTAAAGAATTCAGATCTGAAGTAGAAAAACAGCTAGAAAGAAGTATTAAGACACTTCGACCTGATCGATGTGGAGAATATTTAAGTGCTGAAATTTTGTGTTATCTAAAAAAGAATGAGATTCTCTCGCAGTGGACTCCACCAGCAACACCACAATTGAATGTTGTTTCTAAACGTCGTAAGCGAACCTTGTTGGACATGGTTCGATCCATGATGGGATTCACTGAATTGCCTACATCGTTTTGGGGTTTTGCGCTTGAAACCACGACATGTTGTTGAATACTATCCATACTAAAGCAGTGGATAAAACACAATATGAGATATGGATGGGAAAAACACCTAAATATTCTTACATGAGAATATGGGGATGTCCTGCTTACGTGAAGCAGACAATGGGAGACAAATTGGATAGTAGATCCACTTTGTGCTACTTTGTAGGATATCCAAAGAATTCTGTTGGATATTATTTCTATCATCCTAATGGAACAAAAATGTTTGTTTCAAGAAATGCCACATTTCTAAAAAAGAATTTCTATCAGATAGAAAAGATAAGATGATAGAACTTAAAAAAATTCTAGATACTCCCTCAACTATAAAAGTTGAACCCATTTCCCAACAACCAGTAGTTGAAGTACAAGCTCCTAGAAGGTCTGATAGGGTTATTAGACCATCTGCAAGATATACGCTTCTTCATGAACAAAGCCATGATGAGCATCGTGTTGGATGTGATCCAATTAATTTCAAAGAAGCAATATCTGATACTGATTCAACCAAATGGCTTGAAGCCATGCAGTCAGAAATGGACTATATGTATCCAAATCAAGTCTGGACATTAGTGGATCCACCTGAGGGAATCGTTCCCATAAGATGCAAATGGATCTACAAAAGAAAGCTTGGGGCGGATTAGAAGGTAGTGATCTTCAAAGCAAGATTGGTTGCAAAATGTTATACTCAAAGACAATGAGTTGACTATGAGGAAACTTTTTCACTAGTTGCTATGTTTAAATTTATTAGAATACTATTAGCCATAGCAGCATGATATGACTGTGAGATATGACAAATGGATGTAAAAACTACATTCCTCAATGGAGACATCAGAGAAGAAATTTATATGTCTCAACCTGAGTGATACATATCAGTAGGAAGTGAGCATAAGGTATGCAAACTTCAGAGATCAATATATGGTCTCATGCAGGCGTCAAAGAGTTGGAACCTCAGATTTGATAACACTATCAAATACTTTGGTTTTGCTAAGAATCCTAGGGAACCATGCGTGTACAAGAAAGTTAGTGGGAGTACAGTGACATTCCTAGTACTTTATGTTGATGATATCCTGCTCATTGGGAATGATGTAGGATTATTGCAATCAACTAAAGTATGGTTAGCAAGTAAATTCTCAATGAAAGACATGGGTGAAGCATCCTATGTATTGGAAATACAAATCTATAGAGATAGATCAAAAGAATGCTGGGGCTCACTCAAGTGATTTATATCGATATCATTCTAAATAGATTCTCTATAGAAGATTCCAAGAGAGGATACTTACCAATGTGTCATAGTATTACTCTATCTAAAGCTATGTGTCCCAAAACAGATGAAGAGATAGAGATGATGACAATTATTCTATATGCATCAGCTATTGGTAGTATCATGTATGGTATGATATCGACACGTCCTGATATTGCTTACGCTCTGAGTGTTACAAGCAGATATCAGGCGAACCCTGGTCCAATTCATTGGAAAGCCGTGAAAGATATTCTTAAGTACTTGAGAAGAAGTAAGAACTTGTTCATGATTTATGGGGGTGGAGAATTGAAATTAGAAGGCTACACTGATTCTAGCTTCCAATGTGACGTAGATGATTCGAAATCGACCTCTGGTTTTGTATTCATGCTAAATGGTGCGGCTGTCTCTCGGAAAAGTTCCGAGCAAGACACCGTTGCGGATTCCACCACTGAAGCTGAATACATTGCTGCATCTGCTGCAGCCAAAGAGGCAGTTTGGATGAAGAATTTTGTATAAGAGTTGGACGTTATTCCTAATGGAGTTGATCTAGTCCCGTTGTACTGCGACAACGCTGGTGCCATTGCGCAAGCAAAGGAACCAATGTCTCATCAGTTATCCAAACATGTACTGAGGAATTTCCACATCATCCGAGAGATTGTGGGAAGACGAGACATATCAGTCGAAAAAGTCTCCTCTGCAGATAATGTTGTTGATCCACTTATATAGCCCTTGCCAGGATCATTGTTTCAGAAGCATCGCGAAGCAATGCGATCAAAGTTAAGGGTAGTTGGCTCTAGGGCAAGTGGGAGATTGTTAGAGTAGATACCCTGCAAGCCAACGGTTGGATAGTGAATTTATTGACTCAAGTGAAATAAACAATCTTTATTTTAATATAATTTAACTTTTTAATGGTTTCGTTATACTTTATCTGTATACCAATGCAATCAGCATAGATAAAGTCCTTTATTTTTTAATACAAATGAATCGTAATTCGATGTGGAAACTCATTTGTAAACACTGCATATTCTAAATTCGTTCATAGTCGATTTAACCACCTAAACATGGATAAATGTCGCTTGAGCTCGAGACTAACATCTGTGATGTTGTGTACTGCGTTTCTAGGTAAGGGTATGGAGATGTCTAAACATGAAGATGTGTAATCATATGATGATTATACCGAACAACTCTCTCTCGGACTTTCCAAGTGGTTATCATTCATCGAGAGGATAAGTCCGTGGTTATGATTGTACACCATTAGTCCTTATGACCAGGGGAAACACTGAGGCTCTATATGCTAGGGCTGTGCTTTGACTCGTTTACCGGCTCCAGGAGAGTCATTAGGTGACGAGGTTGGGTACAGTTGCGACACATATATGAGCTAGTGCATTGTAGTCGGGAATTCACCGCTCACCTACGGGTGTGGATATCCTGTGTGATCTGATGAAATAATAGTGAATGAAATCTCTGGCCAGAGTATGAGATGTACGTTAGAGAAGGAGTTCTCAAATATTACACGCGATGCCACTTCACATGGTTATCGAATTAATATGCAACCCTCGATGAACCAATGGTTGCAGATTCGATCGGGATATATGAGATGAAGGGACCGTACTGTACGTTAATCATAATCGACTGGTTCTTGCAGGCACTATCAGTGATACCTAGAAGATCATGGGACGATGCTACTAGGCACTCTTACCCTGATCCGATGGGTGCAATCAGAAATATGATTTCTGACCTTCTTATGATCAATTGTTGATAAATAGAATGAGACAAATTAGGGTAAGCCCGAATAAAAGATTATGTTCTGAATCACAAAGAGTTGTGAACCCACGGCTGTATCTCTGAACCATTGATGGTCACACAAGCACTTGATCGTTTGTTCTCGTTAAGATAATAAATTCATGGAGTTGAATTTATATTATGATATAGTGAAGTCAAGGAGTTGAATTTATGATAATTAAATATTGAGAAAAATAAATTCAAAGAGTTGAATTTATGAGAGAATAAATTCAAAAAGTTGAATTTATATTATGATGTAGTAAATTTAAGGAGCTGAATTTATGAATTTATAAAATTTGGAGAGAAAAAATTCAAGGAGTTGAATTTATAATGGTTGAGAATTTAATTTATTCAACTCAAAAGTTGGGTTTATTAAATATTAAATTTTGGAGGTGATAAATTCAAGGAGTTGAATTTATAAAATTAAGGATTTAATTTATTAAACTCAAAAGTTGAGTTTATTAAATATTAAATTAAATATTATGGAAAGTATGTTTAATAGGCTTTAAGAGTACAAGTCCAACATACTAAATAATTAAAGTTCTTAATGGACTTTGATTAATTAATTAAACTAGTTGGACTAGCCCAATTAATTAATCAAGCCCATTAATGTTAATTATTGTAATTAGGTCATGTACTTTTTTTATTTTAAATTTTTTGACATAAAATCATAGCCTCCACAAAAAATTGGATTATGAGATTTTCGAGACTTATGGGATGCAATTTTTTGGAATCATTAATTAACTTAATTGATTTGATTAATTAAGTAAAGTAATGATTAGAAATAATAATAAAGATTTTTTTTTAATTAACCAAGAAGCATCTGAAAAGTTTAGAAGGGAATTCAATTTTTTTCGGCTTCTTCCCAATTTAAAAAGGAGGCTCTCAAAATCCCTTCTCTTTCACAAGAAAAATTCGGCTTGAGTCGATTTTTCGACGTGTTAATATCTTCTAATTTTTCTAGTGCAAATTAGAAGAGGAACAAGCAATCCCGTCGTGGACAGACCCGGCTCTAGAGGTAGGCGCCCTAGGCAGCCGCTTAGGGCCTCTCTTTTTGTTAGGGCCTCTAATATAATTAGGGCTTTAGTTTTGGGCTTTTTTAAATTTGAAAGTGGACTTAATCAATAAGAAAATCAAGCCCGAAAAAAAAATCATCAGTTTTTATGTGATATTTGTATATTTAATTTTAAAAAAAAATTATATAAAACATTCACCTAAAAAAATAGCCTAGGGCCTCCAAATTTCTGAAGACAGCCCTGGTCGTGGACCTGATTCGAAGATTAAAGAAGTAGATCGAAGAACGTTAGTAGGGATTTACAACAAGAACTAAGTCCATTTATACCGACGTAGTTGGAGCCAAGTGAAAAATGTTCACCAAAGGTAAAGGTTTTAAACATCGGATGTAATTTTAATTATAATAATACGAGTGTCCAAATACATCTTGAATATCAAGATCTAATAAAATTTTTAAAATTTCCGCTGCGTTTGGGCATGAGAAAACCGAGATCCAACATTGCTAGGGAGGTGGCTCGAGCTGCCACTGAGAGGGCGGATGTAGCGACTCAGGAGTGGACGGACCTTTGAGCACGGATGTCATCACTGCGCATTATGACATTTACCATTTCACATAGAGACTCCTGCCTTCACCGTTCAGGCATACACCGTCTAGGCATCCGAGGCCTCCACCACTACCCAAGCATCGGTTGTACATCCACGACGCGTATGGCAACGACAATGACGATGGCAACGAGGATGGTGATGAGACTCACGAACCCAATGAGTTTTGTTAGCCTGTTTACGTTTCTTCGTATTGAATTCAAATAAAAAAACATGTTTGCATTTTATTTTTGTAGTTCGATATTTTCACCCCGTGTGTGAACAGTAAACATTTTTTTTTCTGAATTATGTTATTATCTCGCAATTTTTTATTTGTGTTTTGTGTAAGACATATTAACTTGTTCAAAAAACATTTCCGCTATACAAATTAAGTAAACACTGTTTTTTTTAAACTGTCTCTAAGATCAACAAAATTTTTAAACTATCAGATACGGTCTTCATGATGCACTTGCCGTCTGCTGACGGTCTTAAAAATCAATTTAAGAGCCATTTACGTGCGAAAGCGTTTCGTCGCTCAATCGACAAACTAGTCAATGCTTAACGAACGTGAATCTTTTAATGAATCATTTCCTCCACGAAAGAACAATGGTGTAAAGCCCCAATAACCTCGAAATGACGAAGTCGATCGGCTATACTTAGAAATTATGAGCGGGACATAAATGTATCTCAAACTAACGGAATTGACAATTCTAGAATAAATAGTGAGCTATGACTTACATCAAATAATATAACAGATGACAATCGTCTTAAAACTTTAATGAACTAAAAATAAAGTCTGAAGGTAAGTGATCTAGGCTAACTTCTATCTGTTCATTTCAAACACTACAATATAATAAGGGCAAAGAGTTAGTTGCTAACTCAACAGCCACAAGTCTCGTATAGTTTATTAATACTAAGTTTAATTAAAAAAAAAAAAACTAGCTAAAATCGGCCATTCATATCCACCAACTTGTCCAACCCCTTGACCAAGGGTCCAGTCCAGGTTATATATCTAATAAGTGAGTGTTACCTCATTTCTAGGTACATAGGTGAATATGGTTGGTGAACAACATAACAAAATTGTGTCTATATATATTTATATATACACATATAGTTTTGTTACGCTGAACACCTACCATGCACACTTATGTGAGCATCAATGAGTTTTCACTAACTTATTAGATGTACAATTTTTCTATTTTTCTTCAAATTCAATAGGTGATGACATCTCATTGATGCTCAATAAATATGTATAATAGATATAATATCAGGCAGGCAAAAGGACCAGCATTGTCTCACTTATCCTCTTCTGTTTTTCTTCAAAACTAAATCTAATTAACTTATGATTATATATCAAATCATCACCTCATCATTAATCCTCATATCTTGCTACTATACCTACATATGAGGAATGATGAGGTGATGATTTGATGTATAATCATAAGTTAGATTTAGTTTTGAAAAAAAATCAGAAGAGGAAAAGTGAGGCACTGCTGGTCCTTTTGCCTGCCTGTATTTTGCTTGCTACATTGCAATTTGCAGTGTTTGGTATTGTCATTTTCCTTGGCAGGCCGAGTGATGACCCCATTACTAGCTCATTTATTCATCTGCAAATTAAATACATTGTTGAGTATTTATTTCATTGCCGGCAGGTTGCATGTTTTCTCAATTTAAATTTCAATCTTCTGTTCCATATTATTATTTCATCAACTATAACTTTAGGGTTTGGTTTGTATTCCGTGTTGTCCAAATACTCAATTTGATCATTTATACATCATCGATAAGAAAGACCCTCTCGTAGTTTTGGGTTCGAATCCCACCGACTACGTGAGGTATTTAGTAACGGCCGGTGTTAAGTTTAGATAAATTCTTCGTCCCATTGTATTAAAAGAAAAAAAAGAAAGAAATTAAGAAAATAAATACCAATATATATTATAACCCTTAATCTTGACTATGTACCATGCAATATTGATCATGCCGTTGCACTAGATATCTGAACTATATATAAAAGAAGTGCCCCTTAATTGATATTCTTAAACGTGCGGATAAAACTAAATTGCATAAATATATTCATTTACCTAAAATCATATATTCGAATTATTTATTTTCCTATATTATTTATTTACACTATTATCTAATCATATATTTGTTTTACCACAATTATATTGGTGATTATTTAAAATTTGAATTTTTTAGTAATAATATATTAAAATATTACGAGGGAATACAATAATATGTTAGAATAGTCAACTATGCCAGCGAAAAACGAACAAAAATCAAGAAACATAAATCCAAGCACAAAAACCATCGTATCGTTCATGTCATCACTACATTTATTAGATATTACACATAAATGATTTAGGAAAAAAAAAAACAAGGATAAAAAATTAATAATTATTTCTTCAATGGAAGAAACTCAAAAAATTGATAATCAGGAGCTACGATGGATTGATCCTCCTCCTCCTCGCATGGCCGCCTGCCGCCGCTTCGAACCGGGAACAACTGTAGGGTCTTCGTGTGCTCCTCCACACAACTACCACCAGCTGCTCCGCCGCACTGTTCATGCAGGCTTGGAAAATGGTGGTGGTTTAAAGGGTTTGTGTCCACAGTGGCGCCAGATGATGAGTTAAATAGGTTGTTGGGAGATGCAGCAGAAGAAGAAGAAGAAGACGACAAATGCAACATTTGCCATAGACTGGGATTTCTCCTCTCTTCCAGCGCCAGTTCTGTCTCCTCATTGAACTGTACCCATCCATCTGCTTTATTACCTTCTGCCCCCCGTCTTGGCATATTTTTCTAATATTTATTATTCCATAGGGATCATAAATAATTAGATCTCAGTAAATTAGATTATGTTATATATTTGTACACAAAAATTTAAGCAGAGAAGATATGCATTGTCAAATTTCACTGCTTAAAACTTAGAAGTACAATATTTGGAAATTAAAAAAAGACTGTCAATCTTTCTATTCTAATTATTAGAAGAAAAAAAATCCATCGATCGAAAATAAAGCTTTGACGACGCTTGAATAATACCGATACCAACATTTTCCGGTAAAATATGTAAATACTGCTATAGTTTTGTTGTGGTGGTGGGGGGGGGGGGGGGGGGGAAACTTAGTGCTCCGGTACTTAAATGTCAATCATATAGGAATATTGAATAGGAAATATCGGATACTAAAGAAAACTGCAACTTTTGTTTCGTAACTCGTACGTTTTCATTTTTATTCAGTCAAATTATAGCTTTGGTCAACTAAATTGCACTTTTAGTTTTTTTTAAACCAAAGCCGACATCGAAAACTGATGAATTTATACCGAAAATTGACGATGTGCGTGGTGCTGATGTCTTGTCAGTATTTGAACAAAAAAATGAATAGAATTGAAAAATAAAATTCAAATGATTAGAGTAAGATCATAAATGGACCGAGAACATAATCCAAAATAAAAAAAATTGCGAGTTACCTTGTTGAAAATGTAATAAACCATTGAATATAGGACGTATAGCTAGGACTTCTCCCCGTTTTTTCCCTTATATATATATATATATATATATATATATATATATATATATATATATATATATATATATATATAGCTAGGACTTCTCCCCGTTTTTTCCCTTATATATATATATATATATATATATATATATAAGCAAATAACAAATAAAATTTCATTTATTCACATGATAAAGTGCCACGAAAATGTAGGTGGAAAGAAAAAGAAATAGCAAACAAAGAGCAATTGAGCAGAACTCTATAACAGTAGCAGTGCCCATTGAAGTTAATTTCTTAACCTAAACATGTTTCCTAGCTAGCCAGAAAAACACCCACATATGCAGCTTTCAGGCTCTCTCCTTCAAACCAAAAGGTTTTGGCTACTTCCCATGTCAATCAAGGATGGTCCCGGAAAATGAAGAGGGGACTAAAACTTACATCAAATTAAGTATTATTTTTTTGTTCTAGGGGGAAGATCCTCGATTTAAACATCACTATATGTCCATGTCACACATTCGATATGGCTCATACTCTCAATAAAACATGATTTTTTTTTAATACATATATTTCATGTGAGATATACATCATGGGAGATCTTTCAAATGCAAGTAATCATTGGCTAATCATGAGATATATACTAGTACTTAAACTTTTATATTGGTGCTTTAATTAGAATATCCAAGAATTTCTAAAATCTATAGTAAACAAAAGGGTAACTTGTGTAGAACAAAAAAAAATATTCTGAATCAAACTCAAAGGGTACTGGTGAAAGTTTAAAAAAAAAACCTGTGCAATAGTGGCGGTGGATTTTTTGGGAGATGCCAACTTCTTATAAGTCTGTTCAACTTCAAATACTGACCCATTTTCTCCTGCGAGAAGAGTGGACAGAAAGAAAAAACAAAACAGAATACAACTTGTTAGAGGTTATCTGAATATGAAAACAATATGCATCGCAAAATCAACCATCATGACAGCTTTCCGTGACGAATACTACACTTGAAAACAAATCGGATCGCTGAAGAGGAATCGTGTGTTACTATACAGAACCGCACGGTTCTTTCTTTTGTAACTTTCATGCATTAAAGCGGGTCGAAAATATAAAAAAAAACGTATGGATATATAAATGCTAGCTAATCTATGCTTTTAATTACCAGTCTAACCCTTCAGTCAGTACCTGCTGATGATTGTTTCTTTCTTTCTAAGTTGGGAATTTGGTTCACGTTATGAGGTTCTTGATCGAGTTGGCGTCGCCGTTTTTGGCGTTCTCTGGCCTTGTGATTCTGGAACCAGTAGAACACATTCTTGCCCTCGATCTTGCCGTATCGTCGGAGCTGCGCTGTTATGTGCTGGATTTGCTCGGCGGACGGGGTTCGGACGCCTCGGCGATACAATTCTTCGAGGGTTTGGAGCTGCTCGGGAGCCGGGTTCCAACGGGAGCTAACCACGACTTGTTGTGCACTAAATTCTTTCTTGTTTTGTTCAGCAATCACTGCAGAAATATGCATTAGAATCAAGAAAAGAAGCAAGTCAAATGGGTTTATGGGAACGAATTAGCTCAAGACCTAGTCCTTCCTTAAAATCCCGCACTAAAATTTTAGTGGCATTTTGTGGGGGGCAAGAATCCCATGAATTAAACCTAGTCTTGATTATGTTAAATTTAGACACATATATTTCTGAGAAACAACTTTAAATTAAAAAAAACTTGCCAAAGTGATGGTTTAGGGCAAGAAAATGATCGGTCCCATGGCTGTGAGCTGCGGATGTGGTGGCAGCCGCGGTTATCGGCATGGAAGGGCGGAGTTTCCGTCCATTTAATGAATCTTGAACGCTACAAAGCTGATCTCCGCCGTCGTTGCATCCCATCATCCACATCTATCTTCTTGTCTTCGAATTTGGTTATTTCTTAATCTTCTCAAGCTAGAGTAAGAAGTAAAATAACTGAACATGAAAATTTTGTGGCATATGTTACACTTGTATCAACAGTATCAGTACTGGCCTACTTAATTATATTATCAATTCAAGAGAAGCTAGAGAATTAAAGTCGAGTATAAAATGTAATATATTGTAAAAAAGAGAAATGGAAATGAATTGTCATATATATATATATATATATATATATAAGAATAAGAATAAGAAGAAGAAGATCAAGAAGAAGCAAATGGCATATGTGAGTTTCAGAGAAAGGGACTGAACAATGAAAAACGACGTGACGATGATGAGGGTTATCATAGGCCTCATCACCTTATTTTTTACAACCACATTTATTGTTCTTCTCCCTCTCTCGTGCCTTTCGCACTTATTCTCCATCCAACTGCCCACTCTTCGGATTTTCTACAGAAATTTTATTCATATACATACATATATATATATATATATATATATATATATGTATATATATGTTAATAAGTAACATTATAGGGGTATGAAACATAATATTTCAATACCAACATGTGGAACTAGAGATTGGAATAAGTGTGCGATCGAGCCGAGTCAATTTCGAGTCCCACCCATGTTACTTGATTACGACTAGACAACACTGTGATTTATCTGTGTTATTAAATTTCAGTTTAAGTCGAATATTTTTGTTTTACTTTGTTTTTTGTGTGTGTAATTTTATATTTTTTTGGACGTGACACCAACATGAGAATGACGTATGCATTGTCATGTTAACAGTCATGATGAAAACCGACTAATCTTAGAAATATATAAGTAATAAGAATAATAATAAAATTTGACGATACAGATAATCAAAACTATAAATGACAAAAATACATATTTACTAAAATTATAATTTTCTAATGGATGATTAGTAGCCCATCTGACACCAATATCTTAAATTTCGGACGACATCTCGAGTTCGAGACTCGATTGTAACAAGCTTCTCCACCAACTCAATTTTTTTTACAAGTTTCCATGTTTAATAATTCACAGATAAGCTCAAAAATTGGATATTTAATTATAATGCGTACGTTATAACAAAATTAAGAATAAAATGGTACATTTGTTTAATATTTAAAAATAAATGCGAACTCAATTGATTGAAACCATGATGACAGTAACTTTTGAATTCAAGCTCGAGTCGAGTTTTCCACCAAGCATGAAGCATCTCAACTCATTATTGTCTTAGGTTGTAGTATTTCATCACATTATTCCGCAACATTTTACCTTTTTTACCTTGTCTCGACCAACATGAACGTTAATATTAGAAGTTCCCAGATTTTGTTTAATTCTCGTTTGTCTTGACCTTGTATTTCATTTATCTAATTTATATCATCAACAACTGAAATTGATTTCAAAAATATTTATTTACCCCCATTCATTAAAAAGTAAAGATAAAACATAATTTTGAAACAAAAAATAATAATACAAGCTGTTGGACCATTTTATGTTTGTAACTTGATTTTGATGTTAACAAAATTTGTTGTTTTGTTTCTAACAACAAAACTTGTTATTTTGTTTCTAACAAGTTTAACTAGTGTGCAGAAATGTTAAAACTGATCAGGTCCCAAGCTGACCAGCTCCGGAGCCAAAACTGAAGCTATCGAGACGCCAACTGATTGCCAAACTGATCCAGTCCAAACTGACTTCACCAGACCAGCTCAAAGAACCAGTTCACCAGACCAGTTCAGAGCATCAATTGTAATTGATCAATTCGCATATCACGACAAGACTATCAAATGGAATCCAGCTAAACACGAATATACAAGGTACAAGCTGCAAGCTACTTCACAGAAGAAGGTACAATAATGTACGTTACAGCAGAGCTAAATGAGGAAAGCTTCCAGAACAGTTGTCAGAATAAAGAGACATATCATAAAGAAGCACATGCAAATACAACATACATTATTATTGAGTCTTCATATACGGTTAGCTAAGCGACTATAAATACCAGATCAAGACCATTGAAGAATAAGCGGAACAACAACAAAATACTAGTGTGTGAAGAAGACAGAGAGCACGCTCATTTCATATCAACTTACTAGAAGCAGTTAGCCCAGTTGTGTGAGAACATTTTCGTGTTGTATTGATTAGATCATTTCTCACACATTCACACACAATCACTCATATATACAAAGAGTTGAGCTTATTGTTTAACTGAGTTATTCCTGTGAGAACCCAAATTTTTGGGCACATAATTAATTAAATATAGACATGTATAAAAATTTATTTTCGAGTTATAATAAATTTGAAAATATAAATAATACATGTAAATCGAAATCCAGTGCAAGATACACAGTAAATTAATGCTGGATATCCACCTAATTGGAAATATTATATTGTATATAAGGAAGTTTTCTCAATAAGGAAGCTAGCAAATTTGCAATACAGTCCAGATACGTCACGAACCTGTACAAGAAAGCAGTCTACGTTCATCCGAGAGAGATTAGTGCAATCACCCATTTGATTAGCCATCAGCGTCATTCGTGGAGCGACTTCAGAGCTTACCTTGTAAGCTGATTTTCCGTGCCTATAAATAGGAGGACTCTTCATTCAGAACT
Organism: Primulina eburnea; assembly: GCF_022965805.1. Classification (NCBI taxonomy): domain Eukaryota; kingdom Viridiplantae; phylum Streptophyta; class Magnoliopsida; order Lamiales; family Gesneriaceae; genus Primulina; species Primulina eburnea. The sequence continues at coordinate 37,189,109 of NC_133111.1, read as the reverse complement.
TGCACTCCCAAATCTCGAAATCCTCTCTAGCATCACCGTATTTTCGAAACTTTCATCCTCAAGTAGCGAAGCTCTGCCGCAATCTCACCATTCACGTTTCCTTGAGCAGTCAGAATACTGTAAGTGGGCTTTTGATATATGTATTCCTTCGTAAGCGGATTTTTGATATTATTATATAAAATTGCACACTTATGTTTATTTTAAGTGGCTCTCGATATTTATATTCTTTTGATAAATACGGTTCACTTGTTTAATTATTTTTAAAGTGGACTTTTGAATATATATGTATTATTATATAAAAGATTTGGCACACTTATTTTCTTTTTAAGTGAGCATGATATATTTCGAAAACAAATTAAATATGACTTTGAAAATTCGATCGGCATGATATATTCATTTCTTTTGGTATGAAATCCCCTGAATTATTCGTTTTTCGATATCAGTTATAATATTTGAAAGGATGTTGAATTATTTGAAATGTACTGTAATGATTTGATTTAGAAATGGTAAAGGAAATTCCGAACTTTGATATGCTTTGTTTAGGCCCTGATGCGGTGGGTTATAATAACCGTTCCTTTGGCCTCGCCCCTTAGAGGAGTAACATATAGGGGACTGATCAGTAAAAACCATAGAAAATGAGATGATTTTCAGTGCTATATTCGTATTTGTGTTAGTATTTGATTCAACATGCTTAATATTGAGATTCGATAATTTATTCGTATGTATATCCTCGATATTTGTTATGCACGATCGGCCCCCACTTGCTGAGTATTTCCCAAAATACTCACCCCTTACTTCATTCCCACCCAGATAAGAAAGAAGAGCAAATGGATGAAGATGAGCAAGAGCAAATTTTGGGGATGGTAGGAGATCTCGAGTTATTCCAGAAGTTTTAAAGCTTAGTTTATGTTTATCGCTTCCGCATATTTTTATTTAAGTTGTAAAGACGATGATTTTATGAATAATAGACTGGTTTTGGTTTATACTGTGCTACGAGGCTTGTTGTTTTCCAGGTTGTAAAACAACGCCGATGTCGACAAACCCCGGTCTGGGGGCGTGACATTTAAGTGGTATCAGAGCCGCCAGGTTCATAATCCGGTTGGGGAAGAAAATTATTCGGGAAAAAAAAAAATCGGTGGAATTTTAAAAATCGACCAATGCAGTCCCATTCGGAACGACCAACGAGTAATATCACAACTTGTTGCGAGGCATAGTCTGAAAACACGAAATTCCTTTATTTAGATATTCGAAATTGCGTTTTTGTTATTTTAGGAAAGTTTCGTAGAACTCATAACATTTCGTAGAAAACTCAGAATTTAATTCCGTCAACTGTTCTAGATTCCTCTCAACGTATTATTTTTATCCATGGGTCAATGTCCAAACTTTATACTTTTGGAAACTTTCTCGAAAAATCCCGTTCAACGTGTTTCTTGAACTACTTGTCGAAATTTTATGGAATTGTATTATGAGAACAATTAGTATTTGTATTTATTTTTGGGAATATACCTATAAGAGATAAGTTGACTGAAATTTCTAATTTAAGATAAAAGATTTGACTCGGGGATGATAAGTTATTTATGGAAACTAATATGAGAAAAGTTGATATAAAAACTATATCACAAGTTTTGGGTATTCCAATAGAGAAGTTGATTTTGTAGTAACAATTAATTGTGTGGGTATTAAGTTTGGGTTATTAAGAATGTTAAGCGCTAACTTTAAATATGTAGGACCTTCAACCTTGGAATATCTTGTGAGACAATATCTCCAGGTTAAAGAATTTATATTATTTTGGGATAACAAGTAGGCTATGACCTTACGTAAATAAAATAAGTTATGAGATATTGATGGGTATCAAGGAAAGTATAGTACAATAAGTTTTGACTTTTATGGTACTAAGAATGATTCAAAGGGAATGACATTTAATGAACTCCTTTGTATTAGAGTGTGATAGATAGGCTCATGATCTTGATAAAAGTAAGATTTAGTAAAAGAATAATTATTTGAGATAACGACTATGTTATAATTTCGGATTTTAAGCTATAGATCGATATTGAGTTAAGTTTCAATATTCTATATGGGTTTTAATTTTTGTGATAGTAATCGGGATAATTTCAAGATAAGATTAAATAAGCATCAATCGCATATATTGAGTGCCGACTTGATTCAACTCACTTCGATAGATTTTGACGCCATCTTAAGGATGAACTGATTATCTAAGAGCCATGCAATAGTAGATTGCCAGAGTAAGAATGTCAAACTCTGAACCCCGAACCAAGAAGAAATCAGGTACCATGGCAACGCCAAGGAACGGAAATACATTTTTTTTCTGTTTCCCAGACTTGGAAAGCCATAATATCGGGCGAAGAAATTTACCTAGCAATGGTAAACAAAGTGCAAGAGTAGATGAGCTGAAGTTGGAAGATATTCTAGTAATACGAAAATTTTCGGGCGTTTTTCTAGAAAGGCTTCTTGGAATGGTCTTGGATGGTGAAGTAGATTTCGAGTAAATTCGGTACTTGGTGATGCACCAATCTCCAATGCACTGTACCGAATGGCTCCAGATGAACTCAAGGAGCTAAAAGAACAAGTCTAAGAGTTGTTAGACAAAAAGCATATTATGTCAAGTGCATCTCATTGGGGAGCTGCAGTCCTATTTGTATGGAAGAAAAATGAAAGTATGAGATTGTGTATAGATTATAGAGAACTCTATAAGATCGCAATCAGGAATAAGTATCTTCTTCCAATAATATACGGTCTTGTCGATCAACGTAAAGAGTTACAATCTTCTCTAAGCTTGACCTGAGGACATGCTATCATCAGCTAAAGGTCAGAGCAGAAGACACCCCAATGTCAGCATTCAGAATAAGGTCATGTGAGATCGAAATCAGGAATATCAGTGGAACTAAGAAATTAGAGGCAAATCTAGATTAGCCGAAACATAAGAATGGAACCGAAATTAGAGGCTTCTTTAGATTACCAGGCTATTAGCGGAAATTCGTCGAGGGCTTCTCTTCAGTAGTCGTATCACTGACGAGACTCGCACAAAAGAACTATGAATTCAACTGAAGAGAGAGATGTTAAAGAGCTTTCAAACATTAAAGGAGAAGAGCATCTACACCAATGTTGGTATTATCTACTGAGGACAAGGATCAAAGGAAGATATCAGAGGCGTACTCATGGAAGAGAGGCTAGTCAACTAAAGCCACAGAAGCAAAACTACCATACTCACGATCTCGAGTTGGCAGCAGTGATCTTTGCTTTGAAAATTTGGAGACACTATCTCTACGATGTCAAGTGTGAAATATTCACTCACTGACCACCAAGTCTCAAATATTTGTTCATTCAAAAAGAATTAAAAATGAGACAAAGACGGTTGATAGAGTCACTCAAGGACTGTGACTTGACAATAAGCTACCACGCCAACAAAGCAAATAAGGTAGCCGATCCTTTGATTCAAACATGGGTAAGATAACATAACATCATTCTCCGCGCAACCATGCCTTCGGGAAGCAGTCAAGTTAAATCAGAGTCGAGACACGACACTAGAGAAGTTCAAAGAACAAGCCAAGAAAATAAAGTCATCAGATTTTCAAGTGGACCCAGACGGAATCCTAGGAATGAGAGGACGATTATGTGTGCCAGATATCAACAATCTTCGATAAGAAGTGATGTAAGAGGCACATAAGTCAATATTCCCGACCCACCCAGGTAGTACAAAGATGTACAGGGATTTGAAAGTAAGTTTCTAGTGAAGCATAATGAAAAGAGATGTCACCGAGTTTATATCTAAGTGACAAGTATGCCAACAAGTAAAGTGTCGTTCATCACTGTGCATGGAAGAAATAGAGGAGACAGTCATAACTAGGCTAGAACTAATCCAAGAGACAATGAAAAAATGGTCATCATCAAAGATAGACACAAGGTTGCATAAGACCAGCAAAAGAGTTAGTCTGATCTTAAAAGGAGACCAATGGAATTCACATTGGGCGAAAAAGCTTATATAAGGGAATCATTAGATTCAAATAAGCTGAAAAAGTGAAACCTCGGTACGCAGGACTATTCAAAATTCTGGAGAGATTGACACATTGTCTTACAGAATAGCATTGCCATCAGATATATCTAGAATCCACAATATATTTCACAAGTCCAAACTAAGGAAATACACCTCGAACCAAAGCCATGTTATGGAAATTGAACCGCTAATGATCAAATGTAACATGGGGGAAGAGCTGAAATATGAAGATGTCTCTATTCATATTGTGGACACCAAGGACCAAGTACTAAGACGACGTATCATTCCCTACGTCAAGGTGCAATAGTCAAAACACACAGAACGAGAAAACTACTTGGGAGTTTGAAGAGAAAATGCGCAAGCAATATCCTTACCTTTTTGAAAGTCAAACCGACTCAAGTTTCGAGGACGAAACTTCTAATAAGAAGGGAGGGATGTGAGAACCCAAATTTTTGGGCACATAATTAATTAAATATAGACATGTATAAGAATTTATTTTCGAGTTATAATAAATTTGAAAATATAAATAATACATGGAAATCGAAATCCAGTGCAAGATACACAGTAAATTAATGCTGGATATCCACCTAATTGGAAATATTATATTGTATATAAGGAAGTTTTCTCAATAAGGAAGCTAGCAAATTTGCAATACAGTCCAGATACGTCACGAACCTGTACAAGAAAGCAGTCTACGTTCATCCGAGAGAGATTAGTGCAATTACCCATTTGATTAGCCATCAGCGTCATTCGTGGAGCGACTTCAGAGCTTACCTTGTAAGCTGATTTTCCGTGCCTATAAATAGGAGGACTCTTCATTCAGAACTTGCACTCCCAAATCTCGAAATCCTCTCTAGCATCACCGTATTTTCGAAGCTTTCATCCTCAAGTAGCGAAGCTCTGCCGCAATCTCACCATTCACGTTTCCTTGAGCAGTCAGAATACTGTAAGTGGGCTTTTGATATATGTATTCCTTCGTAAGAGGATTTTTGATATTATTATATAAAATTGCACACTTATGTTTATTTTAAGTGGCTCTCGATATTTATATTCTTTTGATAAATACGGTTCACTTGTTTAATTATTTTTAAAGTGGACTTTTGAATATATATGTATTATTATATAAAAGATTTGGCACACTTATTTTCTTTTTAAGTGAGCATGATATATTTCGAAAACAAATTAAATATGACTTTGAAAATTCGATCGGCATGATATATTCATTTCCTTTTGGTATGAAATCCCCTGAATTATTCGTTTTTCGATATCAGTTATAATATTTGAAAGCATGTTGAATTATTTGAAATGCACTGTAATGATTTGATTTAGAAATGGTAAAGGAAATTCCGAACTTTGATATGCTTTGTTTAGGCCCTGATGCGGTGGGTTATAATAACCGTTCCTTTGGCCTCACCCCTTAGAAGAGTAACATATAGGGGACTGATCAGTAAAAACCATAGAAAATGAGATGATTTTCAGTGCTATATTCGTATTTGTGTTAGTATTTGATTCAACATGCTTAATATTGAGATTCGATAATTTATTCGTATATATATCCTCGATATTTGTTATGCACGATCGGCCCCCACTTGCTGAGTATTTCCCAAAATACTCACCCCTTACTTCATTCCCACCCAGATAAGAAAGAAGAGCAAATGGATGAAGATGAGCAAGAGCAAATTTTGGGGATGGTAGGAGATCTCGAGTTATTCCAGAAGTTTTAAAGCTTAGTTTATGTTTATCGCTTCCGCATATTTTTATTTAAGTTGTAAAGACGATGATTTTATGAATAATAGACTGGTTTTGGTTTATACTGTGCTACGAGGCTTGTTGTTTTCCAGGTTGTAAAACAACGCCGATGTCGACTAACCCCGGTCTGGGGGCGTGACAATTCCTCACACAAAGATATTAAACATTGTGTTTATAGTCTTGGGATAAAAGATGTTAAACATTATTGGGAATGTTAGGTACTGCCTGCAATGTTGAGTGCTAGGAGTTCTAGTTGGGTGATGTCCTTCTGGAGTGGATTTGTATAAGATGTTGTATAAATAAAAGTCTTTTAGTGGATATTATCCGAGATGTTAGAATTGGTGACGTAGGAGCAGTTGAAGTATCCGAACATTCATAAATATATCTTGTGTATTTAACTGTTTAATTATTGTTTTAAAATTGATTTGATCAGTTCAGCTGATATATATCAGTTCAGTTCTTCCCATAACTAAACTTATAACTCATTTGACACATTCAATGTCCTAAGTTTAAGACATAACCTCGATTTTGAGATCCGATTGTAATAGTTAAAACTCATCTGCCAACTTTACGCACGCCTTGTGAAATGATCTACGCCACAATAACTAGTCATCACACTATTTGTGAACTTCGTACAAAATTATGTTAGTATTATCACCACCGAGGCCACATTCAAATTGAAAGGAATATTTTAATTCCTAATTCAATTGAGATTTTATTTTGATTTTGCACTTCTAGACTAAACTGATAGATTTGCTTTCCTAGATATGGTGAATCATATTATTAGGAATTATTTAGGAACTTATCAATAAGATATAGTGCAGTTACTTTGGATTAGAATTTGATTCATATTAAACTCTAGTTTCCTTGTTTATAGGTGGGAAGGTTCTATGAATATCTAGGTCAAAAAGGGACTATATATAAGTGGGTCAATTATCAATAAAGGAGCAGAGTGAAGCAAGAAGATATTCTGACGGCTACAGGAGCTTTGCTGATGGAGATTCAATTTTTGAAGATTTGCAATAAGAGCAAGAGTTGTCCGCCTACCTTGTGACTGTGTTGCTGATTGGTGTTGCCAACACTCAAGAACAACACTGACGCAGAGTGTTGATCGAAGAGTGGCTTCGTTTGATTTTAAGCAAAATGTTTTTGTTTTCATACATCTAGTATTTACTTTGAGAGTTTGATGCATGTTAATTCCTTGGAGTGTCAAGGAATTTAGTTGTGTTAATTTCACTAGTATTGTTTAAGTGTAAACGATTTACATAATTTTCTAGTGAAATTTTTTCCATGAGGCGTCGCACAAGTCGTTGTACTTGTGAAAAATTTAATCCAAGTGTTTATTTATTAAAGTTATATCTGAGTTAAATAATAATTTTCCGCTGCCGTGTTGTGTGATAGTGTTGTCAACACCGAGTACAACTCCCAATTCTGATATACTAGTTTTTAATATTTATTTCCTGTTAATTTATGCGCAATAATTCTTTCAAGTGATATCAGAGCCAACACTTGATACACTAAGTGATTGATTTTGTCTTCTGTTGTTCGTACAGGAAATACACTGACAACCAAATGGATTCGCTAGCATCAAGTAATGTGTTTAGACCACCAGTCTTAGATGGTTCAAACTATGCCCTCTGGAAAGTTAAGATGAGGATGTACATCAAATCCATCGAAGAAAGTGCTTGGAAACGAGTCTTAGATGGTTGGTCTCCACCAAGGACGGTTGACGTTGATGGTGATAGCAGAAGTAAACCAGAGAATACTTGGGCCAATTATGAAGTCCAAACCTCGAACTTTAATTCGAAGGCACTCAATGCTATATTCACTCTGTTGACGTCAACATGTTCAGCCTAATTACCAACTGCATCTCTACCAAAGAAGCCTGTGATATACTTCAAAAAAACTGCGAAAGGTCTGAAAGTGTTCGCTGAACCAAACTCAGAACGTTAACCTCTAAATTTGAAAACTTAAGGATGGAGGAGAACGAGACTATTGTGGAATATGATTGTAGATTACATGATATTGCAAATGAGGCTTTTAGTCTCAGTGATCCTATGTCAAATGAAAGACTCGTTAGAAAGGTCCTGAGATCCCTTCCTGAGCGTTTTATTATCAAAATCTATGCTATTGATGAATCCAAGGACACATCTGCACTTAATCTGGAAGACCTAATTGGCTCCCTCAGAACATTTGAGATGAATCTAGACCTACAGAAAAGAAACACTGGGAAGGCTGTTGCTTTACAAACCACTGATGATTCTGTGAATAACCTAATTCAAGAGGCAAAGGATTCTGATCTTGGTGAAGAATCAATCTCCTTAATCACAAAGAAGTTTTGCGACTATCTAAAAAGAATGATAGAAAAGAAGAATATTGTATCAACATCAAGACCACAGTTTGTTCCTTTTGAAAGGAATAAAATAACTCCATCAACTCAAGGAAGTTTCAGATCGAGAAATGATTCATCGGGTCGAACAGAAACAAAGAAACTTGATTCAGTCCAATGTCGAGAATGCTCTGGATTCGGTCATTATGCAAATGAGTATGCCAACCGACTCTGTAGAAATACAAACATGGCAGTCTCCTTAAGTGACGACGATACCGATGAAGATAGCGACTTGAAGGAAGGAGATGATTGCACTTCTCTATCTACCATTCAGAAAGATATATACAAACTGCAGGTTAATCCTTCTAGTGTTGCTAGTGGTGTTGCAACACTGTGTCAAAATCGTTATGTCTTAATGCCAAATCTTTAGAGAACACAGTTGCTGACAAAATCTAGGAAATTGACCATGAAGAGCTCACTGTTGAAATTGTCCAGGTGATGTATGAAGAACTTTATGATGACTGGCTTAAGAGGAATGAGACAAACTCCATAATCTCAAAAGAAAACACTGATTTAAAAAGCAGTTTGTCTCATCTTGAAGTCTTGTTGAGCAAAAAAGGATCTCGAATTGTGTGAGGTTAAGAATGATCTTGAGAAGGCATCAAAGACTCTTGATAAATTCAATATAAGCTCATCAAAACTTGACACAATGTTATCTATGGGGAAGGATAACATATCTGGTCTTGGCTATGTTGAAAGTATATTTGAACACGCTGAAACATCCAACGCGGGTTCAAAGACTCCAATATTCGTGAAGAGTGTTGAAGACTACATTGTCCCCGTAAGGTTGGATCCACCTACGAAAACTGTACCAATCACAAAATTAGCCACTGAACAGAAGCCGAATTCATCAAGTCAAACTTCCGCACCTTCAAAAGTTCTCTCTTCATCAAACAAGGCTCATGTCAAGAAGAAAGTCTCAACTTTTCAACCTAAGCAAAGAAAGCGTCGTTTCGTATGTCACTACTGTTATAAGTCTGGGCACATCAAACCCTTCTGCTACAAATTAAGAAATGATTACCTGAATTGACACTCAAATCAGGTGTTGCACAAAGTGTTGCCCAACGCCAAGCACAACACCGCTGTCAAGAAATCTTCCACAAAGCAAATATGGGTACCTAAAACTGGAATTCAATGCAATGTCATTTATACTTCTCTTAAAACTAACATTGCAGGAATATGGTACTTTGATAGTGGATGTTCACGCCACATGACCGGAACCAGAGAATACCGCACTGATTATGTTGAAGTAAAAAGTGGGCGTGTAACTTACGGTGGAGGTGATAAAGTAAAAATTGTGGGCAAAGGAACCCTGAAAGTTGAAGGACTTCCGCAACTGCACAATGTTTTACATGTTGAAGGACTAAACTCAAATCTAATCAGCATAAGTCAACTTTGTGATGATGATTTGCATGTTAAATTCAACAAAAACAGTGGTAAATTTTTTGATAATGCTAATATATATATAATGACATGTGCTCGATCTGCCGAAAATTGCTACCAATTAGGAGAAGGTGATGACTGCCGAAGTTCCAAAACAAATGATCTAGATCTCTGGCATCAAAAATTTGATCATGTGAGCTTCAAGACCTTAAAGAATCTGTGTAAGAGGTATGCCTAATTTAAGTTCCGGAAATACCTATGTTTTTGGACCTTGCCTGAAAGGTAAACAAACGCGTGTTGCCCATCTGGTGTTGCAACACTTTGGGACAACACGGTACCTTGAACTTGTGCACATGGATCTAATGGGTCCAATGGATACTGAAAGCTTGTGCGGTAAGAAATACTCATTTGTGTGTGTTGATGACCTCTCGCGTTTCACTTGGATAAGTTTTATAAGAGAAAAATCAGACACCTTCGATGTCTTTAAAAAGTTGCATGCTAGAATTACGAATTTACATGATGAGAAAGTAATTAAAATTCGAACTGATCATGGAAAGGAGTTTGAAAATTCCTTGTTTACATCATTATGCGAAAAGAAAGGAATAACACATGAATTTTCAGCTCCTAAAACTCCTCAACAAAATGGAATAACAAAAAATAAGAATCGGACTCTTCAAGAAATGGCTCGGCTCATGCTAAGCTTTCAACATGTGTTAAAACACTTTTGGGCTGAAGCTTTGAATACTGCTTGTCATATTTTCAACCGTGTGTTTTTGAGAAATGGATCTACCATGACATCTTATGAGATCTTAATGGGAAGAAAACCAAATCTTAAGTATTTTCATATATTTGGTTGTGTCTGTTACATCCTAAATGATCGTGATCACCTTGCGAAATTTGACTCCAAAAGTGATAAATGTCTGTTTCTCGGATATTCAATGAATAATAGGGCTTACCGTGTTTTTAATCTGAGAACTAGAACTACCATTGAATCAATTAATGTAGTGTTTGATGGTTGTGCTGACCTAACAGGAAAGTCTGTAGAGGATGATACCGAAGGACTACTGGATACAAGTGAGCCATTGACTAGTTCCGGTGTTGGGACTGGTGCTGAGACCAGTAAGACAACACCAGATACAACACCACCACCAAACAGAACAGAAGTCGTTGAAAATGAAAATGATGATGATGACGTGATAATCAACTTTCAGAAAGATATTCCCAGCAAAATTCAGAAGAATCGCCCATCATCACAAATCATTGGTGAAGTATTTGAAGATGTGCAGACAAGGAAAAAGAAAAAGGTTAATTATTGAAAAATGATCGGGTTGGTGTGCATGAGCTCCACGTATTCTCAAGTAGGTCACTCTTGATTTATATCTTTGATTGAACCTAAAAACGTTAATGTTGCATTAAAAGATGAATTTTGAGTCAATGCCATGCATGAAGAACTAGAACAATTTGTCCGCAATTATGTGTGGGACTTCGTCCCCAGACCTTCGAACGTCAATGTTATTGGAACAAAATGGATATTTAAAAATAAAACAGATGAATCCGGTAAAATTATTCGAAATAAGGCTCGATTGGTAGCTCAAGGGTATACACATGTTGATGGGTGTATTTTGATGAAACCTTTGCACCTGTGGCACGAATGGAGGTTGTACAATTGTTCCTTGCTGTTGCATGTCATATGTGTATTAAATTGTATCAAATGGATGTGAAAAGTCTTTTCTTGAATGACATTTTAAATGAGGAAGCTTATGTCTGTCAACCTAAGGGATTTGAAGATCCTCACCACGTGAACCATGTCTACAAACTGAAAAAGGCTCTGTATGGACTGAAACAGGCTCTACGGGCTTGGTACGACAGGTTAGCCGACTATCTGATAAATTTGGGTTTCAAACGAGGAGAGGTTGACAAAACCCTTTTCATTCAAAAATTGAAATATGATATTTTTATATGTCAAGTGTATGTAGATGATATTATTTTCGGTGGGTCATCTCAAATACTTGTGAATAACTTTGTGGACTGCATGTCTTCTCAATTCAAAATGAGCATGGTATGAGAACTAGATTTCTTTCTTAGATTACAAGTTAAGCAATTGCATGATGGTATATTCTTGTGTCAGTCCAAGTATGCAAAAAATTTTACAAAAATTTCTCAACCAATAGCTCAAAACATGTGAGAACACCTATGGGGTCGAGTGAAAAACTGTCTGAGGATAGTGTTGTCGAAGGTGTTGACACACCTTGTATCGCAACATCATTGGTAGCCTTCCGTACTTAACTGCTACTCGGCCTGATATCATGTTCAGTGTGTGCTTATGTGCTAGGTACCAAGCCGATCCGAAGATTTCGCACTTAAAAGCAGTGAAACGTATATTAAGATACATTGCAGGTACACTAGAATTTGGTTTGTGGTACACTCATGATACAAACACAAACTTGGCAGGTTTCACTAACTCTGACTGGTCAGGTAATTTAGACGATAGAAAAATCACCTCAGGAGGGTGTTTTTATTTAGGAAATAATCTTGTATCATGGGCTAGCAAGAAACAAAACTGTGTCTCCTTGTCCACGACTGAATCTAAATATGTGGCAGCTGCCAGTTGCTGTTCAAAACTTATCTGGATGGATCAAATAATTAATGATTACGGGTTCCATAGTGACATAATGATTGTGTATTGTGACAACTCTAGTGCCATAGACATTTTTAAGAGCGATGTTCTACATTCTCGAACTAAACACATAGATATAAGACATCATTTTATTCGAGCCTTGGTTGAAAAATGTATTATTCGACTAGAGTTTGTCAGGACTGAAAATGTAATGCCCAAGATTTAACTACTGTAATCAGATGCTGATTAATTGTCAGAATTGTGATTAGCAAATATCACAGGGGCTAAATAAAACGTGAATCAGGAAGCCGGGCGTTGGTGCATAACAAGTCAATATTTCGGACAGAACCTATGGCGCCCGAGCGGTAGAAAAGCACCGCTCGAGCGCCAATGAATCATAAATGGAGAATTTGGACAGAATGCCTGGCGCCCGAGCGGCAGAAAGTTACCGCTCGAGCGCCAGTGTGTAATCGCCGAGGCTTGGACAGAAGGCTCCGAACTCGAGCGGTAAAGATTGACCGCTCGAGCGCGAATCATGCAAAACGAGATTTCGCCACTTGCCTTCTTGCATGCATCGTATGTGTCTATATATATATATATATGTATAATTCGAGATTTCTTCAGAAAGAAGAACGAAGGATTCGAGAAAGGTTCCGGAATAGGGTTGAAAATCCTTACGCCTTTTGTGAGAAATCCGTCCGTCTAATTTTGAATCCGACTTCAGTACTGTGTTCCTATCAACACAGGCTACAACTGGACGTAAGTTTTGTTACGTTTAGACATGTTTTGAAATTATGCTGTGGTCAGAATTGAATAGGATTCATATATGATGTTCTTGTCATGTTAGACATCATAGAATCGAAGTCAGAATAAGAAACAGAGTGTTTATGGAATTGTTATGAATTTTAGAGTTGATTTGATTGAGATTGCTATCAGAATTATGCTGTTATTCATTTTAAAGTGTACAGATATTGAGGTTATAGATTGTACTGAGATTTATTAGGAATTCTGATATTATAATTGGGATGTTAAGACTGACGGGGTTACAAGACTGTATTGTTATACCGTCTAAACATCAGTGGGTACAGATTGATCAGATTCAGTATTGGTTTCTGTTATCTTGTGATACTTTTGATATGAATCAGATTGTAGATTATTCAGATATTGACCAGACAGATTGTGAATTGGATTACACATTGATACAGTGTATTGGTTATTGTCATTTCAGATCGGATATGGACAGACCGGACTTCGAGACGTCTTCTTCATCAGATCAGGAAGACAAAGGTATAATTCATGTGATATTCGGGAAGAAACAACTCAATCGAGATCATCCTTGAGTTGCCCAATAAATCACATACTATATTCTTGTTTATGTTTTATCTTATTATGCTTGTTTACAGATTGTATATTCATGCATTAAGATAGGGCAGTCTGGAGATCAGGCAGACTACTAGATGTTCGGCGATATCTCAGCTCTGGGGAAGATCACCGCCCCTTTGTAGACGTGGATACAGATCAGGCCGAAGTCTAGGAATAAGACGTACAGCACCACGATTGGTTGGGTAGGTGACAGCCAGTGACGTCTTATTCACCTCGGGATCCCTAGAGTTATAGTTGAGTCGAGTCTAGACATGATTTGATTAGGACTGCATGCTCATATGGATGTGGCTCCTAGATCATGGGACCCATCATTATTACTTTCAGTTATGATAGCATGTTTGTATGATTTAGATTGTTTATATGCATGTTTAGCTGATTGGAAGTGCATGCTTGTTGCGATTAGATTTCATAGCTTATGAAATCTAATGTTTTGATTTTATTCGTGACAGCATGTTTCATGAATTATTTTATGTATATACATGTTTACCATGTTTTATACTGGGATTTATTTCTCACCGGAGTTATCCGGCTGTTGTCTTGTTTTGTATTTGTGCATGACAACAGGTGGGGCTGGATCAGGGTCAAGATGATGATGAGAGAAGACGAGTGTAGCGTGGTGATTCCGGACTTACAGTAGACTTGGTTTTATTACTGGACTTTAGTAGTTGAACCTGAAATTAGCTTGTTGTACTTTAATACTGAAATGTATTTATACAGACATGTATAGTATTTAGATTCCATTACCTTCCGCAGTTATATCTTAAAACGAAAAATTTTTAGACCCTGTTTTATCTTAATTGATAATTAAATCCCAAAGATGATTAGCGTCCGGGTCCCACAACAGGTGGTATCAGAGCTGATAGTTCTTTTAGACTTAGATTATCAGAGCGATAGATCCTTTAGATTGAGATAATCAGAGTTGATAGATTCTTCAGACTGAGATAGCAGAGAATGAGCGGGGTAGATTGAAATTTTTGTCCTTGCATGTGATTGCTAGCATGAGATTTATTTCAATGTTGACTACATTGTGTGTGCTAGCATGATTTATTGCTTTCCCTATTACATGTTGCTTGTTATCTAAGTTGTTTGCAGCATGTAATTACTAAGCCTGGATCAGAACCGAGTCTGAATCAGAGGTATATGATCAGAGGAGGGCTGAGACAGATGGTATAGATTGTGTATTAATCTGTTTGATATTCAGATATACCGCCGCGAAGAATTTCAAAAAAAGGCAGTACTTCGTATGATCAGATAGATAGATCAGAATATCAGATAGATGTGTCAGAAACTCCAATGGAAACGAAGTTGAGGGAATTTCAGTTACTTCAGCCGCCGATTCTCAGCGGTATTGAGACATCGGAAGATTGTCAGCACTGGTTGGATGACATAGAAATACTGGTTGATTTACTTGATTGTACCGATGACCAGAGAGTTAAATTGGTATTTCACCAATTACAAGAGGCTGCCAGAAGTTGGTGGATTACCATCAAAGGAATATTAGCACTACGTGGTACTGTGATCACGTGGGAAGTCTTTAAAGCTGAATTCTATCAAAGATTTTTCTCAGTTTCATACCGGGAGGACAAAAGAGCAGAATTTGAGAATTTGAGACAAGGTCAACTGAATGTTGAAGATTATGTTGCGAAATTCTCTACGCTACTGCATTTTGCTCCTCATTTGACTGGAAATGACGAAGCTGTAGTGAATCAGTTCGTCAGAGGATTGAATTCAGAGATAGTTGCATTGATGAACATGCAGCAACCTTATCATTTTGATGATGTCTTGAGTAAAGCAAAGAGGGCTGAGGCGAGTCTGATTAGACAGCTAGGGAGGTTATGCGTGAAGCCACCCCAAACCTAGCAATTCCCTCTTCGATTCGATCGAGGCAGTACGAGTGGAAAGCAAGATTTGCTGAAAAGCTCGAAAGAAGTCATTCAAGAAATTGGGAAGTGGTTCCTCTAGCTCCAGCAGTCCTAGTCCCAGCGATACTGGAGTGTATTGCAGGACTTGCGGTGGGAGACACCTCACAGAGCAATGCCAGGGAGTATCTGGTAGTTGCCATATCTGCAGACAGCGAGGACACTTTGCTAGAGTTTGTCCCCAGAGAGGTCCTCGAAGATTTCAGGGGGCTGGACCATCTGGATATGGTGATCGAGGGACAGATCTAGGTCACACTGGGTAACATAGTAACAGGTACTATTCTTTACGATTATATTGCATATGTATTGATATATACTAATGCATTCTTTATGAGTATCTGTGACTGAGTTGCATGGAGATATGCATTATATGTTGGATCTGATTATACTGTAGTATTGATTTCTTGGTTGTTGAGGAATATGTTGATATCAGAGATCTCTGTGACATGTTATATACTACAGTGAGATGAACCCGGGATTGGGTTAGATTATGATGTACTTGTGATATATGATTTCGATTTCATTATTGACATGTAATGCTAAACAAGTACAGAAATATCGTAGAATGTGTTCCAGAAATGGTAAGATTAAGATCAGATCTAGTTGAGAAATGAGGATTCTAGATCCAGGATTCCTTAGATCATTGTACTGTTGACTCGATTAGCACAGAAAGAACAGATGGTATTCTTATGTGGTTGGTAGATATACTGAAATTGAGTCTAACAGTGACAGATTTGCCCGTAATGTATTAATTGACTGGTGTTTGCCTAGATAAGATTTAAGATGTGTGGATATCAGAAAAGTAGATTTCAGAATTGAATCGATACCAGATAATGGTTATAGACTAGAATTCAGTACAGAATGATATTGAAGATTAATAGAAGGGTACAGATTGCTAACTCTTAGATTCAGGGATATTCGGATGATTGTATGCTTGTTATATCTATGATATTTGATATGTTAGCAGCATCTGACTGGTTGAAATGAATATTTGAAGACTTTATTGAATATTCAGAGAATGGTGATTATTGTATACAGAAATGGGTCAGGTATGAATCATAATTGAAACGGATTGTATTCCGCATATGTAATATCTGCAGTGTGTATACCGAATTATTTGCACAGTTGAGACAGAAATCAGCGACTGTAAACGACACAGGTAACAGATATAGCAGAATTAGTAAGAATGTCAGAAAGTCAGAATTGCTGAGTTTTACATATTTTCTTATTCTCTTATTCCCTTATTATGTTATATCTGCTTGCGTATTGTGATTGATCTAATCAGTATTTGAGACATTTTATATTGTTTGGGAGCATATTTTATTTGCAGAGGAGGTATGGCAGATGATTTGGGCACTGTGAAGATTGATCAGTAGTCAGAATTATCAGTATTGCCAGAAATCGCTGTTTTATGAGTTTCTTAAACTCACTAGATCTGTATAGGTTGTGTGTATTTCGATAATCAGAACAGAGTTTCGATCAGAACAACCGATATGTGATTTGTGTTTGTATCAGATTGATTATCTTGTGATATCAGAATGTTTCAGAATTGTATAACAGAATTTGATATCTATAGTCAGAGCCAAATACCAGGTAGGTATTTCTTCTTTAATTTATATTATTAACTGATTGTTAGTACCGAATAGTTTGAATCAGCTATCACAAGTAGTGTCAGACATGCACAGTGATTGATTCAGTTTTCATTCGGATAGCAGACAGTGTTGCTATAAACAGATTAAATCAGTTATGACAGAAATTGTACTGCAATGTTAGCAGAAATTGTACAGATATGTCTGAATCGCTAACAGAAGAAGACAGAAAGATAGAAATCAGAAGATTAGTACAGATTTTGTATATTTCTGAATAGAAATGGGAGTACATTTCTATGGCTTCCGTAATGAAATTACCGCCATTTTAGATTATGATATGATATGATTATGATTGACAGATTTCTCAATCTATATCTATCGGTTGGTACCAGATTACATACAAACAGAACTAAATGACATAGGTCGATGTCAAAGAAATGTTCAGATAGAACAGAACATTTAAGTAGATTATATCAGATTGTGATTTTGATTGAGGTTGTATTTGTGATAGAAGATATCAGGAACTCTTTCACAGATTATCCACAGATTGACAGGTAGTCAGAGTGTATGATTCAGATACTGACAGATATTGGTAGAGTTTTAGTGCTGGATGTTAGCACTAGTTGTTATGATTTATTGTCACTATATGACTTATTGCATGACAATAGTTATCAAGACAGTTCAGAATGGACAGATTAAAGAAACCAACATCGGATGATGATGCTTGGTATTTGAAACTGAAGATTTCATATGTCCTTGATTGGGATTAACAGGTTTGATAACAACTGCTAGTATTGTTTTGTTATGAACTGGGATTGGTTTATACGGATGTTGTATAACCAACATGGCAAGATTGATTCTGTCAGAGTTAGTTTAAGAAGTATTAGAATAGTATACTTTATGAAGTTTTATTCCAGAATTGAAATCAGAGATTGATACAAGAAAGAGATTTCAGGATGGATTCATTAAGAGAGGAGTTTGGATGTTAAACTCTATTATACATTTCTTCTCTTATATTTGAATTATTTGCTTATGAGTTCGAGGACGAACTCAGATCTAAGAGGGGGAGAAATGTAATGCCCGAGATTTAACTACTGTAATCAGACGCTGATTAATTGTCAGAATTGTGATTAGCAAATATCACAGGGGCTAAATAAAACGTGAATCAGGAAGCCGGGCGTTGGTGCATAACAAGTCAAGATTTCGGACAGAACCTATGGCGCCCGAGCGGTAGAAAAGCACCGCTCGAGCGCCAATGAATCATAAATGGAGAATTTGGACAGAATGCCTGGCGCCCGAGCGGCAGAAAGTTACCGCTCGAGCGCCAGTGTGTAATCGCCGAGGCTTGGACAGAAGGCTCCGCGCTCGAGCGATAAAGATTGACCGCTCGAGCGCGAATCATGCAAAACGAGATTTCGCCACTTGCCTTCTTGCATGCATCGTATGTGTCTATATATATATATATGTATAATTCGAGATTTCTTCAGAAAGAAGAACGAAGGATTCGAGAAAGGTTCCGGAATAGGGTTGAAAATCCTTACGCCTTTTGTGAGAAATTCGTCCGCCTAATTTTGAATCCGACTTCAGTACTGTGTTCCTATCAACACAGGCTACAACTGGACGTAAGTTTTGTTACGTTTAGACATGTTTTGAAATTATGCTGTGGTCAGAATTGAATAGGATTCATATATGATGTTCTTGTCATGTTAGACATCATAGAATCGAAGTCAGAATAAGAAACATAGTGTTTATGGAATTGTTATGAATTTTAGAGTTGATTTGATTGAGATTGCTATCAGAATTATGCTGTTATTCATTTTAAAGTGTACAGATATTGAGGTTATAGATTGTACTGAGATTTATTAGGAATTCTGATATTATAATTGGGATGTTAAGACTGACGGGGTTACAAGACTGTATTGTTATACCGTCTAAACATCAGTGGGTACAGATTGATCAGATTCAGTATTGGTTTCTGTTATCTTGTGATAATCTTGATATGAATCAGATTGTAGATTATTCAGATATTGACCAGACAGATTGTGAATTGGATTACACATTGATACAGTGTATTGGTTATTGTCATTTCAGATCGGATATGGACAGACCTGGACTTCGAGACGTCTTCTTCATCAGATCAGGAAGACAAAGGTATAATTCATGTGATATTCGGGAAGAAACAACTCAATCGAGATCATCCTTGAGTTGCCCAATAAATCACATACTATATTCTTGTTTATGTTTTATCTTATTATGCTTGTTTACAGATTGTATATTCATGCATTAAGATAGGGCAGTCTGGAGATCAGGCAGACTACTAGATGTTCGGCGATATCTCAGCTCTGTGGAAGATCACCGCCCCTTTGTAGACGTGGATACAGATCAGGCCGAAGTCTAGGAATAAGACGTACAGCACCACGATTGGTTGGGTAGGTGACAGCCAGTGACGTCTTATTCACCCCGGGATCCCTAGAGTTATAGTTGAGTCGAGTCTAGACATGATTTGATTAGGACTGCATGCTCATATGGATGTGGCTCCTAGATCATGAGACCCATCATTATTACTTTCAGTTATGATAGCATGTTTGTATGATTTAGATTGTTTATATGCATGTTTAGCTGATTGGAAGTGCATGCTTGTTGCGATTAGATTTCATAGCTTATGAAATCTAATGTTTTGATTTTATTCGTGACAGCATGTTTCATGAATTATTTTATGTATATACATGTTTACCATGTTTTATACTGGGATTTATTTCTCACCGGAGTTATCCGGCTGTTGTCTTGTTTTGTATGTGTGTATGACAACAGGTGGGGCTGGATCAGGATCAAGATGATGATGAGAGAAGACGAGTGTAGCGTGGTGATTCCGGACTTACAGTAGACTTGGTTTTATTACTGGACTTTAGTAGTTGAACCTGAAATTAGCTTGTTGTACTTTAATACTGAAATGTATTTATACAGACATGTATAGTATTTAGATTCCATTACCTTCCGCAGTTATATCTTAAAACGAAAAATTTTTATACCCTGTTTTATCTTAATTGATAATTAAATCCCAAAGATGATTAGCGTCCGGGTCCCCACAGAAAACCAGCTGGCCGATATCTTCACGAAACCATTGGATTTTGAGAGATTCTCCAATCTTCAGAAATCTCTCAACCTGCGTACTATAAATCATTTGTTCAGTATTGTCATTGGTGTTGCCAACACCAGAGACAACATCTGTTTTGTGCATGTCTATTATTAGGATGTTAGGCATACTGCATATTCATGACCATCTTATTATTTGTGTAATGTCTGAACAGTGAAGGCAATTTCTGAAAGGTACTCTCTGATTTTTCATACTTCCAATCAAATGTCGAGGAGTAAATTATGCTCAATCCAAGGCATCGAGTAGTTGAGAATATTCATGGAAATCATGATCTTGTCTACTGTAAAAAAGTGACTTGGAAAATGCGAGCATAAGGAGAAAAATAGAAAAGAGGTAAATAAAAAAATTGTTTAGAAGAAAATGAAAAAAGCTACCTAGAGGAGTTCATTGAAGACCGTTCTTCTAGTGTGGGAGCTACCACTTCTAAGTAAAAATAGTAATGGAAAAAGCTACCTAGGGGAGTTCATTGAAGACCGTTCTTATAGTGTGGTAGCTTCCATTACTGAATCAAAATAAACTTTTATGGAAGTTTGAATAAAACTCAGTGGTGTTGTCAGGAGGTGTTGTCAACACCAATTTTAGACACTACAAAAATTTATACACTGCCTGACATTATTGATAATGCATAATATTGGAGGCATATGTAGGACATGAATATTGATTCTTGTTTCGTGGATTCTTCATCTACAGTGACATATCAGTGTTGACACATGACGGTTGATAAAAACCCTAATTGACCATGTTGAAAAGAAGTCACTTCTTATGGATATGAGGTGTACTCGATGTAGGGTTGTTTTGGCTGTTCTTTGAAATTTCTGTGACTCGAATTGTCTTTTACCGTTTGATGTGAGGGGTAAAATTTGTGATTAAGTAGGATATATTTCGAAAATGATAACTGTTGAGTCCAAAAAATTTTTACCGTTACTATGCAACGTTCCAAAATCAAAATATTTGTTACCATTGATGCGAGGGTTTTTATACCAAATCAATTGATTTTTGAACAATTTCATTTTGCCCTCTTCTCTCTAACTTCACAATATTGACTACTGCTCCACATTTCCTCCCTTATCTCTGACAATTGTTTTTCAAATTAATCGTTTAACACTCTATTTCTTGAAAAAATTAGCAGATAATCAATTTGATCCACAGGATATACGAAGTGAAATGGCGGCAAGTCACGGTGTTTCACCTCCGGAGACAACACCACCAACAACACCACCTTCTGAGAGCCCTCTTGAGAATCCATTACAGATAGTGGTTGTTGCCTCAAAACCTATCCCGTTGGAAGAAATTTCTCCTGGAGAACCAGGAAATCCTTGGGATGCAGACAATCCTCCGGATTACGAAGCGTATCGGCAGGTTTTTCCCCCACAACCTCCGATTTATCGACGGCATTCAAAACGGCAAGCAGTGTATAGCCCTAATTTCGATCAACAGAAGAAACCCAGAATGACCACCTATTTTACTCTCGATCCAGACTTTTCATCAGGAGATGACTCCAATGATGAAAACTTTGAGTTGATCGCTCAAAAGCGGCCTACTCTCTCAAAAAAGCCATCCGCTTCCACCTCTACCCCTGCAGCTCCACCTGAAAAATCTTCTGAACACCCTCAAGAGGTAGGTTTCTCATCCGAGGATGAACAATCGCTGGCTGATTTTCTTAACAGCCTACGAGAATCAAAGAAAAGATAAGAATCTGTTGATAAAGCTAGTGCTGCTTAACCTGAGTCACGAGAGAGGAACCCATCGGAAACTGAGTCTATGCCGGAAGCTGATAACTCTAAGGATGGCTCTGATCAAGGAGCTGGGTCTGAAGAAGATGTTGAGCCCGGTGTTGAGACAAGTGCTGATAGTACTGACTTGGAGGATTACAACCTTGCCTCATCTTTCTCCTCTAAGTTTTACCCTGAGACGGTTGTGGCTCAATGGTATATGTATGCTCACAGAGAGTTTATCGAGGAACGCAACATTGACTTGAACCATACGGGAAATATAACCTGACCACTTTTCTTCAGTCCCGAAGGTTGAGTACAACGGTAAATTATGTGCTGCCCTATGCGCGAAAACCAGTCCTGGAATTTTACTGCAATTTGGTCTCCAGTGTTGGGGATAAGAGGTATGCTAAGTTTGGGAGGGTGTTTGTTCGAGACACCATATATGATTTCTCTCCCTACACCATCAACGAGTTCTACAACACTCCTACTCCTGATACTGAGGATGCTCTCCCACACATTGATTATATTACCTCTGTTTTAACTGGGCGCCTTATCATTCAATTTCCAAGTCGCCCCAAGCGTTTTGCTGCCGCCAACCTGATGTCTTTTTACTCTATCCTCCACAAGACTGCCATCCGCAACTGGACTCTCTCATCCAACATTACTGTGGTTACGAGACCAAAGGCAGTTACTCTTTTGTCCATTGGGACTGGTCTCAACTTTAATTTTAGGCAGCTAGTATTCACCATTGTCCTTCAATTTGCAGAGGGTCGAATGAAATCGATGAAGCTCCTGTTTCCCTTCTTGATTTTAGCCATACTGGAATCTCAAGGCTTTGTTGTGGATGATGAGGATCAGTTGGTGGATATAGGAGATCCATTGAAAATTGCACCTGCTTACTTTAAAGGGAACATAATCGTAGAACTTCCTTGGTGTGCCACAGGTGCTGCCACAAGTACTGGCCTCACTGCTCCTTCATCTGCTCCCCCATCTACTGATGGTGTTGCTCCTGGTTTTGTCCCTAGTGTTGGCAACACTGCTCCTCCATTGTCCTCAGCTCCTGAAGACTGTATCTTATTAATCGTTCCTGAGGTTCATGCCCAAATTGCCTTTGGGCTTCAGCAAATTAAGTAGGCCGAGGAGGTGATTACCTATTTTAAGAATCGGATTGCTCATTATTGCTTATGCCTCGACGTGGGTGTGGTTTCTGCACAAAAATGGGGGAAATGGTACGGATGCACCGACACGGCCAAAAATGGGACAAGAGGCTAGTCCTTCAACTCGAGATGATGAGGAAGACACTACTGATGAGGAAAACATTGATGAACGAATTGATTAGGCCCATGAGTTTACTTTAACTTTTGTTTTGTGCCTATTTTCACTTATGCTTAGCTCTTCCTAATGCTCTGTTGTCTCATATATGTTGTTGAAGTAATGAACTCATATTTAAGCCTTGTCCTCTTATAAGAATATTTTGGTATGTGTTGTGCGTAAGTGCTGACAACACTGACCACAACACTCCTCTGTACTAACTCCTCAAATTCAAGGGGAGATGCAATTTACAACTCAGGGGGAGTTGTGATATAGTTGTCATTTTTGGAAGTTTTGTCCAAAAATGCAAAAAGAGAGAGATTGAAAAGAATATTTTAATTCCTAATTCAGTTGAGATTTTATTTTGATTTTGCACTTTTAGACTAAACTGGTAGATTTGCTTTCTTAGATATAGGGAATCTTATTATTAGGAATTATTTAGGAACCTATCTATAAGATATAGTTCAGTTACCTTTGATTAGAGTTTGATTCCTATTAAACTCTAGTTTCCTTGTTTATATGTGGGAATGATTTATGGATATCTAGGTCAAAAAGGGACTATATATAAGTGGGTCAATAATCAATAAAGGAGCAGAGTGAAGTAGGAAGATATTCTGACGGCTACAAGAGCTTTGCTAAAGGAGATTCGGTTTTTGAAGATTTGCAATAGGAGCAAGAGTGGCCCGCCTACCTTGTGACTGTGTTGCTGAATTGTATTGCCATCACTCAAGAACAACACTGAGGTAGAGTGTTGATCGAAGAGTGGTTTCGTTTGATTTTAAGCAACATGTTTTTGTTTTCATGAATCTAGTATTTACTTTGAGAGTTTGATGTAGGTTAATTCATTGGAGTGTCAAGGAATTTAGTTGTGTTACTTTCACTAGTATTGTTTAAGTTTAAACGATTTATATAATTTTCTAGTGAAATTTTTGCCATAAGGCGTCGCACAATTCGTTGTGCTTATGTAAAATTTAATCCAAGTGTTTATTTATCAAAGTTATATCTTAGTTAAATAATAAATTTCTGTTTCCGTGTTGTGTGCTGATGTTGTCAACACTCAGCACAACTCCCAATTTTGATATACTAGTTTTTAATATTTATTTCATGTTAATTTATGCGCAATAATTCTTTCACAAATAATAAAATTCTGTCGAGGTATATATTATTAATTTTTATAAAATAGGAACAAACTATAATTTTGGTTTAGTATGCTGGACACTTTGTAATTTTGGTCTTTCGTATTATCAATTTCATTTTTAATTATCTATTTTGTTTTTTTCCTTTTGATTTTAGTCATTTTTTCACTTGACGTCGATGTGACACAGACATATAGATTTTCAAAAATTAAAAAGATTTATACAAGACTAAAATTACCAAAATATAATTTATTTGAAGAGGTGACCACCTCTCCTGTCGATATTTATGTATCACAAATCTGTTCATAAGTTTCATCTTTCCGCTGCAAACTATATGAATTTTAATACAACCGTGGGTCCTAAATAAATTATATGTATGTTTCAGAAAATTATTTTAGAGTGGAGGATAGAATGTATAATTTGAAAAATAATTATTAATTTAAAATACCCTTTCTTTTGGTCTTTATCGATCTCAAAATAGGTTAAGACTTTGATTAAATACTTATATAGATTTCAACTAATTAATTATTTAGTCTGTTTACTATTTTACTTTTAGAACTTCTCTTAAACCGAAATTCTAAATGAAATACTATGTATACAAAAAAACATTAATGTTGATTTATTTATAACGACTCAGTTATTAGCTCGAGATATTTATTTTAAATTTAAGATTTTGATGTCAGATAAATTATAAGCATTGGTGTTTTTCACTATTTTTGGATCCCGATATATTGCAAATTTAATGGAAAACGTTTAAATGTTAAATAAATAACAATTGGAGTAGGTAAAAAAAAAAAAAAAAAAAACTTCCGACGCTTACACATTTTGCTCATATTCTAATTTTATTTAGTAACATAAGAATTTTATATGACTTAAGTATTATAGGTATTGTAACCATTACACATAGGAACGGCAAATTAAAATGAGAAAAGATCTCAATAAATTAGTTCTTCTTGATTTTTTACTTCGCCATCAAAATATTCGACGCCGCTAAATCAACTAACTCTTTTGTTTTTTCAAATGAAAATTCTAAGCTTCAAAGACCAAATAAAATGTAGTAGACGAATATTATCGGTAACGCGATCAACATTCGGAATATAACCCTACAATTTATCGATAAAATGAGTTAGAAAAATTAATAATCAGATCTTCCAAAATATAAATCGAACAAGTAATATGTAGTACTCAGCTTGTGCTAAGGATATCGTGGTGTACGCTATTCTCTTTGCAAAAACAAAGGGGACAATTCCTTGGGGTAGTGCATCCTGCCTATCACGTACAATACATAATATTTATGGGCAATGATATGTACATATAGATAGATTTTTTGATATGTTATCTATCAATCGTGTCCATCGGTGAGGTGATAGTTATCTATTAGACGTGAGAAACATATCAAAATTATACATCTAGTAAATTAGTCGTGGTGGGCACAAATGTAAATATGATTGATGAACAACATATATATATATATATATATATATATATATATATATATATATATATATATATATATATATATATATATA
Source organism: Primulina eburnea (assembly GCF_022965805.1). Classification (NCBI taxonomy): domain Eukaryota; kingdom Viridiplantae; phylum Streptophyta; class Magnoliopsida; order Lamiales; family Gesneriaceae; genus Primulina; species Primulina eburnea. The sequence goes on along the minus strand of NC_133111.1, from coordinate 37,163,223 downwards.
TTTGTATATGCCAAATATGACACCATATTCATTATTATTTTTTATTTAAAATTCTCTTAGTACTGTCAAATGTTCCTTTGAGCTTACTTGACGCCTCTTTGATGAATTTACTAGAAAAATAATGTTTTTATTTCAAAAAGAAAAATAAGTAATTTTTTGTTTTATTCTTTGTCGCAATTATTTATATTATAAAAAGGCTAGATTCAGGCGTCGACTGTCCAAAGGTAATAATTTAGTGAGATTCTACGTGAAAAGTTCATTTACCACGAGTCAAGAAATTATTAATATATATTGTTTAATAATTTCTTGACTCGTGGTAAATGAACTTTTCACGTAGAATATGGGGTTTTTACCCTCATAAGTGTATATCTATTCTATTTTATAATATATATATATATATATATATATATATATATATATATATATATATATATTATAAAAGGGGGTTTTTACCCTGTATATCTATTCTATTTTATTAACTATTTTATTAAAGTTGAGAGCATGATAGTAACCACCTAAGTAGGGATGTAATCGAGTCGAGCCGAGCTGAACTCTTGAATGTTTGAGCTTGGTTCGATTATAATCAAGTCGAGCTCGAATTTTATTGAACGAATATATGCATGGCTCACGAGCTTATTCAAGCCTTTATCGAGCCTAAACAAGCTTAATAAATATGAATTATACATTTAAATTTTCATTAAATTAATTAAAAAGTAAATTAAATTTATGGGAAAAAATATTATTCTTATTAAAATTTGTAAATTTATTATAATAAATAAATTTAATAGATTTTTCTATATATTTCATAAATAATATGCAAAATCAATAAATCAAATATCAAAATTATTATTTTTTCATCTAAAAGATTACTCATGAACTTACCAACGAACATGTTCACGAGCTAACGAGCCAAATACTGTAAAGCTTGAGTTTGGTTTGTTTATCTTAACGAGCCTCATTAAACGAGCTCAAACGAGCTTTTATCGAATCGAGTTTCGAATAGCTCACAAACGGTTTGGTTCGTTTACATCCCTACACCTAAGAAGGACACCAATTTTTTCTTTCAATTTTACGCTTGTATTATACTAATATTACACCTTTGTTTTTTGTTCTTTTTTTTAAAATTTCAACACACACTTTTGTTTTGTTTTTTTTTTTTTATTTCAACAATTCAAATATCAATTTAGTCCTTCAATAATTTGTCAAATTTCACTTTAATCAATCGATAATGATAAAAAAAGATTGTACACACGCATCGCGTGTGCAGAATAACTAGTATTCCGAGGGGAAAACGAGAACCTGGCAATGGCAACCCGCAAGAGGACGCCACGAAGGCCGATAGCAATGGAAGCAGCAGCAGCCATAACAGCTGGTCCTGTAAGGAATCTCACAGCCATTGAAAATTCTGCAACCCAGTTCCCACATGCTATGATCCGAGGTTGTAATGCCATGAATATCCTGCACTTACACATATATACCCATCATTTCTACAACAAAATTTGAAAGACTCTATTTTATCCACAATTAATTATAATTTTCGACATAATGTGTTAGGATGAAAAGCTCGACCAAAAATTATAATGTTAGCCACTTTGTAACTTTATTTTATTATACTTATTAGTTTTACAATTTCCCTACCATCAGCCATATCCCCAGCTGATACATGAATATTATCCGTTAAGATCTGACGTCACTCTTTTACGGCTCATCTAGCCGACCAGATCAAGCGGTGCAATGTCAGCAGCTTGACGGACGATAACTTTCCAAAAAATCACTCCTCTCATATCCGAGTAGGTGCGTGTCTATCTGCTGGTGCTGTCTCTTATCCTCTAGATATTAGTCTTACAATTTCTCGCTATATCCCCAGCAGATACAATATTATCTGGCAAGATCTGACGTCACTCTTTTACGGCTCACATAGCCTACCAGATCAAGAGGTACAACGTCAGCATCTTGACGGACGAGAACTTTCCAAAAAATCATTCCTCTCAGTATTACTCTCATGCTCTGATTCATGTACTCTTTAACTCAACTCACCAAAACTAAACATGGCCATGCCAATTCCTGCATCAGACAGTATCGAAATGGACTTTGCTATTATTGCAGGCATTTCATCATGCCGCCTGAAAAAGAAGTAACAAAAAATAAACTAAATTATCAAAAATCAAACTTGATTTTTAATCATATTCTAAAATAAACCCGAAAAATGGAGAATTAATTTTGAAAAAGTGTTGGGATTCCTTATGAGCTTTCTCCAAACCATGATCAAAATAAACCTTGTTATTACACTTGTTGGAGGCATTACTTTCACTTTCTTTTCTCCCACTTTTCATCTTCATTCGCTCTGTTTCTGAAGCTGAACTCATCCCTCTCCAGGTAATCTTCTTGGTCCTCTCGCTTATGGAGGTCGAAAACTATGTAGGCCGGCGAGTAGTCGATATGCAAGCTTTAGGCATATGCATATCGATGCATTATAGCATACAAGTGAATTGAATATGTGGAGACCTCCAATCTCAATACCTCAGTCCTAAAAAAAGCCAATATAGTTTTGTAATTCAACAAATGGTCGTGAAAACACAAGAAATGTCACTCGTCTTGTGTGGTATAAACTTATTCCAAGAGGTGGGTTCAATCATAGGCGATATATATCAAAGATCTGAAACTCCAAAATAGGTACTTTACTACTTTATCGATCAAAATAAGTATTTTTTCTAATTCCATTATCAGTGAGAAACATATTTTTTTCAAAAATTAGATGACGTGAATAAGTCATCTTAACGCGTTTTAAATTAAAAGACCAACAATTACTAAATTTATGGTGATCGCTCGAAGATATAATATTTTCTTGCATATTTGGAGTATTCAAATAGCCAAATTAAGCATCTGGAACTCCAAAAGAGGTACTTTGTATGTCAAAATAAATACTTAATCTTATTTCATGATGAGTGGTGAACGATGTTTTCTAAAAAAAATATATAAAATGACATGCATAAGTCATCATAATGATTTTTCATGAAAAGACCAATAATGACTGAATTTATGGTGATTACTCGAAAATATAGTATTTTCTTTTATATTTGGAGTATCCAAAGAGCGAAATCAAGTATCTGAAACCTCATAATATGTACTTTGAATGCCAAATAAGTATTTATCTTATTCCATAATAATTGAGAAACAATATTTTTTTAAAATTATATTTTAGATGGAGAAGACATGAAACAGGCTGATTAAAACCCCTAAGTAAAGAGTCTAAAGAGGTGGCTGCAATATTATTCGCAGAGCCAATCCTCTCAGATCTTTTAACAAAGAACGACATATAAATATTTTTAAATAGTTTTTAAAATTGTATAAAAAAAATTTAAATAGCTTTTAACATTATTTTAAAGTAACACATTTTAAAACACAGTTTTCTTCAAATGTTCTTCTTAGAACAACCCGCTTTGATACAAATTGAAGGATCGTTTGCTCAACATCTTTGGGATGCTTCAAACAAAATATTCTCCAATGAGATGCAATAGCTCATGTTCTAAGAATATTAACACCGATGAATTAAATCGAGTTTGGTTAAAAACCAAGCGGAAGAAACTCGAAATAATCTTTCGTGAAGAAGACTGTTAACTTAGAAAGCATTTTATCTTATGTAAACTGAATAACCGAAAGAAGACAGATTAGTTTTTGCATTCTTCAGCTCAGTTATGGTATCAACTGAACTGACAAAAACTCCAACTGATCAAAACAGTTTGAAAGCAATAGTTAATCAGTTAAATACACAAGATATGTTTGTGGATGTTCGGAGACTTCAACTGCTCCTACGTCAACCCTTCTACCGCCTCGGGTAGGATCCACTAGAAGACTTTGATTTATACAACTATATGTACAAACTCACTCAGCTAGGACTTAACCACTGCCTAAACTGAACTCCTAGACTTAGACTGAAGGCAGCACCTTCCAGTCAATACTTCTTTAATGTCTATGTGAGAAAAATACATACACAAGTTTAACGTCTTTGTGCAAGACTGTATTTGAGTGGTTGAGAGTGTTTGTGTGTGTGTGTGAACTGAACAACGATGTTCTCATACACTGAGGGAAACACGCTTCTAATCTAAGCCGATATATCTGTAAAGAGTTCCCTCGACTAAGCTGAATGCTTCTCTTAATCTGATATGACTTTGAAGCGTGTCCTTTTCTCTTTCTCTCTTCAGTTGGATATTTGAGTCTTCACTGATCTTCTCTTTATATAGGTGGGAAAACTGATCGTACAATGAGATTCTTTTATTGTATATGTTGCATTTGAATCAGCTTCTTGAACTTTGTGTCTCATCTTTTTGACTGCCTTTCTGAAGCGTTTTGTCTTTAATTCACTGATGCAACGTCCATTATTGTCATTTGACTGGATAATGGCTTTGTACCTTCACGGACAGCTGGATTCACTTGAAAGAATTTGTCTTCATCCATAACTGAAAGATTCTAACTGATGCTTCGAACTAGTCAGTTGAACTGATCTTTCAGTTGAGCTGGTGAAATCAGTTGACTCGTCAGTGGAACTGATTTCACACTCGTTCAGTTGGACTGATCAGCTGACTTTCTTCTTCAGTTAAACACTCCTTCGGCTGGCCAGACTTCTGAGGTTTTCCTGCTGAATCACCTAACAACTGGACAATCAGTTGGACTGCTCAATTGACGCAACCAGTTAGACTGATTCATTTTGTGCGATCAGTTGGGTCTTTGGTTTTGCGATGTAAACATCTCGTGAGTGATCCTAGATGCTGCACTAAGGTAGATCAATAGTAACACAATTAACAGTTTTGTTATAATCAAAATAAAGATTACGAACTTGAAAAGTTCCAACAAGGCACTTGCATTTCCGTGGTTAAAATAATATATTTATTCAAATTATAGCATGACAAAAATGTAAATTTGGGTTTGTAGTGAGTTTAAACTAAAATAATAACTTTGTCTGTACTGATTCTTAAAAAACATGATTATGTACTGAATTTTAATTCAAACATTGACACATAGATTTTTCACGAATTTACCGTATAAAAAGAGTGGTTATCATACTAATTATTTTAGAGAATATCAAAATATTTAATTTCATAAACTCATTAAAAACCGACCCAAATCACTATATATTTTATATAAAAAATATAAACAAAATTTTTCTTTTAAACCGAACCACTCTTTTGAATTAAAAATAATTTGATATAAATTATTTAATATTATTTAAACAAATTAAATAATAATTACAAATACAACCCGTTTACGTCTTTTACTAATTTTAAAATAACATTATCCGATACACAGTTTGTTTCTCTCTCAGTGAAGTGTATTACGTCGCCACCGCCACTGCTAGGGTTTCCATTTCCCTGGAAAATGCCGCCCCGTAGTAGAGATGATGATGATTACAAGTACATGAAAATTATTGATGCATCGTCTTCTATTAACCAGCGAGTCAGTCTCATCGGCATTGTCATCGAGACTACTCTCCCCAAGCGTACTAAAGGCACTGGTAAATCGAAGTTCTCCATGTTTTCCCCTTTACGATGGTAAAATATGGCAACCCATTTGAAAATATGTTTAAAAGTTGTTTCTTTTTTTGTTTGTTTTGGTGGGCGTGTTCAAGATTTATGTTGCTCAGTGAGGATTGTTGATGAAACGCAGCCGAAAACTCTTTCCATTATGTTTTATGCTGAAACTGTCGATAAGATTCCCCGGGTGGCGTCGAATGGTGATATAATCCTGGTTTCTCAAGTTACGGTAAATGGATTTCGCATCATCTTTTGCAAGTTTGGATTTTCTTTTTTCAGTTGCATTTGGAAATTATTTGGTGATTGTTTTATTTTTGTCCAGATAAGTACTCGGGGTTCTGAGGTTTATGCTATGTATAACAAGAAATTTTCTGCCTTTGCTTTATATGAAGGGAGAGATTTTGGTGAGAGAGAATTTGCGCCTTATCAATCTTCACGAAAATTTTCATTCAGAGAAGAAGACAGTAGGCTTATTAAGGGGATGAGGAAATGGTCGATGCATAATAAAATTGAAGGTAATAGTTATCTCTATATGATGCTTTCTACTGTTTGAATCATTTACTTTTCTTTTTCAATGTTTTGTAAGTATGTTATACAGTTTTACTATTTTTATGTTGTTTATTTTCCTTCACCTCGTCAAACATACATGTCTTGCCATCGCCCATGAGTTTGAGTTGCTTTCTGATTGTGTAATCAAAGTGACTTTGCGTGTCTTGTACTAATAACCCCCAAAAATTATACTTCGTGAAACATTTGGAAATTGGAATTTAACTTAACCTTATAGCCTTTGTTGGGTTTTTAATGTTATATAAATGTGTTTGCTAGGCTTGAATGATTTGATGTTGTTGAGGGAGATCAAGAAAGGTGAGCGTGTCAATCTGCTTTGTAAGGTATTTTGGTATCACAAGCTACTATCTTATGCATCACTAATAATGCTAACTTTTAGTAAATCTTTGCTTCTCATGGAAGAAGTACTGATACCATGTTTCGTTTTTTTGCTCCTCTGCTAGATTATGCATGTCCACAAAGTCAAGAAGGACAAGTGGATGCTTTTTCTTTGGGATGGAACAGATGCACCACCTGCTTGTATTGAAACCAAGTTAGTGATATGTTCTTATTTATCAGCAATACTAGTATATATAAATTCAGAACAAAAGATGAACCGTGGTTTCTCATTACCAAGTATTATTTACTCTCTTTTATATATCTGGACATTTGTTATTGGGTATGTGGAACTAGCAAACAACATCGTACTATTTCTCTAATCTGGGAGTAGTTGACTTTGAAATTCATAACTAGTTCACAGTTTTCCACATTGAGGATAAGTTGTCAAGCATTGAAATGAATGCAAGTCCTGGTGTTTTCACTAATATTTATTTTTAGGTGCTAAATTTGTGATTAGTTGTCTGGGTTAGACATCTGAAAAGTGAGTCATATTTACACTTTATTATCATCGATTTTACTTCATGTTGTTTAGTATTTTAAGGCATTCTCAACTACCTTCTCTCAGAGCAGATTAAGAAACAGAGCACGCATCAATTCACATAATATAAATTTAATACCAAACAATGAATTAAAAGCAACTAGACAAACATTTATATATAAAGAATGTGAATAAATTTTCACATAGGTGTTGCCCTGTTTGTAGCCTTAGTTAGTATAAAGAAAATTTGTGTGTACTTGCTAAAATAGGCACAATGTTCAATTTCATAAACATGAAACTACAACTAAAAGAAGGGAAAATAAAAAGTTTCTTTGTGACATTGAATTCCAAATTCCAATCATACCCAGATTCTGAGAAATGTGGTTTAGATAGAATTTCTTTCTGCTCATTCGTTACTGCCTGTTGTCCATGTTCTGGTGTAAGATTAGCTTTTTAGTTTTGTGTAATGGTTATGTTCTTGGTTATTTAAAACTATGCTCAAGAATGTTTCAAAAAAAAGGAATAACGCTTGAAAAAAATCAGTTTTAGTCCAAACATATGTTTCAACTTTCAAGCTCTAAATGTTAAAAGTCACACATGAGCGGCAGTCCAGTACTGGTAGCAAACAAATAGAATTAGTCGAGCTTAGTTGAAGTCATCTTATACGTTCCAAATTTGCCTATTCTCCAGTGGTATCAAATGGAAATCCAGAGCTATTCTGTTTCTACCATTTTTCTAGTTGTATTTGATCTGTTGCCAAAGCAACCTAGCTACTAATAAAACAGTCTTGGATAAAAACTTAGAGCAATTGTCCCAACAGGAACCCTTTTTTCGCCCAAAATCTTTATGGTGATTTGCTACTGCAGGCTAGAAGATGAGATGGAAAATCCACTTCCTCTACACTTGGAACCCTCTTCTTTATCTAGAGATATTTTATGTACATTTCCAACTGTCGGAACTGTCATGAGGATGATTGTCGATCAAAGTTACAAGATCAGTATCGATTTCATTCACAAACATAGATGGGTGAAATTTGTCAATATAAAATGTGAAGTTGTTGCAGGATTGTGGCAAGCTGTACTAATGCCTCTTTCTGCGCTTCGCATTTTGTCTGATGATGATGATCGTGTATTAGATTGCCTAAGGTGATTTTTGCTCAAAGTTTATTAATTTAAGTTATTAATGTGGTAGCATCTGAATCTCCGATAACTTGTCAATGATAATCATGATTCAGGACATATAACGAGCGTGTTCAATTGAAATGGGCATGCATGCCTTTTACAAGCTTTCCTTGGCCTTCTCACATAACAGGTTTTGTTTGGTTAGAGATGGGTCCTCTCCTTTTAGATTTTTGATGAAAACGACATGGTTTATTTTGTCCTCTTTATCTCCTGCATATGCAGAGACCGATCATCCCGATGTGCCTTTTGTGACTTTGATGAATGTCCTTACACATACAGAGGTTAGTGGTTCTTACTTTGATCATACCTTAGCAAAATTGTGTAAAGCAGACCAATTACTGACTGATGTCACCTTGCATGCTTCCAAGTTCCAAAAAAAGAGAACACGGATACATTTCGATCCACTCAATGATAGGAACTCTAAAATTTCTAGCGGATATCAACTTTGCTTTGAGAAGTTAGTTTATTGAAAATGTGTTTGAATCTGATATCTATGAAATACCAACTAGAGAAGTGGTCACACTTCCAGATGTGTTTAATAGCTTAGATATATCTGATCCCTGTAGGTTCCAATCACGAGCCCCTTAATTGCAGGTGACGTATAAATTTAAATGTGTAGTTCGGGTGGTTGCAATATTCCCATGGAGGGCTGATGACTTCCGCTCCCCTTGTGGTGTTTATCGGATTAGGTTGACACTAGAGGACCCTACTGCAAGAATCCATGCTTTTCTTTATGCAGAGGATGGGGTAAGAATGTCCAGTAATAACGGCAATTAAGTATTTTCCTTTGGAACAACTCCCATGTCATCTCTAATGTGCAGATTAAATTCTTTGGAAATGACTTCTCTGCCGATATATTGGCAAGGAAACGAAACATGTTGCTTGGAATTGGTGAAGGTGATGACTGCGAGAGTTCTTCAAAAAATGACTCCAGAAAGCCACCGTGGGTAGAGTGTTGCTTGAAATCTTATTATCTTGACAAAAATAATGCCTGGGGAAGTAGGAATTATCGGATCTTTGGCACAACATTAGTTGGCTAAGCATCCCATGTCTTTCTTGTTGTTTCCATTGTATTTATGCAATGTTAGTTCGTAAATAGATGTATTGTGCCCAACTATTTGAAAACGTAGCCTTTTGACATTGATTGTACTTTGTAAAGTGACATAATTCTCGTGTTTATGGCTTTAGGTTGACTTGTGAATTTATGTGAAACACCGTTATTTCTCACGATTTCAAATAAAAAGACAAATCAAGCAGCCAAACAGTTGAGTCGACAAGTACTCTCTCAATGTATAGAGCTCGATTACGCCTCAAGTTTTTTACTCGAGAAAAGGAACACGCTTTTGGATGCAATCAATTCGGAAGAAAGCCCAAACATTTAGTCTCAAAGGTTTTTTTGTCGTGTTAATATAATAACCATAAGATGATGCAACCTTTGTTGTGCTTGAGGATATATTACAAGAGTACAATAAAATACAACAGAGAATCGGTAGAAGTTAATTAAAGGAACTGTTGCCAGCCTTCCCAAAGTAATAAATATTGATAAAACTGCCGAGGAAGATGAAGAAACCAACTTGGGGAGAGACGGTTTGCCCCATACAGCATGATTTAATATGCTTTTCCAGCTGAGCCAAAGAGTTGCATTTTCTCGGCAATCACAACTTTCATCGCTTCCTTCGCTGCCGCCATGACGTTGATGAGGTCCTTCTTGGGGTCGGTTAACGAGTCCATGTAAGCCTTTCGAACCTCGGTATTCACGTTGAATTTCCTTACACCCCGCTTTATACATTCCTATTTTCACAATAGTCAAGCAGTTCTCAACACACTGGCACAGTTCAGTGTTCACATACATAAAAATTGAAAAAATAACTCGATGCTCCAGTTATACACTAAATCAAATTTTATTACCTCAATTATATCCTTTGGCAAGCCAGAGGCTCCATGAAGAACAATGTGAACACCTTTTTTTGAACACAAATCATATAGATCCTGGGAAATAGCAAAACCGTATTTACATCCTTGGATAAAATAATGATGAAAATAACAAAAGGTAAAAGCATAAGTCAGAGATATTTTACTAAGGATTTCAATTATGTGTGGCCACTCCTCAAAAATCAAGTTGTGAAAAAAACTTCACAACAGTGAAAGGCGAACAATGACTTATAAAAAATGCAACGGTTGGCTTACCATATGAATTTTGGCTGGTAGACTACAGAGCAGATAATGGGCAATTGGTTTTTGAGAAAAAAATTCAACATACACAATAAGTTGTTATATCATATATGTCGGCCAGAAAAAAAAACATAAATATTGCAAGTGTACTAGAAAATAGTAGTCCAAATATACACTTAACCTTTAACAAATCAAGTCTAAGTTTTGGGCCACTTGTAGGGTATTTTCCATGAACATTTCCAATGCAAACAGCCAGAGCATCTATACCCGTCGTATCAATGAATTCCTTAGCCTGATATTCATAACAAGAACAACAGTTTTGTAAACATGGTACCATTAAACGCCATTTCACAGTCTATAGTTAGAAGCTCGTCCGTCCTTATCATTGTTTCTAATGAGCACGGAATGAGGAAGAGACAGAACCTGGTCAACATCAGTAAGTCTAGCTTCATAATCTTTTATTGTCAAATCATCTTCAGTTCCTGACAATCTTCCCAACTCAGCTTCCACCATTAAATTTTTTTTATGCGCTAAATCTGAAATATACTTGGTGTATGAAGTATTTTCCTTGAAGGAAAGGTGAGAGCCATCGACCATAACCGAGTCAATTTCCTGGTGTTATTGGATTTTCAGAAAACAAAAAGGACATTAATGACCACATGGTATGGGGATATAAGAAAATTTGGCAAACTGGGAGAGGAGTGGGGAATGATGCTCGGGAAGTTGAGAGGAAGCTTTACCAGTTCAAGAACTCCCAGCAATTCTTGCTTGGAACTTCCATGGTCAAAGTGAACGGTTATAGGAATCTGTAAATTGAAAATCACCAATTTGCTAATTGAATATCAAAGAATTCAAACTTAACATCAATAAAACTCCAAGTGTTGTTCCACATATTCCAGATAAATAACCCACCCTCACAATACTTATTCGACAAGAGATGGATATCAATAATTGATCTATAGAAACAGATATTTACAGCATATTATGGCACAACTGGAAATATACGGCTGCAGAATCCACAGAAAAAATAGCTATAGTTCCCAAAACACGAACAATTTATTGATTTAGGAAATAAATAAATAATTCAGATGCTTTGGAAGAAGTAAAATTGACTGCAGCTGCATAACTGGTGATATAGTGGGCTGAGCTTTAGAACAAAAGAAGAAAAGGAAATAATCTGCAATAGTATATTGGACTAACAACGATGTAGAAGGGCCTCTTCAATCAACTGATTAATTTAGAGGCGTATTTGTTTCTGAAGATCCTGTTAAAAAATTCTACAATTTTTTTGGAGAGCAACAATGCCTAAAACACAACGCATTTTTCATCTTCCATCCACTGTTGTTTGACAGAATTGTGTTTTAAATACTAAAAATGACACTTACACTTGCTTGTTCGGCAGCAGCTATACAACAAGCAACCAATGGAGCTCCTCCATGCTTCAAGGCACTTGGATGGATCTGAAAAATAAAATATGAATCTAAGATATTTCGATCATACAAGAATTTTAATTTGTTGTACTTCTTCTCAGATGACAGCTATCTGCAAATATAGACCGAACACAAGACATGATTCATGACATTCATGCGATTCATCTGATCATCGGCTATTAATAATAGCGAATTACATTAGCTGGGATGTGGGAGGAAGATTAATACAACTTTTGGCCTATAAATTTATGTATTAAACAAACTGTAACTTTGTTTTGAATCAATAGGGTGTAAGAGCAGATTCCAGATTCAACTTGAGAGAAGTATTAATGTTACCGAATAATATGTTTTGGGACAAGGTTTGATATACTTAAGATTCTAATATATATTTGTATCTAGTTAGTTATGATTTCCTCTCATATTTATTTGAAGATATTTTAAACCATATAAAGAGGTACTATTGAATTCCAAACCAATAAGATTAATAAGAGTTTGGGCATTTCGGTCATTATCTGATGGATCATGCCTGAACCACTTAAAATATATCTCACACTATATTTCTGCGTTTTGAAATCAATGGAGGCAAGTGTCGTGCCGTAAAAGATGGTTGGTGACTTCAAAGCATGTCATGTGTAGCTCAAGGTACTTATACTCTTCTATGCTCATGGTAAATGGAAAATTAGGATTTGAAAAAAAATCTAAGTCCATAATAGTTAAAAACACAAGAATCTTTCAAGATCATTAAAGAAAAAAACTATGGGAATCTGTGTTCAGCAAATCAAACAAACTTTTGGGCACAATAGTGATTGTATGAACGGAGATATAGCAAAAGTAAATAGAAATCGCAAAATTTTAAATTCTAAAATTTGAAATCTCGAATTATAAAGGTTGTCGCCAATTCAAACCTGCAAAATAGCAGGACTTCGTTGTTCCTCTGCTGCAGCAACAACTGCCTCAACTCCCTCCATATTGTAGACATTAAAGGCTCCAACAGCATATCCACCCATTTCTGCATTCTTTATTACACACCAGCTAGTCGGCATCTGAATGAAAGCCAATTAGAACTACAGTAGCTAAATAAATCTTACAAGAAGAAGTTCCTTAGTTGAGAGTCTTCCCGGATGCGACCAACGACTTACTACTTCAGCTACAGCTTTACTGTCACCAACATTTCCTAGAAAATGCAATTATTATAGGATAACAATATAAAATTCAATGTCCAATATGAACCGATGATGAGATGTCTAATTTCCCACATTACCTGGGAAAACAATGTATGGAACGCCTGGATGTCTGCTTTCAGGACCTAGCTGCCATAAGGGTACACCTGCCAGAGCTTGACCAACAATTTTGGCTCGTTTTGCTTCTAGAGCTTTTGTCGCAAGGTCTGAAGAAGTAATTCCACCCTATGATATGAATGCTTTTAATTAACAACATTCATGGCTAACATTCTGGTGTCTCAATCTATCTATATATCTTAAAGAAGAACACTAAGAGTAGAGCGAAAACAAGGTTTCCACAAACTTGTGGGTATAGAAAATTAATGTCAATATACGAGTATATTCTGGTGTCTCAATCTATCTATATATCGTTATGGTTGTATTAATGTTTAAGACTGCTGTTATTGTTTTGTTTTCGTTTGGGTTGCAAGATAATTAAGTATTTGGTTTCCGCTGTTTAATTGTTGTTATTAAGTTTAATGTTGCATATTTATTAGTCTGTTTAGTAGTGGCTCAGGTAAGGGCGCTACATTCACAAAGTCTTTGAGAAGCCAAGGCTACTATCAAAGACAATATGATCATACTCTCTTCAAAAAGGTCCAATATTTTTTTTTTTATAAGAAACATTTATTTATTATAATAGAATTAGAGTTTACAAAACAAGTGGATGAGCGGTGCACAAAACAAAAGAGTGATTAATTCATCTCTAACTCTATGAACAAATAATTGTCTATGTTGATGATATGATATTGACATGTGATGATATAGAAGCGATAAACAGGTTAAAGAAGAGCTTGGCAAGATAGTTTGAGAAGAAGGACTGTTGAAGTATTTCCCTGGAAAGAAGGTAGCAAGGTTCAAAAGAAGAATCACAGTGTCCCAAAGAAATATATTTTGGATCTCCTGAAGGAGACATGGATGAGTGGGTGCAAAACCATTAGATACTCCTACAGAATCCAATGTGAAGCTAGGAGAAATTAATAATGGCACTGCAGTGGATACATGAAAATATCAAAGATTGGTTGGAAGATTGATTTATATGTCTCACACACGTCCTGACATTGCCTTCGCATTAAGTATGATGAGCCAATTTATGCACTCACTGTGTGCAATACACCTTGAAGCTGTACATTGAATTCTGAGATATCTAAAGAAAACTCCAGGGAAGGGACTGCTCTTGGAAAAAATAAGAAACGAGAAGTTGAAGTGTATACAGATGCTGATTGGGCAGGATTAGTCACGGATTGAAGATTAACCTCCGGTTATTGTACATTTGTGTGGGGCAACTTGGTAACATGGAGAAGCAAAAATCAAGGACTAGTTGCAAGAAACAGTGCGGAGACAGAATTCAGGTCCATGGCAAAAGAAGTGTGCGAAGTATCGGGGATTAAACGAGTCATGGAAGATCTAAAAATGACTGACTTTTCCCATCAAGTTCTACTGTGACAACAAGGCAACCATTAGCATTGTTCAGAATCCAGTTTTTCGTGAGAGAACTAAGCATATCGAAATTGACAAGCATTTCATGAAAGAGAAGCTTGAAGACGGAGTTATCTGTATTCCATTTGTTCCATGCTTAGATATCCTAACTAAAGGCTTATTAAAACAAACCTTTGAAGAACAAGTGAGCAAGTTGGGGATGGTGCATATCTTCACCAACTTAAGGGGGGGTGTCAAATGGTTAGGATTTGATAGACTTTATTTTAAATTAGGATCTTGTATTATTGGTAATTTGGTATAAAAGGATATTTAACCCTTTTGATCTATATAAAGTGTACCAATCAATGATTTTAATGAATTCGCAATAAAATAATATTTTCTCCTTGAAATCTGCCATGTTTTTCAGCAAAAGTATTTTAGGAAAATGAAAGCAAATACAGATCCTTCATAAAAGAAATACCTTTGCAAGGATGAAACGAGGTCTTGTAGTTATCTGCCGCACTATTTCCACTAGGGCGGAGCTGACTTTAGAATTGATCTCTAAACTTTCGGAAGCAGCTGCATGCACAATGAGGTTTGATAGATCACTTTATGGCATATGGAATATAGGAATTTGACGTGGTGATATGATAAAATAGAACTAACTCACTTTTTCCGACAAGAAGCTGCCGGCTAGTCATTAGAAGAGTATCTTTGCCACTTCTAAGGTAAACATCAGCAACCGCAGCTGTGCGATTGATCTCTTCCTCCCTTTCATTTGAAGATTTCACGGAAACTTTTTCAACAGAAACCTGTGTTGGCAATGAACAATACAAGGAAAAATTCAGGAGTAAATGTTGGACTTCCTCTCCTTTCGTTCACTTTATTATTTGAAACTTCTCTTTCTCAACAAGCATCAAAAATAGTTTTCAAATGAAGAACATCTAAAAACCTCGATCTGTTTCAAGGCCTGAAGCCTTTGCAACAGCAGCTCTTCGACCTGTAGATTAGGGAATTTTGCTTATGTTGGAAACTCGAGGTTAATAATCAAACTAACAGGCTAATATAGCAACATTAACCTGTTTTGTCGTTTTGGGAACGTAGGAGCCAACAATGATAAGTCCACCAGTCCTCTGTGTGGATATTCCAAGATCACCAGGCAATAATGGGTCTTTTGGAATGATTCCAAGACGAGCAGAAACAAAACTAGCAGCAGTCCGGCATAAGAAGCTCTTACCCAGTAGTTCAGCCTATAAAAGGGACGCAGGTTTGTGAAAAAATGCCTTTCAATTTGTTGTGACTACAGCTGCACGTGAAAGAGCTAGCAGTTCACACAGAAAAATATCAACCTGAATCATTCCTGCCGCAAATACAGCCATGTCTCTATCACTAGCAGCATTTACTATGCATGTAGATCCCTGTTTCATCCAAAATACAACTCAAGGCTTCAGAATACAAATCTGAAGAAACCAGGAGAGAGATTTCACAAGGATAGATTGGACAAATGTTTCTTGACCAACTAAACATCAGATACATTAATAGTAAAAATATCAACAATAAGAATAATGTTGCATAAAGCACTAAAAATATGCCTTGCCAGACAATAAACAGGTTTTTGGACCTTAAAGCTCAGTGGAATCCAGGACACAAAAAGCTGAACATTTTACTATGTCATAGCCTGAAGGGAACTTTCTCGAATGAGGGACGGTGAAAAGAGACTGCAGAATCTAGCAACTACCTTTGTACCAAAAATTACAGTTGGTGGCGATGATACAAGTCATATTTTAAACTATTTGTGTGATACAAACATCTCATCCAATTAGTGCATAAATTTATGAGTCCTAGAATCAAATATGTCACATTGACTTTAATACCAAGAATAAGCCTGAAAGATAAGACTACAAGAGGTTTTGAAACACCTGTAGGCCAGCAGGGAATGAATCATACCATGATCATTCCTTAATTGGATTGCAACCATAACGTGCCATCTCTTTGGTTAACTCAAAATGTGATTCTCCAAGATACAAAGTTTCATTTTCTTTTGTGTTCTAGATAAAAAAGTTTTCTCTTTTTTGTCCTGATTCTAATAATTTACAAGATTGTTGATGAATCAAATGGCACTGAAAACAATCTCAAGTACATTGATACAATCAGATCTCTACTCTTCCATGGAAAACGTCCGGGAATTCATTTTAAAAGGTGCAAAATACTTTTAATAGAGAAGTAAAGCTCCCATAAACTTGTGGTTGGTTTTTTTTACGATGATATTTTATAGGGAAAGGGATATAAAATTAAAATTGCTTGCATTATTTAGAAAATAAAATCCTCAACCATTCTTAGCCAAAATTACATGGTTTCACTTGTTTGACTTCATCCAGCCGACATTATTTGTTGGAGAAGAAAGTAGAGGGGCGACTAAAAACTAGATAAGACATCACCACATCAACCTTCCTTACTCCCTCTCATACACAGGCACATGCACTCTTGTTTGATCATGGTTGCTAATGTTTACACTTATATCTGCATGCATATAAATTATATTGGAACAAAACATCTCCATAACTTTATCTCTTGATCCCCCAATATATGGCACAATAATATTTTCTAAGAATTTCATTGCGTGTTCAACTTTATAGCGGTTCCAGGTATCTACTGAAACCTAACCTAGCCAAACTTAAGACATTAAATTTGTTCGACTTTATAGCGGTTCCCGGTATCTACTGAGACCCAAACTCAAGATACTAGCTTGAGCTTGACATGGATGATTTGAAAGATTCAATTAGTAGAAAACAAAAAAAGAATTAATAATAGTACTTTGTCTACAGATCTTATCAATATGCCTCACAATTTGTACCTTCTTTAAACTGCAGAGATATTCACAAACAGCTTCAGGCCCTCCTTTTCTCAATAATTGGATAGAAATGGATGCGACACTGTCTGCTGGTATGCGACCCCCTGTTTTCTCCTCCACCCACTGGAATACCCAACTAATATGTACTTAAACTGTGCTTCATGTAATGTATTGGGGTATTTTGAGTCAGGGACGTTAAAAAATCACACCTCTCGTAGATTTGAAGATTTGTAGCCAAATGAGGAATCTTTAGCAAACTCTGTTTCACCTGCAGGGATGAGCCTGTAGACACTATGCTTCTTAACTCATTCTAATAAGTGGATATTATGTGCCCGAAGAGACGGAATAATACCTGTCAGAGTCTGCAACATAGTGTATGTCCCCGATAGTATAACGACCTCCTTGAAGAAAGAAGGGACAAATTATCCACGCATCCATCTCACCAATTACAGAAACAGCCGCATCTGCTTCCTATACATATGGAAGGAGTTCATCAAGCTGAAAGCATGTCAAGATTTAAATGTTTAACAGTAAAGGCAATTCGTATGTTCTATGCCCTTGCCTGTGGGAAATGTCCTCTTAATGTAGAATCCCCCCTCAGGACGACAGTGTAGTCAGTTTTGTCCACCATCTTTGCAGCAGTAGACAGATTGCTACAGATCTCCACTATTAGTCTACGGGCCTATATCGAGAAGAGCTTTATTATAACTACGTAAGTCATAGAGAAAAACTAGCTTCTGGAATATAACAAACCTCTTTTTTTAAGTTGGAAAAGGAAATCATCAATGAAAATAGTGCCGCTATTTTACCTTCTCAGGGCTCAATGACCGCGAATTTGTCAAAATGAAAAAACACTTAGGCTTCTTATCGAACTGTTCGACAAGTGACTCGATACTCCTGAAAACAAAGCAAAATGTCAATAGCACATTACTGGAAGAAGAATTATAGATTAAGTATCAAGCACCAAATCTAAATACCATTAGGTAAATCATTCAGTTGACCTCAAGATCTGATTAGCATGTTTAAGATGATAGAAAAGGGATTTGACAAACTTAAATTTATATGTTTAATTTTATGAAAAACAAATTAAATATACAGACCTTTTATGATTATGCGCTCATATTATTCAAAACTAAGTTTTATTTTCTGTTTTCCTCTTTTATCGGCGATCTGAATCATACTTTGGCACGATGATACTATCCGTGGAGATAATAGATCTAAAATGTATGTAGGGATACATCATTGTAGCATATGAGCACAACAGTTGTGACACTAACTAGAACAACAAAAACATGGCCAAAAAAATTAGTTTTCTGCCTCAAAGAGATACAAATCATTGAGCTATCAAACAAAAAATTTCTCTTCATTTCTAATTAATTTTATGCCTCCTTTTTTTGCCTCGTCATATATATTTTACTGTGAGTGAGTCAACCGTTCAATTATCGAACAAATCTTAAAAAAACAAGATATATGCACGTTCTATGTCATAAACAGGTGCATCATCTGAAGTTTTCAATTCCCGTAAAGTAGGGACATCATGGCAAATCATATTTAAATTCATTTGGACGAGCACTTTAAATTATGTAGGCAATATCATCAAGGAAACAGCCTTGCTTCCTAATAGATCCCATAAAAAAAAGCCAATTCTTTGTGTTCAAGTCCATTCTCTTTAAAAGCAATTGTAAAAGACTTCTTTCTCCTCCATCGAAGTTCACCTCCTATTCCAATATGAGGAAACAACCATTTTCAACATCAACAACTTGTTCAACCAAGAATTTAACTGGGCCTTCATCATTATTTTGGAGAAACAAAACATACTTAATTGATTGAGTGACTTACCATTCCGTCAATACCTCGATGTCATGAACGGTTTGAGTTCCAGTTGGATCGTCATCCAAAACAACCAATGTTTTCAGATTTTTCTGGGCAAGGTTAAGTATATTCTCAACAGGATCAGTGGGCCATTCGGATGGTAGGGCTTGAAGGACATATTCTTTACTTAGAACATGAGGCTTTCCTTCAACTTTGACTCCCGTAATTATCTCATAAACCTATTAAATTTAACAGTTTACAAAAAGGAAACAAAAATTCCATTGATATTGCTGTATGTATTCCTGTAACCACAAGATATTCATATATTTTAACATCTAACTCATCTCTGTATTTGGAAACAATCAACAAAGTAACATTTGAAGAAGAGACAGCAGAAGCATGAACCTTCACTACGCCTGCATCATCAATTCGGCCCCATCCAGCAGCAGAACCTGCACCAGGAAACATTCCGGGTCACCTTGAATTAGAAACTTTGAAGCCAGACAATAAACTTTTACCACCAGGAACTATCCATTTCATCATACAAAATTCACAAGGAAAGACAGCTTTTGAAAGTTAGTTCCCAGCCATTAGTTGCGTGATCCACCTTTATTGAATTCAAAATTCACTTGGTCAAATTTGCGGGCCTTAGCCATTTGTTGCAGATTAGACAAATTCTTATTCATGGGAGGATGGGTGGAAATATACCCATTTTATAGACAAACAGTTCTACCACGAATTATTTTGAAATTTGAATCACTATCCATTATTCTGGATACTGAAAAGTGTAAATGGGGGCCCCTCCTTTTAGATTTGAGAATGTTTGGCTGAAGCACAAGAATTTCAAACCATTATTTTTGTCATGGTGGAATAATGCAGATTTTCAAAGATTGGAGGGGTACAAATTTATGAGAAACTCAAATCTATTAAATGTGATATTCGAAGATGGAATGATGAGGTTTTCAGGGTAGTTGAGGTGAGAGAGGCTGAAATGATAGAAAAAATTAAAAGGCTGGATGAGTTGGAGAGTGAGGAGCGGGGATCTGAGGAGATAGCAACCGAAAGGAAGGAAGCAAAATGGGTGTTAAAAAAAATGGTGCGTCGAAGGAATCAGATGAGCAATCAAAAAGCGAAGGTCAAATGGGTTAAGGAAGGGGATTGCAATACAAAGTTCTTTCATTCTCTATTGAATCAATGGAAGAGTAAGGCTACCATCAATAAATTGGAATGGGATAACGGGTCGGTTACCGTTGATGAGGTCAAATAGTATCAATCATAGTTAAAATTTTCGAAGAGTTGTACAATAAAACAGAGACTAGAGAATGGGGTATTGAAGGAATAAAGTGGTGCCCCATTGATAGTGAGCTCAGTCTAGAGCTTGAGGAACCCTTCTTAGAAGATGAGGTCAAGAAGACAATGTTTGAGTGTGATGGTTGTAAGGCCGGGACCGGATAGATTTACCTTGGCGTTTTTTCAGGATTGTTAGGATATTGTTAAAGAGATATAATAAAGATCTTCAGTGAGTTTTTTGAAGGGGGTATATAAATGGAATTACCAATGAAACATACATCTGTTTGATCCCAAAGAAACAAGATTCAATCAAGGTTAAAGACTTTAGACCTATTAGTCTTACACTAGTCTGTATTAGATAATAGCTAAAGTGTTATCTGCAAGGCTGAAGAAAGTTGTCATACACAATATTAGAATCTCATAATGCATTCATTGAGGGGAAACAAATGCTTGATTGTTGTCTTATTGCGAATAAAATAGTGGAAGAAGGGAGATAGAAGAGGAAGAAATGATGGGTTTTGAAGGTTGATTTTGAAAAAGCATATGATAACGTGGATTGGCATTTCCTGGATTTTGTATTGAAGAAGAAAGAGTTCGGTGAGAGATGGAGAAGGTCGATCAAGGGTTGTGTCTCGAATGTGACACATTCTCGATTATGATTAATGGGAGGCCAAGGGGTAAATTTCAAGCACAGAGAGGGCTTAGACAAAGGGATCCTTTGTCACATTTTTGTTTAATATGGTTGTGGACGTGTTGGGGAGGCTGATTGATAAAAAGAGCGGGGTAGAGGTAATGTAGAGATAACTCATATTCAGTTTCTGGATGACACACTTTTCTTTGTCAAGAAGGAGAATCATGTCAGATTTTTTGTGGAAGTTGTGAGGACGTTTTGTAAAATGTCAAGGTTAAAAAAAATTGGAAAAAGAGGGCTTTGTTGGGTCTCCAGTGTGAAGAAGAACTTGAAGAGTTAGCTCAGTAAATTGGGTGTGGACAAAGAAATGGCCAATTAAGTATTTGGGATGTCTTTAGGAGGAAATCCATTAAAAATCTCGTTTTGGGAACCGATTCTGACTAACTTGTCAAAGAAGTTGGCAAGTTGGAAGAAATCATTCCTATCAGGAGGGAGAAGGGCTAACGCTGATTTATTACATGTCTCCTTTTAGGGTACCAAAAGGCATAGCGGAGGCGATAGAAATATTGAGAGGGACTTTCTATGGGATGGAGCTGATGGTGAATCACATGGTTATCTGGTTGCCTGAGAGCAAGTGTGCAATCCAAAAATAGAGGGTGGGTTGAGTATTGGGAATATTTGTTTGGGGAATAAGGCATGTTGGGGAAATAACGTGGATGTTTTATGCAGAAGAAGGGACGTTGTGGAAAAATCTTATACGGGTTACAAGATAATGGATGAGATGCGGGTTTAGCAAAAAACGAGACGTTCAGATGCTCGTGGAAGTTTATTTCTAGAACTTACCCGACTTTTCATCAATTAGTGAGGATGGTGGTTCAAGGAGGTACCAAGGTTAGGTTTTAGGAGGATAGGTGGAGGTGGGGGGCGATTCTTCCTTTCGGGATCCTTATCCGTGTTTATTTCAGTTTTCTTCAGTTCATAATATGTTCATATCTCATTTGCGTTATTTGATAATTCTCCTCTTCCTCTTCCCGGGACTTGTATTTTCAGAGGGTTTTGAGGGATGAGGAGTTGTATTTGAGTGCGCTATTAGGAGAGTTAGATAAAATCGGGTTGATTGAAGGGGTAGATGATGTTCGTGTATGGGGCGGGGATCCGTCAGGTCTTTTAGTCAAATCCTTCTTTGATTATTTTTTCCGAGCAGTAGATTTCCCAATTTTTCATTTGACAAAGTTATATGGAAAGCTCCAGTTCCAACAATGATTCAAGTATTGTGAACGGTTCTAGGTAAGTTGCCGACTTCGGAAATGATGCAAAAGAGCTTGCCCATGTGTGGTCTGTGCCCAAATTGGTATGTATTATATCGAAATGACAGGGAGACATATGATCATATGTTGATTCATTGTACATTCACGAGTGAGTTGTGGGCGAGAGCTTTAGAAGAATTGAGATTGGTTTGGGCGACGCCTAAATCAACAGAAGATTTATTCGATAAAGATCTTAGACAGTTTTGGCAAGAGAGACGAAAAATTTTGGAAAGTGTTGGTTCATGACATATGTTGATCTGTGTGGATAGAGACAAATAGAAAATTTTTGACAACGTTGAAGATACGAAGGAAGAGTGCTGAAAAAAGATCAAAATCAAAATATCTACTTGGATTGGATCTCATGTAGACTTTCAAAATGTCTCAATATCAGATTTATTGAGATTGGGCTCTTGTGTATTATCCATAAGACCAAGGTCTTGCCTAGTTTTTTGTCGTGTGTGGATTACTAATCCGTTTATTGTAAATAAAAGCTATTAAGTATTTAGTAAAATACCGTTTCTTATAAAAAAAAAAATATTTCATAGTAACATATGAACGTAAATTGATGATTTCTAGGTTGAAAATAAACCATTGACTTGTCGGAAAACTTATATATTTGACTTTTCACTACATCCGTTGTTTCATTTGCTGCAAGAGTTGCAAGCCAATTTCTGCATAAGCCTAAGATTGGCTTGTTAATATAAAAAAAAACTCTCCCAGAAATGGCTTATTTCATAGAGAAAAAGACATTTAAATGTGAAAGTATATTAGTCTCTGATTATGTAGATGATCGCCGATAGAAAATCTATATCAAATTATTGTGATTATGTTGGTGGAAATATGGTGATTTGGTGTAGTAAGAAGCAAAAGTGGTTTAAATGTCTACCTCAAAAGCAGGGTATAGAGCCATGGCTAATGCAAAATGTGAATTGATGCGGTTGAAAACTATACCGACTAAAACGAGTATAGAATGTTCAATTCCAATATCATTTCAATGTGACAATTAAGCAGCTAACCTATATTCCATGAGAGGATCAAACATATTGAGGTGCATTATCACTTTCTTAATGATGTTCTAATTAACAAGATAATCAGCAGTACTCGTGCACTTTTTTCAGAACAGATTGTAAATATCTTTGGACTTGGCAGCTCGCTTATTTTCAACATTTTGTCTAAGATGAGAAGTATTGATTCATATTCTTAAGCTTCATAGCGATTGTCAGAAATTTTTTTGTTCTGTTAGAAAATATGTTTATCTTCAATTGTGGGGTTTTTTTTTTTTAATCTTCAATTGTGGGTTGTGTGCTTTAGGTATTGGATATTGGCAGGCCCATTAATTTTATAGAACATCTACTCTATATTAGAGAAATAACATGAACATTCTTAATTATTCTGTGGGTCATTTTCTTTTAAACATATACAAATGCATTACTCAAGTTTGATTAGAATCTTAGATATATTTAAATCTATGTACTTATCTTCAGAAAATTCTAATTTATATTTGTTTCGACGGATATTCAAACCTATATTGTTCGCTATCTAACACTTAAAAAATTTTCTTTTCAACAATCCCCTACTTTTCACAATATACTAATAAAAAAAATATGAAATTACATAATAAGCTCGTGCATGCTAACCAGATATGAACAATTGATGAGCAGCATTTGCCACTGGAAGTGGAACCTTGTGAAACGAGCTCTCACGAGTAACGATTCCCTGTAAAAGAAATTACATTTGTCAAACACTGCCACCACACAAAACGTGTTTGAAATCTTTAGTTATGCTTGCTACATTCTCTAATAAACTGACATAATGCATTTTTCCTGTATAGGATGTGTAGATAACATTCATGTAAGAGTAAGTATAGCAAGAGATTTTTTGTTTCTTTCTTTGGTAGATTTCAGACTTACTAGATCCTTCACAAATATATCGAGTGCAGATAGTGGAGTATAATCATTCTCCAACATGTGCGGACCACGATTCTCAAACATCCTGCCAATAGACAAGGATTTGAATTCAAACATTAATTGAAGTCAGTATCATTTTCTAAGTACACCTTGGATTAGTCATATGTTGTTCATAAGTGACAAAATATAACTATTCATATTTTATAATATAAAAGTTTAATAATTTTTTTGTGATTTATAACAATCCATGACATTGATTATAAAAAACAAATTGTTAGCCTGAAATGAATGCAAGAGACATCACCCTTGTCCTTGTCATATTTTAATAGTTACAACAGGCTACACATCAGATGAAAAAAGGCATTTATCATTTGATATTGCTTTAGAAGAATGAGAAAATAGGGGGAAAACACACACACAGAGAGAGAGAGAGAGAGAGAGAGAGAGAGAGAGGAATAACACCTTACCTTAATAATTTCATTAAAATTCTGATCTATCTTATTTTATAAGCTAAGTCAAAAAAATGGAATAAAGTGTTAACAAAGCATTATGGCCCACCTACTTCGTGGGATATTACAAACCAGGAAAAAAAAGTATTATTGGGCAGGCAACAGATTGACAAATCTAGAAATGACAACAAGCATTGCCTTTTTTGAAAATGCATGACATACCATGATGTTCCTGCACTAGCTGAGATGATATCAAACAACAACCTTGTGTCAAGACCCAATCGAGCACCAAATGCCATTGCCTCTGCTGTTGCTGTAATATGAACCCCAGCAAGCAGTTGATTGATCATTTTCACAACACTGCATATATTATGAGGACTAATTATAATAAATTATCATGATTTGACCCAAGATTATGAGGTTTCAAATGTGCCTTGAGATCTTTATCTGAAATGAGTGAAGAGTGAGAGGCACTTAGAATCTAAGATGTACCTTCCAGCGCCGCAACCCCCTTCAATAATGTAAAGCTTCTCACTTAACGCTGTACCAGAACAAAAAAAATATAACATAAAATGATGTTCCAAACTTTATAGCGTACAGTAAAACTCAGCTAACTTCATAGGCCAAATTTTTTCCACCTGAAAGAACTGAACCAGCATGCTCCAAAGCTTCCTCTGCCCCTGATGCCATTATCTGAGACAAATAATAATGCTTTTCATATGCTATTCAGATCAAGATATAAATGGAATCTCTTACAGTAAGTGTTCCATTGGAAGCTCTCTTTACGCCACCAGACACAGGAGCATCCACTAACTTCAGATTTTTATTTTCATCTATAAAAGGTGGAGAGGCACATAAGATGATAATAGAGAGAAGTTGAAATGGCAAGCTTGTGCCATTAGTTAATGACAATGGATAACGATTTATTATCGAAGATGAAAAGATTCAGAAAAATTCTCGTCTTTGGTTTGTTTTAAGTTAATGGACCCTAAAAATGAATAATAATTTTCTGATCTGATTTTTTTCCTTTTATTTGTGTGCCCATTCTATTCTCATAATCTCTGCGGAGGTAACAGTTAACCCTCACCGGAACAAATAGTCATCTTTAAGAACAAGCACAAAACTCTGATCAACTAACATCTAAGCCCCTTTTCAATTTTGAAGATCAATGGTCGTGGCAATTGAATTAACTTCCATGTTGTGAGAATGGGACGAAAAAGAAAGGTAATAATACGAAAGCAGATATAACAATTAAGCATTTGTTGCAACAAAATTTTCAACTCATCAAGCCATATTGGTATCGACAACAACAAAATATTTCTCATATTACCACCTTAACTTGTGCGAGTACCAACCACACTGCCATTAGCGCAATTATGTCAGCACCTCCAGCAACACAATACACCAATAGGCTATTAATTTTTTATGAAGACAAAGAATCAGAGATCAGTCCCGGATGTACATCAGTTCCAAGCCACAAGATCAAACCAGCCAAAACCGATGTGGGATGCGGGTTTAGCAAGAAATGTGACATTCAGATGCCCATGGAAGTTTATTTCCCGATCTTACCCGACTTTTCAACAATTAGTGACGATAAAGGTTAGAGGAGGTAACAGGGCTAGGTTTGGGAAGACATTTGGTGGGGCGATTCTTTATTTAAAGATCTTTATCCGCCTTTATTTCAGCTATCCGCGGTTCATAATATGCCTATATCATACTTGTTCACTTTGACAATTCGTCGTCTTCCCAATCATGGGATTTGCATTTTCGAAGGGTTGTGAGATATGAAGAGTTATTAGAGTTGACTGAGTCATTAGGTGTGTTAGATAGGATTAGGTTAATTGAAGGGATAGATGAGAGCGAGTGTGGAGTGGGATTCCTCTGGTCTTTTCTCAGGCAAATCCTTTTTTGCGTCATTTTTCCCCAAAGATATTTTCCTGTTTTCCATATTTTTATGTTATATGAAAGGTTCGAGTTCCAACAAAGGTCCAGGCATTCTTGTGGACCGCGATTCTGGGTAAGTTGCCTACATCGGAGATGATGCGAAAGAAGTAGCCCTCAATTTCTATGTGCCCCAATTGGTGTGTGTTGTGTAGGAATGATATGGAAACACATGATCATATGCTCATTCATTGTGCATTCACGAGCGGCTTGTGGGCTAGAGCTTTGAAAGAATTGGACTTGTTTTGGGTGATTCCGAAGTCAACGAATGATTTATTCGCTATGGATCTAGGAAAACTAATTGGCAGGAAGAGAAGATTTTTTTGGCAAGTCGTGGTTCACGGCATATGTTGGTTAGTGTGGCTAGAGAGAAATCGAAGAATTTTTTTAGAATATGGAAGACCATACAGAAGAGTGTTAGGATAAAATCAAGATCAAAGTTGCCATATGGATTGGTACTCATGAAGAATTTAAGAATGTGTCGATCTGAGATATATTGAGAGATTGGGCTTGTGTGTATCATTGATATAGCATCGATATTTTGTAGCTTATGTTGAAAGTGGACCACTAATCCATTGATTGTAATTAACACTTATTAAATTATTAATAAAATATCGTTTCTTATAAAAATAATAATATAGTCGTTGACTCAAAGGACAAAAGCATTTAATGTTGCTACAATAAAGGACAAAGTACGTTAGTCTTTTCCAAAAACAATATGGATGCATCGAGAAGATTAAATGTGACTTTTGAAAGAAACTAATATAAAAAGGGAACAATTCTCAAAGATCAATTGAGTGATCGAGAACACGGAAATAACCTATCAGCATTATTCAAGAATGCACCACAGTTTTCAGAACATCATGGATATTCAACCTCTCAAGCAGAGAAGTAATTCATATCTTTGCTCATACTTCACCGCCATATCAGCTCAATTAAGAAACACCCTCGAGCATCAGAGCATGACTTCAATGTCTACATCAAATCATCAAAGATCAATATGCAAGTTACTGCACATCCACTCAACCTCCACACAGTTGTAGAAGTTAGAGTTGGTCTTCAGGCAAGTCCTCTGGCCGGTCGATTGCAGGTCAGTTGGGGGTTGTTGTATCGACTGATTGAGTATGCCAAAAGTCTCAGTTGAGAGCGTGGCATCAGTTGATATGGGTTTGCACAAATAACTTCTATAAATCAAAGTTTTCTAGTGGAATCCTTCTAGCTAGGGGTGTTCAATTACGTTTTGATTTGGTTTTATATAAAAATTCCAATCAAACAATCTTTTATCGGTTTTACAAAATTTCAAACCAAACCAAACCTTTAATTTTTTCATAACCAAGCCATGAATTTCGATTTGGTTCGTTTTGGTCTGGATGAGTAATTTTAAGTTTTGAATTTCATATTGAATTAGTATATGAGATACTATAATTTGAAAAGGTAGCAATTGCCACTTGATAAAAGTTGAGTTAACATTTTATTTGATCGTCGACTAGAATAATTATAAGTGAAATACCATAAATTAAAATACTCATGTAGATTTCATAGTTTTGTAACTTAAAAAAAACCTAAACTTTTAAGTGTGGACTAAAATCTGCAATAAATAAATTTTCAGTCTCTGATAATATAATATAAACAAAAAATCAAATAAAAAATATTTCTATATCACAGAAAAATCACACTAAATTAACAGAATTTATTACATAATTTTTATATTAATATAATCAGTTTGGATTGGTTTGGTTCTTTTTATTTTTATCCAAAACTTGAACCAAATCAATTTTTTTGGTTTGGTTGTTTGAAACCAATCCAAATCGTGAATGATTGAAAACCGATCAAAACCATGCGGTTTGATTTGGTTTTTAAGTTTGGCTCAGTTTCCATACACCCCTACTTCCGACAATGGAAGTAGGGTAGACGTAGAGGAATTTGGTCATCAAACTTCCATAAATAAGCTTGTGTATTCATTTATTTACTTTTACACAATCAATTTTGACACACACATCTTAATATGTTTTCATGTTTTGTTTATTAGTTTGACCCAAATATTTGTTGCATCCGTTTGAGTAATTTCCGCATTTTCACATAAAGTTACTCGACTGATCAGTTTAAATCAAGAATAACTTTATTTATCCTAACACACCTTTTATATGATTATCGTCGCTATATTATCGAAACCAAAGAGTTACCGAATGAACCTTAATCTGTAGATTCCACAACCAAATCGGATGTCATTTCTCCAAAGTAGACTACTTGTTAGGATCAACTCCCTCACCTTTTTATTAACAACCAATATAGTGGGAATTGTAACATTTGAAACTTTTTTATTAACAACCAAATGTATCTATAGTGGCAATGTTGACATTTGAACTGAAGAGGAAAAAAATTCCACCAGTTTTGATGATGAATGATCGTACTCATTATTTTCACATTCTCTACCAAAGTTCGATAATCCATAAAAATTACGTATATATAACAGTTTTAGTCTTTTCTATCTTGGATTGGTAACTGAATCATGACCCATATAGTCATTCTAAAAACTTTGGCTGCTAACTTATCTTAGGCATGGTCGAAATTCTAAGAGTGTAAACAAACTGAATACCAGCAATGTCTTCAAGTTCAAGCTTGAACCAAGTTGAGCAAACTAGAGCAGTATTTGAAATATTGAGCTCAAGACTGGAGCCTCACGCTTTGACTAGTGTTCAATGTGGCAAAAATTATTTCTCATCTTCAAAATCATAAAAATATAGAAATATTTAAATGCGACTAAGCTTAATTCCAAAAAACAACATATCAATTTATTGATCATAAAAAAACTACTTTGAAAAACAAAATGAATCAGATTAAAAAACTACACATATAAAGAAAAATATATGCAGTTAACTACAAATTCTGGAAACTACAAAAGAAAAAACCAAGATGATCAAGAGGTAAAAGAGATAACGGGACCTATAAAATTCATATATCTTTCAAATGCTTGCAACTGCTGTTGCACAAAACAGGAAGCTGGAGAAGTGAGTCTTATGTTTCTGGGAGAAGAACAAGAATTTGAAAGAGCTTGCCTCAAATCCCAAAGAATTCTTCGAAAAAGTCAAAATGATGTTTGTAAGTTAGGTATAAATATTTTCTGGTAATAATTAAATAAAAGCTCCAGAGATCTTAGTAAAATCATTAAATTTCAAGTTCAGCTTGAAAAATATCCATACATGCTAGAATTTGACTCAAGTTTGAAAATTTGGAATGTGAATTGAACATCATTTGACCAACTAAAAAAAGTTCGCAAATCGGTTTAATGTATTTAGGCGCTTATTCAAAACCACATTGATTTCGCAAAAAAAAAAAAACGAAGAAGAAAAAGAAGAACTGCATAATCTAAGAGACAAAATTGCATGGTCACGTCAGCAAAAACATGATCCGCGTTGCAACCACGATTTATATATAATAATAACTGATGAAGAAAATGAATACAATATGGAATTATACTTAAATAAACCTAGAGATAATCTTTGTCCAAGTGGAACTCTCCCCTAGCCTAAGCAAGTATTTTTCTCTCACAACAAAATACTGAATGCCCAATCTATTATCTTCATTCACATTTTTATATCCACCTTCCACCCATTTCCAGATTTTTGGGCTTGATTACCCTATGCACAATATATTCGGGTTCACAACAATTCATAAGCTCAAAATCCTTTCTACAGTTGAGAAGACTATTTTTCAGGGCATCCACAATAACCCAAAAGTTTCTTCCAAACATTAGTGGGCACATTGGTCCACATCATCAATCAAATATCTAACTCCTGAAATATCCCACATTTTACAATCAAATATCCCGCCAACCAAACATTATAGGCCCCACTGTCACTTTATTAATATTCACTTATACTTTCATTTAAATAAAACCGATGTGTAATTTTTATTTTTATCTTTAATTTAATTAATTTTAATTATAATTTTTTCATTAATATTTTTTATTTAATATCGAATTTATGTATATTTTTGACAATTATCTAGTACAAATAATTTTATATTAAAATTTTATTTAAAAAACTGGTACAAACCCGAATGTACGTAACATAAAAACAGAAAATACAAACCCGAAAGTATGTAACATAAAAACAGAAAATACAAGCCCGAAAGTACATTGTGAGCATATGGTGGTGGGTAAGGTAGAGGATGATAATTTGTTGAGGATGGTGGGATAAATGAAAATTGAGAATGTTGTGGATTAGGATTAGAACGAACTCAAGAATTTCCACCACTTGTATTTTCGACAGTATTCGGAGAATCCCTAAAAACTCACTGAATTTTTAGCCATTTCGAAAAAAAATTGGTGGAGTGTTTTTTTTTTTGGTAGAAAGATTGGTGTAGAGGTTGAAATGAATGTTATTAAGGTTGTAGAAAAATTGTATATTTATAGGAATATTTTTTTAAAAAAAATGGTTGTGCACGCAAAAAATTGAAGCAATCTGACAAAGGTCATTTACTAAATTTATCAAATTTCAACAAATTTTAATTTTAAAAAAATTAATTTTTTTAAAGAAAAGAAAAAGCTGAAGCATGCAGCATGGGTGGGCTGCAGAGTGCAGCTCACGCTGCATGTTCCATTTAAAAAATAATAATAATATTTTTTAAAAAAGAATGTCCGGACACATTAGTATTCGGACATTCCACGTGGGAGGACACAAGGGAGAACATTTCTCCCTTTCTCCAAATGTCCTCCATTGTGTATGCCCTCATTCATCGAAAGAATACAATCAGAAAAATAATAAACCTACTATGCAATCGCGGCTCCAGCTGTCTGATAAATGCTGGAGAAACAGTTGATGAGATGATAACGGATGCTCCATGTGGAAGAGCTACATACATTAAGAAGCAATTAGGTCAATTCATTGTAGGAATAATTTAAAAATGAAGTCGGTCAAACTTTTAAAAAAATAACCTCTGTCGACAAAAAAATTACATTGTCCGCCCGGTTGCATGGGGTGTTTTTAGTTGATGAGGGTTGTAAATAAAAAAAGTTTAAGCAAGGTCATTTTTCAAATTAAAACTTTGTTGTATATACAAGAGGTACTAAAAACTCATACCTGTCACAGCACCATGGTCCCCAAATAGAACACTTTCAGCTTGATATTCATTTGTAACCATTATAACCAGAACATCCACATCTGAGAAAATGACAGACCAGCAATGATCAAAGAAACTAAAAGTTTTCCAATTCACAAACTTCAAACACTGAGTGTCTACACACCAAATGCAACTCTCAAATCCAAAGAAGAATGTAATTAACTTTTTATTGTTTACAGACAATGATGTTGGTTGAAACAATCGAACCCCGAGCAATTATGATTTTTTCTATGTCTAGCAGGATTCAGGAAATAAAAAAATTATTCGTGGACAAACTAAGCAGGTACTTCAGATTACGCTCTCATCAGAACTGAGAATATAGAAGCTACACCTTCCTAGGTACGTACCACAAAATCTTGCTTATCACGCTGACACAAATATGCAGAACCACATATCATGTTGCATAGACAAAGTGACGACACACGTTATTTCCTTTAAAATCAACACTTTCACTTACCTAGAGTTTCTACTCTTCAAGTTACAGAATTACCTTTTGATACTTCTGCAGGGCTGCTCTCTGCTATGCCACCTTCATTTGCAAATCGAGATAATGTAGGTTGATACACCTACTCACAAGATTCTAATTGTCGTTAAATGTGAATATTTCCCTTCAATTAACTAATAGTAAATATTAATGTGTATAACATGGTGGATTTTTTAAAAAAAATATCATTACGCCCTAAACTTATGGCTATATGCCTGAAATCATAGACAAAAGCTTGTCTACTTTATAAGGACATATATTTGAGATGAAGACTTACATCGTATCCCAGGACACAGAAATTGGATTCCAATAAATGCTTTGCCATGCCAAATCCCATAGCTCCTAGTCCTATAAATCCAATTCGCTTAACATGTTTTGATTTGGCAGCTAATGTACCAGCCAATTCCTCTGGGTTGTTGTATTTTGCATTTACTGCATCTATTATGTTCACTCCAGTTACCTTTTCCCAGACCTGTTAAAACTCAATTGCAGTCATAGATAAATGATTAAAACAGTTTTGGAGATAAGAACCATAAATAATATCTGCATGGTTTAATTCAATATTTACTTTGAGCAATGTGGCGTCTTCACCGATCTTTTCGCTATGCGAAAATCCTGTTAAAGATAAGAGTGAAATTTGCCTGACTTGTGCTCAGTATGAATCTAAAGTCTCCAGGCAAAAGTATAATATAAGTTGCATGTTATACCTGCTAGCAATGGTTGATGGGCAGCAGTTAAAAGGGGAAGTGGAAATATTAGCGATTTTTCCATCTCCAACACCATTCCCTTAAGCACAAATACAAATTGATGAGAAAAATATAACTATCGGGGTGGGTGGCAGCACAAAACATTAAGAGACCGGTTTGACAGTTCAGGTTTTAGATAGATTGTTTTGAAGTGAATATTCCCTTTATTTTCTCAAGAGTTGGCCACAACAAACGGCATTGATTTTCCAGACCTTAAATCCATGTAGTCCCAGCTTAAAATGAATAAAAATAATCTAACTTTTTCTTCAGATGTCCATCTGATATACTGTTCAGCAAACCCAAGTTAAGCCCTATAACTCTTCTCCATCCTATTAAAAACCCAAATCTTTAGTTCTTTACCCAGCTTCTATTTATGATCCATATTAAATTGTATTAATCTGAAGATTTTTCAGCCACAACGATTTCCAAAAATAGATCCCAAGTTTCATGCTTCGGTGCAGTGAAATGTTGATCACTAACTTCCAAAAAAGTGTTATTTGCCTGAAGGAAGGACAGTTATCCAACAGAAATTTTCCTCCCTTTCATGTATGTGTACATGAGTGGAATAGAAAGCATCACAACATAAATCACTTAACATTGAAAAACAAACATTACTTCTGCTGAATAGGTTTCGAAGACATGTCCAAACAGGAACTTTACATCAATTCATTGAATGTATTAAAAACAAGAATTATCAATGTGAAACACGAGATGAATCACCAGTCACCACATCTACTGATATTCATCTTTTTTGATAGCCAACAATGTGGCATTGCAGTTACAAAAGGCAAAATCCACTAACTTGAGTAAGTTGCAACATCTTACCAGGTTTTGAACAAAGGCGTTGAGCATATTATGCTTTGATCGGTTACCCTTTAACAAATGAGGGATGTAATTTTTGAAAACCCTACAAACATCAAACAAGGATAAAAGTTTAGATGACCAAAACAAATGTGTGAGCATGTAATGAAGTAGAGACGGGAATCTAAATCAAAAACTTGTAACATCAACATAAAGCACGTTAGTTCTTGTAGCTTTGTACCCAATTTGTTAGCATAAACTAAATTACTTGCCCCAAATCCAACATCTAGCACATAAAATTTCATATTGTACCTGCAAGTCAGAATTCACGGAAATAGCTTCTACTTTTAGTGTCATGCCTACTGGTACAATTTGCAATAGTCTCGACTCTTCTTGACTTTAGCAGATACAAAAGTGTAAAGCAAATTGTATGAAGTTGTTTGTGTAAAATCTATGAATTTAGTGTTTGCTGGGGAAGAGAATCTTATTTAAATAGCAAACCCAAGTAAAAATTCCATTTATTTTTTTTTTATAGGAAACTTATATTTATTAATAATAAAGGACAGAGGATTACAGCAGTGGACTAGTAGTCCACTATGTTAACTACACTCAACACACTAACAGCACTGTAGGAAAAAACCAAAACCAAGAGAATAATCTAGCAATACACAAGTTCCCAATGTCTCATTAAGTCAAAGAAGGAGACATTCGTAAAGTCTTTGTGATTTCCAAGCCACGATGCTATGCTGATCTTGATTTTATCCCAACATTTGTCTGAATTCTCCTCATTGTCTTCAAAGATTCGTCGGTTTCTTTCCAACCATACCGTCCAACAAATGCATTGAGCCACTGTAGTGCTCCATTATTAAGGATCAATCACCAGAAAATCATAGCATACTGCTCAAGTTTAGTTGTAACTCTTTTAATTCAAGTAAACACAAAACGATACTTCTCTAAACCGGACTCTGTATTAAGACCAGATGAGTATGAAATTCTTTCTTAGCTTGTTCCCAACCCAGATGAATATAACATTATTTCTTAGTTTGTTCCAGAAATAATTCCACTTAGTACAAACTGCCACAAAAAATATTGCCTAAAAGTAAAATGCTGTTTTTGGTTCAGATGCAACTCAGAAAGGAACCACAAGTAATTATCAAAGAAACGGACGGAAGGTGCCAATGACAATTTTTGGCTTGATGTCCTATCTGGATAAAAGCAGAGAGGCACAAAATTATGAATTTGCAAGTGTAAGTTGCTGAAAAATACCTTTTTCAACTTCTAAGCAAAAGGGAAAAAAATAACTGCAAATAAAATAAAATTAAAAAATTATAACAATTCAGTCACCATGAATTTCCAGCAGCATTAGATATGATATCATATAATATCATTGGATGAATTCCAGCTTGAGTACCAAGAGACAAGGCCTCCAGTGATGCTACAAAGTGAATGCCTTCAAGAAGCTCAATTACCATTTTACTTTTGCTGCAATGAAAATATAAAGCATATATGAGAGAAAGTTGAGTATTATATACAGTATAATAAATAAACTGTTAACTTTTGATTGAAGTGCAAAATGATAATTAAACTTTTTTCCCTTCAACAATATTTAATGCATACACTTTAATAGAGTAACTACTGCATTGCCTATCATGATGAGACACAATTTTTTGTTTTTAGAGGATACAAAGATCAAGAAGCCACGAAGAGAGCACACCTGCCAGCACCAACTTCACCTTCAAAAAAGAAAAGTTTTTCGCCCATGGCTGCGCAAAAAATTATTATTATTATCAGTAATCTTTGCTGCAAATTGCTAAAAAAACAACCAAATAAAAGCAAGGGGTGAATTGAACCAGAAAGAATGGGATGTGCCCTAGAGATGGAATCTGATCTTCCGGAGGATGTAATCTGTTGATCAATGATAAAAAAGAATTAAGCGCATCCAGCCAGAACTTGATTTTTCAAAACACCTTAAACAATAGCTAACAAACTTACCATGACTTTCCCATTCAAAACTTCAGACACGGCCCTTGAGACATACATATCAACAAATGCTATTTGATAATCCTCTGCGACAAAATAAAAGTATTATGGAAAGGAAAGAATGTAATCAAACAGAAAATTAATTTCATGTCCATAGATCTAGGCATAAAGGTGATAGTACAACTGTACAACAATTGTAGCTCTAACAATTAGGGGTTAGTGGCTTAACAAAGACTCAACAATCTTGTGTGTAATCTATCATTTCCAAACTGGGAACTGATAAAATAACTATTTATCAACTTAAAATGAAATGTTGAAAGAAATAGTGTTAGAACTTCCGGAAGATTAAAAGCTACGGAAAAGAGACTTGTTTTATCAGAAAATGTTGAAGATCTTAGATAAGATAATTAGGATATTTGTTTTAAATTTAAACTTAGAGCAGATAAATTGGATTTTGTAGGTATATGCAGTTAGACTTTTCTGTATATATATTTCATATTATTTCATGCACGTTCAAGTTAATGATGAAGGAGAATTCTCTTCCTTATACAGATTTTACACCAAACTACATGGTATCGGAGCATCAGGAATAAACCCTAGTCGTTGCCTTGACAAAATGCGGCCATATGGCTTCATCATCGGATTCTGATAAACGACCATCGGTTCCGCCGCATCCAACCACTATCGATCTCTCTCCGCTTCAATCCATTATGTGCGACAAACTCAATGGCCAGAATTACCTGCAATGATCCCGGTCCGTCATGATGTTTATATGCGGCAAGGGAAAGGAAGATCTCATCTCTGGCTCATCCAAACAACCGGCCACCACTGATGGAAAATTCAAATCCTGGAACCCCGAGAATAGCATGCTCATGTCTTGGCTTATCAATTTCATGGTCCCAGACATTGGAGAGGATTTCCTCCTCTATTCTTTGCCGAATATATATGAGATGCAGTCGGAATACGTACTATGCCCGTGACAACACTTCTGAATTATTCAGCGTGGAAGGCTGCCTTCATGACATCCGCCAGGGTGAGGACACGATCAGAACTTACTTCACTGCCTTCACCAAACTCTAGCAACAGTTCGATTTGTTCGAATCACACGACTGGAAATGTGCAACATATGAAACAAATTTCAGGGAGATTGTGGAGACCAAACGTGTAGTGTATTCAAGTTCCTTCTTAGACTTGATCCATCTCTTGATGAAGTTCATGGCTGCATCTTGTCAAATAAACCACTGCCAGGACTTCGTGCAGCTTTCAGCGAGGTCCTCTATGAGAAAAGTAGCCGAAAGTTGAAGTTGGGCTCTTCTCGTCCCCCTACCGGTGACGCTTCTGCCCTTGCGTCCACTCGACCATCGTTTCCCTCCAGTCCTGACGGTGGTACGCGCCATTCGCCGCATTCTGCATCCACAAACAGTCAGCAAGTGCGGAATGGTCGCCTATGGTGTGACAAGTACAAGAAAACAAACCGTACCTTGGACACTTGCTGGCGCATTCATGGTAAACCGGCAGATTAGAAACCAAATAGGGAATGTCGTGTTAATTCCGATATTTTCGATGCTGCTTTCCCTGCCTCGCAGCAACCTTTCACCCAACAGCAGCTTGATGCCCTTCAGCGTCTGTTTGGCCAGATTTCTGCTCAAAATTCTGCCCCATCCACAACACTTTTGAGTACGGTAATGCAGCACACCAAGGTGATTTTCCCCTTGTATTTTCCTCGAATCGGGGTTTTTCTTCTACGTGGATTGTTGACTTGGGCGCCTCTGATCATATGACGGCTAGTCTTTCAATTTTTAGCTCTTACAGGCCATGTGGGGTCTCTCATTCTGTACGAATTGCTAATGGTTATAGTTCAAAGATCTTGGGTATTGGTTCTGTGCAACTTTCTCGTGATATTTGCTTACAATTTGTGCTCTTCGTCCCTGATCTTGCTGTTAATTTACTGTATGTTAGCAAGATTAATGTTGACCTCTGCTGCACTATTAAATCCCTGTCGATTCTTGTCTTTTCAGAAAATGGCATCGAAAAAAACGATTGGCAGTACCGAACTGAGTGCTGGCTTGTTTAGCTTCCACATGGAGCCTCATTTCAAGACTGGCCCACTGAGTATTCCAAGATCGTCTTTTCCAATTTCCTGTAATGGTAATTCCAATAAAGAGAGTGAATTCTTTTATGGCACTATAGACTAGGTTATCCGAACTCTCTGTACTTAGCAGAGTTGTTTCCACTTCTATCTAGTAATAATAAATCGTATTTACTTCAGTGTGATTTTTGCTAAATTTCCACACACACACGTACAACTTTCAAACCACAACCGTACAAACCATCGACGCCCTTCTCACTCATCCACAATGACATCTGAGGTACATCAAAAATAAAAAATGTGACGGGTACTTGTTGGTTTCTTTTGTTTGTGGACGATCATAATCGCGTGTCGTGGGTTTTCCTCGTGAAAGACAAGTCCGAAACAAGTTCCTTTTTCAAACATTTCCATTCCATGATTCAAACTTAGTTCTCTGCCCATATGCAGGTCCTCCGCACTGATCGTGCTCTTGACTACTTTAATTTTGTGTTGGGGAGTTACCTGGCTAGCCATGGGATTATCCACCAAAGTTCTGGCGTCGACGCCTCAACAAAATGAGGTTTCTGAATGGAAAAATCGCCACTTTCTCGAAGTTACCCGCTCTCTTCTGTTCACATACAGAGTCCCTCGACTTTTTTGGGTTGATGTTGTACTTATTGCCACTTACATAATTAATTGTGTGCATTCACGTGTCCTCAAATACAAAACCCCTATCGAGGTGCTTCTTGAACATTTTCCTCAAAACATTTCTCCTAAACTCTATTCCCCTCAAAATCTTTGGGCGTTCTGCCTTCGTCCATATTCATTCCCAACATCGTGGGAAACTCGACCCGCGCGCCATCAAATGGATCTTTCTAGGATACTCTCCCAACTAGAAGGGCTACAATTGTTATTCCACGATCACCAAAAAGTTCTATCACTCTCTTGATGTCACCTTCTTTGAAAACGAACATTTCTACCCCAATTTCTCCATTCAGGGGAGGATAACAACAATGAATCCCTAAATTGGGATCCAAATTTATTTGTCAACCCAATCAATGCCAATCTAGAACCTAACCACCTATCAACTTCCCCGAACACACCGCTAAGGTTTATTCAAGAAGGAAAGTCATCCAAATGGAAAGACAACAAGAAGCAACACCAAGTCAACCAATCCAAGACTCTTCTACGAGGCCAGCTTCCAATGAAAAAAACCAAGGTACTGCTGAACTTGACAGTAATTATCCCTTAATTGATAATTGCGACATTGATGATAGACATGTTGCTTTAAGAAAGAGAACTAGGACACGTACTCAACATCTGATATCTAACTTTCTCATTTAAATCATTATTTCCCGCATATCGTGCTTTTGTGTCCAGTTTAGATCAAGTACAGGTTCCAGTGTCAATCGAGGATGCACTCAAGGATCCTAATCGGA
This sequence comes from Primulina eburnea, assembly GCF_022965805.1. Lineage (NCBI taxonomy): Eukaryota > Viridiplantae > Streptophyta > Magnoliopsida > Lamiales > Gesneriaceae > Primulina > Primulina eburnea. The sequence goes on along the minus strand of NC_133111.1, from coordinate 37,124,023 downwards.
AGGTTGTTGCCTTTGATGAGATCAAAGCACTAGAAAAGAATAACACATGGCAGATTACAGAACTTCCCCCGGGAAACATACTGTTGGGTGCAAATGGATTTTCACAGTAAGTATAAGGCTGATGGAAGCGTTGAACAATACAAAGCACGACTTGTTGCGAAGGGGTTCACTCAGTCCTATGAAATTGATTGCTTTTGAAGCAAGACTCGACACCGTCAGGGTATTCCCTTGTCGTCAATCTTGACTGGCCACTATTTCAAATGGATGTTAAAAATGCATTCCTCAATGGGGAACTGGAGGAAGAAGTAGACATGGATATTCTCTCAAGTTTTTTTGACAGATGCAGTGGAACACACTGTGCAAGTTGAAAAAGTCTCTATATGGTCTTAAACAGTCACCTCGAGCCTGGTTTCATCGGTTTACAAATGTGTTGACTAAAGAAGGCTATTTACAGTGTCAAACAGATCACACGTTATTTGTTAAGAACATCAAGGGAATGACCACTGCTCTTATTATCTACGTGGATGACATTGTTCTTGAAACGTCCACTACTCGTTTTTCTTTAAAATATACTAGAAATTTTTTTTCCTTTCTAATTCATTTGGCCGAAACACTAAGCATTTAAAATATAAATATTTTGCACCGTTTAAAAATAAACCAACTACCTATTATTTAAAAATCCAAAAGTAAGTAACTCAAACCATAAAATCGTAAAACGTCGACCAACCTAAGCTACCATTATTTCAAAAATAAACTTAACTCTAACATCCTCTCAAAAACATCATAAATCATAAAATTTTTTAAGTAATCATAAACATAGTTTCGTTTGCAAAAAACAAGCGACGGTCCTCAGGTTGTGTGCACCTTCAGTCCAGCAAGATCAACCATCAAGACCTCTATAAACATTAATCTCATGCTCACCTGCATCGATCACACCTAATGAATCTATTGACTCAGCAAACCTTAATCATGATGACAAATAATACATATAGATTCACAAACAACAGTGAAAATACTTTTAATAAAATAGCTTTTCCTGAACATAAACTTTAACATTTTCCTTTCAATATATCATATCATTTTTTTCTTTCATCATATACGTAAACGTTTCTTTTTTTATTGAATTCAGATCTTCAATTGAGACTTTCGTATTAGCTAAAGGTCGATAGATCCATCTACGTATTACCACGGTACCGGACGGCGGGGACATTAGCGACACTCTCACCCGTCAACTGAGCTTTGGCCTTGCATATCATCGTATCAGTCACAATCAATTCACCTCCTTCAACTTTTCATATTTCCATCACTTATAAAAATTTATGCACGTATAAATCATTTTTCTTTTAAACCTAGTATGCAACATGTCTTTTAGCATTAATGTTTCATCATAAAATTTCATAAACATTTAAAATAAACATATTAACATTATTTACAGCAGTCAGGGTACTGCCAAGACGTCTTTAACATTTTTCAGGTGTAAAATGACCGTTTTGCCTTAAAACCATAACTTTCCCAATTTATCCTTAAACCTTAAAACAGCGACCCAAATCATTCCAAACTTAACGTGAAACCTTAAAATAAACCCATAAATATTTCTTAGACAAAAACTTAAGCCTTCAACTAATTTCTCAATTCGTTTTTAAACTTAGACGTACATCCCGGTTTTGACTCGTATGGACTCGAAACTTAACCAAACTTCACCAAAATTGGACCATAGTTAAGAATATCTAAATAAACCATATATAAACCAAATCAAGTCAATCAAAGCCTTTGAACAAGCCTAGGAAGCAGCTGGAATTTTCTGCACAAAAGAACCCTAGCTCTAGTTGGTTCGAACTCTAGCTTGCCTCGGCTCCAGCCCTTAACCGCTATGACCAGACCTTAGTTGACCCTCCTAGGACCATGATCGAACCCAAGACAACCTACTGGACAGAAACGAACACCCCCAAACGCGCCCAACCCTTCCAACCGTGCCCTAGGAGCCATGCGCGACTTACCTCATGCGATCGCACCAGCCCTCAAGCCAAGCCACATGCGACCACCCTTGAACCATCCTACAGCCCCTTTAGGTCTCTTGGACACACCCTTTGGGGCGCAAGGCGCACTAAAGCGCTAGGGTGCGTTGGAGCCTGAGGCGCAAGGCGCGAGGCGAAGCGCACGCTTTATCGAAGTAAAGCGCATTTGACACAAATTTTAAAATTCAACATATATAAAGTATTTTATACTATTTAAACTAAATACTTATTCACAAAAATAAAAAATAATTTAAATAAAAATCAATTAACAGATAATGTAGCATAAATCACAACAAAAAACAAACTCCAATCATCTAAAATTCATTATTAAGTATAAACTACTACAAAAAATTTCTGCAACATGCTTTCATATATTCCTTGGACTGTGTCCAATTTTTTCCATAATATTTTATCATTTTTACTTTTTAGTATGTAAATAAGTATGAAAACTCACATTTTTTGATGAACCAGAAAAGTTTGAGAGAGGCCGCTGCGCGCAAAGTCGCATAGACAGAGGGAAACTGAGAGGGGGCTGAGTTATGTCTCGCTAGGGAGAAAAAAGCACATGCAGGGCTTTGTAAAAAATAAAATAGGGATTCTGTTTATTAATTGGGCCTAAAACTTGTTGGGCTTTAATTATATTTAATATGTATAGAATCGTTGGCTTTGTTGACACAGGCGCACAAGCGCACGCCTTTCAAAAGAGGCGCGCCTGGGACTAGGCGCGCGCGCTTGATTAAAGTATTGCGCCTGGGTATGCGCCTGTCGCCTAGGCGCAGCCAGGCGCTCGCCTTTTATAACTAGCTACTTACCCCTCACGTCCAGCCCTTATGCAGCCTCACTTAAGCCTTCTAAACCCTCATAAATTCATCCTTTTTGGTGTCCCTACCATTGCAGCTCCTTCATGCATCAATAGCGAGAGTTTTAAATTATAAAAACTTGAGTTCTTGGCATAATATGTCATAAAACCGAAAATAATACAAGGGTTCATATTTCTTTCATGCAAACATGCATCAACATATAATATGGTGCGATGGATGAGAAAAAGGAAAACTAAGGCGTGTCTTTGCGTATATTACACTTGAAAACAATTTTTTTTTTATAAGAAACTAGATATTATTAATACTTAAAGTTTAACAAAGCAAGCGGATGAATAATCCGCACTAGTACAAGTTACAGAACAACAAGGGTACTATCCTAGTAACTTCAAGCCCATACATATTTCCAATCCCTAATTAAATCAGAAATAGACAAATGATTAAAGTCTTTAATATTTATTGTCCAACTCGCGACCCTGAACTTTATCTTCTCCCAGATTTCCTCTGTCGTCTCCGAGTCCTCTTGAAAAATTCTATTGTTTCTCTTCAACCATATAGATCAAAGCGTGCAGTGTATGACAATGGGCATGAAGATCAATAATTTTCTGTTTGGAACTCCTCCCGGCTCCATGAGTATCATATCTGCCACCTTCCTCAGAAGTATCCACTAAAACCCGAACTCTATGAAGACTTTTATCCAGATAACTCTTGCGAAAGAGCAGTGCACCAATAAGTGATCCTGATTTTCTTCTTGTTTCTGACACAAAATGCACCACTGCGGACATAACATACATAGGGGCCACCTTCTTTGAATGGAATCATAAGTGGAGAGTTTTCCCAGAGCCACAATCCCCCACACCCCTATCTAATCTAGCCGATTCTAGAACCCCTAAAAGATTAGTGAATTCACCCGCTTCGACCTTATTTAACTCTCTTCTAAAACGAATTTCCCAATGAAAGATATGATTCAGCCCATTAGAATGCGAAACGAAAAAGCTGTTTACTGGTTTATTTGGAGTTGAGCAAATCCTAGAAAGTGAAGGAAAGCGCTCTGTAAAGGACAACCCTCCCTCCCAAACATCTTCCCAAAATCGAATCACGTTACCCTCTCTTAACACCACCCCAACCAAAAGAAGAAAAGCCGGTAAGATCGAGAGAAAAATTTCCACGGGCTTCTAAATGTTGTGTTCCTTGCCAACCCCGCATCCCACCCATTATCCTGGGTACCATAAATGCTTGTTATAACTTTTTTCCACAACGTATCTCTTTCCACCGATCCTTTCCACCACCATTTCCCCAACAAAGCTCTATTTCTTAAACCAATATTCCCCACACCCAATCCACCCATGTCTTTCGGTTTCGTAACCTATTTCCATCCAACAACCTGACAATGCTTGTCCCCGTCTTCCCCATCCCACAAAAAATCCTCATCAACTTTTCCATCCACCCGTCTTGGAACTCTAAATAAAGACATGTAATAAGATGGAAAAGCGCTCAACACTGACTGTATCAAAACCAACCTTCCCCTTCTTGAAAGGAATGCTTTTTTCCATGAAGCTAGTTTTCTAGCTGTTTTTTATAAGACCGGTTCCCAAAAGTTTATCTTCGCTGGATCACCACCCAATGGAACCCCTAGGTACTTTATTGGGAAAGTATCTTTTTTACATCCAATTATTTGTGCCAAAGCTTCGACCTCATCATCTGGATAATGAATTCCCATGAGAAGACTTTTTTCCAAGTTTATTTTCAATCCCGATTGAAAACAATTTGGCGATGCGAGGAACGTTGGCGGAGATGGACCTTGCTGAATTTTCTTCAAAGATTTCGTGCACTTGCCTTCTTAAATTCTCGTGTGTGCGTGTGTTAAGGGGGAGGGGAGAGTCCTAGAAATTTTTAGGTGAAGGGACATGTGAATTATGGGGTTTGGGGTAGGGTTTTAGGCTTTTATTTATTAATTAAAACTCCTAGTATAAGCTTAGACCTATTAACCTAGTATAATAGGCTCATTAAGCCCCATAGTAAATATTTAAAATATTTTGTTTAGGAAAGTTTGTGAAAATATTACCCGAGTTCTCAAAATGTCCCTATTTTGTCAAAATTTGATTGCCGGTTTAAAATACGACTCGGCGTGTAGAAACACATCAAAAGTTGTCGTTTTCAAAAATAACCTATACCATATATTAAATAATTAGAATTAATTATTGAATAAAAATATTTTCCCTCATGTGGTCCCGGTCTCCGTTCCTCGATCGCATGTCGATTAACTTTTACAACACAATTTTAATGCATTCAAGTAGAAAACTACCTCTTAAACATGTCTACCATAATTAATTTATGCAATTAAAATCATTTAATTAGCTATTTCCCATTTTTCCTAAATTCCCATGCAGTTGGATTACGTTATCGCGTTTTGGACCTTACAGTTCTCACTGGAGATAATGATCTAGAAATGACTCGCATAAAAGGTGTCATCTCAAGGGAGTTTGAAATGAAAGATCTGGGAAATCTTAAATATTTTTTGTGGATGGAAGTGGCTAGATCATATCATGGGATTTCAATCTCGCAAAGAAAGTATGTTCTAGATCTACTGAGAAAGACTGGAATGATAGAGGCACTAGTTGACAGTCCTATGGATCCAAATATGAACATGGGGATGAATCAGGATCGAGTACTTGTTGACAAAAGAAGATACCAGCGATTGGTTGGAAGATTGATATACCTATCACACACTCGACCTGACATTGGATACATCGTGAGTGTTGTCAGTCAGTACATGACTAAACCTACTGAACAACACATGGAAACACTATATCGAGTGCTGATATACTTGAAGAGAACAACTAGAAAAAGGTAGCTCTTTAGAAAGACTGCAATAAGAAATGTTAGTCTATAGTGATGCTGATTGGGCAGGTTGTCCTATTGATAAATGCTCTACATCTTGCTATTGTTCATTTATGTGGGATAATCTAGTGACATGGAGAAGTAAGAAACAACCAATTGTGGCCGGAAGCAGCGCGGAAGCATAATTCAGAGCATTGTCCAATAGAATTTGTGAAGGCATGTGGCTTAAAATGTTGCTCAATGAATTGAAGATAGGAAATAGTCATCCAATTGAGATTATGTGTGACAAGTGACAACCAAGCGACCTTAAAGATTGCCAAGAATCCAATTCACCATGACTGAACCAAGCATGTGGAAATCGACACACACTTCATAAGTGAAAAGGTTGAGGAGAGAATAGTTGATCTCCACAATGTTCTCTCACACAGCTGGCAGATATTTTGACAAAGGCACTCCATCGACCGCATTTCTAAGAATTGAAGACCAAGCTCGACATGACATACATATACCGCCAAGCTTGAGGGGGAGTGTTGAAGATCTTAGATAAGAAAATTAGGTTATTTGTTTTAAGTTTAAACTTTAAACTAGAGTACATAAATTGGATTTTGTAGAGATATGCAGTTAGGCTTTTCTTTATATATATTTAATATTATTTCCTGTACATTCAAGTTAATGAAGGAGAATTCTCTTCCTTCTACAGATTTGACACCAAACTACACAAAAGATTACAATTAAGTTAGTAAGATTTAAGTTTTTATAAGTATAATTGTAGGCAAGAATATTGTAACAGTTTTCACAAAGATAGGTCTTTGGTGGTAGGCAGAATTTGTTTCTCCAGTACATACACCCCTCACTGGAAAATGAAAATAATCAATTTTCTATCTAGATCATACCAAACAGCATTTGCATGACGTCGGATGCTGCTCTATTAGCAACATAAAAAAGGTATGTTCAATTTAAAGATAAATGGGATGGTTGACGCTTCGGGTTCAGAAACAATACATCTCATACTGATATACTCCATTTCGATTCATAGAGCATTAGAATTGTAGTTTATTACGCTGAATTTCTAAGAAACTTAAAAATTTGGTTGTAAGTAATTAAAAGTATATTAAAAAAATAATGATTCAGGAAAAAGTTTTGAAATGGCAAAATAAACAAAGAGAGGAAACATTAGTACGCTGTATGCCAATCTACTGCAAGTTAATACCAGAACATAATTCTGGAAAATCATTTGTATGAAGGAGGTATACAAGTCAAATTAATTTAAGTTAGATTTACAGAGAAGACAAAGAAAGTTGAGATAAACATAAACATTCAGTAGACTTAAATCTTCACCACTTTTTTATCAGTATATCTTTCTCTCTTTATTTAGCATAAAAGGTGATAAGCATACAAAATAAAAGCTACCTTTAACACTTTTCTCCAGCTTCTGGATATGTGCAGGGAGTATAATAGAATGGAGAATGATGATTACGTCTTTTTGCAATCCTGTAAAGTCAGAAAATAATGTTAGTACATCTCAAACAAAATTAATAAAGAATCTTCATACAAATTTTGAAAGATACCTTTTAGAACACCTTCATCACTATAAAAGATATCATTTATTTGATCAACGTGAGATATAAGTATGACCAAAGCATGGACACCTGAGTGAAAAGAAAAAAAATTGTAAGCTTGAATCAAGACCAGGATCATAGTTATAGAATATTCACCCATGGAATAGCACAACTAAAGTCAGTATAATTGACCATTTGGAATACTAGTGTCTTAATCTCATAGTAATTTATTTTTCTTGCTGTGGCATGGTGACACTTATTCATTCTAAACTAACACTAACAGCAATTTAGCAGTAGATCAAATCATCCTGGATCACTACAGAGACTTAGGCATCTACAATCAGAAAAATGCGTTCTGGAGTAGATATAGTGCAAACAAAATTCGTAAATTACTAATTCGAAATATTTCAGTGTGTAACTACAACTACTGCTTATAGCTGTTTTAATCTAAAGGTGGGAAATATGCCACATCGAAACCTGCAAAAGGGAGAATTATTTCATTTACCTTTCCCTGTATCCACCAGATTGGAACACTTTTTACCCCCTAGTTTTGAGAAGTCATCCATCAAAGAACTGGATATCTGAAATGTAAAATTTAAACAAGTATTGTAAAGTACAGAGGTAAGAAATAATTAATCTGTACCAGATTATTGAATGTTTTTATCAGTAAAATTGACAACTGAAAATTGGTTGCATCGTGACATTGGGTCTCATTAACATTTCAAATCATTGCTCAAAAATGTGATTTCTCGTCAAATTTCTTTCGTAGAATAGGAATGCTGAAAATGACAATCATATCTTAGAACAGTTTCCCGGTCTGTAAGTTAAAGCACTTTCAAATGGTGAACATCGAGATCTAGCTTGCTGCATCTCACATGGTTATCAATTGTACTCTTTAGCTTTATAACTACAGTGATTATTTATTTATAAAATCAATCTGGGTTCATAAGGTTACCGGATTCCGCCATTCTCTAATCCGGGATATGGATATTTCAGGATAGAAACTGACGACCAATGGTAATACCAGTATACTCTAATATTCCTCACATGTTCCAACACGTAAAGATTAATCTGGCATTGCACAACTAACCAAATTTATGTACACAAGATAAGCGATTTTCAAAGTCATGACCTCCAGTCCCATACCACGTTAATGATCACCACACCAAAAGTTTTTGAGTTGATGGATCCTGGGATTTAAATAGTATTCGCATTCAATTCTTTGAACAGCCAAATCAACCACATTTACTCCAAATGGTGGCAAATAGAACATGAAACCGAATCAATAACACCCAAAAAGAGCAAAAGAAACAAGATTAATACTGGACAGCGTCGTCAACATCATCGTCTTGATCTCTTACCATACATGTCGATCATACGAAAACCAAACAGCCCAAAAATAAAAAATTACAATGAAAGGAAACTCGGGAAAACCTCAAATGCCTGAACTTCATAGCCAGAATGCAGAAGAGAAGCAGCCAGTTCCAAGGAGATATCATCCAACCCAATGAAACCCACTACACTTCGACCCATTTCTCGCACAAATAAGGACTCAAACAGACAAAGATTTGCGAGTATATGCGATCAGAATTTTTATTTTACGCCTTCGATCGGCAGCAAATTTAGTCAAAACGCAAAGCATAGATGCAAATTTGACTGGAGAAGTAAGAGTATATATTTTGGAGAAGTGGGCCAACCTAATTACGTGCCAAATCTATCTACAATGTTCAGTATAAGCACATATTAAAGAAAATAAAAATTAAAATAGATATCTTATAAATAATTGGAATAAATTATTAGTAAATTAGAGAAAAATCTCCAATTGACATAAAAATTTAGTTCAAACTCCTCAATTTTAATAAAGTAATACAAATATTTTTTATTTTATAATTGGACAAAAAATGATATTAAAGACGAGGTAAAATTATTTCAAACATACAATTTTATCATTTGTGTTATAAAATGTTTGAGGAGGAGATTTTTCTCAAAACTATAAAATAGGTTCCTAAAAATAGTTCAGGATTCCTCTACGGGGATCTTGGAGAGATCTAAAATACGGTACAATACAATACCAATCAGTTATATTATTCGTTGCGTAAAATTGAGGAAATACTTGATAAACAAAAAGAAATTCTTAAAAGATATTCAAACAAGAATTCAAACTCTATAAAAACAACCAAGTTCTAGAAAAATGATCTCGAAATAAAGGTACTAACATCCTTTAATACTGAACCTTTACTTCACCAAATAGGGGCGGCCTAGGCAAAACCTTTAATCGGAGAAGACAAAATCATCAATCTAATTAAAATCGTCTCATAAAAAATATTAAGCTGATGACAACTATAAAATTGATTGGTCTAGAAGATATTCAAGACCTTGCAGAGTCTTTTGTGAATCTCAAGGTCGTGGATCTGAAGATGAACACTGCAGACGATGAATCTCCCTCGATAACTTGGTCATATTCTCATAAACCACCAAGGAAATGTGTCGGATCTCATAATATAAATATGAGAGGACCTCAAACAGATTTCCATGTAGGTGGAAAAGCAGACTCAGTGAGAACAAGGTCAAGGAGAAATCAAATTCTATTGCACCAAATACCATATGAGAAGTCTGTTTTAGAACCAATACATCCTTATGGGTTATGCTTGACCTTGATGTAGTGGACTTAAAAAACAGAGAAGATCTCACATATGATTGTACAGTGACAACGAGAATCACAGCAAGAACACTTGATCTCAACAAATAAAAACTCATTAAACTATTAGAAATGAATTTGATGGGATCACTCAAAATCGTATAAGATATGACTTCAACAGAAACCAAAGAGCCAGTTCTAACAGGAAAATCTCTTAGTGAGATAGTTGGAATAATGATTACTCTATTTAAAGCATAATTTATACGGGTAGACTATTTTAACAGTTAAGACACAAAGAAGAAAAAGAAATTTATACAAACTTTGTGTAGTCTTGAATTACATGACATCTGCTTAATAGATGAATATATTATATTATTCACTAAATAAATATATAATTCGGGAGTGGAAGAAAATATAACAATGCAACTTGATAGGATCGATTAGGGGTTAATCGTTGAGCTACAATAGCTCGGTTCTTGAAATATCGAACACCGATGAATTAAATCGAGTTTGGTTTTCAAACCAAGCGGAAGACACTCGAAATAATCCTTCGTAGAAACCGATTAAATATTTTGTAAAGCATTTAAAATATATGCAAGTTGAATGAGTAAAAATATTTTGGTTGAAGCATTTTATCAAACACTTGGTGTGCAATATTTTATTTGAAGGACACATAAAATGCTTCGACAATGCATCTTTAAAACTATGAAAAGTGATAAGTAAATGCAATAAACAAATAGACACAAATTTGTTTATGGATGTTCGGAGACTTCAAATGCTCCTACGTCACCCCTTCTTCCCCTTGGGAAGGATTCACTAGAAGAATTTGATTTATACAACTTTTTGTACAAACCCACTCAGCTAGGACTTACACACTGCCTAAACTGAACTCCTAGCACTGAAGATTGTAGGCAGCACCTCACAATCGGCATATTGTTTAATATCTCATATGCAAAGACTACAAACACATTGTTTTACGTCTTTGTGTGAAGACTCACTCAACTGAACTTTGAAGTTCAACTCTCTCGTATATATGTGAGTGATTGTGTGTGAAGAATTTATCTTTTGCAGTGTACATCTCAAATGTATCCTCACACAAGGGCTTGTGCTCTCAATTAGATGATTTCTTCATGCTAAATTCTCATGCATTGAATCCTCTTCAAAAGCTCTTGTTTGATCTTCAAGATATTGTATTTATAAGCCACAACAATGATATATATGTTAGACACAAGAATATGACCGTTTGAAAAGTTTATGTACTGTTTATTAAATTGCAACGGTCAAATTCGTCTTGTTGGGCATTTTCTCGACTGGTCAACTCAACTGGTCATTTAGTTCAACTGGTCAGCAGGTGGTTCAGTTCAGTTCAATTGGTCAGCTGCTGGTTCGGTTCAGTTCAGCTGGTTCAATTGGTCTGGTTCAGTTGATTAGCAGCTGTTTTAGTTCAGCTGGTCTGGTTTAGTTGGTCAGTAGTTGGTTCAGTTCAGTTGGTCTGATTTAGTTTCAGTTGGTGTGATGAAATCAGCCTAACTGATTTCAGTTTATGCAACACCAATAGCTTCATCGTCATTTATCAGCATCTTAAGTTTCGATTCAGACTTTGACTTCTAAAGATGATTTGTATATTTTCATCTTATTTTTCCAATGCATACTGAATCGCTTCATTTCGATAACGAGCTGAGAGATATGACCAAAATACCGCAACTGCCAAACCAACTGATTGTTGTTTTCGTGTGATCAGTTCGGTAATTCAACCATCAGTTTTTTTTGTATATATGATTGTCTGAATCATCAATAATAATTTAATTCAGCAATCAGTTAAACTATGATAGCATCCGATTTTGCCCAACTGACGTGAAATACGACTTGTTCCCAATTGAGTTTTCTGATCAGCCAATTTGGCGGATTGTAATTTGGATAATCCAGTTGAGAGATATCATCAAAACACCGAAGCTTGCCATAAATTCAGTTTGTGCAGAATTCGGTTTCAGTTTGCTTATTATCTTTGCAATTTCACACATGAGTAAATATATTAGAAATACAATAACAAGTTTTGTTAACATCAAAATCAAGATTGCGAACATGAAATGTTCCAACACAACTCTTCTTCATCAAAAAATCAAGTCCTTAAAGAGTACTGCTAATTAGGAAATATGTCTCTGACAATCTAGATACTTTGGCACGGAGGGTCTCTTTTCTCAAAAGAAAATTGGCAGAATCGTGTCATATGATAGTATTACAAAATAATTACAAACGATTAATGGGTATTAATGAACTTACTCTTTTTTGTTGTAAATCAAATGATCTTCCAACAATAATTGGAAGTAAGTTACAAAGGCAGAAAAAATAAGATTTTTAGATCTAATCTTTATACCAGAAATGCAAGTAGTTCATAGAAACCAAAAACAATATGGTCTAGACAAAAGCTATATCTTACAAATTTTGGGCAAAGAGATGGACCATCAAGAAGTTTTAGATCCTGTAATATGTCGTTATTGCCTATTTACACTTCTATATAATATATAGAAAAACCAATCAAATATACTTTCTGTATTCAGCGACCTCTCGCTCCTTAACACCATTTGTTAAGCTCATCATATTAATGTAGGCTCATTATCAATTCGTCTTAATTTGGACATGGCTCACATGAAAATCTCACTAAATTTTAATTTTTTTTCTTCCATTTAACAGAAAAGGTTGGAAAGCTTAACAAAAGCAGAGATACAAGCATTGATCGAACATGTTGAGGAAGAGGAGACGCATGGCTGGTCATGATAAATTTGGAAAAACAGCCTTGAAAATAACCAATAACTTTTTATGCATAACAAGTTTGTGCAAATTCTTCATGATGCTGCAGAATCTGTGACTGTCAATAGATATTAATAGCTACTTTACCTGTATAAATCAAGCACGACTTACCATATGACCAAGAAAATCAATGGCGACGAGTCAGTTCTTGGCAGTTGCTTTGTATCCTTACAGTGTGTTTGTAAGTCCCGAGAAATTTATCATGTAATCCGAAATGATTTGACGATGATTATTATAATCTATTGGTGATAATCGATATGATTATAGACGGAACACATTGGACCGGGAAAGCCGCAAGAAGATTTGATATGAGATGTAAGGAGAAGTCCTCGCGCATGTGCACCGTAAATTGTAAGGCCCGAGATGTTATCATTTTGTGAGACCCTGAAAATAAAATACTTGATTTAAATTATTGGATGGCAATGGCATTTTCGTAATTATTTGATGGCAATGGCATTTTCGTAATTTTGAAAGAATTGGGCAAAAAATTGAGATATATATATATATATATATATATATATATATATATATATATATATATATATATATTCATTTCCTTCATTTTTCCGAAAGAAAAATCGAGAAATGCTCTGAGAATCTTAAATTTCATTTTGATCGTATAATTGGGATTTTGAAAGATTCGGTTATCAGATTTTGAATCCAAGTACAGTACCGAGTTCCTATCGATGTAGGCTACAATTGGACGTAAGTTTTGTTACGTTTAGATATGATTTGAATTTATGGTATTGTCAGAATTGAATGAGATTCATATATGGTGTTTCTGATACAGTAAACATTGTATAATTGAAGTCAGATTAAACAACGGATTGTTTCTGTAATTGTTATGATTTTCGAAAGATATTGACTGAGATTCTATACCAGAATTGTGTTAGTATTCAGATTATGAATTGTATTGACACAGATTATGAGTTCCAGTATTATATTTGTGATGTTCAGAACTGACGGGGTTATTCAGATTGTATTGTTATGCCGTCGAAACATCAGTTGATTTAGATAGATCAGATTCAGATATGATTTCAATTATATTGTGATATCGATGACATGAATTGAATTGTATCTTGTTCAGACATTGATCAGATTGTGTACTGAATTGAGTATTGATCAGAACAGATTGTATATTGAGTTATTCACTGATACAGCGTATTCGATATTGTCATTTCAGATTCGAGATGGACAGATTTGAATACAGGTCATCGTCTTCGTCAGACAGGGACGACAAAGGTATAATTCATGTGATATTCGGGAAGACATAACTCAAATCAGATCTCATTTGAGTTTCCCAATAAAATCACATACTAGATTAATGTTTATGTTTTGATATGATTGTGCTTTGTTTATAGATTTATATGCATTGCATTTCATATAGGAGAGTCTTGACAGACAGTCATACCTCTAGACGTTTGGTGTATCGTTACATAGGAGCAGACACCCTCCGATTGTAGATTATTCGATACAGATATGACCGAAGTCTAGGAATAAGACGTACGTTACCCCGATTGGGAGAGTAGGTAACAGACAGTGACGTCTTATTCACACCGGGATCCCTAGAGTCAGCATTGAGTCGAGTCATGACATGATTTGATTAGAACTACATGCGTAGATGAATGGGATTCATAGATTATGGAGCCCATTGTTAGTGCTTTCAGTTATGATAGCATGTTTATATGATTTGATTTAAATTGCATGTTTATATGACATGAGTTACATGCTTATTTGATGTGATTTCATAGATTATGAACTCCATTGATTTCGTTCATGACCGCATGTTTCATGAACTATATTGTGTATATACATGTTTACCATGTTTTATACTGGGATTTATTCTCACCGGAGTTATCCGACTGTTGTCTTGTTTTGTATGTGTGCATGACAACAGGTGGGGCTGGATCGGGGTCAAGAAGATGATGAGAGAAGACGAGTTAGCGTGGTGATTCCGGACTTACTGTAGACTTGGTTTTCTTACTTGAATTTAGTAACTGAACCTTAGATCTAGTTTGTACAATATTGTATTTTTATACTGAAATGTATTTTTTATACAGAGATGTATATTATTTAGATTTCATTACCTTCCGCAGATGCATTTTAAAAAGAAAAATTTTTAGACCCTGTTTATCAGAACTGATAATTATATCCCAATGATGATTAAGAAAATGATTAGCGTCCGGGTCCCCACAGTGTTTGAGCTTAAAATTTTGGATTGGAATTTGAAAGTAGAATTCGATTTAGAATTTCATCTTGTGTTTGGTTTGAAATCTAAAAATTATATTTAGAATTCATTTCTTGTTTGGAAAAACAAAATATTTGAATTTGAAATTTTAAAATTTTACTAAAATAAGCTTAATTATTTTTTACAAAAATCTATATTTAAAAACATATTATTCACATTATTAAAAAACTGAAAAATTAAAATTAATTTTATAATATATTTCTCTATATCATTTCAATTATATATTTGTTTACACAAACTAAATAAATTCTTATATAATTAATTAATCAATCTTAACAAACACAAAATGAATCATTAAAATAAAATAATCAAACATAACATCTAAATATTCAATTTAAATTTTACGATATAAATTATTTCAAAATTAATATTCAACTACATCCTAATTTTATAAATAAAAAAAAATTATTGGATAAAGAATTATTCAATATTCATGACAACTATAAGAATAGATATCAATAACCAAATAAAAAATAAATAAATTTGTCATTTCATCTAACCATTACATATAAAGATTATAGAATAATAATAATAAATTTTTTATTGATATTTTCTAGGTTTATTCAAATTAAATTCCATTAAAAATCTGACCAGTTTTGAGAATATTTTTTTATATACGACGAAATCATGTCAAATATCTTAAAATTCATTTCTATTTTTAAAATCCAACTAACCAAATGATTAAAACCAGTATTTACAAATCTAAAACCCCACAAACCCCTCAAAATCCTTGTTTCCAAACATAAGGTTAGTTTTGCATCTATTATGAAAAGGTGATTTATGTTGGTTTTCACTTTGAAAATTCAACTAACCAAATGATTAAAACCAGGATTACAAATCTAAATCCCCACAAACCCCTCAAAATCCCTGTTTCCAAACATAAGGTTCACCTCTATTATGAAAAAAGTGATTTACGTTGGTTTTCTTTCACATTTGTGAAACTAGAAGATTCTATTAATAAACAATTCACATATATATCATACGATAATATTTAGGGAAAATTACGTTTTTGGTCCTGTAATTTGCACTTTTTCTAATTTTAGTCATGTTATGAGACAATATACGTTCTTAGTCCAGTAATTTATAATATTTTCCAATTTCAGTCCTTTTTCTCCAAAACTAAAATCTTCCACCGAAAAATGCCTAGCTGGCGGCCATAATGCTGAGGTATAATTTGAATTGGGAGTTTTGATTTTTATTGGCTTTTTCAAAATCCACATAACTAAATAATGTAATAGAAAAAATAAAACTAAATTCACATCACTTTAAAAATAAATCCACAAACATATTCCAAAAAATGAAAAATCTTTTAAAAAAACAAGCATATTCTCAAAAAAAAAAAAAGCCACGACAGCATAAAAGATTAAACCCAAAACAATTTTTAATTTTTTTCTCCAAATCGCGACGCATTTCCAAATCCAAAGAAATCGATGCAACTCAGAAGTCCTCTTGCTCGAATAAATTACAGAGAATTTCAGTCTTCGACCATTGTGAATCCAGAATGTCATTGCTTTGAAATGAAGATTCACCTCTCAAATGCAGTGAAACTTCCCCCACCAGAATATGGTTTGATTTCTTGTTCTATTTTGAATATGCATTTTTTTGTGGTCCATGTGTATTGCAATTATAATCTTTGTGGGTCTCTGCATTTTAAATGCTACGTTTGTCCTTCGACAACAAATTTTTTTTATTATTTTTTGTGTATTTATATTCTTCATGTTTGCTAAGTATGGTACAATAATATATATACTAAATTTTTGTTCATATTCACCTAATGAAGTTGGAAGGCACGAGGACTCAAGTGAAGAAATGACAATGCAGTGGAGGATAACATTAGTTTAGGGAATGAAGATGGAAGTGATGAGATCATAGATGATGATAATGATGAGTACAATGAACTTTTAATTGAAACTGATGGCGAATGTCACGATAATTTATTCATTGGTAATGTGGATTTTGACAGTGATGGTGCAAGGAAAATAATGGCTCAGAAGATGCTCTGAAAATATATATGACCGAAGATTCAACTGAGGAGAATTTAACTGACAGTGAAGATGAATTTAGTAAAAGTGGAGATGGATCAGAAATAGAAAATGATGCAAATGAGTTTCCTTCTTTTAATTGTGTACAACAGTATGATCCAAATTTTGAGTTGGGAATGATGTTTAGCAATAAGAAGGAATTGAGAGATGCAATACACTCACATGCTAAAAAAATAGAAGAAGCATTAACATTACAAAAAACGACAAGATCGGAGTATATGCTAATTGTGCAGCTGAGGGGTGTGAGTGGAAGCTTCATGCATTGAAGATTAGTGGGGAATGCACTTTTCAAATCAGGTATTATGTGGCTAAAACACACATGTGTGATGAATATGTATGTGAAAAATCTGAAATCAACTTGGTTGTCTACAAAGTACATGAGCAAAATCAGATCAGACCCGAAAAGAAATATGAAAGGCTTTAGAACTGATGTTATGGAGGACATTAGATGCATCGTATCAAAGTCTCAAATTTATAGGGCAAAAGCAAAAGCAACTCATCTTGTTGAAAGACAAGCCTGTGAGCAGTATGCACTGATTTGGGATTTTGCAAATGAGGTGAAGACATTGAACCCTGGGTCCACTGTTGTGATTGGCACTAACAATGAGACTGACGAAAATAGGTTTGACAGGCTTTATATGTGTTTGTATGCATTGAAAGTTGGATTTTTGTCAGGATGTAGGCGTTTTATTGGGGTCGATGAGTGTCATTTGAAAGGACCGCATGGCGGGGTGCTGCTATCGGCTGTAGGAATTGATCCAAATAATAATAATTTCCCAATTCCTCTTGCTATTGTGAACAATGAGTCATGTGAGACATGGGGTTGGTTTTAGAGTTTGTTGAAATTAGATTTGAATATTGAAATGATTACGAATGGACATTCATGTCTGACAAGCAAAAAAGGTTGATCCAAGCATTCAGTGAAGTATACCCAGGGGTTAACCATAGGTTTTGTCTTAGGCACTTGCATGAGAATTTTAAAATGGCTTGTTTTAGAGGTGAAGCATTTAAAAATGCATTATGGAAATGTGCCACATCTACAACGGTGAATGATTTCAGCAGAAAAATGGGAGAAATGACATATGTTGATTCAAGCGCTGCTAATTGGTTCAATGACAAGTCAGCAATGTATTGGAGTAGGTCACACTTCACAACCAACTTTATATGTGACTTTTTATTGAATAATTGTTGTGAACCCTTCAACAGCAGTATTTTGGATGTGAGGGATAATGTCATATTGTCAATACTTGAATGTCTTGTTGAATACTTCATGACAAAAATGCAAGTTAACAGGGATAAGGCTGAAGAAAAGTGGGAAGGATTGTTTTGTCCTAGAATAAAAAAAACTAATCGAGAATAATTTGAAAAAGACTGGGGATTGCATGCCAATTAAAGCAGATAACTTTCATTACCAAGTTTCATGCTATGATGGGAGTAAGTACAGTGTAGACTTAAAAGAATGGACATGTGGTTGTAGGAAACGGGATTTGATTGGAATTCCATGCAACCATGCTTTATCTGCTATTTTAGCTCAACGATTGAATTATTTAGATTATGTGCATAAATGTTATAGTTTAGCCACATACAAACAAGTATATGCTCATACAGTGATGCCACTAAGTGGTAGGAGCAAATGAAAACCAATAGGAATTATTCCAGCACTTCCACCAAATTTTGGGAGACCTGTTGGAAGGCCCAAACGAGCAAGAAGAATGGAAAGAGATGAAGCTACTAAAACAATGAATAAAAAACGAAATAGCAAAGTAAAGACAATAAGAAATGATCATGAAATTAGGAGGCAGCAACGAACAGTGACATGTAGCATCTGTGGTATTGAGGGTTGCAATAAAAAGAGTTGTACTCGAACTGAACCAATAAGGCCAGTGGAATCCGAACAAATCAAACAATCACAAGAACATCCTTTAAGCCAATTAACTGAAGAACTTATAAGTCAACCATCATCCAAGTTACCGGTATGTGTGTCAATTATTATTTTTCTACAATAATTTTTCTCATTAATGTGGTTTCAGATGAGGAGTAATGTGACGTCTGATGACAATACCTCAGAGGAAATGTGGCAAAGAAATCAAATATCTATCATGGCAATAATATTGTAAGCTAATGTTTTATTTTGTGTTTAGTATTTCAAATATCATATATAATAAAAAATTGTCAATTTGTATTTTATTTTAAAAAAATATACTTTTCATAGGGGAAAGACAACAATATGTCTCAATCAATTGCTCAAAAAACTACATCAATCTATCCATCGAGGTCTGTGGCTCACCTATTTGTGTATGAGTAGTTTAAACAATGTAAAATTACCACGAATATGGCCAATATAAGGGCACCTACACCATTTGTTGGAGGAACGTACATACAAAGTGTCGAACCATGCATCAATCGTTCACACGTGCTTTCAAAGCCAACCACAATTGAAGGAGGGCAGAAATTCATGACAATGCATAGCCTAAATAATTCGGTATCTGAAAATGAAAGTGGACTGACAGCAAAAAAGACGAAAGGAAATGCTCCTCATAAGTGAAAGCGAATGAAGTGTGAACTTTTTGGTTACTTTTTATATTATAGCCCCATGAAGAATATTACAAGGTTTTTGGAAATTTGAACTCATTTTGTGTGTTATTTATTTGGAGGTTGTTTTGGTTAGTGATTGCTTTTTGGCAAATGTTTTGCACATTTCATGTTTTGTATATTTCATGGATTATGAAATGAAACATTGACATTGAATGAACAAGTTTCAGTTATGATTATTTCATATGAAAGTTTTTTAATTTTCATGGATTATTTTTTATGATTCCTTCTGGGAGGGTAACAAAACTAATGAGAAGGAAAAAACGAAATTGGAAAACTGGCTCAATCTGAAAGAAAGCCATTCCATTGTCGATGCATTATAAAACCATGGTTTTGAATGGTTGTCAATGAGGCAAATGTTTGCATTGATTCATAATTTAATATGTTAGGCTGATACATAGAACAATAATACATCGATTCATAGTTTAATATGTTAATCACATGTTCACCTTGACAATAACAAAATAGATTACAACGCTGCTCTAAAATCTAAAAAGCTTCATATTAGCACATGGAAGTTAGCAAAGTGATGGTAGAAGCAGATTTCCTAAACATTGTAGAAGCTTTGCATCTTCAAAACATAAAGATTGTCAAAATATTCATCTTCTCAGTAACCAAAATCACACATCGAAGCATTTTCTAATGGAAGATTTCAATTTTGGAGAAAAATGATTAAAATTGGAAAATATTATAAATTACTGGACTAAGAACGTAAATTGTCTCATAAGACTAAAATTAGAAAAAGTGCAAATTACATGACCAAAAACTTAATTTTCCCTAATATTTATAATAAGTATATTATAAGATTTTGTGTTGAAAAAAATTGTAAACATGAACTTTAACATTGTAAATTTCTTAATAGTATATTAATTTAAATTATATTATTAAGCTTTAGACACTTAGATTAACTAACTTTTGGTGTCATGGTCTGTTTTAATAATTATATATATATTAATAAAATGTTAAAATTTTAATATAAGTCACGTATAGCTCAGTGGATATAGTCTTTGATTCTAAATAACAAATTATAGATACAGAGTGGATATAGTTTTTGATTCTAAATAACAAATTATAGATGCAGTTACTACTTTAGTTTTTTTTTTTATTTATGTTTTTAATTCATATATCAAATTACAAAATTTTTTATAATTATATTTTTAAATTTAAATTAATTATAAAAAATTATTGTAAAAGAGCGACTAATCTAAATGATAACTTGTCGTTATTATGGACTAAATGACGCCACGTGTCCTTCGGGCTTTCGCCACGTGTCCAATCATCGACTTACGACGACCAACTCAGCTCCAAAGCAATCATTGCACCAATTCATTCATTCACATACCACCGTCTATCATGGAACTTCTCTCCTTCGCTGCTCCCCCAAAACCCCTCCTCTCCACCCCCCAATCCGCCAGTCTCCATCCTTAGCCCTAATTTTTATGCCATGGCGATAGTCACCGGCGATCAGTACCTCGAGTCGCTCGTTAAATTTGTTGAAAATCAGGCAGAGAGGTTGATCGAAGGCACTCTCGTCTTGAAATTGAATCCCGTGGGGTTAAGGTATGTGCAATCCAGGCTAGAAGCGTTGGAGGAGCTTGAGAGTTTGATTTCTGGAGCTCCAGTCGATTATCTGCGGGCGTATGTTTCTGATTTGGGTGATCACCGCGCGCTTGAGCAGTTACGAAGAATCCTTAGGTTGTTGCCTTCGTTGAAGGTTGTTTCAGTGCTCCCGTCACCGGGCAGGGATCCTACGCCGCTCTATCTGTTACCGTTTGGATGTCTTAAGGTTTTGGAGCTCCGGGGATGCGATCTGTCAACGTCGGCTGCGAAGGGGCTGCTTGAACTGAGGTTCACGTTGGAGAAACTGATTTGCCATAATTCTGCCGTGAGTGCCTTTTTATATTTTATTTTTTGAAAGAAATTAGAATAGCTGAGTTTTGGGAGTCGGGGGCCGATTCTGAAACTGTGATGCTCTAAAATGGAGGATGTCTTGTTGTTCAACTGTTTGAGAACAATTATCAGAATGTTTTGTTGATGGTTTCTTTTATAAGAATGAAAATGATTAGGTTTTCGTGGTTAAAGGATTTGACCTGCTGCAGGTATTGATTTTTTTTCTCCTTTTCCATATCACAACTGGCTTAGGATGCATTGCGGCATGTGTTCTCCACTAGAATTGTGGAGATGAAGGATTCGCCAGAGTGGAATCGCTTGTGTTTTGTGTCATGTGCGTGTAATGGCTTGATTCTCATGGACGAGGCTTTGCAGCTTCTTCCTGTCGTGGAGACTCTGGATCTCAGTAGGAACAAATTTTCAAAGGTGGATAATCTCTACAAATGCAGCAAACTGAAGCACCTCGATCTGGGATTTAATAACCTGAGAAGCATTTCATCATTTGGTGAGGTAACTTTTCGAAATTTCGAAAGAAAAAATAGATGCTTTTAGTACGTGGTGACTTGAATGATTTTCTTTTTTCTTATGTTTAGTAATATTGTTCACATTATTGTGCTGCATATGCATAGATATTTCAAATGCAGAGTTTTAGTTATAATTATTCAATGAAGCTAATTAACTCGATGAAAGGTGTGCAGAAATGAGAGAGATGGCAGTTGTGTCAATTAAATCCAATTCTTTTCCTCGTGTACTATTATAAGTGTTACTCACAAGCAATAAGATTTGGGATTTTGTATTTGAGTTTGGCTTCAGGAATATGCTTCCATTCAACTGTCTCTTGTTAAATTAATCAAGAAATGTCATTTTGGCACTGTATGAGGCTGGATAGATGCATATAAGCAAATCGAGACTCTAATATCTGTGTCCACCAGTTGATGTGATTTTTCTCAAAGAATTCGGAGCAACCAAATTTCCTCCAAGGGAAGTCCATGGGTACTGCCGAATCATAGAAATAAACTAACAGGGGGTAATTTTATGCCTTTTCTTCGTGGATTATGGAGGAAGAAAGGATTTAAAGCTTGGGTTTAGATACATGAGGGGAATTATGGTAGTTAACCTCTGAATATATATTTTAATGGGATGGTGATAAAAACAGCTGGTGCCTGAGACAAATTATCAGCCAAAATGGTGGTGTAATGATGGCCTATAGAAATTGGGATGATGAAATGGCTACGTACCGCTGGTTAATCCTTGATACTTAGACAACCCTACGGCTTTAGGAGTTGGCGAACAGGAAACTTTACTTTGAAAACATTCAGGAACAAAAATTTGATCCTATCTGGTAGATTTTTAAAAAGAAATAAGCATTCTCTTTCTTTCTTCTTCTTTGTTGAGAACTTTATTTATTTATTTTTTATATAAGAAATGTTATTATGTTAGGATTATAAAAGATAATAGTTACAAGAGGCTGACAAGATATCCCCCGCAGGTGCGTAAAAGATAATTGAAACTCTGATTGTATCAACAATATAAAGCTCCAATCCCCATCTAAATCTGAAATAGAGAAATTGTTAAATATTGAATGTTTCCTAATCCAAACTGAAGCCCTAAATTCGATTTTTTCTCAACATTTTTTATCCGACTTTGCTATATTGTCGAACATCCTACTATTTCGATCCAGCGAGATTGACCAAAAATATACAATGAATTGCCACACTCCAAAAAATACGGTCTCTCTTGCCAATATCACAACCAATAACTAAAACAAACAATTCATGTTCTGATCTTGGAGCAACCCACGCCAGACCCAAATTCTCCGTAGCTTTGGACCAGATACAAGTCGTGGATGGACAATGCATAAGTATATGATCTTGAGTCTCCTCCTCTTTCTGGCAGAGTACACACCAATTCGGATAGAGGGCACAAGTAGGCCATATCTTTTGCAACATATCACAAGTTGCCATATAACAATCTCATGGGTGGATCTCACTTGAAAAAGAATCCCAAGTTAACATGAATGGCCTTCGTCATTATCTATTTATCAGGTAGTCATAATATATTTCCTCACTGCTTGCTTAAATTGCTATAAGAAGCTTCAGTTTAAAGTAAGCCTCGATTCTAAAGTTCATTGTGCAAATATGAAGAAGAAAAGAATAGAAAAGTGAAAAAAGGAGTCATGTCTGATTCATGTTCGATGTAGTTACTGAGAGATATTTGGTTTCCATTTCTATTAAGCTATAAGTTTTGGACCCACTTCAAATGTTCCATGTAGGTACCTTGTCAAATCGTTAAACTTGATTTGCGGAACAATGCTTTGTCCACGCTGCATGGAATTGAAAATTTGAGGTCACTTGAAGGGCTGGACCTTTCCTACAATATTATTTCAAACTTCTGGGAGGTGCAGGTTCTTGCTGGCCTTCCATCTCTTCAGAACTTGTGGTTAGAAGGAAATCCTCTTTGCTGTGCAAGATGGTTTCGAGCCCAAGTTTTCAGCTTTTTTCCTCTTCCACACAAGGTAAGTCACTATTGATTTAGCCATTGTTGTAATTGGCACTTGAAGGATTTGACTGTCTGATCCTCTGTGATGCATATATGTGCCAATAATAAATCCGAGCTCACATTGAACTGAAGTATTGTTATATTTGCATATGTTTTGTAGCTTAAACTGGATGATAAGAGAATATCCCCAAGCGAGTTTTGGAAGAGGCAAATCATAGTCACTAGCAGGATGAAGCAGCCTGCTAGCTTTGGATTTTACGTACCGGCCAAGGACGACGCTAATTCAGAGGGGATTAATGCAAAGCGGGTAGGAATCCGTACCATTGCAATTGGTCGTCTTTCATTTTTTATTAAACCTTTAACTCACAAGAAAAAATTTCCTTCATATTTTATCTTGCATAGTTAGTTTCTTTGTTTTCTTAAGAATGCATGTTCTTTAATGCTTTGCAGAAGTGTATCTCTCGAGTTGTGAGCATTGGGAGTGAAAAACAGTTCATTCGCGTGAGTTCTGATTCAGATTCCATGTCATGTGATAATGAGATTCGAAGCAAAGATGAAAATGCAATTTCAGATGATGAAGCTGAAATAGAACATATGATGAAAAGAATTGAACTTAGGAAGAAAGAGCATTCCATTCAATGGTTGCAGGAATTTAAAGAATGGATGGATCAAACATCTGGAAATGTTGATGGCAGCAAATTTAGGAGTAACATCTTAAGCAATAATAAAGAAATTCACGCAAATGGCAAGTGGAAAGATAAGAACCTTGGTGAGACCTCAAAATGTATCTCTGACACTATTCAGCTTTCTGGGGATGAGAGTAGCACGATGATGCTAGAATCTGAAACCTCCTTTGCAGACACATCACCTGTTGTCAATTCCCGACGGCATTTTGATAGAAATAGCGACACAACATCAAAGTTGTTCTTAATGCACCAGGGAAGGGATGGTTCTGTTGCCAACAATTTAACTGGTAATCTGGAAGAGCTGAGATCTTTAAATGATGAATCTGCTGATGCTGTTTACTCTCGCTTTAATTCACTTGTTTCTGGAGGGGATAACATGAGTACTGAAAATTTAATTTCCCCTTCAAATGGAATAAATAGTATCATGAGATCCCGTTCATCGTCAGCTTGCCCAACATCTCCCCCTCATTACCAAGAAGATATTTTGCATCGACGCCAGAACTTAGAAGAGGAACTTTTGCAGCTATCTGCTGAATCCTTCTCTGTGGCATCCTCTGATAGCAACTCAAGCTGCAGCGAAGATAATTCTGCCGAGTTTGACCCAAAAATAATTCAGGTCAATCAGTCCTTTGATGATAATATTTATGGTGGAAATGCAAAAGATTACTCTATGGTTTCCAACCCAGGTGACATAGACCATGACACAGATCCACCTATGAAGCAAAAGGGAACACTCATTTTAGGTCCTTTTGCTAGAGGAAAGTATGCTGGTTCCAAAGGTAGAGAGTTTGAGATTTCCATCCATGCTTCAAGTGATAGCATCACCGATTCTTTGGTTGATGATGATATTGTTAATTTTCATGAGGGAGAGTATGATTTTTTGCAGAAGAATAAATGTAGAAGGAAACCAAGAAGAAGAATGGTTTCCTTACCTGAGGATGATGATGCCCATGGCGACATTGACTCATCGAATAAGTTCAGTGACCATGTGCAAATCTACAAAAATGATATAGAAAGCGAAGGGAAAGAATTATTTTGCTCTAATGACATGTGGAAATTCATTCCAGTTAGGATAAATGGTGCCGATAAGGACCCCATCGTGCATAATTGTTACTTGGGTGTTCTTTCTGGGTTAAATACATCAAGTAAAGAGAGAGATAATTTTATTGAGACCTATTTCAATTCAAAGATAGCTGATTCTGGGGTTGGTGAAATTTCTATGCAGCTTATTCTATGCTGCTGTTTGTTTCCTGGGAGATCAAGTTATTATGAAAGGTTATTTCTTGTTCACTGAATCATTACGATCTGATTTACTATGGGAATGTTTTCTGATTTCTAGTTCCTTATCCGTTTAAATGTGGGCAACACATGATTATTTCTAGCTTATAACCTATAAAAGGAGATGCTGTTTCTGTTTCTCTTGGTATCATAGTTACCAAAAATATAGGTCTTTTTAGATTTCTGGAGTATATAGACCCTTAACATCAAGAGTAACTTTACATTATTCATTAAAATAATTGTGTTCTCACTTAATTGCCCAATTGTGATCTGTTAATATTGGAAACTGTCATTCCATCAATGACACCATTGGGATTATTTATCATAGAATCTTGATTGGATTCTTCTGAGCCATGTGAAGAAACTTTGAACAAATGTTTGTTTAAAGGTAGTATGCACCAATGAAAGTATATTATTATTGTGCCCATAGTAGCCTTCATCTTATGTATATAAAAATATGGAGGATGAAAGATGTTGATTTTTCTAATTTGTAGATGAAGATACAAGCCTTTGAGCTGAGATATACCGAAATCTGCATGGATTATAATGAGAAATATCATAATTAGATTTGATTTCATACATAATGATGATATAGTTAAGCATAAGTGGTTTTTCGTCTAGATCTTTAGGAGTGACACAAATTTATTTTCTTTATATTTTATATTGTAAGCTTATAGATCGATATTCTACATGCGTGATAATATAAGCTTTGGGCATTTGTTACTAGACTCTGGTTAGATTAGCATGTTGGTGGTCCAAATGCTTCTATTAGCTTGTTGCTCATAAAATGATTTGGTCATGGTGAGTCCACTCTCCGGTCCATGTATGCAGGGATGTAGCTGTTCTACGAAGCAGCGAACGCAAGCTGTATATTTTACTCGTTGTAGGTGCATGTGGAGGGCCAGGTTAGCTTTGTAGTGGTATGAGCTTTAGCTAGAAGTGCATTTTATTCTATCATATTTTGTTTTCTTTTCTACTCTGTGAATTCTGCTTATCTGGTGGTTCTATTTGATGACTACTTGTAGGAGATGCATCACTAGAGATAGTTGGTTGCCACGGTGTTGGTGACGTTAGGGAGGTTTTTTTTGGACTAGGACTTCAAGTTGTAAGGTAGTAACTTGCAGCTTCTTTGCTCTTTTTGTCCACTCCTTATTTTGTAACAGCATGTATATCTTGTCGGACATGTATAGGGTTCACTTCGAAGGGAATTCTACATATGTTTTCATAACCAACTGTATGAAGAGATCAAGAGAATTGCTTGGTGTGTTCGATATCCTTGACTCATTGGGAATCAAGGATCATTGCTCTCTGACAAGGTGATCTAAAGCATTTCCCTCTGATGTTTTTAATTCTGAAACTGTTTCTGATGTTTATATTTATCCAGGCTTTGTGTGGTGACTTTTATTTTGTGGTGACTTTTATTTTATATGATGCTATGTGTTTTGACTTATAATTGCAGCTTAGAGCAGGTTCAGATTAATCTTTTTAAGGAGTCTGTGTTCAGAGGTTCAGAGATCAACATATTCCAGTACTCCATTGTCTTTTTTTGGCACGAGAGGTTGGAAGGTATGGCATGGTTTGACTTGAACTTGCCAGTTATGCATTATGTGTACGTATGTTTCTTAAGGGTAGGTATTTTAGTTTTGAAAACAACACTGGTAGTCTTTCATTAACCACAATATTTTGTTAGAAGATTTGAATTGGGAGAAAATTGAGGATGTCTGTTTTTGTCTTAAAAAATACTTATCAAAGATATGTCTGGTTTTTTCTTAAAAAATACTTTTATTTAAAATAAAGACATCGCTACTATTTTATTTTTATTTGTCTTGTTTAAATTCATGTTTTCATCCTCTCTGAAAGTATCCTATTGTTATTTTATACTGTAACTTAGTCTATGGTTTGATTGAATTGTTAAATGCCCACATACTATATTATATAATCAATTATGAGAGAGCTATCTGGTTCGACTGACTACAATAAATGTTTTTTCCTTCAAGACAAACAATATACATTTGTTTACTCAATTTATACCTCCAAATAGCTGGAAACCGTACTTAACACACCCTGAAATTTCTGAGTTCCTGTGGAGCATTTCTTGCATTAGCACTATTTTATTCTTGTGATCCCTAGTCTTTCCAAGATAGGCTTTTACTGTATAAATGTCTCTTTTGTTGGTCATTAACTACCATGTCTTTTTATAGTTACCATAGCACCAAAGTAAACCTTCTTGTCCTTGTATCAATATTTGGGCGTGCATTGCTAGACATTACGGAAGAATTCTAGTTCTTGGCATTCCATGCTAGTGATGGCACATAACTTTTTTATTAAATTACATGGTGTTGAGAAAGCAGAATTAGTGCTTGGATTCCGAGAATACGTGTTTGACTACGAGGATGTGTAGAACTCGAACATCGGCATGAAGTTTCAGACAGATATAAAAGTCCGATGCTCATAGTGACAAACAAAATAGATGACGAGTTAACCAACAATTTATAAAACATTTTTAGGAAAGTTTATTGATTATAATTACTGGAATTTATACCTAGAGAAAATCATGAAATTAGACTAACTTAAGAGACTATTTCTAGGCATGTTTCAACCCTTGAATTAAAAAATATATTCATGATACCTGGGGCTAAAGTTAGAAAACAACATTCAAAGTTCACTTAGAGAGCATGTGATGGAGTTGTTCCTTGAAATTTTTTACATGTACGTTTTACCACTTTACATGGTGTGATTAAATATAAAATAAATTTGTTAAATATTTTTATATTTTAGTCGTGTACTCATTTCAGTCGATCACTTACTTTAAATGTTTAAAGAAAATCATGAAGAAAAAGATTTTTTGAGTGGCTGTACCAAGATCCAAGGACAAAATTCCGAATAAAGAAGTCTGAATTACTTCCACATTTAGTTTTATACTTTTCCAATTACATGACATCATTCATAAACAGAATTGCACTTAGAGGTGAAGGGGAATGAAGTATAAATCCAGATGAAATATGAATGATTTTATAGTAACTAGAATGAGATGTTGTCGAGAAATATAATTTTATTTTGAGTCAATATGGTGGGAATCATGTTTTATTGAAAATTATGTAGCAGTCATTTGCTTAAACTATATTTCAGGCTAGCTGAAGCGTCTGGATAAGGCATAAAAAAAACATGTTTTAAGACTTCTATGGAATATGGATGCTACACAATCTAGGTACAGAGTTCCATGATTGGGAGCCGAAACATAAACTAGGAAAGTTGAGTTAGTGATGAATTTTGTTCTGTATATCCAGCATAAATAAGATGTGAAAGTGGTTATTATTATATACCTTAGCATTAGTCAAGAAAGAACACAAAAGAATGCATTTGACTTTTAGGTTGCAGTATCCAATACAATTGATAGTCTAATTTCACAAATAATTATGGACCTATACGAAGGTTTATAAATACTGTTTAAGAAAAATAAAATAGGTGGTATACTGGAACAAGATAAACTTGTTACTTGACTGTCATATTTGAGAGCAGTGGAATATGTGGACATCATAATAATAGTTAATCGTAGCCTTTAGGATGTGTGGGTCAATGTGATATTTCTAAATCCATTTTTAAAACTTTGAGTCTCATAGCCTGTGCTCCTGCTGCTCAGGTGTGACTTTGATTGCACCTACGCGCGCGCGCACACACACACACATTTTGCTCTTTTCTCTCTGTTTTGGCTGAGAACAGAAAGTAGAATATTATGTTAACAGCTTTCGGATTAATATACTTTGTGAAGTGGGATTCTTTTTGCCTCTCAAATAGTCTCCTGTTGTTCAGATGATATGTGGCTACCAAGATCACTGTTTGTACTTGATGGGTGTTTGATTTTGTGTGCTGAAGATCTCTCGCAATTTGGCACATTCTCCCCCAGCTATTTTTCCTTGGATTCATGTGGCACCATTGCTAATGTGTCTGAGATGGTAATGTTTCGTACCACGTTTACTGTTACTGCATTTCATGATTCATGGTGCCTCCTTGTTGTAGTTCAATTGAAGCTCTACCATTGTGATTTATGCTGAACGTTAGGCTCAACCTCGATTGTAAAATCATCTGTGGTATATTTATTCACGTGTAGGATGTAGCCAACATTGGTCATTTGGTTTACTGTTTTAATTTTAAAAGAAGAAACATGGCTTCTGATAAGGTCTTACAAGATATTACTGTGTGACCTTAGAAATCACTTCAGTGGACCCCACTGCTCCTTTCGCAGCCATTTATTGGCTTGTTTTAATTCCTTTAAATGATTTGTTTCCCAATAAGAAAATCAAATTTAGGAAACAAAGTGCTATATTTTGCAGGTAATTGATACCATGAACAATCTGCTTATCATTTTACTTTCTGAATGCACATCTGAATTCCACCCTTCTGAGAAAGCATGCAGAACTGAGGACTCCGCGCTTGGGAACAAAAAGCCAGCTTCTGATCCTTTAACATGGAAGCTCAAGTGGTTGTCAAAAGATGCTATGCTCAACTTCGTACCTTTGCTAAAGGCAATCCATGCACAGGCGACCGCATCTCCACTTGTTGTAAGATATAACTAGTGATTGAGGTAGGATGAGTTTTGTTTGTTTGTTTATTTATTTATTTATTCATTCGTTTCTCTGAAATTCTTTCATTTTTCTTACTTGCATTCTTTTGGTCTGGGGTATTTCCTGGTTCGAGTTCGTTTCTTCTTTACTTGTAAATGAAACAGTTTTGTGGTTTGTATCCCTTGATCCGTTCCTTTTGAATTTTTAAAAGTCGTTTTGTGAACAATATGGACTACGGATCTTTGATTGATTGGTTGTTTTATGGACCTATTCGATAAAACAAATAATGCGTTTCTGACTGTAGTTTGTTTTCATATTAATTTATTTGTGAATTCATGTATTGATTAGATAATTTAAATACTTGAGTCTGTTTACTCTAACCTAAGGAAACCGTTATTTCTGCTGATCGTCACCAACTATTAGTCATTTGTATTTCTGAAGTTGGACTTTTTTCAATATCGTTTTGGCATTAAAAAATAATTTAACACTTGGGTGTTTAGGAGAATGGGAAATAATTATTTCCTTGAACTTATAAAAAAACTCGAAGTTGAAGTTTTGAAGTCACATTTTTGCTCTTCAAAAAGAAATTTCTCCAACATTAGATATTTCTATCTAAATGCAGTCGTTTTGTTCTTCTGTTGGTGGGTTACGTGATGAAGTCGTGGGTTTTCAATAAAATAATTATCCGAACTATAACAAAATGAGATAATTTTTAAAATTATGTATAAATCCGATTCCTCGCCTCTTTGATCCTATTGTAATATTTAAAAAAAAAACAAATTGGTCAAAATTATTCTATTACTATTAAAATTATTATTATAACTTCGTATTTTGATTAGAATAAAGGTGATGTATAATGAGATAATGGAGTCTCATAATAATTTGAATTAGTCATTCGACTATGAAGTGGTTACACTCCAATATACATGAACTGTGAACATAAGACAATTGTACAATTTTAGCAGATGTTGAAGAATTTTTTTAGTTTCGAATCAAAGAAATTGCAGTCGTTTAATAAAAAAAACTACACTGCTTGATACCACCAACATATCATGAATGATAACTAAATCTCAATCAGAATGCTGAATAAACTGAAAACGGCAGCCATGCTTAGAGATCCAGCAACATAAGAAATCACACTGCTGCCTGCACTTTTGGGAGGTAGACTCCTAGCTGAACCTGGAACAACATTTCATTGAATAAATCTTAAAATCTAATCTGTTCTCGATCGAGGTTATATTTCAAACTATCTCATATTTCGTCGTTTATATAATATTACAAAATTTTCATATGGTGTCATGTTTGTTTATACATTTGGTGTTTTTGCCTTTTGGAAATGTAATTTCGGAGATCATAAGTCGATTTTATTTTCTAAAACAAGCCTTTTTTTTTTTGGTAGATATCATGTTCCGATAGGATATTAATCAGTTTCTTTAGTTACTTATTGATATTCTATTCTAATTTTGAAATGTGATATACTAGCTAGATTACTATATGGCATTGACATAGTTGAACTAAATTGACATATAGTTTACAGAGATTTTAATCAGTGAAAATTCGTTTGCTCATCAATTTTCGATAGGTTCTTTTGTCAATATATTGTGTTTACTTTTGGGATATGATTGTGAGAGTTAATTTATAAGGTGATTATTAAAAAAATGGATAGGATACAGAATAGTTATTATGGATAAATAATAATATGTTTAGTTTAATTGATTAGAACTATGATTAAACATCTATTATAGAATGGAAGAGGGAGAAGATTATATTAAGAGTTTTTCATTTTCTTTTCATTTGTACATACCTTATATTATTTATTCTTACTGAAATGAAGAACTAAAAATCATGCACAAATCCAATTTTTATCGAGCTTTCGGGTTTAATAATTTTTTATTTTTATTTTTGTAAGTAAACACTGGAATATTTATTGAAATTAATAGTCATATCCTTTGTTAATCACCTCAAATAAAAGCTATAAACAAAGCAAGAGCCCGACACAAAGTGCTAGTGGCATTTTTAGGTGTTTAGATTAAAGTCATAACAAAAATTCTATGATGATAAATTGCTTGATTTTATCATTTTATCTAACAAAATTCATATTTCATTCCCTAATTATCTATTTTTCTCTCAAATCACTAGATATTAACTTAATTTCACTATCATCTCATGCATATCTATTTAAAGCTAATCATATCCTAGAAATTTGGATTTTATGGTAAAAGAATTTTAAAAATATGATAATCATATATACACACGCGATGCATGTAACGATTAGCCATAGTATACGAATTTTTTTTTTTTTTGAGCAAACGAGTTTTAGAAAACCAAATTTGTGCTATGTAGAAAATTTTGGATTTAGATTTATTTTAGAGGACTAAATGTTTATTTCTGGGTTTTGGATGCGTTTAGGTGGTAGAGACTTGAGAGCTACGAAAGAAAATCGAGGATAACATATTTCACTACAAATTAGGTCATATTTCGTACATGAAAAAATCGTTAATATAAATGTGCACTGCCTTCTTAAATAGAAGTGGGCATTATATACAAGTTGTGTATATTAAAATAACAAAAATAAAATAGATTAATTATGAGACTAAAAAAATTTAGATGCACCAGAAACGCCAGAGCATTTTCAGCATTAACTTATAGCCCAGTATCTGGGAAAAACAAGGTTTTGAGCTGCCAGCTATGAAAATATACAGCCCCGATTTTCATCAAAAAACAAAACAAATTACAAGAAGAAGAAGAAGAAAAAACTTAATAAGTTTGACATAATAGGAATTTATAGCCCTCAAGTTTTCTCGTCAGTCGTCCCTGATGCAGCATCCTTAACTTGGCAAAACTCAATCCAGGCGTTCCATCTGTAAAATGAGAAAACCAAGAATATTTCACTCTAGGAGAAAGATGTCATCGTGCCTCAAATGTAGAAACATGCACTTCAGGCTTCAGAGTAACACACACACACACATATATATATATATATATATATGTGTGTGTGTGTGTGTGTGTGTGTGTGTGTGTGTGTCACGCTGAAGCATCATTTTGGATCACGGTCGTGTCAAAAGCTATAGTCGACAACCACAGGATTGGGCAATTATTGCTATCAACAAATATCTAAACATAAACGCACAACATTATACATTTGCTTAGAAGTATTAAGTTTCACATTCAAGGAAACTAAAAAACGTAGAGACTTGTCACAATTACACTTGCTTCTATTCTTATGTGCTCACTAACAAATCCATAAAGCATACGCTGCAAACACGTCTTTTCACATAAAATTTCATAAACTGCTATTTCAGCATAAACATACACTGCAAACTCGTGTTTTCCCATAAATGTCATAAACTGCTATTTCAGCATGAACATATACACACAAAATTCAATTTACATTCACAATTTTGCAATTTCTAACAATCTAACTCTTTAATGAGAATCTGACATTTTTTTGCTGCAACTTCGAAAGCAAAAGTCCATGCAGAGACCCCACATTATATTATCAGTGGAAAACATTGTCAACATTATTAGACTAAGTGGTGACAGGAATAATACAGAAGTCAATCATAGTGGATTTAAGACTGAACCCGTACAGGTTGGCGAAAAATGTTACGTTTAAATGTCCGTGGAAATTCATTTCTAGAACTTACCCGGCTTATCACCGAAGGTTGCGTTTAGAGGTTCGGGGTGGGACTAAAATCAGATTTTGGGAGGACATTTGGTGGGGGGAGTCATCTTTTCGAGACATGTTTCCTTCATTGTATACCATTTCAAATTGTCATAACTTGCCAATTTCCTTTTTTGTTTCTTTCCATAATCCATCGGCTGCTATATCATGGAATCTGCATTTCCGTAGATCACTTCGAGATGAGGAGATAAACCAATTGTCTACGTTTTTAGGTATTTTAGAGAGGGTAAGATTGGTGGAAGGGGTTGATGATTTTCGGGTATGGGAAGGGAATCCGTCGGGGAAGTTTTCTGTCAAATCCATGTTCCAATCTTTCTTCCAATCCAATAACAATTCACTGAATTTCAGTTTCTTCAATTTTATTTGGAAAACACCTATCCCTACAAAAATTTTCTCTTGGACAACTACTCTTGGAAAACTACCTACAGCCGAGGTGATTCAAAAAAGATGGCCTAATTGTGCTCTTTCTCCAAATTGGTGTGTGTTGTGTCGTAAGGAGGCGGA
Source organism: Primulina eburnea (assembly GCF_022965805.1). Classification (NCBI taxonomy): domain Eukaryota; kingdom Viridiplantae; phylum Streptophyta; class Magnoliopsida; order Lamiales; family Gesneriaceae; genus Primulina; species Primulina eburnea. Next base: position 37,089,358 of record NC_133111.1, on the reverse strand, counting down.
GACACAGGATCATTTGCTTGTTCACTGCAATTTCAGTAATGCGTTGTGGGTTAGGGCACTGGAAGAATTGAGACTTGTTTGGGTTATTCCAAAAACAGCAAAGGATTTGTTCGACACGGACCTAGGACAGCTTCTCGGAAAAAAAGGAAAGATCTTTTGGCGAATGGTTGTTCATGGAATATGTTGGGCCATATGGCTAGAGAGAAACAGACGAATCTTTCAAGATACTCAAGGAACAAAAGAAGATTGTTGGGAGATTATCAAGATCAACATCGCCAATTGGATTCGATCAGTAAAAGAGTTCCAGGGATTAGCGATTTCAGATTTAATTAGAGATTGGTCTTATATTTATTGGTAGAAGTCTTATTTTAGTTCGTTCGGTGGATTTCTAGTCCACTTCCTGTAATAGACTCTAAGATATTTTATCAATAAAAAGTTTGTTTCTTATCAAAAAAAAGACTGAACCCGTACAAACTTAAAGAATGAGATTTTTTTCCAAATTTTAACTCCACTTGTCTCATTGTTTGAAAATAATCAATAAATACAGAGACTTTTTTAAGTGAAGTTCCAATCATCTTAATTTCAAAAAATTGAACACGTTTTCAAGTAAACAAATATCAGCTTCCAAATCTTTTCATCACACCTACTTCACTCTTTAAATCTTTCCAAAACAATTTGAAAAAATGTCAGATGTTCTAAATAATTTGAAGCCAGCCAAATGCCAGTATAACTGATTATTACTTTAACTAAATCAAAGTTACGAGAGTGGTCAGTTAGGATAAGTAATAGACGGCCTGTGCGGACTCATTTCTAACATTTGCCACAAAAAATGGAGCATGCAACTATCATAAGCCAAATACAAAATAAGCTAAAGGCTCCACGGAATGCATTTAGAAAATAGTAGTGCAATGTGAGAACTACCTTCCAGAGGCCATCATTAAGATAATGCATATTATCCACACCAATCCCCTTGTTAATTGCTCGTCTGCATCAGAGAAAACCATGGTGCATAATACACGGCAAATAATTTAGTTTTTTTGGGTAAATGAAAATGTTAAGGTTTTATAACCGGAGGCCCGCCATGCATGGGCCAGAACTGACCCAGCAGGAATAAGCAGTAACCTCACCCAGGGCCAGCCCGTCCATATGACGGGCCTTCTGCACTTTTCTAACTCGCAAATAGTATCTAACATGTAAGTTCAAGCTATCATCTCATAACCAGCACCTTTAATTTTGAGTATTCACTTCACTTCCAGCTTGACAGAAAAATAGGTGAAGTAAAAAACTTGGACACAACATGGTTCATAGGCGGATGCGATAGATCAGATTTTATTTCATTATTGGTGGACAAATTGGGAAATGGGAGATAAGAGTTCAGTACTTCAGTTGAGCTGTATCGAGACAGAACAGAAACTATGATGGTTGAGATCCATAAAACAGAAACTAAACCAGCGGAATAAGTACACCGAAAGTAAAAGGTGTAGCATGCCTTCAAGGAACAAACATATACCAAATGCCAAAGGGAGTCATCTACCTTAATTTTCATGTACAATGGATAGCTCACCCCCTAGTAAGTGGGAAGGAGGAAATTAAATGCAGACATTCTTATGTTACCCCAAGAGAAGTACACATTCACAAAAATGATGTGTTCACAGCTCCTGGAAGTATGTAGTCGACAATAGATAAAAGAATCTGCTTCCACAAAATAAGTAAAAGTGTGAAACATAAAACATTTTTAACATATTTTAAGGCAAAACATATAAAAAAGTAGACATTAGATCTAAAGTTAACTTCCACAAAATACGTAAACCAGAAACTTTTTTTAAGCACATTCAAGACAAAATCAACTTACATATCTTTGGCTGACATTTTTGTAAATCCAATAGCAAGAGCATGTTGTTTCCCTTCTGCCATTATAGCCTAATGCCAAAATTAATAAAATGATGATTGTTGTTACTTCAAACGTGAATGGAGTAAGCCTCACTACGGCATGCGAAAAAAAATTTATAATATCCACGCAACAAGCAGCTAAGGAAAAAATTAGCAGCTTCCACACACACACACACACACACATCTAAATGTGTGACGTATGTACATCAAGAAATCGATGACATGACACTTTTCAATGTTAAGACTAACCACCGGAGTTTCAGCATCGACTTTATCATCCAAGGCACCCCCAGGAGAAGTAAGCCCCGGACACATTATATTTGCACCAGAAAGTACAAATTTTATTGCTCCCCTGTCAACTTGCAACTTCTTCATTATATCTGGGTCTGCAGAAAAACGTGCAGTTAATCAAATATGAAAGCTGAGGTAACTCAAAAATCATTTCAAGCAACTAACTCAAAATCATGTATCCAGTTGACACGCTAAATAATTTTGTACGATGAATTGCATGAAAAACGAAATTTGCAGCTCTCCCTCAAAGTTTCATCAAGGATTTTTTTTTTATAAACTTTATCTTACTCTAGTAAACCAATAAGCATATTAGATGAAAGGAAAAAGCTCATGGTGTATGTGACAACTATGCTGTTATGTTCACCTGAGAAAGAGGTATCTGGGTATAAATCATCCTTTATAAAAAGTGTACATGATATTTTATTACCAGCTGATTGGCATGATATTGAAACTATTTTAGCCAATAGGAAATCTTTCTAGAAGTAATAAACAATTTGGCACTAGACGTGATATCACATCTGATTTCTTGTGACAACACAACAAAGATCAGTGAATAACGTAAATAGTCAATTCTTGTGCCATCTCTAGTTTTGAAAAAGTAAGATTTTCATCTTAGGTTCAACTGGAATCCTATTAAAGCAGAAAAATTATATTTCACTAGTTTTAACACATTCAAAATTTGCTGCTAGAGAGTAGAGGCAACAGCAAGGAAGCGAGAAGATATACAAGTAATATACTCCAAGAAAATGTGAGGGAACACAAAATTAACTGGTGCAAACTCTACTACAACAAAGCACAATAATGTTTCTCAGAAACTTATACAATGAAGCAGACCGTAAAAGGAACAAGATTACAAGAGAAACACAAAGAAAATGTCTGATTTTCAATTTTAAAAAACACAACCTCTATCATTCAGCTCCGCCTCAATATCATTTCGATTAACTTTAAAACAAGTCTAGAGATCTATTTTCTAACTCCCTGAATCTTCAAGATTTGGGCTAATGTTTAATTTTTTCCATCGTCATCGTGGGGTTACACTAAAATTGAAGTTCAATTAATTGCCCAATCAGGAGATATATAGGAAGTGCCAATATTTCACTAAAAAATTTCTAATATCCTTCAATATGGGCTAAGAAGTCAGTTTAGATAGAAAAGAGCTTCTTTACTTTGGATTCCACACGATGACTTGAATTTCGTGAAGCTGGTGTCTCTTCTTCTTTCTCTTTTCTTTGATTATTTACTCCCAGTACAGTTCATCTTATCTGCGACAATTTGTTTTCGTCGGTTTCTCTAAATCTTCTACAGAACAGTGTCACTTCCTTAAAATATATAATCATCCTAAAGTATCCGCTGTAATTAATACTGTCAAAATGTGCTGTAGCTACAGATGTCAAATCAATTTAGATCACCCTTTAACTACAGAAGCCACTTTTGCAGCAGCTAGAATAATGTGTTTATACTGTAACTCAAGTATATTACAATGCGACAAACAAGTTGCTTACACTGATGAAGAAGTCTTAGAGTTGGCATGTATGGTCCATCACGAATGTTGAAAAATAGAGGCACATTGTTTACCAGGACCAAATTCAGATGATTTTGACTTCACAAAAGAAAAATGGAGATATTGTAACATCAGAAACAGACTTAAAGACTGCAGAGTATAACTAGGGAGTGTCAAGCTATAGGAATTTTCAGAAAGAGAAAAACCATTTTGCAACAATCAGTGGAGACTTTTTTGGCAGCAAATCATCCAACACAGGTTCCAGTCCTGGGTACTGGAAAAAAAAAAGATTAGGTACAGCACTTGAATATTTTAATAAAATCCAGAAGTAATCGTTGCTTCAATAGGTTAAAAAAGCCAGAATCATTCCAAACCTCATCTGCAACGCTTTGCCGAATTTTTCTTTGCACAGATGCCTTCACTTGATTTTGAGCAGAAACTTCTTCGGATGAAAACCTAAAAGCGGAAATAAGAAGCTTGTCAGATATAGATGCAATGTCAATGAACCAGACGAGGATCATAAAGAAAGCTAGAGTATCATCATCCAGAAAAAAAGACCGAACCCAAACTAATAAGGCAGCAGAATCACAAAGGCTGTTCAAATCAAAACTAAAGCATTAAATCAACAATATCACAAAGATGGAAAGTGTCTAATGGCAGGAATATATAGAAATTCCTAACAGCAGCTATAGAAATTAACGGCAGGGTGGAATAAACGAGTAAAAGAGGCATACAGTACTTTTTCACCTGTTAAGCAAGTTCAGAGACCTATGAAAACTAATGGGACAGAAAAGACCTGTGAAAATCAAGAACGCTTAGACAGGCAGCCTTCTTAGAAAAACAAAGGAGGGTAGACTGTGGAGAGAATTGACAATCAAGAAAGTTTTAGTCAAAAGTATGAAATAGGATGGGTATTTCCTTCTCCGTTAATACATTGAAAACTATGCTCAAATAGTTTATAAAGGCTTTCCGGGGATCGACTCAAATACAAGTCGAGGATTTTGGCCAAGTCTTCACCATCTACTGCAATTGATAGGCCAGTGAAAAGTTTCAGGAGTCAGGACGTGTGCTTAGCATTTATTCAGTCAAGTTGTATGATTTTAAAGGCATGCAAGATTATAATTTACCACCAATGACATTTTTAGTGGACGTTGTTGCTTAGACGGCATTGTTGCACCAAAAAATCTTCAATTTTATGGATTAAACAAAATAAAAAACAAATGGACCAGGTAAAGAAGTATACTTTCTGATAAACATGAATAGCTAGCAAATAATAAATGGCAATTTAACATATAATATCCAGCCTTTAAGCTGAAGCTAAGAATCATCATAAAATAATTTCCACAGAAGTTCATATAGCAATTTCTTATGTAGCCTAATTGCGAATTAGGGCCATTCTAAATCCTTTTTCTTCATCAAATTGGCATATTCCCCCATTTTCTTTCTGTTTTTGATCCAATCTAATTGGTTTCAGACTTTCAGTAGAGAACGTGATGAAAAATAAAAATTACCATTAACAGCAGCACCCCAATTCCCCAGAAAGAAAGAAAGGAAACAACATACATCATTCAACCCACGAATCAAAATTTGTGCATACAGGATCATAGGGAAAACCTCCCGGAGTTTGAGATTAAACAACACAACTAAAAATCGGATCCTCAATGCGTTGATCTACTTATTCTAAACAATCGAGTGGAACAAAACGAAATCCCAGTAGATTCAATCGAATACAAATAATTTAGCTCTTACTTCTTGAACATTCTTCCGGGAAATGCGAATAGGGTTTTAGGAAGCGTTAACGGGCAATATCGAACGACGGTGTCAATTCAATTTAACCCACCCACAAAAAAATATAAAACATATTTAATTATTTATATATATATATATATATATTTTATTATTTTATATTTTATTTATAAATAAATTTAACGTATATTTTACACATAAAACGAAAACTATTTTTCTTTACCAAAATAATGAAAGGGTTCCCATCCATTTCTTTTTCTATAGAAACGAATTTTCAAACTCCTACGAATCAATGCTTATAAATGAAATAGAAATTTAAGTTTTTGTTGATGAAATAGAAATTTAAGTTTTTGTTGTTTTCCCCCTGTTTATGACATGAGACCATCTCACGGATCATAATCTGTGAGACGGGTCAACCTTACTCATATCCATAATAAAAGGTAATACTCTTAAAATAAAAAATAATATTTTTTCCTGGATGACCCAAATAAGAGATCTGTCTCACAAATACGTCCCGTGAGACCGTCTCACAGAAGTTTTTGCCCATATTTATTGCTACTATAAACTTCAAATAATGATAATATTGTATAACATTTTATAATAATAGCAGTAGTAATAACAAAAACTGATTAATTATTCTTTAAAATCTATAATTAGAGAACATATTTTTTAAAGACATTTATGTTGGTTATTTGCATCAAAGCTGTCATCTCATGTTTGTTACATCAAGTTTTTGTTATTCTTTTTTATTTCTTATTTAGTTAGTCAAGTTTAATAATTCAACTGGTTGTTCCTAAGTTGTAGGCAAATTGTTAGTTTGTTTGTTATTCATTAATCTATAAATTGTAAAGCTTTCGTTGAATATAAAATGAGTCATCACCTTTCTTTTCTAATATATCTTCCAATATTTTTCATACTTTTGGGTAAAGATCTTATTTCATATATTTATTCTTTCAACTTTAAATTATCAAAGTTGTATTAGAACTCTTTTCTTAAGGGATCTGTGAATTCATTTGACGGTTTGAAATGGAAAGTGAATCTCCCTTTTCATCAATGGCTCCATCGGTCTTCGATGGAGAAAATTATCAAATGTGGACAGTGCATATGGAGACATACTTGGACGCATTGGATTTATGGGAAGCTGTGGAAGAGGATTATGAAGTTCAACCTCTTCCAGCTAATCATACTATGTCACATATCAAGGCACAAAAGGAGAAAAAGACAAAAAAATCAAAGGCGGAAGCATGCTTATTTTCAGCGCTTTTTTCGACGATTTGTCACAAGAATTATGTCCCTCAAAACAGCTAAGGCAATTTGGGACTATCTAAAGGGAGAATATGCAGGAGATGAAAGAATTAAAGGGATGCAAGTTCTAAACTTGATCAGGGAATTCGAACTTCAAAGAATGAAAGACTCAGAGACAATTAAAGATTACTCTAACAAGCTTCTCAAAATTGCAAACAGAGTAAGACTTCTTGGATCTGAACTTACCAACACAAGAATTGTCGAAAAAATTCTTGTTACTGTACCTGAAGGATATGAGGCAACTGTCACTACCTTGGAGAATAAAAAAGAATTGACAAAAATTTTGCTTGCTGAATTGTTGAATGTTTTGCAAGCACAAGAGCAAAGAAGACTAATGAGGGAGGATACAACATCTGAAGGAGCCTTGGCAGCCAAACATCAAAATTTGGCCAAATACAAAAAAAAGAAGAAAAATTTCGAAAGGATGCAAGTACATTTGTTTTTCCAAAAGGAAAAAATGAAAATAAAAAAATTTCATATCCAGTTTGCCAACATTGTGGAAAGAAGATCATCCTTCATTTAGATGCTGGAGGAGACCTAATGCTAAGTGTTCTAAGTGCAAACAACTTGGGCGTGAAGTAGTGATATGCAAAGAAAAAACTCATCACAAGAAGTTGAAGCACAAGTTGGACATCAAGAGGATGAGGATCAGTTTTTTGTGGCATCTTGCCTCGCAAGCAGTAGCTCATCTGAAAGTTGGTTGATTGACAGCGGATGCAACAACCAAATGACTCATGACAAGGGACTTTTCATAGATTTCAAGCCAACTGATATCACTAAGGTAAAAATTGGAAATGGTGATTACATTTATGTCGAAGGAAAAGGAACAATTGTCATAATAAGTGCTGCAGGTACAAAGAAAATATTTGATGTTCTTAATGTGCCAGAAATTGACCAGAATTTGTTAAGTGTTGGTCAATTAATGGGAAAAAGCTTTAAAGTAATCTTTGAAGATGGTTTTTGTCGCATTCTTGATGCCATGAGTCGGGAAACTCTCAAGGTTAGAATGAAGGGTAATAGTTTTCTTTTGATCCCATGAAAGAAGAACTTGTTGCATATTCTACTGAAATCAGCAACACTGCAATATGGCACAAGAGGCTCGATCATTGTCCCTTGGAAAAGATGCAGCTCATACAGGCAAAAAAACCAACAATTGGCTTACCAAACTTTGGAGATCACTTGCTAAACTGTTATACTCATCAATATGGTATACACAAAAGAAAACCATTCCCAAAGTCAACTTGGAAAGCCACTCCAAAGCATCAACTTGTTCATACAGATGTATTTGTGCCTCAAAGAACACCATCATTAACAGGTAGTCGGTATTACATCAGTTTTATAAATGATTTTAGAAGATTTTTCTGGCTTTTCTTCTTAAAATTCAAATCAGAAGTTGCTAGAGTAATTTGGAAATTCAAGAAAATTGTGGAGAATTAGAGTGGCTGTAGGATTCAAGCGGTAAGATCTAATAATGGAAAATAATACACTTCACAAGAATTCAATTTGTTCTGCGAGAAAGCCGGCATAGAACACCAATTAACTGCTCCAGATACTCCGCAATAGAATGGAGTTAGTGAAAGGAGAAACCAATATATAATGGAGATGACTAGATGTATGCTTCATGAGAAGGAGTTACCCAATAAGTTTTGGTTGAAGCAGCATGTACAACAGTTTTTTTGCAAAACAGATTGCCCTCCAATACTTTGAAGGATAAAACTTCATTCGAGGCATGGTATGGTTATATACCTTCACTCAAATTCCTAAGAGTATTTGGTTTTTATTTGTTTCTCTAATGTTCCACAGGTCAAGCGGGATAAACTAGGCAAAAAGTCTTAACCAAGCATCTTTGTTGGTTATAGTTCTGCCTCTAAAGCCTACAAGGTGTATCAACCTCAAACCGATAAGTTAATTGTTAGTAGAGATGTGTTCTTCCTTGAGGAAGATAAGTGGAACTGGGAACAAACAAAAGATGCATCTACAAGCAAGATAAAATCAAGTTTGCCAATCCAAACTTCAGAAATTGAAGCGGATCATCAGTGGCAAGAGGAAATGGAAAATGATCCCGCAATCCGTGTAACAAGATCAACCATGATATTTATCAAAGATGCAATGTAGCCATTTGTGAACTACATGTTATGAAGAAGCCACTAAAGAACAAAAGTGGAAAAAGACAATGGAGGAGGAGCTATCGATGGTAAAAAAAGAAAAAAACTTGGGTGCTAGTTGATAGGACAAAGGATAGAAAAATAATTGGAGTAAAATAGGTATTAGGACAAAGTTCAATGCAGATGGGTCTATCAATAAGCACAAAGCTAGGCCGTTTGTCAAGGGATATGCTCAAATTTTTGGAATCGATTAACCCGACACATTTGCCTTGGTTTCCATATTAGACACTATACGGTTTGTCTTAGCTATAACAGCTCAAAATGGGTGGAAAATATTCTAGTTAGATGTAAAATCAGCATTCCTCAATGGTCTACTGAAGAAGGAGATCTTTGTTGAGCAATCAGAAGGATTCTTTGAATAAATCCATGAAGACAAAGTGTCCTACTAAAAAAGGCACGCTAAGGCTTAAAACAAGCTTCACGAGCTTGGTATAGTCATATAGATGATCATTTATTGAGCTTGGGTTTTGAAAAAATTCTATCGGAAGTCACCCTATATTTTAAGAAACAAAATAATGATTTTCTTATTGTATCTTGTATGTGGATGATTTGTTGGTGACAGGTAGCAATACCAAGCTTAGTGATGGATTCAAGCAAGATATGATGCTGGTCTTTGACATGACAGATCTTGGGCTAATGACATATTTTTTTGGCATGGAAATCAAGCAAGTTGATAGAGAAGTTTTCATCTGTCAAAGAAAATATGCTAAGGAAATACTTAAAAAGTTTCATATGGTGGAATGCAAAGAAATGTCTACACCAATAAATCAAAAAGAAAGCTTAAGTAAGGAAGATGGTTCAGACAAAGTTGAAGAAGGCTAATTCAGAAGTACGGTTGGATGTTTGATGTACCTAATTGCTACTAGGCCAGATATTGTTTTTATTGTAAACATTATCTATCGTTTTATGCATTGTGCTGCTGAAATACACCTTCAAGCAGGAAAAAGTGTCATTAGATATATGAAAGAGAATGTTGACTGTGGTGTAAAATTCAAGAAATATCAAAACTTCAAGTTGATAGGATTTTCTGATAGTGATTGAGGTGGATCTAAGGATGATATCAAGAGTACACCTGGGTATTGTTTTAATCTAGGATCTGGTGTATTTTCTTGATGTTCCAAGAAGCAAGAAAATGTGGCACAATCCACTGCAGAGGCAGAATTTGTTGTTGTTACAACAATAGTAAACCAAGTATTGTGGTTGAGAAAATTGCAATGTGACTTACATTTGAAGCAATTAAAAGTCACAGAAGTATTTGTTGACAACCAAGCTACAATATCAATATCACATAATCCCGTTTTTCATGGAAAAACCAGACATTTTAAGATGAAGTTGTTTTTTTGAAGAGAAGTGCAAAAAGGAGAAGTGGGCCTTTTTTATTGCAAATCTGAAGACCAACTTGCTGACATATTCACAAAACCTCTTCCAACAAACAAAATTTGAGTTTCTTAGACAAAGACTTTGAGTTTTCAGCCCTTAATGCAAGGAGGAGTGTTGGTGGTTTGCATCAAGGCTGCCACCTCATGTTTGTTACATCAAGTTCTATGTTATTCTTTTTTATTTTTATTTAGTTAGTCGAGTTTATTAAGTCAACTTAGGCAAATTGTTAATTTGTTTGTTATTCATTAGTCTATAAATTTTTAAGCTCGCGATGATATAAAATGAGCTTTGAGCTTTCTTTTCTAATATATCTTCCAATATTTTTCATACTTTTGTGCAAAGATCTTATTTCATATATTTATTCTTTCAACTTTAAACTATCAATTTTCATTAAAACATTTCATAAGTTTTTTTCACTTATAAAACACAAAATATAATTCGGAATAAAAGAATTATTCTCCTCGAGTCTATTTCAAATTCGACTTATTGTTAGCCCTCTTACAATACACAACTTCGAATAGTTACTTCCAATAAGTCTCCCTTAGTCTGCTAAGCAGCTTGTTCTTTTGGAACATTAACATCATCTTTGGATTTCAGTCAAACAAGAGATATATTAAACTCCAACTTGTTTATAAGTTCTGAGAGATAATAGGAAAAGTTGGGAAATAGCAAGTTCGGTTCATTAGGTTCTACCATGGCAGAGCCCAAACTCAGTCAAAAGAATAAAAAAAAATGAAATGACCAAGAACCCCAGGCTTCTGACGTAGTAACATAAGCCTGGGGCCAAATCAACAAGAACTTTTGAAATGTATTCCCCAGTGTGTGTGTGTGTGTGGTGTGTGTGTGTGTGTGTGTGTTACACAGATATTATGATTATAGCATTCCGATTATGATTCACAACAAAACACAAAATGTTTACTAAATTTATTCCACAGTTCTTCCCACTTGCCACCGACCGAACACGATGTGGGTGAATGTGATAAGATATGGATATGATGATGAGACTCCACCACCCATTCCTCAAGACATTTATCACGGATAACTTTCTTTGCTTCATCTGTTTTTTGTTGACCGGAACTCACAGCTGCTATCAAGCAATTTTTTTTAGCTAGAAATTGTTGGTAAGATAAATCGAGATCGATTATCTTTTGTTCTCTTTCTCTATAAACTCAGCTAAAACTCCACCGCTCAGTGTTTTTTGATTAACGGCCACATGACATTATCTATTCTATTACCTCACTCCATTGGTTCCAACCATTTGGGTGTGGCCAGAAATTTAATTTGTACTGTTTTCTTGACTGAAACATAGATAACTGGCGCATAATTAAACCTCGAGAAAGTAAAAAATCAATGAGGAATGCTTAAAGAATCGATAATTATAATAGGAAGTGCGAGAGATGATTTTATAAACTTAAAGAAGTAGTTTGATTTTATAAATTTGTAATACATATGCTCTTACATTCCAAATGTATCCCATCGAGATAGAATCGATAAAGGATAGCAGAAAATGAGTTTGATGGAACGAAATATAGAAAAACAATTAACAGAAACTTGAAGGAAAGAAAATGATCATGCAGTGATCATCAGCTGGAACCAAGAAACGATCGATGACCCTCTAAACAACTGTCAAAGGGAAATCATATATATAAATTTCTGGTGCCGGATTTAGTCTGAGCCTGGGGGCTTGTAGGCGATGAAACTAATGCACTGCACTTGGCGGTAGGAGTCGAACCCGAGGACCCTCACGAAGAAGTCGGGATGTTTGGTGGAAACCTCCTTTACCTCCTTGATCACCTGGACGGGGTCAGTGCACCCGAACATGGGCAGCTTCCACATTGTCCAGTATCGCCCGTCATAGTATCCCGGGCTCCTGTTGTTCTCACGTTCGATGTATGGCCTCTGCAAATTTCATTACAAACTTCAAATCCCACACAAATATATATATATATATATATATATATATATATATATATATATATATATATATATATATATATATATATATATATATATATACTGATTATCTTCATGAACCAAATCAATTACCTTCTTCTCGAACTCGAGACACGGAATGAGCTTAAGCCTGAGAAGGTATTCAACTTGCTTTAGGAGCTGCTCCTCGGTGAGGGGGGGAAGGTAGGAAAGAGTCTCGAATTTCCTCAATCCTTCCGTGGGCCATACCTGCAAGATTGAAAAATATATATGCGTATATACAAAGTGTAGTTCTCAAGCTCTACAAATTAACAAACTTCACCTTTTCAGCTAGCTAGTTTATGCCCAAGAATCAACTTTTCTTACTAATACATGGTGTAATATATATGTGTACCTTCATGCATGAAACTGTCCTACCGCCATTGTTGGCGACAGTGGTGATGTCGGAGGACTTGCGGGTGGCGGGGAAAGCGACTGCGGACTTGAGCCCGGTGAAAGGTGCCACCATGCTGGCTTGCGCCGGAGCGTTGCGGCTCACGGTGGTGGTGGAGGAGAGCATAGAAGAAGCCATCTTTGTACGATTACTGTAAATATGTTATTCGACGATTCAATGAACGTTGTGTTCCTTTATAATGACGCGCACCCCCTGGCTTCTACTTGGTCATCCAAGGGTCTGGATTCGCTTACGTTCGGTCTAGGCGAACTTGGGCCGTCGGATGCCTTTTTCCCCTTCGTGACCACATATATTATAAGGATTGCTGCCTTATCGTTTTGCACCCTCCTCGACGTGCCACGTGGCAGTAACCTTATCTTCACAACGGGACAGTCGTTTGAGGTTGATACTTCAAGTGAACCGTAGCCCTTCGTCACAATGAGGATCACTCTTTGCTGACAAAACGAAACATTGGAATCATTAAGACCCATATCCAAGTCAATCAATGATTAAGATGACAAGCTAATTGAAATAAATGAATATTAGCCATTTGATTCTGTTTGTTCTCGGTGTTTTATGTCAGAAATTTGAATCAAATTTAGAGCTTGACTAAAAACTATGTCTCGTGAATGCTGGAATGTCTTTTGGCTCTCCATGTTCTTGAGTTAGTTGTGGCTCATTATTGTGAAATTGAATTTTGATTATCCAAATTTTTGAGTTAATTGAAGACTTTTGGTTCTTTATATTCTTGAGTTAATGAGAAGATTAATTGAGTTAATTAATCTTGCAAGACTCTTAGTATGCATGTTGGGGCTTATATATAGTGTGTTCATTTCCTCATTTCAAATATATAAAAAAATTGACTTTTACAATCACTCAAGATCTCTTTCAAGCATTCTCTTGCATGTCATATTGTTAGCTTTTCATTTGGCATCCGTTAAATTTCGGTGATAAAATGAAAGTACGTTTTTAGTTCTTCGTAGTAGTGTCTCGTGCTAAGTCACCGCTGGTTGTTCCGTTGTATCCTGGGAAACAGACGTCCAAGACTATCCTCGAAGCAATACATGAGGGGACGAATTTGTTTTAAAGACATTGTACTTCGTACATGCCTCAGTTTGGTTACTTTAAGCTTTGCTCTAGTGTTTTTTCTTCACCATTTAGTTCGCTGGTTTTTACTAAAGTTTATTGTACTTTATCGTTCGATATATAGTGCAACATTTTATTTATTAATCATATGGTCGATTATGAAAGAATAGACCGATCAGACTCAAGTGGCCAAATATTAGCAGGAAAATTGCAATTTTAGTTCTTTAACTTGGTACGTCTTACAATTTTGATCAATAAATAATGTTAAGGATTGAAATTATTCGAGTCAATCTGATGGACACTGAAGTCTCAACTTATAATTCGTTAATTTAAAGCACTTATACAGGATATATATTGGTTCGTGCACTTTTTTTGGGCCAAAAGTTACAAATATGTCAAGCATTGAATTCAGGAAGGGAGGGGATCCCTAAGGGAAAATTTTCCGTATGGAGTTCTCTTTTGTGGAGGCATCAATGTTCTTCTAACGTAACTCTTGTAAGGGAAATAAACTCACATTAAACACACTAACATAAATCTAAACAAAAACAAAGAGGGGAAATAAAGCAAAATGACACTCAATATTTCAAACGAGATGAACACAGCTTGGTGTTTCTATTTATTTTTGCATAAATAGATTTTAATGTGCATAATATAGGTTTTATTATTGTTATATGAGTCGTGTATGAGAGTATCAATTCGAAATAAATAATATTCGATGGATTTAGCAATTCCAAGTTACAAAAAAAACATGTAAGTTGTTGGATGAAAATTAAACATCAACAAATTATAAGAGTAAAACCAAAAACAAATCAAACTTACAAAACTAAAATTACAATTTTCCCCATATTAGCTATGGGTTAGTACAACTTGTTGTATAACAATGTATTTTTTAGTGTTTCACACTTCCATACATATAAATTTATCATCTTATGTGTAATTCTTCCGCTTATAAAATTTAATTTCATTAAACAATTCTTGTGAGGGAGTCCGAAATATATACTTCTTTTATTTATATAGTTAACCGTATTAGACGAAATGTAAACACGAAAGAACATGTGGACTATTATGCAGAAAGATTAAATAAAAAATAATAATATATCAATTTTGAGTAGATAAAACGGACTAAAAACTGCAAACCGAAAAGTGGCATGTAACAAGTATAGTTTTCTTAAACCAGATTTGTTCCCTCCGGTGGTGCTTCGAGGATCAAGATGGACAAATTTTTCCCCTTATACAACGGCTAATCCTATAACAAATCTAGCACGATTTTACTACATCTATTAACTGAAGAAGTACTTGAACTTTGTTACGAAAGCCGAGATAGCATAAGTAAATGAGAAAAAGGAATGAAAGATTTGTTACCGTGTGTTTTGAGGATTCTGGACATATCTATTTATAGGTGCATGAGATCCATGCAGACAGTCATAGTATGGGCATCTGAAAGGGCAAAATTTGGCCAGACTAAGCACCGAAAATCTGTCATCTAAAGCACCAATAGACAGCCAGATGAAAGGTCTCATCGTGAAAGTTCGACCTGAGCATGTGGAAGGTCTTATCCATACTGGAAAATAAATAACTATCAAAATGTGGGTTAGCCTAGGTGGGTGATTTTTGTCTTGATCAATGTAACATCAACGCATCCAGGTCGTGCTTGCATACAAGTCAGACTTTTCCACTGCAAATCGGACCCTTGATTTGCATCATCCATGTTCAGTCACGTGTGATAGAGAGCCTCTTGACTAATCAATGTTACACCTTCATAAATTATAACTCAATATAAGCTCACATATAACAACTTTATTTTCCTGTGTGGGACAAACTCATCATTCCCTACTTACAACATCCACTTAATATTTTATTATATAATTTCCATTCATACAAAATGGAAAGCTCAATAACACAAGGAAATATTTGAAAACTTTGAAGTCTGTCATAGATGTTAATACTGGCACCCTTGTCATGGAATTTGATGTGAGATTGCTCAGTTTAATATTTATGATATCAGGAAATATCCTCTTTGTGAAAATATAATTAATACTCTTGAAATCACTTATCGCTTCACAAGAAAATTCAAATTTTTTTGATAAAAATGATTTAGAGGAAATTGTTGAAAGATATGTTGAAATTTCTAATATTATAATTTTTTCCCTCTGATTCGCAATAATATAAAATTGAGCGATAACTTCCTCCAGATCGACCCAAGCATGTACAGATGGAAAAATGAGGAAAAATTCAAGTGATAGGATTTCCAAGAAATTCAAAGATAACAAGCATAAACTAAAATTTGTTATGAAAATACTCAAGTGACATAAAGTAGACAAAATGATCATATATGAACCATAATGAGCAACAAGAAAGAATGAAGTCGAGCCAACGGCAATAAAAAAAGGACGCTGCTTGGGAGGCAACCCGAGGGGGGTTAGTTTATTTTATTTTATTTTTATTGAATTTTTTAAATTTTAATCCCTTCTTACATTTTAGCTTACATTGAGGACAATGTCTTATTTAAATATAAAAGGTTATATAGCTTTATTTCTAGTTTCAATTTCTAGTTTTCAATTTTGTTGCATTTTTGTTTAAAAAAACTGGAAAAAAGAAGAAGAAGAAGAAGAAGAGAGGTGAATTTTTTTGGGGTCCAAAAAAATATCTAATGCTCAATTTTTACCTCTCTGGTTTGAATCGTGAATACTTCTGATTGCAAGTCTATGAAACAATGATAATTTCTTTGTGTGTAACAGATTTTGCAATCTCACTATTGCATTAGCGATAGTTACTCTTGATAATGAGTTGAAAGGAAAAGTGTATAGAATTTAGCACATATGTCATTTTTATTTGTTGAGCTTTGAGCATATGAACAATAATTATTTCATGTTCTGTTTTCTTTGATTATGTGTTGGTCGTGCATTGTTGATTTTTCTTTAACTTGTATTGTTATACATATATTTGTTAACACTTTGTGATGGATTATGTGCATAAACAAAATGATAAAACTATTAGGTTTAAAAAAAATTCTTTTGCATCATATGTGTCAAGTTTGGTCAATTAAATTAGGAAAACACAAGGATTTTAGCAGTTATCACTATAATTTTAAAGTTAATTGTTTGGAACTGCATGAATAAATAATATGTAGTCGATGACCAGTTATATAATTGAATAGTGGAATCCCATTGAAAAAAAAAATCTATTAATATTGAATTCTTCATTTTATTCCACTCATTTGATTGATTAATTTCTCGTTTTAAATTTATTATTTCTCCCAACGTGCTAATTTTAATCTTAGAGATCTATTTAGTTCCTATCCCAAAATCCCCCCTTTTATTTATTTTTCCTCAATAGAAATAAATACCTCATTCCATATGGATTCGACTACTCACCTATACACTAGTTGTATTTGGAAGTAGGAATTTAAGTTTGATACACAACGACAGCACATCAAAAACTATGGTTTATTACCTACCTCATGATGTATTCGTGTTTTGATTTGATGTGTTATTTATGCTGGAGAGATGTTAGTCCAATTAAATTGAAATTTTTGGTAAACTGCATTATATTAATTTGTAGGTAAATTGGTCTTGAGTACTGAAACTCTATTAGAAAATAGGTTGTTAAGTTTTTTTCTTGTATAGGGATTAATTTGGCCAAATTATAGCTTTAAATAGTCCGGATAACAGTTTTGATATTGTGGTTGTTGTGAGTAATTTGAGTAACGAGCCACACACAAGGTGTATTAATGGAAAATACTTGAAACATTACCATCCAAGTAGTTGGTGTGAGTACAAAAACCAGAAAGTTTTTGAAGTTGAATTATTAAGAAAATATGAGATGTTCTATGATTAACCCATATTGTTTGAAGTAGGTTGTACAACCACTTTAATTAATTTTGTCATCTTTAGTTTATAAAGTCAATAGTTTATTAAGAAATTATGTCACAGAATGGAGTTATATTTATAAGGCATTCCCTACAAAGCATGCTTGTAAATAGTAGTTGAACACTTGTGAATAAATAAAAATAGTTGTTCATGGACTTTTTTTTGTAGTTGTTGTATTATTGGGGAGTGTATTTGTGGATTTGTTGGTTATTTTGGCCAAATTAGTGGTAAAGTGAGATTTGGTTGTGCATGCCTTGAAACATCAATTAGTCTTGTTAAAAAGATTTGGTGACTCTTGTTTTGGTGAGAAATTAAATGGCTTGGTTTGTAGCAAATTTTGTTGTTGTCAAAATTATGTTCAATATTCAAGAAAACGTACTTGTTAGCTGTTTTGAGAAAATTTGAACAAAGTTTCCTCTATAAATGTAACATGTCAAAATACAAATACCTTCAAATAAAGCCCATGTCAAAAAATTTCATCGACAACAAAAGTCCACCAGATGTAAAAACCCAAATGTTGTCAAAGTCCACTAGAGTTGCATTTGGTTCAAGAAGGCATACAAATAGGAAGTTGACCCACGATCCATGATAGAAGATCGTGGAAGATGGCTTAATCACTCGAAAGAATGGAACAAAAACAAACAAGAGTCATGAAGGAAAATTCCCCAACAAATTCATCAACAAACAACATCAAAAAACTTATTTCAATTTTCTCGATTATTCGTTCGCTTATTTCAATTTTCATTAGCATAATTTCTTCATTCTCGTGTTATCTCCAATTTTCTTTTTAAAAATGTTGCTCAAGTTAATAACAACATAATTAAATTTGATATTGTTAATAAGTACCTTATGTAATTTTCATCATATTCATCAACCAAATTATTAGTTTTGAAGTCATACCGAGGGAATTATAACGAACGTTAGAATTGAGACACACAACGTTTAAGTCAGATTAATCACAAACTTGGCATGATTACGTGTCTGGCACTTCTTGCAAATTTTTTGTGCAAACACCTTGTAAATAAACGAAAAAAAAAGATAACACACTAGTTTATGCAAAAAATTATATTTCTATGAGTAAGTAATAATAAGGGTGTGCAAAATTTCGGTTAAACCGAATTAATTGACCGAATCAAATTATTTAGAAATCTCGGTTTGGTTAATTCGGAAGTTCGGTTTTGAAAATTTAAAAAATCAGTTAATTCGGTTAGGTTTCGATTTTAATTTGAAAATTTTGGTTAAACAGAAAAAACCGATTTACCATTTATATTAATTTAAATTGTACATGGGTAATTAGAAATTCATTTTAAAGAAGCCCAATTTTCACATATGGGCCAAACTTGTCAACTCATTATAAGTTTCGTTTGACTTAATATCTAACATCATTGTCATTCTGCTTATTGCGTGAGAATTCAGATAGCCTTCAATTTTTCATTTTGGAAGGCATCTTAAGCGAAGGAAATTTCACACCGAACAATACCCCTTATTCTACTACTTGTCACAAAGATATATTTCGAAGTTGACAGATGAGTGCGGGAGGCGAGTGCTGAGCGGGCTGTTCAACAACGAAAACAAGCTGGTGAGCCAGAGGTGACAATGTCTGTTTTATTGATTCTTCTGTCATTGTTGTGTACTTGTGTTGGGTTGGTGTTTTTATAGTTCTTTTAGGATTAAATCTTAAGTTTTTCATTTATAGTACAAACACTGCACATGGTGTTCAGCCTATGAACCCTAAAGAAATGAAAACGCAATTCACCAATAAAATACACAAAATTATGGCTCAGATGAGTAGAAATGAGGAATTACCAAGCGTTTGCTGAAGAAAGAATCAAGCTTCGCCATGACAGAGTCTAATTATGATTAACCCACCAAATATTTTGCTTTTCTGGGAAAAATAATTGTGAAGAACGAAACTTTGATTTATATCAGGAGATGGAAATTAATCAAAACTTAAGATTTAGGATTAAATCTTAAGGCTTCGAAAGTTATCCTGCCATGTTTTCCAATAACAGCCTATGAGCTAATAAAAAATTTCACTTTTGGCTAGAATATTATATTCATACGGTAACATTGACAAAGAATGGCTCATTCAAATGTTATTTGTAATTTTGATGAAAAAATTTATGATTTAGTTGTAGATGTCAAGGCAAGAAGATATAGCAATTATGGATATTGATGATAGTTGTTCCATTCCAAAACCTTCAACTGGAATAGAAACATGTGTGAATTTTAAAGTGAAGGCAACCAAACGAAAATCAATGAAACCAAGAAGTGAGGTATGGGAGCATTTTACAAAATTTTGCCAATTCTGAAAATGAAAGTAAAGCTAAATGCAAGTATTGTGAGAAAGAATTTTATTGTGATCCATATAAAAATGGAACAGCGAGTTTGAGGGCACATATGAATTAGTGAAGAAAAAACCCACATGTTCTTGAGACAAATCAAGCACAATTAAGTCTACAACAAGGTGCAAAAGACAGTGAGGCGTGTTCAACTACTTGGAAATTTGATCAAGAAATATGTAGGAAAGCTTTGACTATAATGATTGTGGTTGATGAACTCCATTTCAAATTTGTAGAAGGGGATGGATTTAAACTGTTTATGGCTATAACATGTCCAAAGTTTCGAATCCCTTCAAGATAGACAGTTGCACGTGATATTGTTGATTTATATGAAGTTGAGAGAGAAAGGTTAAATCATCACAAAGAGTTTGTTTGACAACAGATGCATGAACATCGATTCAAAAGATCAATTATATGTGTCTGACAGCTCACATTATTGATAAAAATTGGGCTTTACAAAAAAAAATATTATCAATTTTTGTCCTATTACAAGTCATAAGGGTGAGTCCATTAGTTTAGCAATTGAGACATGCTTAAGGGATTGGGGAATGACAAGGTTTCGACGATTACGGTTGACAATGCAAGTTCAAATGATGTCGCAATCAGTATTTGAAAAGAAAGATGGCAAATTGGGATTCTACTATCTTAAAGAAGGAGTGCATTCATATGAGGTGTGTAGCTCATATAATCAATTTGATTGTTGTTGATGGCTTGAAAGATATGAGTGAGTCAGTGACAAGGGTCAGAGATGCCGTGAAATATGTTAAACAATCTCTTTCTAGATTAAACAAGTTTAAAGAATGTGTGAAGATTGAAAAAATTGAAAGCAAGAATTCTTTATGTCTTGATGTATCAACAAGATGAAACTCAACTTTCTTGACGTTGAATGTAGCTCAAAAATTTGAAAGGGCTTTCGAAAGATTTGATGAACAAGATCCATGTTATAAATTGGATCTTCAAGTCAGAAAATGGATTGATGTTGTGAATGATGATGGAGAGGTGGTATTCGGTGCAGATGGTAAACCTAAAAAAGAAATGAGAACTTTCGATGGGAGGCCTACTAATGCCGATTGGGAAAATGTTAGGACTTTTGCTGCTTTATTGCAAATATTTTATGAACTAACTTTGAAAGTTCCAGGTTCATTGTATGTCACATCCAATACTTTTGCACATGAGATTAGTTTCATTCACACAATATGAAAGAGTGGAAAGAAAGTGACGATTTTGGAGTATATTCTATGGGAATTAAAATGAAAAAAAAATTGACAAGTACTTGGGAGATCCCGAGAAAATGAATAATTTACTCTATGTTGCGGTGGTGCTCGATCCAAGACACAAATTGGATTTTGTTGAATTCATGTTGTTAGAATTGTATGGAGATGAAATGAGTGCAAGAGCAGGAAAGACATTAAAAGAAACTTTGCTTTCTTTGTACAAAAATTACAAGGAGAAGATGGAGCCTCAAGGAAGCAAATCAAAAGTGTTATATATTCAACAAGTAAGTGATGTTGAGCAAAAAAGTGCAAATCAAACAGATTTAAAAAGACAATCAATTCTTGAGAAGTACGAAAAACAAAAGGCACATAGTTTTGGTGATGGTAATATTTCAAAATTGGATAGATATCTAAATGAGATGGTTGAGAAGTATTCTGAATATTTTAATATTTTGGGATGGTGGAAGAAAAATTGTCATAGATTTCCCGTACTTTCTTAAGTTGCTCGTGATGAGTTGTTGGCTATTCAAATATCAACTGTTGCTTCAGAATCTGCTTTTCGTAATGGTGGTCGAGTATTTGATTGTTTTAGGATTTCACTGACTCCTAAGATAGAAGAAAGCCTTATTTGCACACAAGATTGGCTTCGTTCATGCCCAATACCAATTAATGTTGAAGAGACTTCGGAGAATATGGAAAACCTAGAAGATCGCATGTTTTTTTATAAAAAATTATAGTTATAATTTCTTTATTGCTATAAACTTCTAATTTATTTTACTTGCATGTTATACTTTCTTTTTCAGAGATAGTAAAACTTGAGTCGGACTCATCTTCCTCAACAATACCCGTGGATAAATCATAAATGAAATACGTAAGTGAGAATGATAAATGATACGTTTTGTCATGTATTTTATTATGATGAGAAGATTGTACATCAAGCTTAAATTCTAGAACAAGTTTAAATTTTACTTTGCGCTTTTCTGGGTGATTTACATATTTTGCATAAATATGTCCTAGTATTTTAAGTTTTGACTTTTGATAAGACTAAAGTATGTGTTCTTTTCATAGGTTTGCTTTGATTTATTCAGTATTGTCTTAACATGAAATAATTATGTGTTTAGCAAGTCAAATAATTATCTATTAAAGTTCATGGGATTGACTTTGTTTTCTTGAATATCATTTATGCTGCTTGTTTGACAACATAATTTATGCTCTTTGTTTCATCTTCCGAATTCTTACTTCTCGAACATTATTCTATGTCCATCCATGGCTGATGCTAACACATTTTCTACGATAAATTTTGTTTATCGCCTCTTATCTTATGTTCTTTTTCGTGTGTTTTGGACTTTTGGTTTCTTGAGGTGCCGGGCTTCTGAAACTGCATAATGATATTCAAAGTTGTGGATACGAGGATGTGCAGATTATGTGGGAAATCCTGAGAAGAACAAAATCCAATTAACGTCGCGCCACGACAAGCACAAAAGTATATGCTTTTGGAGGAATTTTTCATGGACCAGCACCCATTCAAACCATGATGGAGCAGTAGTTTTCTTTTCTTAAAATCAAAATTGAAGAAGAAAATCTCTCCAACTATTGCACAATAATATTATGATGAGAGACTTGATTTCCTTCAAGATATTCATGACTCATGCTTACGTTATGGTGAGTGTAATATCTTCAAGTTTGTATCGTTTATGTTTGGTCGTCATATCTTTAAGTTTGATTGTAATATCTTCGAGTTTGTATCATTCAAGATAGTCATACACTCATGCTTTCTATTTCCTTTTTTTTTTTGGTTATAATTCGTATTTTTTTTAAAAAAAAATCGGTTATTTCGGTCCGACCGAAATCGGTACCGAAATAACCGATTCAAAAATCGGTTCGGTTAATTCGGTTTCTATGGTTATTTCGGTCTGTTCGTTTATTCGGAAATAAAATAAGTTAAATCGGTTATCGGTCTATTCGGTTCGGTCGGTCACCGAATAGACCGATTGCACACCACTAAGTAATAATACATTATTATTGTTTTTTGTTAAGTTTGTTTCCTATATGAATGTGTCATTAATTAAAAATGCATTAATCATAATGAAATTTCAGTTTTTAAGTAATTACACTAGAAAAAATATTCCAAAATATTATCATTTCTCTTTTTAGAATTGAGGGAGAAATTTGGTACAAAGAGATAAATGGATTATTCTTCCTACTCCTGTAGGCACTGTCTGCAGGGGTACATCCAAGGGTCAGAATTTTTTCTGTCTCAATTTTTTAAAAAAAAAAAAAAAATTTCCCTATGAGATTGAATCCCAGCCATTGATCCTGGGTGTGGACACTGCTCCCACACCCAGGATCGAACTTACCGAGATAAATACTGACAAAAATGTCAACGCATCGGATTTGTTATTTAATACTATAGAAGCTCAACAAAAAAGACACATTCCTTCATGTTGATACAAAGAGATTTCATTACAATAAAGCGATGACATTCATTCAACCTCCATGACTAAAATCCGGTGAATGGGTGATAGGGAAGCCATAACAAGAATGATCCCCTTTTCTTTCTCTTTGATTCTGAGCGGAAAACCAGAACCTACCACTTCTCCCCTAGATACGAACTGTTGGCAAATGTCATGCCCACGGGAAAAATAGTAGTACACTGTCCAAAAATCTTCTCAAAACACGTCTTCTTAGCCCACCAAGCAATTATAGGAACTAAATAAACAAATTAAATACTAAACCCAATAATATTTTACATTCATCCAACACAATGGAGAAACTAAATGCTAAGCAAAGAAAGTATACCCAAATTATAACAATAAATTCTCTTTAATTCCTTTCAATTAAATTGCAATTCCCATATTCGACCTTTCGGGTTTTCTTGAAGGTCGGTATGGGGATCATATCAACTTGACTGCATAAGGCACTGAGTCCCAATGTGCCTTCTCACTAAAAAGGGACGATACAAGGAAATATATCTTGCAACTTGTTCGAGAAAACCATAGTTCGGTGGCATTTACGTGGGAGCTAAAAGAATCCCATCAGCCAAAAAATGAAATCTCATAAACCTTAACCAGATTTATGGTTCCAAGCTACACTGATAAAAAATTCTCTTTCAACATATATTTTACTTGAAACACTTGAGCAGAAAAGGCTTCTCCATAAAAGTCAAAATTTTCTGTTACTAAACTACTGTTATGCAATCAGATTCCTTTAAAAAAGAATAAGAAAGACGAGGATTGATTACCCTCGTCTAAGAAAGATCATTTATAAGCTTGTCGCGCATTCTTGAAGATAAGGGTGAGTCTGATGAACATACTGTTCCCACAGAGGTCTATACCTGCCTATACTAAGATCTAGCCAGGGTTTCATGTTCCCATTGAAGTGAATCACGGCAGCAGTCTCGATTAAGCGGCTGTCAATATTCATGTCATAACCCAATCCTAAGACATGCCATCTCCGATCAAGTGGCTCCGTCAATCCATAGAAAGCTAAAAGTCCAGGAGGAAGTGTGCCCAGCTTCCAAAGTGACTTGTCGGCATTTTGTTCCTGCCAATGATGATATCTTGCAGTCACATTCGCTTTTCTCCAAGAAATCAAGTCAAAAACATTCATCCCAAATGCCCATCCACACGCTTGAGGATCAAATTTCGTGCTGATCAGTGGGTTCGAAAAATTGAGGTACTTGTAGTAGCGGTGGAAAGATTCAAGACAAGTTTCAACCGCGCCATTTACATTTCCATGCAAATCCAAGGAAAAGAGAGGAATCAAATCCTTCTGAACCACAATGTCATCATCGAGAAAAACTACCTTTTCCAATTGGGGATAAATCTCGGGGATATAGAACCGAAGGTGATTTAGAATAGACAGATACTTGGGATTACGAAACTTCGGCTCAAGAGTAGTATCTGGCAAACTTCCAAAGTAGTATTTCTGTGAATCAACATCATGGAGCTGTTTTACCAGTGGAGAATAGGACGCATTCAACCACGCAAATTCTTCGATATTTTGGACTTCTACAGCAGCACCTTTGAAATCATTACTGAGGAACCAAGCCTGCATTGCCCCATATTTTACTCCATTTGTAACAACATGGAATACAAGTTGCTTTGGATGTTCGGCATTAGACACTGTAGAATTAACAACAACTGAAATAGCCAGAATATTATCTGAAAATATACAAAAGTGGTAAAGATTAATGTCTGTTAATCGAGGAGAGTTCCGACTCTCATCTGCAAGCTTCTGGATCGACTTGTTCCGAAGCCAATTGGCAGTGAGTTTCATGTCAATGCAATTAAGCTTCTTGGGTAGTGATTCAGCAGCCAATTGTGCAAATACAGTACTCTGGACATTTGCGGCACTTGCACGTTCTTCCAGAGCTTGAATATGAGACTTCATTGTCATTATTGTCGTCGCGATATCATAATGGGCATCTTGTGCCTTAAAAATCAGGGATGATAAACTTTTAATTATCGGTTCAGCCTCCTCTAGATCTATGGGCTCGTCTCTCATTGCAGCCTTGGAGAGTAAGAATTGGCAACTTCTTATTTTTGAACTAAGCTCCCAAGCAAGATGAAGATTATTATGTTCCTTGGCTATAACAACATAAGCTTTGGCAAGGGTCATCTGCTCTGCTAATTGTCTGGCATATGATCTGGCACTTGACATATCTTCGGTAAAATTTCGATTCTCGTGAGATTCCCGGTCATTGAACTCATTTCTCTCCTGGAAAAGAAAGAAATAAGTCAAAGAAACAAATAAATAGAAACTGCTAACTTTTCTCAACTATATAGAATTATCTTCATTTTGTAGTAAATTGTAAATTTAGATACATTATACAACCATTAAACTTTTGGAACACATGTTAAAAACCAATAAATCAGACAGAAGGCGTCCAAATATATCTTCCATTATCTAGAATGGCAAAGTTACAATAAAATAATGTAACCTTAGTTGGCGCTCCATTCACTATCAATAACTAAAATGATCTGGTACAAGTGGGATCAACGCTCCCTTCCTTTGTCCATCATTATGGTGACACCAAACTCTAAATTATGAGGTTAAATCTAACACTGTAATATACTCATATCCTATGAAGACGTGGTAATTCTAATAGTTCAATCTCAAGGATCATCAGAAGCAGCACAACAAACCGAAAACTCTAGTAACATGGTACAAAACTTCCCACATCACTGGAAAATATCATAAACCAAATTATGAGAATCAGATTCGTCGTTTGAAAGAAGAAGAAAATAATTTCTACATCTCAATATAGATTAAAAAAAAACTCGCATCCAACGAGAAGGGGGATTTTGTACCATCCAACTAACAGAAGCAGAAGCAGAAGCAGAAAGAAACATAAATGTCAACAAAAAATAACTGTGTCAAACCAATCTTACCATCACCGGCTGTTCCGCATGATCCTCATCATTATGGTTATGCTGAACAACGAACAAAACAAATCCAACAAAAGAGAATACCAAGAGAAGTGCACAGATCCAATACGATAACCTCCTACGGATCGGGCGGCGATAGTCGGCTGGCCGACGCCGCATCTTCCGCTTGAATATCCCACAATTCAGCGCCAAATCAATAACACAAGAAAGGGTCCCAGTTAGATTGGATAAAGCCGGCCGGCAACAATGAGAAGCCGGAAAACCCACTTGCCTATTACTTCTCAAACTCGAGAAATCAAAGAAACACCCATGCAGAAGCCTCAATCACCTTCCAACTTCTGACTCCTGAAATCAGAACCCAACAATTCAATTAGCGAAGAACCCCTGTAAATCAAGCGTTGCATAACCTGCTATTTCTTCTGATCGTTATGCTTGAATGCTCACGCTAACACATGAAATCCCAAGTCTCGGAGCAGGGAAACGTGAATGCTCGCGGGCTTTCAGTTTACCAGTGGAGGAAGCAACTTTGAGCAAATCTTGTCTTGATAAAAGAGGCGCTGGACGGCCTGGCCTGCACATGAATACCTTGTGCCACTCTACTACTAAATCTTGATTATTAATATAATTATCATTCTAAATCTAAATATGTCAACTCAATCCTCTAAATATATAAGTGTATGAAATGTTTCTGAATCGGACTTCGAAAGTTTGAGACCATATCGCAAGTTCAAATTCAATTGTAATTTTGATGAGTGTAATGCTCTTATGCTTATTTATTTAAGATAAAAATGTGTGTGAAACGGTATCATGGTCGTATTTTGTAAGACAGATCTCTTATTTTGGTCATACATGAAAAATTATTATTTTTTATGCTAAGAGTATTACTTTTATTGTGAATATCGATAGGGTTAACTCGTCTCATGGATAAAGTTTCGTGAGACCGTCTCAGAAGAGACCTACTCTTTATTTTTAAAAAAAACATTTAATATCAAAGAAACTGATGTCTGGTGTTTAATTTGGAAATTGATATGTTGATGTTAAGTATTGATTATTGAAATTAAAATGTCAATAAGCATTCATTAGACAATAAATTTGATAATTATAAAAATAGACCGTCCAATAATGTTTAAATTATGTGAAACGGTTGTGGATTTATTTTCTCAGATATCGGAACAAAAAAATTACTATTTTATTGAAAAATGTGAAGTAATTTTAGTCATGAATTTATTAATATTAATTGAGATTAAACGTTTTTTTTTCTTTTTAGTCCTATTGGTATGAAATTTTTTTTATGGGGCAATGATGGATCATATTTGAACAGTAGTTAATAATCAAAGCAAAAATGTGTGTTTGACGGTCTCACGTGTCATATTTTGTGAGACGGATCTCTTATTTAGGTCATCTATGAAAAAGTAGTATTTTTTATTGTGGGTATCGGTAGGGTTGATCCGTCTCATAAATAAAAAATCGCCAGATCGTCTCATAACAGACCTAATCTATTATCAATTACTTAAGTCCAATAATAAAATAGAAAAAGACTTGAATGGTACAAGGGTGTAACATATATCAACGTTGAAATGAAAATAGAGGTTGAAGCTAACATTCGATGCTAGCTCCAACCTCATTTATTTAATTTTAAAAAATATTTTTAAAAACAAATTGTATCGGACAGGGTGTGCGACACACGCACCCCATACTCGGGTGAGTGTGGCATATGCGCGTGGGCAGAGGACACCACGTGCAGGTTGTCACCAACGTCAGTTTTTTAAATTATTTTTAAAAATAAATTAAAAATGGAATCTAATATGGAAGATAGTGAAAAATCCACAAAATATTTTTTTTTTCACTCTCTACCCACAAAACTATAGTACTATGTCATACAAAATGTAGTACATTTCATGTGAAAATATGGTATAATTCGTATGAAAATGTGATACTAAAAAAGTACCCAGGGACTGAACACAAAAAAAATCGACGACGGAAGGTCAAAATTAATTGTATTGTGCAACATATAAATATTAACATATAATTTGAAAGTTTTTTTCTCTCTAAATATGGTATGAATCCAACGTTGGAAATAGAAGTTTTCTCTATAAATATGGTATGGATGATGGATCCAACGTTGAAAATAGAAGTTTAAGTTGGCATATACTTTTAGATGCCAATTTCAGAATCATTTATTTAATTAAAAAATCATTTTTTGCAAAAAAAATTATATATAGTGGACGGTAAAGTAGCGTGTCCCAATTTTTTTATAAATAAAAAAAATTAAATTTGACAAATAATAATATTGTGTGACGGATAGTATGACGGATAAACTAAAAGTTTTTTATCTATAAATAGCAATATCTCCAACTTTTCAACCATTTCCCAAGTAAAATTTTTAACTTTCTTAAACTAAATGGTTATTAAATTCAATGCTCATTCAAGAAAATTTTGGTTCTTCACCTGCATAAGAAAATTTAAGCTATCAAATTCACAATCTCATTTTCGTCCCGATCACCAACCCTCTGAAGTTGCTTATGCAGCTCAATTTGCCAAAAAATATTCTCCCTGATTCGAATGTTGTTCCTAACCATTCGTTTTTCATGATTCTGGCTTATTGTTGTGCTTTAATGAGTGACCATTTTATGGCCTTGTCTCTTTTTCATATATTTTCTGTTCAACCACCACGAAACATTCTGTCAAGCGAATTTCAACATGTGTGTTTTCGAGGATTTGGATCCAATTGAGAGCCGACGGTACAAATTTCAAGGCTAGGCCCTCAAGTTCCACCACACTTGATGCAACCTGAGATAGAATACATTAATCTCGAGGACGATGAGAATGTCCCTCGTCATAAATTTAAGGTGATATGTTCAACCGAGGAGGATAATTTCTTGCAAGAGCTTAGGTACTACTAACAACGACCCAAAAAAATTGGCGATGCACAAAATAATAAGCATTTTTGGCAAAATATTGTTTCCTACTATAATGACAATAGTCATGCGGAGAGAAAATGGATGGCGATAAAGTCACATTACTATCGGGTTATGTACGATGTTGAAATTTATTTGGGATGGTACAACAATCGGGCTAGTGGTAAAAATGACGACAATATTTTAGTTGATCCACGTGACATGGGGAAAACATCACACAATAATAAGGTGTTTAAGTACGAGCACGTGAGGAAGATTGCAATGGAGTGCGAGTGTGAGTCCCGGGGCCGAAGAAGGAGGGAGTGATCGCCAGTTCCATGAGGTTGCCCGAACAATGAGCGAATCCTGAGAAGCTTCTAGGCGAAGGGAACATGAATGAAATGATCTTACACTAGAATAAGAGAAATTCCAAAAATGTTCATGTATAGGACTGTATAATTCAGGAGGACATTAAAAGATTTGATAGGTACTACTCATATTAAGAAAGTGCATTTTCTTTTCGGTAGTTCATAACATAAAAATTTCAAAGTTAAGTGTGCTTGACTTAGGGCAATTTTGGAATGGGTGACCCCCTAAAAAATTTCATAAGGTGCGTGTGAATGAAGACATAAGCACGCTGGAAAGAATCGTCTTGGTACAGTGAGGACATTCTTCGAATATGGGGCGTTACAATTGGTATCAGAGCCGACTTCTCCTAGTACGGTGTGGTTCGGTGACGAACCAAGTAGAAGCTGGTGGGCATATAAGGCCCGAGGCCGAAGAGGGGGACGAGTGATCGCGAGTGCCATGAGGTTGCATGGACAATAAGCGGCTCCTGACAGGATTCTAGGCAAAAAGAACATGACTGGATTGATCTTACACCGAAATGAAAGGGATTCCAAAATTGTTCAGGTATGAAATGTGCAGTTGAGGAGGGCTTAAAAGATTTGATAGGTACTACTCATATCAAGAAGGTGCATTTTCTTTTCGGTAGCTCCTAACATAAGAATTCCAAAACTAAGCATGCTTGACTTTGGGCAATTTTGGGATGGGTGACCCCCTGGAAAGTTTTCTAAGGTGCGTGAGAGTGAAGACATAAGCATGCTAGAAAGACTAGTCTTGGTATAATAAGGACAATCGTCAAATCTGGGCGTTACAGCGAGCCTAGTACTTGGTCCTCGTGTTGTCAACAAGTCGAGACTTTCGAGTCAGGGGCACATATTTATTCAACAAAATTGGATACTGATGATGATTTTGAAATCCGCTCATGTGAGGTCCCGGGACGAAGAGGACGGGGGGATCGTCGGTGCCATGAGGTTACACAGACAATAAGCGGCTCCTGGCATGCTTCTAGGCCAAGAAAACATGAATGAATCGATTTTACACCAGAAGGAGAGGGATTCCAAAACTATTCAGGTATGAGACTGTGCAGTTGAGAAGGGCTTCAAAGATTTTATAGGTACTACTCATATCAAGAAGATGCATCTTCTTTTCGGTAGCTAATCACATAAGAACTCCAAAGTTAAACGTGCTTGACTTGGGGAAATTCTGATATAGGTGACCCCCTAGAAAGTTTTCTAGGGTACGTGTGAGTGGAGACATAAGTACACTGGAAAAACTTTGGTAAAGTGAGGACAGTCGTCGAATCCAGAGCGTTATAGCTCGCATCCAATAGGGCAACAAAGGGTCAAAAGAAAGAACAAACCCAAAGTTACAGATGTTAGAGAACTTCAAGTGAAATGGAAACAAATACATGAATATCGAAGGGAAAAATTGACGATGAAGGAAGCTGAGATAAAGCGAAAATCAATCGAGATGATTACAAAGAAAATAAAACTTGAGCAAAAAAGTTATGATATAATTATAGCAGATACCAATGGAATGATGAAGACCAAGCTTCATTGGCATATGAAAATGGTTGCAACACGAAGAGACGTGGCTTATAATAGGTGTGTTGGATGTGTACGCTTATGTTTTTCAAATTTATGTTGATCTTTGCTGGTTGTACACATTTATGTTTTTAAAATTTGTCACTCTTTGTCGGTTGTGTACAATTATGTTTTTGAAATTTATATTAGTCTTTGTTGATTATGTACGTTTTGTTTTTGAAATTGAAATTGATGTGATCTTTGAGGTTTTTCGATAATTTCATTTTTCTTAATTTATATTCATTAACCGTAATTTTTTTAAAAAATTTAAATTTAAAATAGTTATTGAACTGGTGACCAGGCTGGTCCGATCATATGTTAAAACCCCAAAAATTGGTTTAACCGCTAAAAACCAATTAGAACATGTAAAAATCGAAAAACCGTAAAACCAGCAGGTTCTTATGGATCGGCCAGGTTTCTTTATTTTATCAAAAAACAAATGTATATATATATATACACACACATATCCCATCTACGGCTTATTTTGTAAGGCCCAATTTGGTTAGCTTGATTAGGGTCTGATTGTTTAGTTGTCACTTGTTTGCTATAATTTGTAAATGTAATATTGACTATTAGGCAGACAAACTTCACTGTTTAGCTTGGACCACAAATCCCTGCATTTCTCGTGGATAGTATTTATCCTGCCCTTTTCAGAAACTCTATTGACCAAAATACCCTTGTTATTAAACATAAATGTTGCAAGTGGCGTACGGACACCCCATTCTCCTTCATTCTTCTCAGGAACCGGTGGCTGGATTCTACCGTAGAAACCGAAAGTGGTGAAGAAAAATTCATCTTCTGCAGGGCCGATCTGTTAAATTTCCAACTTTGTTCGAAGGTAAAAGTCGATAAAGTACAGCTTGGTTTCTTTGTCTGATTATTGATTTTGTATGTCCTGCATAACGTTTTTCGGAGTACATAAACCTGAGGAAAATTAGTGACTGAAATGTGTCGTTGTTTAGTGCGAATGTGTTGTACATAGCCTACTAGTGTTCTGTTGTCGTTTACTTTTCAAGTTCTGGTACTGAAATTTTTAACCTCATTTTTTCTCTGTAAATCTTGTGCGAAATTTTATTATGTGACATTGTATGACAGGTTTCTTGTGAATCTTTGTTGGGCGGTTGTAGAACAAAAATCTTGTATTGTAAATTGTAGATTTACTTCGTAAAGATTCAAAAATTGAAATGCACGAGTTACATCTTTAATAACCATGCTTCTGAGCTTTCGTTCTGTAATTCTTGGCTCGTTCTAATTTTCGTTTGCATTTGGTAAGTACGTGGGCAAAATGGACGGTAGACGTCGTAACATTAGAATTTTCCTACTGCTACATGAAATGATGGTCCGTACAATCTTTCTGGTATGTCTTCTAATACGACATCGCACGAGATGTATCGCCGATCGACGTCGTCAAGCACGTAGAACGTTAGTTTCGTACAGCATGACGGAAAGAAGTAATGCACAAATGAACCATTTGCGAAGAATTATTGAAACCGGAGATGTTCAATGTGTGGTGAATTTGAGGATGAATAGAAATTCATTTGCACAACTTTGTTACTTGCTAACACACGTCGGGGGGCTGGGCCACTCTAGATATGTTAGGACAGAAGAGAAAGTGGCTATGTTTTTGTCTATTTTGGCGCATCATAAAAAGAACCGAGTCATTGGTCATGATTATCTACGAATTGGTCAAACAATCAGCACCCATTTCCACGAAGTGTTGGGGTCAGTATTGAAGTTACATACTATACTGCTTGTGAAGCCTTCCCCGGTCAATGAAACCTGCACGGACGAGACGTGGAAATGGTTCCAGGTAATCTGAACATTTGCTAAAGAATACTTATTATAAATTCCATTTATAATGTTGTTCGTTTCTTAAAGTATAGTATACATCTTCATGATTATTGTTCTTATTTCTGTAACTTATTTTTCAGGGTTGTGTTGGTGCGTTGGATAGTACATATATAAATGTTCATGTGCCTATATTAGACAAGGGAAAATACAGAACCAGAAAATGAACCATTGCCGTGAATGTTCTGGGAGTGTGCGATCGAGATATGAACTTTATCTATGCGCTCTGTGGGTGGGAAGGATCTGCAGCGGATGCCCGAGTGCTTCGTGATGCATTATCACGTGATGACGGTCTTAAAGTTGAAAGAGGTTAACATATTGTTTCATCTAATAATGTCATCTCAGCATATTTTTTTATTTCGATTCATGTTTCGTTATTTCAAAATTAATTGAGAAAATATATGACTTTGATGGTAGGTTCTTACTACTTGTGCGACAACGGATATGCAAACGTCCAGGGATTCTTGACGCCATATAGAAGAGTACCATACCATAGGGATGCTTGGGGCAATCGCACAAATGCTCCCCAGAATTATAAAGAACTCTTTAATTGGAGACACAGCAAAGCTAGGAATGTCATTGAAAGAGCTTTTGGGTTGCTTAAGAAAAGATGGGCTATTCTTCGAAGTCCTTGTTTCTATCCGCTTAAAACTCAGAACAAAATCATAATGGCCTGCATTTTGTTACACAACTTCATTCGAGCTCAAATGCCGGACAATCTTGTCGATGAGATTGAAGAGGAGACATTAAGCCCAATGCCACAGAATGAGAATTACTTTATCGAGGATTTTAATTCCTCTGATGCATGGGATTCGTGGAGAGATAACTTTGCAATGTCGATGTACCACAACTAAGACAATAGTGAATTGTTATTGTATCTGGAATGCAAACTTGTTTTTATTTGTTATGTACGTACTACTTGTTGTATTGAGAACAACTGTTTTGTGAAATATTATTTCGATTAATTGTTGGATTTGCAATGACGTTCTCAAATGTGTTCATCCTTTTTGCAATATAATGTTTCATCTCCCATTCTAACTTAGCACATTAATGTGTTACAGGTGAACGTATTAGAAACATTTGAAGCAATGGATAGCACAAGTGTGACTTCGAAAGGTCCAAAAACAGGTAAGGTGAGACGTAGCTGGACAGCCCCTGAGGATGAGGTTCTAATTGTGGCGTTGAAAGATATAATAGGCAAAGGCTATAAAACAGACAACGGATTCTGTAATGGGTATCTACCTTTATTGGAAACTGCATTGAGGAACGCATTCAAAGATTCAGATTTACGCGGTCACCCCCACATTACTTCAAAAATACACGTGTGGAAGAAACAGTACGGATGTTTGACATCAATGCTAGGCAAGAGTGGGATTGGTTGGAATGACACCGAAAACATGATAGACGCTACGAATGAGGCATGGGACGCGTTACTTAGGGTGAAAAAATTTATTTAAACTTTACATGTTTATCTTTCAAATGTGTACGCTATTAAAACGAAGACCTTTCAGGTTGACAATAGTGTTCGAGTCATGCGGTACAAGAGGTGGCCACACTACAAAGATTGGTGCGAAATATTTGGATACAATAGAGCAATAGGTGATCGAGTGGAGACCTTTTCAGCTGTTGTTCATGATGTCTTAAATATGACGCAGCCTGAACCCATTGACATGGAATTTGTCATGGATGACTTTTACCGGCCAGTTGAAGGAGATGGTGAATCAGTGTCTGTTGCTCAAACTATCCCCTCCAACCCATCTGGAGTTTCAAAGGTGAGATCAAAGAAACGCAAGCAATTAGACGAAGTTGACAACCAAATTGTTGCTGCAATCAATAATCTAGCTGAAATCACAAAGGAAACAATGTCCAACCTCATAAAAGAAATGGCATCTGATTCGAAAATTGAAATTGCTACGGACAGTGTGTTGGCGACATTAGGCTCCATTCCGGAATTAAGTTCGGACGATAAAGTGTGTGTGGCGGAGTTACTGGTGGATAACCCCAAAAAACTAGCTTTGTTCTTGCGTCTTAATCTCGAAGGAAAGATCAGCTTAATCAAGCGCCTACTTAATCCATAACCTCGCATGGTATGCGTTCCACGAACTTAATGTTTTTGAACTTTTTGTAATGGCTCGACCTATTTTGTGTGTGGATATTGCCACTTTTGGACGACGATGTATTTGATACTATATCATGGCACTTCTTTATAATATCGGTGTTTAATTATCAACAGCTCGCAATGATCATTGTTTATGAAACAAATGGTTACTACATGCTTTAGCCAACAAATGGTTAATAAAAGGAAGAATTCTTCTTGATAATGATCATAGTTGCTATGCTAAAACAATATTACTGTCAATGGTGGTTGGTCGATGAAACTCCATGATAGATAGATAAGAGAGAGAGGAATTCTAATTGTAAAATTGCAAAAATCCCAACATTCTTCCATATCCCTCTCTGAACTAAAATTTGAGTATACATTTTATGCTCTTTACAATTTTTTTTTAACATAAAAATCTCTTGTTTTGTGTTTTCGTTTCCAAGAATTGCTGGTATTTTTGGTATTCAGATTTTTTTGTTCCATAAATTTGTCTTCTTGAAGCTGTGATAGATACCTAGAAGGCTAATTCTGCGAAAGCTTATTTCTTTTCTTCAACAGCGGCTTGAGCGTAAATGTTGGAAACCATTTCATTAGGATGGGTTTTGGCCATTTCTTTTTCTTGTTCGGCAGAAATATAAATCGAGAAACTTCGACCCAATTGTGGTTCAGGTTGCTCAAGTGCACACACTGTTCTCTGCAATTAATATGTACAGGTACATTTGATTTGCATTTGGTAAGAGAACACATGTCTTCAACTACTACAGAAGATTGGATATAGAAGCAGTAATAGGAATGCCAACATCGACAATCAATTTCTGAAATTTATAACACCATCTAACAATAACATAATACATGATACAAAGAAATATTTTTGTATACAATTTACAATTAGCAGTATGAGTACTTATGTTAAATATTTGCTTAACTGACAGAAATATAATACATATTTAAAATAAGTATTATGAATGCTTACATCAGTTAAGGATGTTTTGCGTACTCCCAAAACATAGACTCGTCACCAAATCAACATTGACGAGGAAAACCTGTACGGATTGTAGATATAAATCGTGAGCATGTACAATAGTTTCAAGATAGGCACAAAGTTGTAAAATGAAACAACAGTGTACTCATATTTGCAAGTGACATAGTTACCGATCACATGCTTCGGATGTGTATACGAGTGAGATAAGACATGTTAGCACATTAACGAACCATATATGTCAAGAATAACAAAGAGTCATAACTGGCACACAACATATATGTCTGATATGTCAAAAGTTACGTAAGTACATGTCATAGTGTTCGACAAAACCAAATTAACACAGCAACAGAATATATACAAAGTTGAAACTGATTAGATTTTGAAGACAAGGACTACAACGAGGAGGAGAAGCACGCAGATCAACGCGCATATGAACCCAAATAAACAACAGACATGTTCACGTGAATAAGGTGTGCTCTTCGTGCAATGATTTGGTAACTCATAGCCTCTACATGAGATACCACAATCCACTCCAGAAAATTGACTGCTGCCCTGTTGATGAGCTTCTTTCGAAGGACGAGCATATGGGCCCGCGGACGAGTTCATTGACTCCTTCTTAGAAAACATTTGGGTACTAGTACGACATGAATGATCTTCCAAATTAGTTGACTTAGGTTCAAATTTGTACGACTTTTGGTCGGTGGGTGTTACATTCCTACCGTGGTACTCGAGATACCACGAGAAATTGTTCCGATGTTTGAGACATGCGGGACAAATATAGTAATAGTGACCGGGACGAGTAGAGTTATCCCCAGCTTTCCGTAATATCATTTCACCATTTCCACAATCGCACTGTGGTGGTGTCTTCGGTTCCATCACACCTAGACATCGGTACATAAAATATTAAACATTCCTAAAAAGATTAACAAATATTGATTACAGGAGATGATTTACTCAATGTCATGTGTAGGAACATCTTCCGGTGCAATATTGTTTCAAGTAATTATTCGATTTTTCACCATATTAGGATAAACTTCGAAGTCAAAACTCAAATCTTTTATCTGTTTCAGTAATAGCAAGGACATAAAAAAACACAATCGATGCAAGAAACCTAAAGGACACAAGAAATTAAATCTATTTTCGTAATAACAGGATCCTAATCGTAAGAAAATATATCAACAGAAACCTAAAAAAAATACTACATCTGCGCATCAAATTGACAAACTTGTTCGATTTTGTTTGTATGAAAATCGGAAAGAAAAGATTTCTCGAACAAAAAATTCAGAAATTACTCACAAAACCTTTTTCTCCAAAGTAGATCTTGGTTTCTTCCACTGCTTCGCACCACGTTTGTAGATCTAGATTCTTAACTCACCTGTAAAAAAAAAAAAAAGAGAAGACCATGTTCATGCTTACCTTTGGAACTTCGGTTCATAGCTTTGAAGGATCTGACCTCGACTTACGAGCTTCGATGAAGAACAATGTGGAGAGGGTTTTCTCCTCCCCTCAGATTTCTTGGGAAATATACGGTAGCTTAGGCAGAAGGGAACAATAAGAGCAAATAAATTAAAATAAAACATGTAAGGGTATTTTGGTCATTTACAAATTTGACATGATTTTATCCCTCCTCTTACATTTGCACCACACATGAGATTAAATACAACCCAAATTATATATCTTATCCTATCCAACATTTATCAATCAAATTATCAATCATTCAATTATTACATCCTAAAAACCAAGCGAAGTAGTTGGCAGATCTTCTGATTCCCAAATAAAATTTCAAGAGTCACCACCTTCCTCACTCGATTCACCGTCGTCCGTCGGTCGAATGAAAAATTGACACCATATTTGGAGAGCTCTCGACACCTGCTTTCTATTGATACCATCTATTGGAAGAGATCTCGACCCGAAGAAATCGACACCTTCGTTCCTCGTTTCTTTTCTTGTGATATCTGAACTTTGGTATGCTTTCATCATATATAATTTTTCCTTGAAGTCATCTTAGATTATTTTTCAAAATTA
Organism: Primulina eburnea; assembly: GCF_022965805.1. Taxonomy (NCBI): domain Eukaryota; kingdom Viridiplantae; phylum Streptophyta; class Magnoliopsida; order Lamiales; family Gesneriaceae; genus Primulina; species Primulina eburnea. The sequence goes on along the minus strand of NC_133111.1, from coordinate 37,051,033 downwards.
TTTACTGTTTAAACTACATTCAGAAAATGTATAACAATCATCATGATTCGGCATTATAATTTGCAGCTAATCTTAATTGAAATGTATTTCGAAGCTATTATTTACCAAAAAAGAGTAAGTAAAATATCATTTTAGGCTATATCACAGCTCGTTCAAACACTTAAATGACAGGTTGGATCATATTGTGAGTTTACTATTCTTTTAAAATTTGTATTCTCTGTGACAACCAAGTATTCATGCTACATGTTTTTAAAGCACTAGACTTTTGAAATATGTGAAATAAGTGCTACTTTGGCACTGAATGACTTGATAGAAATTGAAATTTTATTTATTTTTTGTTTTACTAATCTAATTTGATTTTTTTTCTCATTTCTAAAATTTATCAAGATGATATATATTAGGTAAATCTGAATGATATATTGATAAGTTAGGCAAAAATTTATATGATTTTACTTATGAATTAGTATATTGTAATTTATATAATATTTGATTCAACATCATTCAATATCTTTTTTTTATATAGGTGGATTCGTCAGATGGTTGTCAACAATCTAATTCCACGGATAATTTTGTTTGCTCGTTAAGAAGCAAAACTGATCCGGCATAGGCCCATTTTAAAGAGCTCGTGATGGGGGAAAAAGTTGGACTTGTTTGCATTGCAATAATGTGTGGATGGATCAATAGGATGAAAAAACATTTAGCTGGAAGAAAAGAGGATTTGTGGCATACAATAATTTTCCATATGATGTAAGATATCAAATGGAACAATCTTTGAAGGCTTGTGAAGAAAAAAACATAGCTCCGATATCATTTGAAGATGATCGTATCGATGGTCCTCATGTGACAAATCTAGAAGATGCATCCACCACATGCTCAAACAAAAGGAATAGATTAATCTGATTTTGGTGCATCTTCTCAAAAGGGAAAGCAAAGGATAGATGAGAAGATGCCTAACTTGTTGGGGAAAACCCATAAACCGCAGAATCCATCACGTTAAATCATTAAGAATTTGACTGAAAACTTAAGCGGAAGCGTACCTGAAGCCATAATCCTGAAAGTTTAGAACGTGTCTTGATCTTCCAGATCTACGCGCTCTTTTCTTGAGAGAATCCTTTAGTTTCTCTTCAGAACTATTTTCTTAATGGGGGAGAGAATAGTGAAAGTGACAACGCGAGATCTGGGGACCATGACCCTTATTTATAGATAATATCTTCTGATATTTCCGTTTTAACCCATCATAAAAACAGAAATTACACTTATGTCTCTACACATTAAAGGCCCACAACCCATCAGATACATTAAAGCCCAATAACCCGAAACATTAATTGATCACTTTATTTTGGACTTAACTTAATAGACAACCCACACACATAATTATTCACATATAAGCCCATATAAATAAAATTGATCTAACAATCTCCCACTTGGGCTATATGTGTAACCTTATAATTATGTTTGTGAAAATAACCTTATGAGCTCAAAATTGTTGTCATTCCGAAATGTATCTTTAACCAATCTGGTCCATCAATCACATCAACATAGGATCAAAGCAGTCTTCGCTACACTCAAGGTAACTCGACCCATCAATGGTCACATATGCCAACACAACTGAATGACAAGGATCATGAAGTGGATGTGTAGCATGGAAATTTCATGCAATGTGACCGTAACATGCCTATTTCCAACTGGTCCTCCCTTTAACCTTATTGAGATCAAACTTTAAATCATAATCAGAGTGTGACTTAACTTGAAATTTATTTCTGCAGAAAATAAATTTACATAACTGTAACTGAAAATGTCTACAACTGAAAAAAAAAACATTTAAAATAACAAACTCCCACTAAAACTGAATTTCCTCAATTGACATAACACCCATACTAGCAGTGTGCTCATGAAACTATTTGGGTGGTAGTCCCTTAGTAGCGGATCCGCAACCATGGAGTTTGTACCGATATGCTCAATAGACAACTTTCCACTCTGAATTCTTTCTTTAACAACCAGAAACTTGATGTCAATATGTTTTGACTTCGTCGAGCTCCTGTTGTTATTGGAATACATAACTGCTGATTTATTGTCACAATATAATCTTAGTGGCTTTTCAATGCCATCAACAATGCGCAGTCCCGTGACAAAATTTTGCAGCCATATTCCGTGATTGGATGCCTCATAACACGCTACAAACTCAGCTGCCATGGTGGAAGAGGCTATAAGTGACTGTTTAGCACTCTTCCAGGAAATGGCACCTCCAGCAAGGAGATAGATGTAGCCCGACGTAGATTTCATACTATCTTGGCATCCAGCAAAATCGGAGTCAGTATACCCAATGATCTCAAGCTGATCCAACCTCCGATATATGAGCATGTAATCTTTTGTTCTCTGAAGGTACCGTAAAACTCTTTTGACTGCTTTCCAATGTTCCACTCCTGGATTACTTAAATATCGTCCCAACATTCCTGTCACGTACGCAATATCTGGACGTGTACAAACCTGAGCATACATCAGACTCCCAACTGCAGATGCATAGGGAACCTTCTGCATTTTTTTTTTTCCTCAAAATCATTCTTTGGGCATTGTTTGAGACTAAATTTGTCTCCCTTAGCCACAGGGGTATCCGTTGGTTTACAATCTTGCATCCCGTATCGCTTGAGAACTTTCTCGATATAGCCTTTCTGAGATAATCCAAGAATACCCCGAGAACGATCCCGATGTATCTGAATACCCAGTACAAAAGATGTATCACCAAGATCTTTCATCTCAAAATTCTTTGATAGAAATCTCTTGGTTTCATGCAACAACTCTATATCGTTGCTAGCGAGCAGAATGTCATCAACATATAAAACCAGAAAAATATGCTTACTCCCACTGAACTTATGGTACACACAATCATCGACCAAATTCATCTCAAAGCCAAACGAGATGATCACTTGATGAAATTTGAAATACCATTGTCGCGATGCCTGCTTGAGCCCATAGATGGATTTCTTTAATTTGCAAACCATATTATTTGTGTCTTTGGACACAAAATTTTCTGGCTGCACCATATAAATCGTTTCATCAATGTCACCATTTAGAAACGCAGTCTTTACATCCATCTGATGAAGCTCAAGATCGAAATGCGCCACCAAAGCCATTATAATCCTTAAAGAGTCTTTCGAAGAAACCGGAGAGAAAGTCTCTTTATAATCAATGCCTTCTTTCTGTGTAAAGCCTTTAGCGACAAGACGAGCCTTATATCTTTCCACATTGCCTTTCGAATCCCTCTTGGTTTTAAATATCCATTTGCAACCAATGGGCTTCGTACCTTTAGGCAATGGGACAAGATCCCATACGTCATTGTCCTTCATGGACTTTATCTCCTCATTCATGGCATCATTCCACTTTTGAGAGTTAGAACTATCCATGGCTTGACGGAAGTTAATAGGATCATCCTCCATCAATCCAATGTCTGCCTCATGTTCTTGAAGAAATACAATGTAATCGTCCGGAACTGCATTTCTCCGCTCTCTAGTGGATCTCCTTAATGGCATAGGTTCTGGAGGTGCTTGAGTTTGTTCATCTGGAATGGGAGGATCTCTAATATTGTCTTCCTGTATTGTGTCTTGGTCAAAGTGAGGAATATGATCCTGATCAATGTCCAAGACACCTGTGGGAATATTTACATATTCCTCTTCAAAGACAATATCCCTTAATTTATCTCCTCCCGCAAACTCAACATCCTCAAAGAACCTGGCATTTTCTGACTCAAAAATCGACTTACTCGTGGGATCATAAAACTTGTACCCCCTGGATCTTTCAGAGTATCCAATAAAATAACAACTAACCGTCCTTGAGTCCAGTTTCTTTTCATTAGGCTTGTAAGGCCTTGCCTCAGCTGGACATCCCCAAACGTGCAGATGCTTAAGACTTGGCTTTTTACCCGTCCAAAGTTCATAAGGAGTTTTGGTCGCTGCCTTAGTTGGAACCCTGTTAAAGATATATGCTGCGGTCTTTAGTGCTTCTCCCCAGAGTGATTCTGGTAAGGTAGAATGACTGATCATACTCCTCACCATGTCCTTAAGCGTTCTGTTTCGTCTTTCAGCAACACCATTCATAGTGGGCGAACCCGGCATAGTGTACTGTGGGACGATACCGCATTCCTCTAGGAATCTAGCAAAAGGTCCTGGACGTTGTTCACCTGAACCGTCATATCTACCATAGTATTCACCACCACGGTCAGATCTAACGCTTTTAATCTTTAAGCCAAGTTGATTTTCAACTTCAGCTTTATAGTTTTTGAACACATCCAATGACTGTGCCTTTTCATGAATGAGATAAATGAAGCCATATCTTGAAAAATCGTCTGTGAACGTTATAAAATACTGTTGACCATTCCAAGAAGCCGAAGGGAATGGTCCACAAATATCAGTATGTATAAGTTCTAAGACGCCTGAACACCTATTGGCTTCAAATCTCCTTTTGTTGGTTTGTTTTCCTTTTATACAATTAACACAATTATTAAAATCTGTGTAATCTAAAGGTTCGAGAATTTCGTCTGACACAAGTCTCCTTATTCTCTTTTCAGAGATATGACCCAATCTTTTGTGCCATAACGCAGCTGAATTCTCACTGGTTAATTTTCTTTTAGTGCCTCTACTTGTTTGCAGGGATTCATTAAATGAAGCAATAACATCCAAAGAATAAAGATTATCGTATCCTGATAAAGAACCAGAACCAACCAATTTTGAATCGAGAAACAAACTGAATATTCCATTTCCAAAAGAACAAGAATAACCAAATTTGTCCAGTGCAGAAATGGAAATCAAATTCCGTCTAAAAGACGGCACAACAAATGTTTCATAAAGATCCAAATATATTCCAGTCTTTAACAATAATCTAAATTTTCCTATTGCCTCAACTTCAACTTTGTTGCCGTCACCAACATAGATGAATCTTTCAGCATCATTTGGTTTTCGGCAATCCAGGCAACCCTGCATAGACACACTGATGTGAGTTGTTGCACCAGAATCTATCCACCACGTGTGTCTAGGCACTGAAGTTAAATTAACCTCAGAACAAACCATATTCAGAAGCATACCTTTCTTAGCACGCCAAGCGTGATAATTACTGCACTGCTTCTTCATATGCCCATCACTGCCACAGAAAAAACAACCAGAACTTTGAGAATCACTAGGATTCTTCTGTTGTTTCTTCGGAAGCTGTGTATCCGCAGCTACCTTATCCTTCCTTTTCTTTCCTTTATCCTTCGAGGTAGAGGCATAATGAGCACTTTCTGTCTTGTCTTGCTTCAACCTTTCCTCTTCCTGGACACAGTGCGAGATGAGCTCATTCAGAGACCAAGTCTCTTTCTGACAGTTATAGCTCACCTTGAACTGGTTAAACTGAGGAGGAAGAGATATCAAAACCAGATGCACCAGCAAGTCCTCAGAGAGGTCAAGCTTCAGTGCTTTTAACCTTGAAGCAAGATGAGACATTTCCATAATGTACTCCCTAATGTTGCCCTTACCTCTGTACCTCATTGAAATGAGGCTTGCCAAAAGTGTACCAATTTCAGACTTTTCACTTTTAGCAAACCTCTTTTCGAGGTCTTGAAGGAAAGCCTTAGCTGTAGCAATGTCGCTAGACATTGTGCCCCTGAATGTTTCCGGAATGGCCTTCTTCATGAAAATTTTATTTTCAGATCTGGATCCAAAAAGTATCCAAAAACTTTAAACAAATCTCAATGATTCAAACATGAATGGCTCTGATACCACTTGTTGGGGAAAACCCATAAACCGCAGAATCCATCACGTTAAATCATTAAGAATTTGACTGAAAACTTAAGCGGAAGCGTACCTGAAGCCATAATCCTGAAAGTTTAGAACGTGTCTTGATCTTCCAGATCTACGCGCTCTTTTCTTGAGAGAATCCTTTAGTTTCTCTTCAGAACTATTTTCTTAATGGGGGAGAGAATAGTGAAAGTGACAACGCGAGATCTGGGGACCATGACCCTTATTTATAGATAATATCTTCTGATATTTCCGTTTTAACCCATCATAAAAACAGAAATTACACTTATGTCTCTACACATTAAAGGCCCACAACCCATCAGATACATTAAAGCCCAATAACCCGAAACATTAATTGATCACTTTATTTTGGACTTAACTTAATAGACAACCCACACACATAATTATTCACATATAAGCCCATATAAATAAAATTGATCTAACATAACTATTTTGCACTAAAAACTACGACTGGTGTGCAGCGTTCTATCAAAATTGTTCTTGTACGTAAACAATCTTTACTTAATGTTGATATGGCCATTGCTAGATTTTTCTATGATACTTGCATTCCTATCAGTGCTGTGAATTCTGTATATTTTCAACAAATGGTGGATGTTGTTGATGTCGTTGTTCCTAGTTATAAAGCACCTAAATATAATCAGTAGTGAACAAATTTATTAGGGAGCTTGAAAAGAGAAGTTCAATTAGTAGTTAATGGTTATCTGAGTGTTAGGCAAGAAAAAGGTTGCACTATTATTGCTGATGGTTATAGAGATCGGTCAAATAGGAAAATTATGAACTTTCTATTGTATTGCAAGTGGGGAACATAATTTGTAATCTATTTGTTGGATTAGTTGGATGGGTTGGATCAAATAATGTTGTTCATTTGGTAACTGATAATGGGGTCATCTACAAAGCTGCCGGTTTTTTTTTTATTAATGATAGGTATCCCTCTATCAAATGGTCGCCTTGTGATACACGTTGTTTGAATTTGATTCTTGGTTATATTGGTAAAATGGAGTTTCTTAGTAATCTTGCAGAAAAAGCTTCTTTAGTAACAAAATTTGTTTACAATCATGCATTTCTATTGGCATGGTTGAGAAAGAGAGAAGGATGGACATAGATTGTATGTCCAGGGCCAATTCGTTTTGCTACCACATTCATTGCATTGAAGAGTATCCTTGAACATCAACATGATTTGCAAAGCTTTTTTCACTAGTAAGACATTTAAGGATTCTCAATACTTTAATGGCAAAAAAACAAGTGTTGTTGTGGCGGTTGTTCTTGTTTTGAGATTTTGGATTCATTGTACATTTGTAGTTGGTGTTGTTGCTCCACTAATACGTATTGATAGGATCGATTGGGGACAAGCATTGAACTACGATAGCTCGATTCTTGAAATATGGAACACCGATGAATTAAACTAAGTTTGATTTTCAAACCAAATGGGAGGAACTCAAAATAATATTTCGTAGAAACCTATTAAAAAATTTGGTAAAGCATTTAAAAGATATACAAGTTGAATGTGTAAAAACGTTTTGGTTGAAGTGTTTTATCAAACAATTGGCATGCAATATTTTGGTATTTGAAAAACTCATAAAATTCTTCAACGATGCATTTTAAAAACCGTAGCAATGAGTAAATGCAATAATATAATATTGATGTTCGGGGAATAACAATTGATACGTCACCTCTTCTTCTACCTAATAAGGTATCACTATAAGGTTTTGATTTATACAATTCTTATACAAACTCATTTCAGCTTAGGATTTATCTCTTGGTTAATTAAAACTCCCGACACATTTGATTGTAGGCTGCAACCTCACAATCCGCATGATGTGTAAAGTCTTTTAAGTCAAGAGTATAAACACAATCTTTAATGTCTTTGTGTGAAGACTCGCTCATCTAAACTTTAAAATTCAACTCTCATTTATATGTGTGAGTGATTATGTGTGAGAATTAATCTTTTATAGTGTATGTGTCTGAGTTTGCTCTCATTATAGTTAATTTCTTCATGTAGACTTCTCATGCTTTGAATCATCTTTCAAAGCTTGTATTTGATCTTTAAGTCGTATTTATAGCATCCAACAATGATATTGACGTTTCAAACGAGAATATGACCGTTGGAAAAGTTTATGTACTGTTTATGTTATAGAAACAGTTTGCGTTCCTAACTATTTGTTGAATTTGACCGTTGATAAATTTTGACCGCTGTTGAATTTTGCGATGTTGAATCCAATCTGCTTATTTTGGGCTGGATCGGATGCAGCAGCTATCGGTTTTCTACTGATTGCAGCAGCTAATTGTTACGAAGACTAATGGTTTTCGGTAACCATCTCTACTAGTTTGGGCTATGTTGCATTTCGAGGTCTACTGCTTTTCAGCACTCACAATTTCATCACTCATGATTTCAATAGCCTTGTTTCTTGCTCATAACTCTTGATTCGTTGGTTTCTAGGCAAACTGATGAACATAAAAGTTGTAGATCTTTTTATCTTTCCACAGAATCAAGAATCTTTTGATTTAGAGCTTGCACAAGAGCGTTATGCTCGAAACACTCGGTTGCGCTAGAGATTCCGCTCTACTGAATTTGAGTGCAGAACCAGTAAATACAATGTGAATTTTTGTCCTCTTAGACTCTAATTCAGAACCTCTACTTTTGATTTTTTTTAACAGTTTTCGTGGCTGATCATTTGAATCACCAAACTGTGAAATATCATTAAAAAAATTATGCTCGCCAGATTTCAACTTTGCTAATTTCGGATTTCAATATCCAAAACATTTAACTTGAATAAATAATTATAGACTTTGAGTAAATATATTAGAAATATAATAACAAGTTTTATTATAATCAAAATTAAGATTGTTAGAATTTCAAAACCCAATATAGAATGGATACTGATCAGAGGCCTTTGATTGGTTATGTCTAAGAAAGCAATTTTGATAGAATGTAAGTTGAAAGTAGTAGGCTTTACTAAATTTTTGATGAGAAAACAATGAAATATAGGTTCAGCTACGTAATCAATAGGCGCAACAATGAAATATTGTCAGCATGACAAAGAATGGGAGGAACTAAAAATAATATTGAACATCGATGAATTAAATCAAGTTTGATTTTCAAACCAAATGAAAAGAACTCAAAATAATATTTCGTAGAAACCTATTAAAAAATTTGGTAAAGCATTAAAACGAAACTATGTTGGAAATATTGTACATGACAAAGAAAGCAATAATTTGATGAGAAAACAATGAAATATGGTCAGCATCACTAATTTAAGTTGAAAGTAGTAGGCTTTACTCGGATAAACTCTTAAAGAGAATTTTCTGCCAGCATTCTAAATGATCATCAAAACATCATCCTATAAGAAAAGCAATATGCCGACAGGCCTATTCGATATATAATCAAAAATCCAATTTAACAGCATAATCAACACAAACTAAGTCATTCTATTTAGAAACTTTCATCTTTGATATTTCTTCAAGCAAATGATTGGATTCAGCTACGTAATCAATAGGCGCAACAGCTTTAACAGTTATCCTCTGCCTCTTCTCGTTGTTGTACTCATGTGGTGTAACACTAACTCGGAAAAGGTGAGGAACCCATGTAGCTTCTTTCAGTTTCATTTGATAAGAACTGCCTTCATCCTGATATTTTATTAAATCAAGAAATTAGCCAGCACGTCAACAGCTGCATAAATCCGACATTAGAAAAGGGGGTAGCATAGTGCTAACCTGAGATTTCAATGCATTTAGCTCATCTGCTGAGCATCCAAGTAACATTTCTGCTTGTTCATTGAACACAGATAGATAGGCTTCACCGCTCGCATCGGAGACTTTTACTCCCATTATGTATCTGCAGTGAGACAAGGACAGGTTAGATATATGTTGTAAACATTGTTGACTGATAGTTCAAAGTAGATGTCATGTTGCAAGTTAAACAAACCTTAAACTGCACTCTTCTTCATTTTTTTGGCATCCTTCACACCAATAGCCTGAACCAACAGCTTCGGTAACTTTCTTGTTACATGTCTTGCAAGCCCGATACCACATTGCTTGGTCGGGTTTGATAGTGCTAATGTACGCTTTGATGCAGAAAAATACGGGCTGTGAACAAGAAACAGATAAATTAATATAGTGAATGCATATAAAAATCTGTTGCGTTCCTTAAAATTAACCATGGAATTCAATCATGTTTTTGCCATGGAAGATTAAATACACTCAATTTTTAATTATTTACATCATAATTTGTTTAAATAGTACCTTATCCTCACCCAACGAGGGGTTATTAGTAATATGAGCCAAAGAGACCCGGTCAGAGTACATAGAACGCACTCCACCTTTCGAGGAAGGGCTTAAACCAGAACCTACAGAGGCCATAGGTGTTTCTTTGCCTTCAGATTCAAACCTGAAAAACATTACAACAAGAACATATTCAGAACATGTAGAAACAAAGAGAGGTAAAGGCTGAAAATTTTGCATTTCATGAACATTGATTTACCAAGATCTCAACTTTTTGGCTTCCGGTGTTGCTGGATTGACTACTAAAACACTTTTGCTCAGTGTTGACAATGATACGCCTGAATTGGTATAGAAAAGCATTGTTCAGCTGACATTATAAGTATTCAGTTTCATACGTTGTGTGTAAATATAATATTATAATTACCCTGGAAATCTCCAACTTTCAGAGATTTTATCGCAACAATAGGAGATTTATCTGCAATATCCAGCAGTTCCTGTCCAACATTTGTGGCAAGATCATTCCAAAGAGACACCACTACGGTTTTTTTCCTGCAAATATTATTTAAAATTCATCAGTTTTCAACTGCAATTTGAACTATACTAAAATCACTAACACAAAAACAATGTTGACATACGTCTCATCAGCAATTGTTATATCACGCTTTGGCACCGACTCATTGTTACTTTTCCTCCGAATGCTCATTGTAGGAGATACATCTTGGACAACACCAATTACATCTGTGAAAAGAGGTCGGTTACAGGCTAGGTTTCCAAAATAAAGAGAAAGATCCATCGAGTTATTGTATAGGCAACACCTACCCACAAGTTCTCTTCCATGGACATATGGGCCTAGTTCATCAATGGGGACAAAATTGAATTTTGTTTCAGGAATAAAAGCTGCCTCATTGAAGACTTCCTCGACTTCAGAATTTTCATTCAAGGTCATTTCATAATCATTTTGTACAGTTTTGAATTGCTTGTTGGCAACTTTCAATGTGCCCTTCGATATAAAATAGACCTTCCCCATCTGAAACTTATCATAGAACTTCCGGGCTGCCTCGTTGAACATTGTTGCTTGTATTTGCGTTCCCTGGACCATATCAAAGCAATTCAACATCTCCGTCAGCGTGAAACAGATGACAAAGATTGATATTTGACGCACTTAAAAACACAAACCGTCCACTTACATCTTCATCTGTCAACTCTACATTAAACACACAACCTTCTCCTCTAGCATTCTTGTAGAAACGCATGTTTCCTTTGCTGGTGACACGGACCTTTATGGTCCAATTACCCTGATATGGATTCAAGGACACAAGCGGATGAATTCTCCGAGTCATGGACAACCGTGCAGCAGGTGCCATACTGCCATCAATCACATGTAAGAAGATTGAAACACTCAAAAGTTGAAACTCATGATATCAAATCCCCAAAAATTTCATTAATCGCGTATTTATGCATTCTATTTTTGCAAATCATGAAACCGTCTACTTACTTTCCATGTTGTTCTTGAACTATTTGATGAGCTGATTTAGCCACAATTTCTTGCTTAGGCTTCAATACAATGCCGGTACCCTCACTCTTTGCTTCATTCTTGACATGAATCTCCTGCTCAGGCTTCAACACCATCTCAGTTTCCTCAGTTTTCACTTCTGACTTGTACTCTGACTCAAGCGCTGGAGATACAGACTCGCATTTTGATACAATCAAGAACCTAAAATATATCACATGTTGTTGTACATGTTTAAGATATGCCGAATAAGATTTAACATACTAAGGATATCAGAAAGAAAATTACTTTTCGTTCTTTGTTGGGATGTCGTTCAGAGCGTAATCAAGAATGCGAATGAGACCCAAATTCTGAATGTTCCCAGAGGTTACTTCCGATGATAAAGTGGACTGCAACAGTGCCCTCACCTTCTGCTTACCATCACTCGCCATAAACCTGAATTAAAAACAAGGTGTAAAAGACGAATCGAGCATCAAAATATTTGTATAACACAACATATAACTCTCATAAATGATTGCTTCGTAAACATTTCATGAAATTCATCGAACGGAACTCAGAAATTTCAAGAATCTTGTAACACTACTACAGTGACGAGTGACAACCAAATTTCTTTACGTCATTTTACACGAAAAATCGATGAAAACAGCAAATGAATCGGATACTTAATGCATATCTCTGTCCATCCATCACATAAATTTCATTTTCTTCGTCAAATAAATTCTGGGAAATCACAAAAAAACGTACATGTATTTCGACCCCGTGGGCTTCAGATCGACAACTTGTATGATAATTTCCGGCAAATCTGACGTAGAATCAGGACATGGGTTAGCAAGAATCGTAGATATCGCATCTGGGCTCACCGTTTTGGCCATCTTTGTTCCACCTCCTTCAGCTTCAGTCTAGATTTACACGCAGGAAAATGCAAAAGGAAGAAAACCCAGGTATGAATTTGCTTAGAAAACTCAGAAAAATGGATATTGGATACTGAAGAAAATGGAAATCTTGCTGTACATATGATGAATATTAGGAGCGAAAGTTTTTTCACTGAAATTTTGGATTCGGAATTTGGCGCGAGGTTATGTTTTCTCAGCGCCATAATTTAATTTAGACTAAATTTACTCGCATTCTTTGGTTTTGTTTTCTTCGTTATTTATAAATTATTGAATTGGTAAATGGACTTCGAACAAATTAATTTATTCTTAATCTGAATTGTTTTAAGTTCAATTAACATTATTAATTTTAATTAGGTACAAAATTTTATTTTCAAAGTTATTTTTTATTTATTAAATTTTTTTGAAAAATTCATGTTTATTTAAAAATTATATTATAAAAATAAGTATTTTTATTAAAATATTATAATTATTAATTAATATAAATATAATATATTTGAAAAATATTTATAAACTAGTAATAAAATGATAGTATTTTGTGATTTGTTCTAACTTCCTTCCACTCTTATATGTTAGCAAACTGATATAAACACTCGAGAATAGTCAGTTTAGTTGTCAAATCATCTAAACTAATCGAAAAAACTTTCTTATTGTGTTTTAAGTGAATTCATTCTAAGCACTTGATCGATCCTACAAATACATTTTAATCGTTCCCTAAAACTCCCATGCAATCGTTAAACTTACTTCAAAATCTCATCTAAATCATATTTATAACATAAAGTCTTGTCCGCTAATGTTATATATGTTAGAGTAGATGCCCTACAAGTCAACTGTTGACTAGGGATTTTATTGACTCAAGTGTAATAAACAATCTTTATTTTAATATAATTCATTATTTCATGGTTTGTTATTTATTTATCTGTATACCCATGTTATCAAACATAGATAAAGACATTGATTATACTTTAATACAAATGAATCGTAATTCGATGTTGAAACTCGTTTGTAAATACTGTATGATCTAAATTCGTTCCTAGTCGATTCAGCCGCCTAAAACATGGATAAAGGTCGCTTGAGCTCGAGACTAGCATCTGTAATGTTGTATACTGCGTTTCTTAGTAAGGGCATAGAGATGTCCAAACATGCAGATGTGTAGTCATATGATGATTATACCGAACAACCTTCCCTCGGACTTTCCAGTGGTTATCATTCATCGAGAGGATAAATCCGTGGTTATGATTGTACACCATTAGTCCTTACGACCCGGGACAACACTGAGGCTCTATATGCTAGGGATGTGCTTTGACTCGTTTACCGACTCCAGGAGAGTTATCAGGTGGCGAGGTTGGGTACAGTTGCGACACATATAGGAGCCAGTGCATTGTAGTCGGGGATTCACCGCTCACCTACGGGTGTAATTATCCTATGTGATCTAATGAAATAATAGTGCATGGAATCTCTGGCCAGAGTATGAGATGTACGTTAGAGAAGGAGTTCTCAAAATAGTACACGCGATGCCACTATTATAGTTATCACATAGTTATCGAATTAATATGCAACCCTCGATGAACCAATGGTTGCAGATTCGATCGAGATATATGAGATGAAGGGACTGTACTGTACGTTAATCATAATCGACTGGTTCTTACAGGCACTATCAGTGATACCTAGGGGATCATGGGGCGATGCTACTAGACGCTCTTACCATGATCCGATGGGTGCAATCAGAAATGAGTTCTGACATTCTTGATCAAGGTGTTGATGAAAAGAATGGGGCTAACTAGGGTAAGCCCGAATAAAGGATTCTGTCCTGAATCACAAAGAGTTGTGAACCCACGGCTAGCTGTATCCCTGAACCATTGAGGGTCACACAAGTACTGGATTGTTTGTTCCCGTTGAGAGAATAAATTCAAAAGTTGAATTTATATTATATAGTAAATTCAAGGAGTTGAATTTATGATAATTAAATTTTGAGAAAATAAATTAAAGGAGTTGAATTTATGAAATTTGAGAATTTAATTTATTAAACTCAATTGTTGGGTTTATTAAATATTAAATGTTGGAGGTGATAAAAATTCAAGGAGTTGAATTTATAATTTAAATAATAAATTCAAATGTTGAATTTGTAATGTATTTAATTTATTAAGCTCAAAAGTTGAGTTGATTAATTAATAAATTAAATATGGTGGGTATTATGTTTAATGGGCTTGTAGGAGTACAAGTCCAACATAATAAATAATTAAAGTTTTAATGGGCTTTAATTAAATTAATTAAACTAGTTGGACTAGTCCAATTAATTAAATCAAGCCCATTAATGTTAATTATGTAATTAGATTATTATTTTATTATAAATAATAATTGAAAACAATAAACCTAGCCACCATAATAAACCACTTACGTGAGCCTCCACCAACTTTTGAAAAGAAAATCGGCCAACCCTTTTTCAACAGAGAAAATATTGAGCCGTCTCTCAAAATTTTCTCCTACGCAAAATTTCTTTCTCATTCTCTAGTACAATTTGAAAGAGGAACATACTATCTAGTCGTGGACTTGATAGAAGGATTTCTTTGAAGAAAGTTTGTAGGAAATCATCAAGAGCCGGATCTGTAATACCGGATCGGTTGGTGTCCACGTGATTAATTCACAAAGGTATAATTTCTAACATCCTATGCATGTTTAATTTGTTAAATCATACGAACGTCCAAAGCAATATTATTTTGTTTTTCAAAATAAAATAAAAATTTTAAATCTTCCGCTGCGTTTGGGCGTGTAGAAATCCAGATCCAACAATATACATACTAAAAATTATAACAAATATACTTTTTTCCTCTCCCAACATTCTTTCTTACAACCACGAAACCTCAGCATACGAAGCCCGAACCAATTTTCACGTCACGTTTATTCGACTTCTATAATAATTAGAATTTTATGACAACTTTTTATTTAAATTACTTGTACGTTTGGTGCGAAAGATAAAACTCCATATACTTAATTCACAACACGTTTTATTCAAGTTCTATAACAATTAGAATTTTATAATTTCATTTCACGAGTCAAGTAGACAATGCTTCCAAAAATTATCGTGTCACACTTTGAAATACCAAAGAGAGGCAGAGTAATTATTGGGGAATAAACAAAATGCTAAAAAACACACAAAGAGAAGATATTAAATTAAGTATTGCTAATCCCTTGATTGATTTACATGAGAGATTTACACTCGATGCCACATTCTAAACACAATATTATTCCCATGTCAAGATCGGTGTCAAACTACAAAACCAGATTAGAAATTAGATATAACATGTGTGCAACTGTCTTATATGTAGAGATGCACACGAGCCGATCGAGTCAAACTCAAATATCACACTACTACTCGATTTAACTTTTGTAGGATCGAGCTCGATCGAGTATATTCAATTTCACAGGAGTTCGACTCGTGAGAATATTGAGTTACTTGAGCTCGCGCTCAAAAACTCGAAAATATTTGCAGCATAATTTTAAGGTTTGAATGTTGTAATTATATCGACAAAACTACCCTTAAACTATATATCATCTAAAAAAGCAATATATTGTTACTCGAGTAGCTCGTCGAATTAAGTAGAAACTATTAAAAATCGAATTCGACTCCATACATGGTCGAGCTACTCAACTCGAGCTCGGTGAAATCAAACTCAAGTCGAGTTTTAACTGATCCGCTCTCGAACAGCATGACTTGCTTGCAGCCTATATGGTGGGACATTATAACCAAATTGGCCTCCACATTTTCTTGAAGCTACACTAACACAATGACCAACATGGCACGCAGGGAAACCAGCGTGGTCGCGTCAAGACGTTTCCGGCAGCGGCAACGTCTCCTGTTGTCGTCGAAGGCTGTGACTGATCTTTCGTAGTAGTCAGCAGTTGCGAATGAGGCCGTGATTGTTCTTCGCTTGTGCTCTTTATGGAACAAGCTGAACCGATTGATACACCTTTTTCACGGTCTCCTGTCGCTCTAAAGTATAGCAAAATGATTCATACGATCTGTCAATCACTCGTAACAATGAACGAAAGCTTCAATCTATAGCTAAATGAAATTTAAACTTACGTCCAAAATGCGAAAGATTTGGTACTTGTCCTGCTTCCCTCAGAACGATGAGAAACACATCTGGCCTGAGCCAAGGATTCTTCATTCTTCTGGTTCTCGCAATCCCTGATCACCTCTTTCATCATCGCCTCCGCTATTCCCAGCTCACGACTTCTGGTATCAACACCCGCCTTGCCACCCGCACACTGCGCCGCTGAGTAACTAAACATCTGACCAGACGTCGACGTCTGATCCGCGCGAAGCTCCCCGGATTTCCAAAAGAGATGGTCGTTAGTAAAGCTCATATTACCCATGTGGATACTGAACAGCGATTCATTCGAAGCCACGCTCCAATCCGTGGGTGTCGATGACTTGTTTCTTGCGAATACATGAGATGGGATTCTATATGAACAAGTGTTGGGATTATGCTCCATTGTTTGTGTCCGAGGGGCGTCTGTTACTGATGATGCAGCATTAGCATTGGGTGGTACTGCTGATTGGGTACTCGATGTTTCCTTGGAATTTTCGGAGATGGGAGCATCAACGTGTGAAGAGACAATGCTTGGAGTGAATAGATCATCGTCTCCAAAAGGGTCGTCGACTAACGGGGAATCGGGTGAAGATGATGAAGAAGAAGAGGAAGATGGACTTAATATTTTACCCGAATCTTTGCAATTTTCGAGTTTTTCAACAGCAACAGAAGAAGTTTTTTGCTGGGATTCTGTGGATGATATTGGCGTATGATCATGTGATAATGATCCCATCGGGTTTGAAATATATCAAGTTAGACCTGCAATCAAACACACATCGTAACATTAACAAAATTGGGAACAAATTAAAAACATTTCAACATTGGTTGAATGTTGATAAAAATATTTATCAAAGTATCAAAATCCCAGAAAAGACCCCGGCCGACCAAAGATTAACCAACAAGAAATTAATAACAGAGAAATCAAAAGAGTTTATATTTCCATATATCTCCATATTGTGTAGTTCATCTCATTTGTCATTTATTTAGATTTAAATAATATACGTAGCTAGGCATCGAGACTTACATGTCCAATACGAGAAGTCGATTGAGAAAATGGATTATTGAAGAACGAGTACAAAAGAAGATCAAAGGCATGCATACCATGTATATTTGCACTCCTTTTGTTTAGATCAGGGAAGAAGCCTGGCTTGGATTTGGCCCAAATTTTCAATAAAACCTGGGCATATATTATCGGCAGACTCCTTTCCACCGCGACGAAGAAAAGAAAACGACGTACAATGTAATGAAGTAATGAACCATGCAAAGAAATTGGGGAGAGAGAAGTTGGGAATTTTTCCTAAAAAGAATTGATGGTTTAACGTTGATTTAGCAGTAATTCTTACTGGTACACGTCAGTGCATGGGGATTGAAGGAGGATATATAGAGGTGCTGCATTAGATAAAAATACTTGTGCAATTAATTTTGTTTACTTTTTTTGGACATCCAATCTTAGGTTGGAATTGAATTGTGTATTGTCTGAATATATATATATATATATATATATATATATAAGCAGAGTTTTTGCTAACAATAGTAATTTTCTGCCAAAATATCATTTCTAAAAAAGAAAGATTTATCATGAATATTGATATATGTGTACTGCGATAAATGATCACTTCAATTATTGTTTGCATTGATTATATCAATTCATTTAATTCAATTTTGAATTAAATTAATTTTTATATTAATTTAAATGTAATTTATGTATTACATGTTTTTTATGTTTTTACTCAGATTAAAACTAAACTATGTTGAAAACATAAACTATATTAAAATTTTTGAATTGATTATATCAATTAGTTTAATTAAAATCTGTATAAACAAATTTAAAATATAAATTATTGCAATATTCAATATCACTCATGAGGTAAATCATTCAAAAATAAAAATTTCTATTTTAAGTAATTCCCTGCTTAAATTATTTACTAAAAAAGAAATACAACATTTAATTAGTTATTTAATTTTTCTAAAAATAAAATTGGTTTAGTGTTAAAAGGTATCACTACAACAAAGTTTTCCAATTAACATTAATTTATCATTTAATAATCATAAAATTTTGATCTCACATACATATTATTTTGAAATTATCTTAATTTGAAAGAATTAATGTGTGATAGTTTTCTTCCAAAACCATATGTATATAGTATATCTTGAATTGTCTTCTTAAAAATTCAAATAAGAGAACACAAAAAAATTAAAAGATATAGATTCAAAAGAGTTTCAAGTGAATATTAAATTACTCTCAATAAATATGTATATTACCCTCAATAAGCATAAATATTTGACATCTAATGCATGCAATTCGAGATTTCCATAATTTGAAAGAATTAATGTATGATAGTGATTATTAGTCAAAAATATTAATCGATATGCGTTATATTTAAGAAAGTTTTTTAAAATTAGCGAAAAATAGTTTTTATGTTTATTTTTTTTAATTATATTATTTTTTCAATTTAAATATATATTCATTTTCACTAATTTTTAATAATATCATTCCGTGCATCGCACGGGTTAAATACTAGTTACCTTTAGAATGATGATCCCTTTATGAGTTGTGTATTGTCCAAATTATCCTTTTGTTTAATTTATTTTCTTAAATTGGTGTTTGATTTATTGTGCGTTAAATTTGTGTTTAATTGTTTAATTTATTGTGTTTGTTTGATTTTTTAATGTTTATTTTTTAGATGATTATTAGTGTTAAGTCTGATTTATTTTAAGTGCTTCAATGCTTCAATCCCATAAAATGTTTGAAAATTGTACATAGAAGCTAGAAAGGAAAACACTATTAAATATTTTATTCCAAAAAAATTAGTTTTTTTTGTTAAAAAATTCGCAAGTTTTCAAATTTTCATCTATATTTGACACCAAAAAATGATCTTGAGTAGCATGAGTGTTTAAAATATAATGCATGCTCCAAAACTTCTGACATTTTCATGAGTTTTCGATCAGAAGTGGTCTTCATTGTCAGATGACTTAATTGCTCCGTTTGATTATTTGTTATTTGTTAATTGTTGTATTTCTTCAACCTTCAAAGATGATGTAGATAGAAGAATCAAATTATAATATTTTTAAATGAAATTGTATACTTCACATTAAACATACATTGGGAAGACTTTTTGCATGTAGAAATATATTGTACAATTTCAAAACAATATGTTCTTGCTAAATTGTTGCATAAAACAAATTTGATTATATAGTGTTTCATTTTTCTTCAAAACAATGGTCGGGTCAATTACTTTTAGACCCTTAAATGCCTAAATCTTAAACATTCTTAGTAGATGTTTCATACCATTAAATTTTGTTTAGTGATATATCATATTTTTTAAAAAATGTTACTAAAATAGATTTCGTATTATAGCTAAGCTCTCCGAATTCTTCTAAGAGATTCATATTCTATGATATTATTAATATATTAACGTTCATAATTGTTTATATAAATTCTCTTAAATAATTTATCAAATCTTTCTTTTAATTCTTAGTTAAAAAACTATAAAATATGTCAGTATTAGATTTCATATTATTATATTTTTTTGCTTATCATGTTATTCTATTATTGAATATATAATTATTTTTTGCAAATATCTTTTATGATATTATAATTTATTACTTAATTAAAATTTTTACTAAAAATATAATTACAAAATTACATTAAAATCATAAAATAACATGTAAAAAAAAATAAAAAAAAATTAAAAACATTAAATATAGTATAAAGATAGATTGTTTGAGAAAATTAATATATGAGTTATATTTTATTTTTGAAATGATATAAAATACCGCAATCAATGTATATTGTAGTGATAATTCATTAGAATTTGTTAGACTATTAATTATATATCATATGAAATAATTAGGCCACTAATTAATTATATATTAGGTAGAATAAATATAAAATTTTGATATTTCAATTTTGCCTTTACAACAATTAAAATTACGTACATATATATCATTATTGAGTTTTTGGATTTGTATTAATAAGAATGTCATTTTTATCTTTTGACAATTGAAAACAGATCCATGATCCATATTTTTATAAGTATATAGATATAAATATAAATTAAAAAACTTGTTTTTATTACCAAACTTATATTCATTTTTAATGTATCATTGTTATTGATTTCTCAAAAATTGTATATAAATTTTTCATTCAATTAATCTAATAATACATAATTTAAGAGGATAGTAAAAATTTACAATGGAAAAATTTGTTATTCTTTTTACACTTTTATTTTTATGGAAAATATACTTTTATTCAAAATATATTCTTTTAATATTTTTTCTAAAAATTATGTATCAAAAAATGTTATTTCTCTATTTTATTATAAAAAATCTATTCAATTTTTAGGTAACATTATTTTCAAAATTTCTTATATTGTAATTTTCTATTCACTACTATGATCCTCATGTGTTTAATGAGTTCAAAAAAATAAATGCACTAATTAAATAAAAAAAATACATAGACATCTACAAATTCAATATCCCAAATTTGATCATAAATGTTATATACTTTTTTCACCCATTCTCATGTAATTGAAACAAACAATACATATTTTTTAGGCAATATAGTAAAACTACAATGCAAAAACCGTGTTCATCGTCTACACTTTTATAGGGGTGTGTGTGTGTAGATTATGCTTAAATGCCAAGGATTACTGTCCGTCATTAAGCTCGCAAAAAGAGATGTAGTATGATGTGTATTGTGTTCGTTTTTTTTAAAAGACTTTTTAAGATATGTTTAATCAAATTTAGGAAAAATGGTCACATAAATTTGTCATTTGCAATTATATTGTCAAAATTGAGTTCTAGCCATATATTTTTTCATCAAGAATGATGATGTCAAACTTGAATATCTCCCTTTCCATTAATATTACGCTATTTACTTGACACATCAGAAAACAACAAACATTGTAAAGAAAAAGTAAAAAATTACATTTAGTGCTATGTGAATTCTCGAGATTGCTGAAAACCTTTCGCGATTATGAACTTCTCATGTTTTCAAATATCGAGCACATGTACCCTTGAAAACACGTACATACAAGAATACATGGGCTCAATATTTGAAGGCAAAAACATATGTGAGACGGTCTCACGGATCAAATTTTGTGAGACGGGTCTTTATTTGGATAATCTATGACAAAGTATTGTTTTTTATGCTAAGAGTATTACTTTTTATGGTGAATATGGGTAGGGTTGACCCGTCTCACAGATTGAGATCCGTGAGACGGTCTCACATGATACCTACTCATATTTGAAAACACATGAAATTAATAGATATTTTTCATGGGATTTTAGCAATTTGGGGATTTCATGGGGTAGTATATCCAATTAATAAAAAAAAGATATATACTAAAGACCGACAAAATAAAAATTTAAAATATCAAAGAACAAAATATACAGAATCAAATTAAATTTTTCCCAAGAATTTACAAACTTTTGCATAATTTATATTAAAAATTACCATATCCAATAAAAAATCTTATAGAGAGAATAATTTTCTCAGTGGATGAAACTCGGGTATAAATTTATTAAAATATTTACTAACTTGACATGCACATTATAATCCAGCACCACCTCCACATTTAATACAAGTTATTATTTATAGTTTATTTGACACCAATTTTTCAAATTTGAGGTGAGATATCGCATTCATTATTCAATTATAACAAATATCTTCTCCAAATATATATATAGACACACACAAATTTGTTATATGTCCAGTCACCAATAACGTGACAATCATTTAGTGAACAAGATGAAACATATCTAAATTATACATAAAATATATGAGTATCATTTCATAGGTGAACACGAAGATGAGCATAATAGATGAACGATATATCAAAACAATTGTATTCATATTTTACGGCCTGTCAAATTTTCATTGATGAATACTTATAAAACTTGTAGCTGCTTTTTCAAGAACATGATTTATATATAGAATTATATAACTTCAAAATATAAATGAAAAATTTAGAAATTATAGCTGTTGTAAATAAAGTTGATATATTTGTTTTTATTACTTTGAATACTCACCGTCTAATAATATTATTTTACAATTTTAAAGTGTATTATATTAAAAGTTAGGTGACACAGTGATAATAAGAATATGATTCTGACGAGGGATCACATTAATAAATATTTTTATATTTAGACATAATATCGAAACACTGTATACTTATACATATATCAAACTTAAAACAATTTAATTATATAAGTATTCAAGAACTCAAGCAAAAAATAAAATCTAAACATTATCAAAGTATTTAGATTGAATTAATGGTTAAAAAATAAAAGATAATGAGACGGAAATGATAGTTTTTTCTCACATTATCTTTGTGTGTTTCACACATGCCTATTTTCTAGTATGTGTGTGTGTGTGTGTCTCTATATATATATATATATATATATATATATAAACACATTCAATGCACCGAATAATGAATAAATATATTAATCCTGCAACTCAATATAATACAAAAAATTTACAGGTTCAAAAAATATAATAAAATTTACCATCTTGTTTATCGAACATCTATAAAACTTGAAATTTATATTTTTAGACCTCATAACAAAAAAAAATAAACCAAATCGATTATAAGAATTCTCAATTTGTTTGGAGATATATTTATCAAACAAAAAATATATTTTAACACACAAATTAATAAAGTATAATTTTAACTACTATAACATACATATATAATTCCCTCATATTACAAGTAGAAAGAATTTCACAAGCCAACAATCACACAACTGTGCCAGTAACTGGAAGTATGTGGCCAAATAACACTCTCTAACAAGTGTCCAATACAAATCCAAAGAAAACCAAAGCACAAACTGAAATCTATTTTACATGGTGTAATGCTAAACGTGGCTTACAGGATGAATTTGTCAAACAGTTCAACGTGACAGAAACACGAGCAATTTCGATTTTCAGTAGAGTAGTCTTCCATGTGCATGAATATTAATCGGCCGTCCAGCTTTGCTCCACAATGTCCCGTACTCGCCGATTATATTCTCGCTTGTTCTCACTGAACATTCGAGCAGCTTCAGAATTCGCAGGAGAATTGGGATTCGGATCGCATAACAATGACTGAAACGAAAAACAAGTGGGATAAGTAAAGATTGTTTTTAACAACTGATATTAATATGAGAGTGAAAAAGTACAAAATGATGGACAAATTTTAGGTGAGCCCAGACATCAGCTAATTGTGCATTACAAGGTTTATGCTATCCTGTGAATATTGAAACTTATAGAGGATCCAATATTTCATTTGCTTTAATCATGGGTCGATTAGATGGGAAAAAAACCTCCATGGTCTTAATATACACTTACATGAAAAGCTAAAAGCTGCGATCTACGGTCTCTAGTGATCCAGGTATGCTTCGGTAAGACTCTTTTACTTTAAAGACTTGACATGTGACATGTGACAGCAATGTATGCCTACTTCTACCATACACGGGGGATACAATAAGTCTGCTAGTGTTTCAATTGACAATTATCACTTGGACTGTTTTCACATAGGATTTGGCTGTACAGCAGTAAAATTAAAGCAAATTATAGTACAAGTTGAAAATAATTCCAAAAAAGTTATTCCATGAAATTTATTAAAGATATTTCATGTACTTGTATCACCACCACAGGTCATAAGTTTCAATACGATATAGCTTACTAATTTCACAAAGTTTTGATTGTGAAACAGTACGAACAATGAGAGTAGCACCGCAGCACAACTAAATATGATGGCATGACCTCAAGCAAGTTAAAAAAAGGCCCACCAACAACATTAAATTTGATTTGAGCAATGGCATCAGGACAGTTTCGGTTACGTAAGAAGAACACCTCAGTTATTGCAAGTCAAATGACCATGTAATTACCAAATGTGTTTAACAAGTGTATAACACCCAAAGGGTCGATAATTTCCATGGACTTACGAAACATTTAGCCATTAGATACAATCTAACATGATTTAAGAGAAAATTGGACGAGGAAATGGCAAATATTTGCATTATAAGTTTTTCAACTTCTAGAATATAATGAGGGCAAAGAATCATCAATTCTAATTCTATACCAAATCATTCAACTTTTTGCACATCCTTGGGGTAAGAATAAGCACCAATGAACACAGGTTTTAACTCTCTCAGCAATGGTTGCTCAAATTTCAAAACTTAAGTAGGGAGAAAAATGAACCAAACACACCCTTGTTTCATCATAGAGTTCGAAAAAAGATTTTTGAACTATCAAGAAACTACATGTAAAAACATCAACTCCTGTTATTGCATAAAAAGTGCAATGTTCCTTTGATACAAATCAAGCAACACAAAATGCCTTTCTAATTGCTACCTATCAGTAGCCTACTATCTACCTTTGGTCATTTTAGTTAGCAATCAGCACAGACTTCAGAAAAATGACGTCACAAGCTTAATTCAATAAACAGAAGGTACCTGGATAGAGGTAAGTATAGCTGCAACATCATAGATGGGACTCCACTGATTTTGAAGGATGTCCAAGCATATACTTCCATCTGCATAAACTGATAAGAAAAAAGTATAATCGCGAATTTGAGCTCAAGATTAAGCAAACAAATCAAAATCTGATCAAGGGAAGCATCTTACTATTAGGATGGAACATCCGAGAAACAAATCGAACTGTTGGTGGTTTGTTAGGGTAGTCTTCCGTGAACTGAAGTGTCAACTTGAACGTTCCTATGACAATCAAAGCATGATCATTAGTTGTTCTGTATATCATGACAATAATAAGTGCAAAAGATATTGTGAAATTACATTTGCCAAACGAGAATGTTAACTTTTATTTCCTTTTCTAATTCATTACCCATTCTTTATTAATTCAAGTGTTTATTTGCATGTTGGCAGAACTGCCAAAGGAGTTTAAGCTCAAAACACATTTAACAGGGACCACAACTTTATCAAGGAGAAGGCAGCTCTGAACTCTCAATTCATAAAGAACAAAACGCATGAAAACCTGGAGACTCTTTGAAACAAAACTATGGTCCTATAACAAATTAATAGAAGCACAATATAAACAAGCTTTATCTCAATATTATTTTTAATTGATCCATCAAAAAATTCTTTTGGAAAGAATAGATTTGATTCTAGAAGAACATTCAAGCATCCTTGGCATTAGAGCTAACTCTATTCTATTGAAATGTTAGCATCACCGAATTTCAGAACGAGGAATGGGGCATATCACATTACCATCGTAATCTAATGTTGGGTGTGTTATGTTCGATGAAGATAAATTCTTTTTGATGGACCTAAAAAATTTGTCATACAGTACATATTACAAGTGTGAAAATAAACACTGCAACATTGATTTACAAAATGAGCCAATGAGAACTAGATTATGGATTAGTAATCATCCAAAATTTTTACAAATATTTTATGAGTGGGAGCTTCTTGAATATGTTTTATAAAAGCAAACACACCAGGAAAAAAACTTAAAAATGTTACAATCAGCAACATTTTCTGCCTTTATCAGACCAAGTCAATAAACATAGGCAAAACAAATGAGAAATACATCAACATTGTATGCAACAAAAAAATTGAATTTCCAAAAATGTCAATCATGAAAATGACTCACCTCCATCCCAAGGTGTGTCATCAGGACTGCAACCACATGAGAAAAGAAACAATAGAATTAATCATGCAACTATACTTCAAAAATAATGCAATAAAAGTTAAACTGAAAAATCCCTGCTAGCCAGTCGCTTCTGACTTGTCTTACAGCCATAGACTTTTAACTTACATTCTCAGAATTATGGCAATTAGGATTTCAAGATGCATCAATACCAATTCTCCCTACTTTTCTCTCTCTTTGTTTTCTTCTTATTCTGCCGGGAGTTTTTATTTTATTACGTATACAAGGTTGTCATAAGTGCTTGTAGATTGGTTTCCAAGACATAGCTTAAGATTCACGCAGCACTCAAAATACCTCCTAAACCCCTTACTGCCATGAGATGGCAAAGCTGCACCCTCCGGGTTTAAGTGGATTTTTCCCAACTTCAAGAGTAAGATTGGATCAGCATCATGGAAAACATGGTTCGCGCTCCCGGCCCCAGAATTGTCATTCCAGAACACAACAGTATCTACTAGACAAAGTTTCAGGCTGAAACATGTGTTTTACTATAACACTGTTTTTACGGAATATCGTTGATATTCGACCGTGGTGGAATGGAACGGCAGATTCTTGGCCGTTGCGGAACAATTTATTATTTTGTCCAAGTTTTCCTTTTTTTTTAATTAAACCCCTTATTACCATGAGATGGCAAAGCATCTTAATTAGCACCCTCCAGGTTTAAGTGGACTTTCCCAACTTCAAGAGTAAGATTGATTCAACCAACCAAGAAACTGACATCTGGATCACGGTAACCATAATTCGTGGTCGTGGTCGGCCCTAGAATAGTCATTCCAGAACGGTAACGGTAGCTACCACGACAAAATTTCAGGCTGAAACAGCTGTGCTACCATAACACTGTTTTTATGGAATATCGCTACTTTTTGGCCGTTGTGGTCCTGTGGAACATTTCCTTTTCTTTTTCCCAAGTTTTCCTTTTCTTTTTCATTAAATATTTTTCAAAGTTTCAAATTTTTTATTATAATTTGTTAAAAAAATCGTGACCATCATAGTGACTGTTACAGCAAACCATGGGGTAACCTAACGCACAGAAAAGCAAGAGCTCACCCAAATATAACTGCGTTCCAGAGCATGATATTATCATCCTGTGGTGCACCACTAATTCCTGCTGGCGGGTCCTGCTGCGACCTCTTGAAGTCCCTCATCAGCCTCTTCCTAGCCGGTGTCGACATTTTAAGCTAAAGTCAACATAAATTCAACATTTCATTCAGCACAAATGAGAGATCAGACGACTAATTAACTAAAAAAGGAAGGTTAACAACAAAAAAACAAACATTCTATCTTCTTTCCAATAATTTTATTTGCAATTCAAAATCAACTCAATCCAAAAGGCATGCAGCTCAACTCATAAACCAAGAATTCACTACAAGTAGAAATCGGAATATGTAGCTAATTATTGCATCAAAAGAAGATATTCTGGAAAATTCCAGGAGAAACAAGGTAACCACACCACATACATTATTCATATGATTTTCACGAAACCAGGAATTCCAACACACCACGAAGGAAACAAAACAAGAACAAACAACATAAAAACAAAAAATAATTGAAGGGTTTTGCGTCCCATCACAATCAAAATTCCCAATGATTTCTTGTTCACAAGATCTGCTTCCAATCAACTACTATCATCATTAACATAAACGCCATAACTATCTATGCGTGAGCATAACAAACAAAAAGAAATGGATAATTTACCTTTTAAGGAGTGGATTAAAGCCAGGGTTTGAGCTGCAGAAGTGTAGAAAATGGAAGGTCGTGCTGTCTATATATATATATATCCACCATCGATGATTAAATCCAATCTTACGTGTTTGATTTTGACTTAAGTCAGCCAATCAAATTAAATTATTGTCAAATCAAATATAAATTTATCATATAGTTGTTTATACTGCTGAGATATTAAATGTAAATTTATCATTTTTTTTAATAAATTAAACTAAATTTAAAATATTTCTGAATAAATTTTCTAAATTAACAAGATAAGAGAAAATAATCGAAAAAAAATAATATAATAGGTCAAGTGGCAAATAAACTAGTGGGAAAGGGCAGATTGAAGAATAATGTATATATTTACATGATAACTAAATACATTATAATATAATAAGAGTGGGTCTCATGTAAGACCGTCTCACGGATATTAATATGTGAGACGGGTTAATCCTACCCATATTCACAATAAAAAGTAGTACTCTTAGCATAAAAATAATATTTTTTCATGGATAACCCAAATAAGAGGTCTGTCTCACAAGTACGACCCGTGAGACCGTCTGACACAAGTATTTGCCTTTATTATATGGCAAAAACTTGTGTGAGACGGTCTCACGAGTCTGATTCGTGAGATGGATATCTTATTTGGGTTATTTATGAAAAAAATATTATTTTTTATGCTAAGAGTATTAATTTTCATTGTGAATATGGGTAGGGTCCGTGAGACGGTCTCACATGAGACCCACTCATTTATTTTAGAGTGAGTCTCATGTGAGACCATCTCACGGATTATAATTTGTGAGACGGGTCAATCTTACCCATATTTACAATAAAAAGTAATAGTCTTAGCATAAAAAGTCATAATTTTTAATGGGTGACCCAATAAGAGATCCGTCTCACAAATACGATTCGTGAGACCGTCTCACACAAGTTTTAACCTTTATTTTATATTCATTTACGCTTCAAAAACATCACAATCATAAGATTCATATCGATATAAGATCTATCAATATTCATGAAAAATATTAATTTAAGAATTAAAATCAAAGATCTATTAATATTTATGGAAATATTGATTATCATATATATCAACAATACGGTAGAATATTGATATAAAATACAAGATATGTCAATATTTTTTTAAAATATTGTTCAAAACCTAAAATTTGTCTATATTTCTGCATGATATAAGATATATAATTATCGATTTTTCTGAAAAATATTGATACAAGATATAAAATTTATCAGTATCCAAAAAAATCTTGATCTAAGATAAAAGATATTACAATATTGTTTAAGAATATTGATCCACGGTATAAGAATTGACAATTAGATTCGTTAAGCTTCCCAAAAATATTGATATTTACGATGAATGTTGATTGAAATTTACGACTTAATGATATGTTTGATAAATATCGATCTTAAATATTATTGAATGTTCAAGAAGAATATTTAAGATCTAAAATAATAAATATTATCCAATTACATTCATAATATTTGTTTTTTTAAATATGATATAATATTTACCAATATTCTTAAATGATATTGATTTGATAT
Organism: Primulina eburnea; assembly: GCF_022965805.1. Taxonomy (NCBI): domain Eukaryota; kingdom Viridiplantae; phylum Streptophyta; class Magnoliopsida; order Lamiales; family Gesneriaceae; genus Primulina; species Primulina eburnea. The sequence continues at coordinate 37,021,619 of NC_133111.1, read as the reverse complement.
CAAATTAGAATCATGCATTTTTTGTTAGTTATCTTGAAGAAATATGATATAATATTTATTAATAATCTAGATAAATTTGATTTGATCTGTTTTCAACTGAAGGATTTATCTAGACCTAACAAAGGTAAAAATTTATGTGAGACGGTGTCACGGGTCGTATTTGTGAGACGGATCTTTTATTTGGTCACCTATGAAAAAGTATTATTTTTTATGCTAAGAGTATTACTTTTTATTGTGAATATGGATAGGGTAGAGACCCATCTCACAGATTATGATCCGTGAGACGGTCTCACATGAGACATACTCACTGACAGAATGATAGATTTATTATGCAATTTTTTGTTAACTTGTCAAATAGTTTCACCAAATCATGCCGAAAACCCGTACAATTCTCATTATAGATGTCGTGAACTTTGTTGAAGGAATTTGGCCTCAACCATCAGATTTAATTATAAAATTTGTGCAATTCTTATTATTTTATGTCGCGTTAATGTATCAAATTCCATGTTGTTTTCCACCATTTTCTTTAGAAATATACATATAATTTTTCAAATTCAATTCTTTCATAAACACGATTAAATAATGGGAGACTGATTTTGAAAGTCGTTTAATTGACTTGATTCATTACCTGGAACGAATAACACAGTTGATACATTGTGTCATGTGTAAATTAATTTTTCAAAATGTTTTATTTTACTTAAAGTGGAACAATATTTGAAAATTATATATTTCAAGTGTCGTAAACAAATATTTGTATCATAGTATGATTACAAAAATTAGACATATTAATCGAATATTGTACCATATCTCGAATCACTATATCGTACATGAAGTATTTTAAAGGACTTCTATCAAGCATGATCCATGATTTGCGGAGGAAATTGATTACCATTTATCTTATATTTTTATTATAACTTAACACAGATGTATTAAAGATTCAGAAGATCACTGACTGCCTGTGAAAAATGATGTGTTCGATAATATTTGGATTTTTGAATCTAACGAAAATATTCATTACATATAGTATGTTATTAAAAATAAATTGTTTTATAAGAGCTTATAGTGACCTAGAAGAGTTAACGTGCATTTTTCTGAAGAAAAAACAACAAATTTATTGTCAAAAATAAATGTTGTTTTTGTGTCTCATAGACAAATATAATATCGAGACAATTAGTCTAGCAGATATCAAAATAAAATTAGGTGATACACAGATCCAGTTTCTTAAAGATGGTGTTATATCAATGCCAATACGATAAAATAAATGTCACTATAAACCAAGAGTTTATTGATATTGTAAACATAAGTTTAAGGATTTTATAAAGTTAACTATTTTGGTATTACAAACCAGAAGTTTTTATACCAATAAAAAGCTCATTGATAAAAATACTTCTATAGTTTAACATAATTGATTGATTTGAGGATTATAATTGTATCTCTAATATAAATTATTGATAATGCATAAATATATTGAACAAGGAACTAGATGTTCTTGAACAAATCAATAAGAATATTCTTGAATCAACTCACCAGAATATTATAAGATTTAAGAATTCTAGTACATTGAATTGTTAAATTTGATATCACTGTCAGTTGTTCAAATAGGACATAATCCCTGTATTTTCTGGAATGAAAATGTAAATATAAATGTGGGTCCATGACTTGTAATTGATGTTTAAGAAGATATTTAATGAGAATAATAATTTCCAGAATATATAATTAGTAAAAATGATTTGTTGATTAGTTATCTGTTTTGGGTTAAGCATGCATGAGCGATAGTAGTACTGAAATGAGTGACTTATCGAGAAGTTCTCGTACGTCAAGCTGCTTACGTTACACCGCTTGATCTGGTTGTCTACTTGGGCCGTAAAAAAATGATGACAGATCTTAACATGTAATATTGTCTTTGCTGAGGACATGTCTGATATTTAGAAAATGTTAAGACTGATCTCTAAAGATATCTTTCAATTATCTTGGGAGTTCATGCCTCGATGATCATGTAAAATTACATAATAACTAAGAGACTAAAAATAGAAGAAAATTTACATGTTTTTGCTTGTCTGAAGGGCTCATCTTTTCTAGTACTTGCCTTCATTTAATTTTTTTATTAATATTTTTTATTTTTAAATTTTTTTGATTAGCATCGATGTCTAATCTATTTTTTTCTCTCTCTTTCACTAGTGTGCTGCGTCATCTCTATTCTTCTCTCTCAAGTAATCACAATTTTCATTACTTCAAATGGCCGTAACTTCATCATCGGTCGCCAGTTTTCAAAATCGATTGTAGATTCGGAAAGCCAACGACATAAGCTTTCTTTTAATACCAAAATTTGGAAGTTTCTTTGTCGTCTTGAAATCAGCCGTTGTCCATCGGTCGCCGTTTTCACTGAAAATCATGAGGAAATCTTAGTGTTAGACTTTCTACAACTCGTTTTTATTGTTTTTAGTTAGATTTCGAATTTTAAAGGTGATTTCATATTTTAGTGTTTCAAAATTTGGGTATTTTGGTTTTTTGAATTTCGATAATTGATATATATTAAATTGTTGATTGTAGGTACTATATTTGAGCCGATTGATGGTATTGATAATTTTTTAGAATTTATTTGAGCAATATTTCGAAATTCCAGATTTTATATTGGGGATTGTAGATTTTTAGTGTTGATTATTTATTATTTATATGTTTAGATGCTATAGAAAACATAAATGCAAATTTATGGAATTTTGTAGGAATTTTTAAAAAATTCAGAATTATGTAAATATGATTTTCGAACTTATAAGGCTGTAAAGATTTTATATTTAAATATATTATGCCGTAAGATTTCAAATGTTAACTTCGGAATTGCTTTTGGAATAATTATAATCGTTTAAGGTTTATTGTATTAAAGTAACAATTATTTAGTGCTGGTAATATTGATTTGATTCAGTTAGCCATAATAACTTAAACTAAAGTGATATTTTATGATGTAGATGGCACCAAGGAGAAAAGAAACTCAAGAATGAAGAAAAGAAAACCATCGACCCATTTTTTAAACAAAAAGATCAGACATCGGCAAGTCAGGACCATTCTCCATCCAATACTGATGACTCAAATCCCATTGATCAACAACTTAACAAATCTCCTAGAATTGATTTGATGTATTTATAGTTGTAATAGATTTTCAAGTTGAAGAGCTTAATAATATATTCAAGATGAGACAATTGAACTTTTTAAACTTAGTTGTGCTTTGGAACCTAAAAAAAAGTTTAAGCTTCTTAATGTTGATTATATCTATCGACTTGCTGAGAAATTCTATTATATTGATTTCGATTCACAGGATTTACATCACTTAAGAATTCAATTGGATCACTATAAACTTGATGTTGCTGGCCATGAAAGATTTCAGAATTTATCAACTATTTCTGAATTATGTCGAAGATTATTTGAGAAATAAGTCAGGAACCTACGATTTGATTGACAGGTGATTTATATATTTTTATCTACGTCATTTATTTAGTTATCGAATCTGATATATTTATTTAATTGACATGTTGATTCGTCTTGTTTTAACTCTCCCCGTTTCTACATCAACAACAAAACAAGCATTTTCAGCAATGAAACTTGTTAAAACAGCTCTTTGTAACAAGATGGAAGCAGAGTTTTTCGGAGATTCTACGGTAATCTACATCGAACGAGATTTGGTTGAAAAAATTGATAACGATTTAGTAATTAATGAGTTTTATTCTATGAAGAATCGAAGAGCACAACTTCAGTAATATTTTAGCTCCATGTTTTTGAAGGTATTAAATATTAAATACTCTTATTCTATGTTTTCATGAAGTTAATGTTTACATATTTTTTAGTTAATTATTTATTTTATTAAATACAGCATGAGACAGAACCAACCCCAGATAATTTTGAATCCTGACTCCACCCCTGGTCGTATCCACGTCTCATTTTTGGGCTACAAACTTTCGAGAAATACAAGACTTCAATGATATATATAGTTCAAATTTTTACTGCATGCACTTATAACTAAATTACCACTTGTAATGGTAAAGCTTTATTGTCTCCGAAGTCATCTATGTGGTTAATAATTAAGCCAATTAGTAAAAATTAGTTCGATGATTTCTCAATATGAATACAAAGGTACGTGGATTTTTATAAAATGTAAGCAAATTAAGGCCATGCAAAAATAAATAAGATGAGGTACTTAGAGTCATAAGTTTTGATTAAAAATGGAATAAGTATATATTTGGGATGAAAATTAATTGACTTAGACAAAATTATATGGAAAAACATAAATAATATATTTAAAAAGGAAATCCAACTACAAATAAATGTATTCGCTAAAGCAAAGATTTTTTCTTGGGTTATAAACTCAAACCCTAAATAAAAATCTGATAAATTAACTTTCAATTTTTTTTTCTTGAAAATGAATAAATTAACTTTCGAACATTATGTTTCGATTCCTTTTTTGTTTAAGAGATTTGTTTAGAGTGTATGTCGTGAGATAGAATGAGTAATACCAAAGTTTTCTTAAGAAAAACAAGTCAAGCCACCAAATCTAAACAAACTAACCCATTTCGCATTTTCAAAGCAAACGAAAAAAGAAAAATAAATCTACTTATTTATAAGGAAAATTACCCCGAAACCAACTCTTGATAATTTTACATCGAAAAATTAAGAAACAAGGTATATAGTATTATTTTTCTGGTGGAAAAAAAGAAACTGTTTCACTAAAACCTTATATACAATACAAAAATCTACGTGAGACGGTCTCACGAGTTGTATTTTGTGAGACATGTCTCTTATTTTGTTTATCCATGAAAAAATATTATTTTTTATGCTAAGGCATAGTTTGGTACACATGATAGGATAAACATGTGATATATAATATAAGGATAAGTTAAGGATAAATAAGATGTAGAATATTATATTTAATGTTTGGTATGATTTTAATAAGAGTGATTAAATTTATATATTAGATTGTAGTGACACAATTAACCTTATCATAATAAATTTTATAATTTCAAAGTTGATGCTTGAATTCATATTTTTTATCTGTTCATGTGTCGATAGTACTTGCATGATTTATTTATTTTTATCTAATTTTATATATTATATAATATGATAATTGAGCCCTTGATTTTTTGAGTCAAGTCAAATATCAATTTTTAAGATTAATCGAGTGATAATAATAATTTTATTGAGATTTATAAAAATTATTTATATAATTATCAAATTATATAATATATAAAATAAATAAAATATTTATTTGATTTTAATTTCTACCTACTAGCATAGATTTATTAAAAAAATCATTTATAAATTGAGGGTAATTAAGTCATTTGTAGTGTATTTTATCATTAAATTAAAATTATCACACCTTCTATTAGGGATATTTTATCCTTCTAAAAAATTATTTATCAAGGGCCCATGATATTATCATGAGCTTTTTAAAAAGGTACCAAACATGAGAGAAGGAGGATTATTTATCAATCCCTCTCTTATCCCATGTACCGAACTATGCCTAAGAGTATTATTTTTTATTGTGAATATCGGTAGGATTGACCCGCCTCATTGATAAAAATTTGTGAGACCATTTCACAAGAGATCTATTCTATATACAAAACTTTTTAGGTGTATTTCTGGATAATTTTTCCTATTTATTTGCTACGTACATTCTTATATATAAACTAAAGAAGCACAATGGTTCAAATGATTAATATTAATTAAACATATTCCTTTATGGCCAAAGTCCGTCTGACAGTCTAGCTGCATCGTTGGTAATACAAATATAGTCCAGATTTATAATAGAAAGGCGAAGATATTTACGTTCCTAGTAATCTGAGACAACCTAGATTCCAACATGGAGAGAAATTTTAGAACACGAGATAAGTACATTTGTATGTACATGCGTACATATATATAGATAAATTATGATAATTAACAAGTAGTGTCAAAACAAGTTCAAATCTTGTCCAAAATCGCGTCCCGAATCTTGTCCGAATCATATAGAAATATGGATTGAATATCAAAGCTACGAATTATTAGAAACCGGTGAAACACGGAGACAACAGTAACATGACGGAAGGTTACACGACATGGGACAATTGTAGCCATGGCTACAGGCTTCTACTTTCCAAGCAGACGACGGCCACGTTGAGTAACGCCTTTCACCCGGGTATTCAGCACCTCCACATCATCCTGAACATTATCGATAGCTTTGGTTTGCCTGCAGTGTAAGAGTCGTATGGGAATAATTAATCTGTATCTCCAATGGATAAATTTATTTGATCATAGTTCGATGGTCGTGATAGAATGCGTTTTCACACAGGCTGCCACACAAACACCAAGATTCACACTTTCCGGAACAAGGAAAAGATGAGTTCGAGAGAGAGGTTGAATAAAACTAGCCTTTCAATTTCAGATCCCATGTCTATGGCCATATGCTTTAGCTCCCCCAGTATGTTACTTAAATCTGAGAGGGAATCATCTTGTTTGGCTTTCTCAAACTGGTAAAAAAATCATGTAATTATAATCAGTTGGGCGTCAGAAAAAGTAAAAGGCGTACTTTATCACATCAACACTTCATTTCTTAAACCTAAATATTACACATGAGAAAGCATACCTCAACTTTCTGCAACGTATTTGTGGGTTCGTTTGGTGGTGTACGGCTATGAGATATTTCCTTGGAAGTGTGAGTCAGCCCCAATTTTTGTCTTTGCTCCAAGTGATTGCCCTTTCTTTGCACTGGATCATCTACATAATAACAAGCCTTATAACCAGGAAATTGCAAAGAAAACTATAAAAATAAAACCTTCCCACTGGTCTAGGAATATAAGACTAAAGATCAGTCTTGTTGGAATGTTCGACGAATGATATATGTGATAAATACAAAAAAAACCATGGTCACATACCTCGAACGATCACAGGGCCTGCTATTGGGCGAGTTTTCTTGGGCTTCCATGTCTTGGAGATTATTCCCCCAAGACTTCCCATGAGCTTTTCACCCTGTAATATATAGGCACATGGTTTTTAGGAACAATTATTGCAAGTAGCAGAGACATAACGGGCATAATTAGCTGAAACATTTAACATATATAGGAATGATGAACTATCATCGATCCAGAGACAAGGCATGTACATTTTAGAGGGTACATCCAAAATCACCATTAATTATAGCAGTTTCACAGCGCCTAGATCATCTTCATGTCTTCCTAGAACTTAGACGAGATTAATGAAGAATAGTTTTTAGAATGTTCTGTGACAAGGATAAAGAATGGAAGTGATGGTAACTTAGAGTTGTTAGAGTATATATATATATATATATATGAGCATACAAACTTAGTGAAGCATGCAAGAGACAGATAACTCCTCACTGAGTTTAGACAAGCAAGTGAAAGATTAAGTTGAATCAAATATAGAACAGTACACTAATGAGGAGAAAGAGGGGATCATTCTCGAAGAAAAGATGAAGAAAACGTTTTACTTTAAAAATAGCCAAACAAGGAAAAATGTTTCATTTAGTTCTGAGGTTTCACTACTGAAGTTGAATGAAAGAGTTTGAGTGCCTATTTTAGCCTGAATTCTTGACTCCACCTCTGATACCTCTCCTTAAAAATAGCAGATGATTACAAAATTATGTACAAGTGTCGTCAGTAATGCATTTTCTCTTGCCATATTTCCTCTTCATTCCCTCCAGCATGGTTTAGGGTTCACATATGAATTTAACAGTAAAAATTCTAAAATTAAGCCAGGAAAAGATTAAGGCCAAACTTAGAATTATGTTTCCTGTTAAATGCCTTTCAACGAGTCAAATGTTCAAACAATTGTGAATTAATTCAATGCTTACTGCAGATACTGTTAATGGCCCACATATCTTTGGCTTCTAATATGCGAGTGTTTCTGCATGAGAAGAATACCAACCATACAAAAATTAAACATACCCTACTAAGGTCATGATCGATATCAGCAGCAACCAAGTGAGTTCTCGTAATCTGTTCTCCCTGTTGATGCAAAGTGATCAATGTTTTAGTAGCTTCATCTTTCATATCTTCAGCAATTTTGAGACAACTATTGACAGTATTTGTAGTCTCCTCCGCCTTATATACAGCATAATCTTCCAATTCCTGCACACTTTGGTTCTCCAATCCACCGGAATCCCGGAAATCATTGTTGTACTTGTTTCTATCTGCCGAAGAAAGAAAAGGCTTAGATGATGAGGTCCCTTTAATCTCGTCATCATCAAAAGGGTTCAAGCTTGAATTTGGTGTCATGGGAGAAGGGTCTGATGAGGTTCGTCTAGCTGCTTGAAGGGATTGCTTACTGTCGGTTTCATCATCTGAACCAAACGGATTAGAAATGGGATTATCAGGGACTTTTGGGTCGCCTGAGTGGTGGTTAGAGAACCTATGCAAGGGGGATTTCTTCTGACCGAACATTTTATACCACCAAATGAATTTAGGATCAAAATAGGACGCGTTTTGATAGTAAATCTGCAAGTCTTATAAAAAAAGAATCCGTCCTGTGATCGTGAAGTTCCTGGGAATGAAAAATAACACGTACCCAACAGTCAGGGCGTCTGCAAGAGCATAGAAACAATCATAAATAACAAACACACACACACACACACACAAAAGAATAGCATAGAACTATTGAACAAACAAAGAAAGAAAAACAAAGATTTGATCAGCACTTGGACAGATGAGGTAAAATAAAATCTAGTTCATATTATTCACAAAAATGAGGTAACACCTTTGAGCAAAAAGAACGACTTTCCGTCCATATACTAAGGCCCCAACTAATGAATTCTCCATAGACAATGGAAGTAAAAGCTTCCACCTGTCCTCAACAAGAAGATAAAAACTACAATTTACATAATTCACTAATCAATTAACTCTCTTTCTGATTACTGCAACTTATTATGCAGTGGTAATTTTGGACAATGGATCTTAAATGGATCAAAGATCCATTGTACAAAGCAGGCGAGTTATAAAGAACGTTGATAAGTATTTCATAAATCTGAATTTCATCATACAGAAGTACTAAAAAATACGGCATATAATAGAACTTTCAGTTGGAAACCAACCAAACGTCACCAACAACGATCAAATCAGCTTAACCAACATAACGATAAAAACAGTAAAATCACATCTCTCCTTCAGCAGGAAGTACAAAACACCAGAAGGCACGAACAAATCAAACTATTAAACTTCATACGAAACTTGAAGATGGAAACTTTTGAACTGGGTCACATGTAAATCCACAAATTCATTTCAAATTCTTGCAGATTAATAAAGAAAAGATAGGCGGTAATACCTGAAATATTAAAGGGATAATCAAGAATAGGGAGAGCTCCAAAAGGGAAGCCTTTTTTCTGAAAAATTCAACGACGATAATGCAGAGAAATGAATTTGGAAGTGGAATAAATGAATGATGAAAAATCTTTGTCGAGAGACTTGGTAAGAGCCAAGAGGTTTCGAAATTGGTCGGAAACTGCGACTATTCAAATCTAGCCCACTTGGCCATGAAACTGTTACATGGATATGAATTTACTTTTTAATATATAATATTTTCTTATATCAAGTAATTTTCCAAAAAAAAAATCATAAATGATTATTTATAAGTGAATTTTGATAATTAATTAATTAGAATAATTATTTTAATACGATAATTTATTGTTATTTTCTAAATTTTTAACATTTTGTCATAAAATTTTGGATTATTTGATTTAAAATTGATATGATTATTTTGTGTGTATACAACTATAATATAGATATAAACTATTAAGAAAATATTTTTTTGTTTATCTAAATAAATAATTTTCAAATTAATAGTTTTTACATAGATATTAACTTTATTCACATCCACTACATGTGTAACTTTGGCAATGAAGGTTGTGTAGTATCTCTAAACAATTTAATTTTAAAATTACAATGTTATCCTTATTTTACCCAACAAATTGCACAGATATTTAAATTATTAATGAGAAAAAAATTCAAAAACTCACATATTACCTAAATAATAATTACAAATTGCACCAACCAAAAAATGTGGTTAATAATTTAGTTAAGAATTAGTTAAATAAATTGTTGTCAAAAGACTTGTGTTGTGTGCATGATAATATTTAACACGTACACAGAAGTGGAAATTAGAATTAAGATTAGAAAGAAGCAAGTTGGACCTTTTCCAATGGTAACATTGAATTAATCCACTAATGCATTTTTAATCACACCCAACCCCACAAAAAAAAAAAAAAAGAAAAAATAGATGCAAGGGGATCCGAATAAAATTTATATCGAGTAGGTCTCTTGTGAGACGATCTCACAAATATTTATCTGTGAGGCGGGTCAACCCTACCAATATTCACAATAAAAAGTAATACTCTTAACATAAAAAATAATATTTTTTCATTAATGACTCAAATAAGAGATCTGTCTCACAAAATACGACCCGTGAGACTATCTAACACAAATTTTTGCCAATTATATCAAGTATACAATAAAAAAAGTTAAATTTGATGTGGATGACGTTAGTATCGAAATGTGTGATCTAATAAACGTTCTTGTACGTCAAATTACTGATAAAAATATAGAATCATCAAAAGAGGTCATGTATGTCGGTCCAACGCTGAAAAATAGGCGGGTTATGTTACCCATTTAATGACCAACTAGAAGGCGGGCAAAAAAGAGTCAACTCATTTGGATTGTTGGTTGGGACAGGTCGTTTGATTTTTTTTTTTTTTTTTTACCATATTGTTTCAATGATTTATGTACAATTAATATGTTTTAAAATGATTTATGTACGATAGTTTTTGGAATTTTAATATTATTTATTATGGTTTTGTGTTATCGATGAATAACTTTTGAAAGATTTACATTATTTATAATAATTTATGGGTTTTTTTAAAAACCATATTTTTGACAATTTTTTATTGGTTGACCCATAATCTGTGTTGGGTTGGAGTTTTCTCAATCCGCTATGTTATTAAGCCAGCCTATTTGACAACTCTAATTGTTGACGTTATACCTAATGATCTGATTAGTTAGATGAACCATGAAAGAAAGACATAAGATATTAACATGTATGTCTTTCTCTGTCGATAATGAGCCAACACAAGCGTAATAACCTGACCCCTTGTAAGTCGGCACCCAAATAGGTGCATCTTTTATATATATCTCCATCATTCCCTGGATTAGCGGTTCTTATAACTCAGCCGCATCGCATGACTAGTTGGGTGGGGATTAAACTCGACTACTCGAGCTCCCACCTAGTATTGAAACAACCACGAAATATGTTTTGGTCGACTAGCTGAGCTCATCGATACTCGGGCTTATGATGTGGCTCGATGTATTCTTACACATTATACACATTCCCTACGTATCGATAAATATTAGTCTTGATACATAAGATAAGTATATCGAGAATCCTGGAATATATACAATTTTCATGATAGAAATTAGAGTAAATTTTTTGTGAGAGGTGAGACGAGTCAATCTAATTCATACTTAAAGTGAAAAATAATAACTAGTGTTTTTTTTTGTGTCTCTGTAGCGGAATGGAGAGCTTCCCTCTGGGTTTCCGTCTCGGCTCAGTGAGTTCGATTCGGCTTTTAGCATTAAAAATTATATTTTTTTAATGAATCAGTTCGGGTTGGAGATCTGTCTCACAATACTCACCGGAGTTTTTGAGTAGAAACTAGATAGCAAATGAGAAAACATATCCATGTAGTTCATACTTCTGGTATAAGTTTGAACATAATCAGTAAAAACTTAACTAATTTTTAAAACTAAAATCTTTATCGAAACTTAAATTTAGAAAATAAATTATTGTTAATTAAGTAAAATTTAATTGTACAAATTTAAAAGATCAAAAAATCTGAAATTGGGCACGTATCCTTTTAATTCCTAATATGATACTAAGAACAAAAAATGACAAAAAAAAAAAAAAAACTAAACCAATTGTTCAATCTGTGGTTTAGAACTGACGCGCTGAATCGTTAGTTCTAGGGTTCGGAAAAGCCTAATTCTAAACTGACCCATTGCGTTAGTTCTGAGCGGTCGACCTCGTTAACCTGATCATCGACCACGGTCTAGTTCAAGGCCAGGTCCCGTTCACCATGAAACCTTGGTCACCTTTAACTAAGATCCCGAATCATGTCTTATTATTCGTAACACTCAGATTTACTATCAGTCTAATATATTATGTATCAGTGATAGACGAACTATAAGTTTTCAATAATAACATAGTTATAAATTCCGCGAATATAGAATAAAAACCTACTTAGAACACATCATATATGCGATAGTTGAGGTTTTAATGTTCAAAGTTGTTTAATGAGGACCAATTGATTACAATTTTAAGATTCTCGGCTGCGCATTCAGTTGGCCTAACTTATCAGCCCCATTATTAGGGGATGTTTTACAAGTCGAAACAAAACAAAGACAAAGACAAAGAAAGGGGTAATAATATTTGGCTCGTCTAATTAGAATGATTAAAAAATGAGAGATATTGATTAATAGTATGTTGGGATAAGACGAGCCATCTCTTGAGTCTAGAAATTTGTTTGAAAAGATTTATGGAGAAATATAACTATTAATTTTGATTCATGATTTCCGTAAAATAAGACGAATACAAAGCAATTACCATCAAATATTGTCTCGTAGAAGCTCGCTCGTGTAGTGTAGGCTCGTCGACTCGAAACATGACATTGCGTTTCATAGAATATAAATAAAATTCTTTATGTTACAACTTGGGACTGGTAAAAAGCTTACTTACAATTTATTTTATTTTTTTATAAAAATAGACTTCGCACAGGCCAAATCTGTATTTCAAGTGGTAATATAAAAAGCAAACATTAGTGCAGGAACAGTCAATGGAGCAGACATTAACCTACAATAATGTATATAATTGACATATAAATAAACAATAATAATTAATTAAGTATGAAAGGGAAAGGAGAAGGGTAGCCATAATTAAAGCCATATTTTAATTATATATATATATATATATAAATTGAAACATATAAAAAAAAATATTTAATACACATGTTATCTTATCAAAACATATGGAATACCACTGCAAAAAATAAGATATAAAATGACTTTGTGTACATTATAAATTGCTTCCCCATGTCAATTTTCAATACCTGCAGTTTCCCTTCATTGCAAGTCAAAAATAATCACAGCACAAGAATTTTAGGTTGCAGTGATGCAATGCATGCCATGTTAAAAGATACAGAAAAAATTATTAACATTTGATTAAATGCATTTTCAAATAGTAAACTAGAGATTTAGGCTCCAGACATACTAACACTTTAAATATATTAAAGATCAAATGTTATATAATCCAGAAATGACCAAAGAAATCAGGGAAAAAAGAAAGAAAATGTAAGTTCAGAGCTAATAGGACTATTAGTATTGCTAGTGATTAGAGAGAACTTCAAACACTCTGTAAAGAATCAATGAATCTGTACATTGGTAAAAAGGCTAGCAAGATCATGTTCAGCTCGAGAGAAAGCCCAGCAATGGTCTATGCTGGTTTCCACTTTCGCTATCGTTGCTTAGGCCAATCCACCATTCTTCGTGATCAACCGGAGCAGGCAAGTTGAGATCAAGAAAGTCCCGAATGTTTGAGGCCGGCATTTGAATCACGACAGACGGATGAGTAGTACTTTTGGGCTGATCTGCTATCAAATGTGATCTCTTGTGCCCGCCTAAAGCCTGCCCTGACGGGAAAACCTTGAAGCAAATTGGGCACTCATGCTCCTTAATTTTCAAGAATTCAACTTCTGATGCAGTTTTGGTGGCAAAAGCACTAATTTTTGCCATGCTTTTAGTACTTTGAATGAGTGAATTTTCGGTTTCGTGGCTGTCGTTTTCGCTTCTTGGAGCACATAAGCCTTTGAACTTTTTGTGGCTAGCTCTGTGACCCCCAAGAGCTTGATATGAAGGGAAGGCTTTTTGGCATATCGTGCATAAGAATTTTCTGGTTTTCTCAGAATCATGGGACTCAAAAGGGCTGTATGCAAATAGGGATTTGCAGGTTTTAACAGGCACACTCGCTTCAGAATCATTTGAATCAATGCACTTTCTCTTGCTTGACTTAGCCTTGTTGAATTTCAGCCCTTCAAACTGATCCAATCCACTTTTCTGGATCATATTCCTCGGCGAGTTAACTTCAGATTCTGGATCAAGATTTTTCTTCTTTCTCGTGTTCTTGAGCTTATCTCTCGATCTCTTGAACTTAGGCTCACTACAAAACGACCCTTTGCCAGAATTCTTACCAAATTTCTTACCTTCCGAAAAATCCAAACTATTATAAGAGGAATCAGAAGAATTCATGTCACCCCAATTTACAGTAGCATCCCTGGAAAGCATGATCAAACTCAAAGCAACCTCTTCTTGCTCTTGTTGATCAATCTCAGAAACACAAGGCGAAAAATTCGCTAAAGACGATGAATTTGTAGTAGATGTGTACCTTTTCATTCTGTTTGACCTCTTTTTCTTGCAAAATGGAGCTGCTGATTCATTGTCAGACTGGCTATCCCAAGAATCATCTTCTGAACTATTGGCGATCTTTCTATTGACAGAATGGGATTTCATATGGCCAAACAAAGCCTTCCAGGACTGGAAACTTTTGCCACATTCTTTACAGAATTTTTCTTGAAGCAAAGTATCTTCTTCACTTGGCTTTGAGAATTTTCTCGTCTTCTTTGGATTCTCCCTTAGTCCATAACTACATGGGATCCCGGAAAGTTTGTCGAATCTAGCATTGTTTTTGCCATCGGTAAGAGACGGAGGTCCGTCTTCTTGAAACTTACGATCTCGACCAGATGAGATATGGATCAAATGAGACCTCACGTGACCACCCAAAGATCTCCCACAGGGGAAGCTCTTGCTGCAGAATTTGCAGATATGCTTCCATTCTTGATCTCCCTCCATAACTGAATCGGGATTTTAAAGAAAATCAGGAAACACAGATTAAAAAAAAAATTCAACTTCTGTCTTACTGATCAAACGCTAATGAAACAGCGCAAAATCAAGGAACAAGAATATTATAAACTCAAGCTTGAAGTTGGATCACAGGTTTCTTGAATCTAGAACTGGTGAAGAAGAAGAAAATCAAATATTTGAGATTCTCTCAACTCTCTGCCTCTGGAGTAGAACAAGATCCCATAAACCAGAAATGTGTGAACGAATATTAAAAACCAGAGAAACGAAAAGAAAGGCAAGCTAGTTAGCCACTTAAAAAGACCTCCCTCTTTGTTTCTCTCTATGTTTAAGCTACTTTTACTAGTTTCAGAAGAAGCAGTAGCTATAGGGTAGTTGAAAGTTGAAGAAATTATCGATTTTGAAGGCAGAGTCAGTTTACCTTTGTTACTTATGACGGAAATATATTTTAATACATATATGTATATGTATGTATAGTGATTGAAATGGGTTTCTGTGGGAGGAGAAATCCATGCATGAAAGCAAAGATAAAAAGAGGTAAATTAAAGCAAATACAGATAGCAGCACGTGTAGCCCAACTGAGAATCCTACGGCAACCCAATCCGACGGCTCATATTTTTTTCCTACTGGTGGAGCAATCCGACGGCTCCGGAAAAAAAGAAAAGAAAAGGTTTTTTAAAAAAATTAACTGAAAAAAACGATTCTTTCCTTTGTCTCTTGCTATTGGAGAAGCCTACATTGCCAAATGAAAGAGGGGATTAGGGGCTCTAGTATATTATTCAAGAGGCAACTTGAGGGTCAGATTTTATGTTTCTTTATTTTGGGTGGCAAAATATAAATACTTTTAAATTTAGAAAAAAGTATACATGTATAAAACCACACACACATGTATAAAAATAAGAGTGAGTCTCATGTGAGACCGTCTCACGGATCTTAATCTGTGAGATGAGTCAACCCCACTCATATTCACAATAAAAAGTAATACTATTAGCATAAAAAGTAATATTTTTTCATGGATAACCCAAATAAGAGATCCGTCTCACGAATACGACCCATGAGACCGTCTCATACAAGTTTTTGCCTAAAAATATAAAAGGTTTAATTTAAGTATGTATGAGATGATCTCATTGATCTTTCTTTGTGAGATGAGTCAACATTACTAATATTTACAATAAAACATAATATTTTACTATAAAAGTAATGTTTCATGAATAACTCAAATAGAATATCTGTTTTAGAAAATCAAATAACGTTAATTTTTTAAAAACAACCAAGAGAAATATTTAATCAACCCTTTGTTAAAGGCTCTTGTGAGTGCCCTCGATTCCACTCTATGTCGTCGACGGTTATACTTTTTGACTTTTTGGCTCATTTCATTTTAGTTTTTTTTTTCCAGTTTATTTATCTAAATTAAAGAAAAGATTCAAAAATTGTGGGTGGGGCCCACCTCAGAATACTCATTCTTGCTTCGAACCCCAACAAGGAGGAATAAGAACAACTTCTTGTTCTTATGCATATAATATATAATTTGGTATTTGATTATTTTAGTCTTTTTTATATATATATTGACGTGATATCAATACTGCGTTGACGTCGAGTTGATATATGAAGTCTTATATTAGTATTCTGATGAAAATAATTAAAATTATAAAAAACCAGAAAATACATTACTAAAATTGAAATTTAATAAGTTATATCAATATTTTGTTGATATATGAAGTTTTATATTGGTATTCTAGATTAAAATAATTAAAATGATAAAAAATTAAAAAATAAATGACTAAAGCTGAAATTTAACAAAATAGACGATCAATATCACAAAAAAAGAAAAAAGAAAAAAGAAAGAAACATTCATTACCAAATATAAGATTTTTCCTCACAAAATTATTGGAAAATGAATTGAATAAACCAAACTGGAAAAAGATTTAATAAGACAAAATAAGCTGAAAGATAATTTGTGATGTGATAATAAACACTGGGTTTATTGTAAATCAAATTTATATAATGTCGTTAAATTACGTTATGCTTGGGTAACTTGGTTCAAAATATTGTAATATATGTTTGACTATAACTTATTCCAAATATCATTTCACAAGTTTTCCAAAACATAGAAGGATTTTTAAATAATTTATAGTCTATTTGACTATAATTTATTCGAAATATTTTATAAATTATTTTGTTAACTTGTAATCAATTACTTGCATCTTATACTTAAATTAAGCTCTCGATGTTTGATATGAAATTATGAGCTGATTT
This sequence comes from Primulina eburnea, assembly GCF_022965805.1. NCBI lineage: Eukaryota > Viridiplantae > Streptophyta > Magnoliopsida > Lamiales > Gesneriaceae > Primulina > Primulina eburnea. The sequence continues at coordinate 37,004,433 of NC_133111.1, read as the reverse complement.
TAAATATGTATTTTTGAAAGAAAACACATATAGATAATTGGTAATATTATGGTTATCTTGTATAAATCAACCAAACAACCTGAATAATTGAGCCTAACAAGTAAGTCATGTCAGCAAATTTATTCTAAAAAATGTTCGAGTTAGTGGAGCAGATGAATATTTGATCAATAGTAGTGAGTTGAATTTTTCTCGTCAGCATCTTCTTGAACGAACTTCTCACACATGACTTTTCTAATATGATTTACTTGACTTACATGGTTTACAGATTATTGCGTCAATCAATTCACCGAAAAGCAATGCTTGTTGTTTCCTACGTTAGAAAAAATAATAATAATGTCACACTTTCGTATTTTGTATGTTTTGATAATAAATGTAGATTAAGGGTGAATGTTTTTCACCTATGTAAATATTCATCTAAATATATAAAATAAGAGCCAAACATATTTAATTTAGATGGTGTCAGAGCATTATTTTTATTTTTCTTGATTAGTGGAGGAACCTCAACAACTTACGTACCCAAAAATGGTGGCGGCATAGTGCATCGGATATTACGATTTATATGTAATTTTAAGTAAATTTATTTATAAATTTCTTTAAAAAAAATGCCAAAAGATCTTTATTGGTGAGATCATCGAGAGATTTATTATGTAAAATTTGAAATAGAATTCATATATTTATACTATATTATTAAGTGTGAGTGAGTTAGAAAAACTGCTTGGAGAGGACACCAAAATTTCTTCCCTTTTACCCTTCTCTTCAACACCACATATAAATTATAATAATTCCAACCACGTCAATCCTACGTCTGAAATCTTCTCCAAAAATGGAAACCTTAACCATACCAACACATTTGAAAACTTCTCAATTTAAAAAAACCTTACGGTTAGTATTTTTAACGCAAAAAAAATCTTTCTTTTTTCTACCATAATATTATTATATTTTTTATTGAAATTAAGTTCAACATAGAAATACATTTTTCGTCATACACAACAATGTGTACAAACATACTAATGATAATATTCATATCAAATTACAAATGTTAAATATTCGTTTTATAAATTGATTAAACACTTTTCCAAATATATAATATTATGTTACACGCAATACGTGTGTCTCAGCGACTGGTTTAAATTAATTATATGCAGATTTTAAAAACAAAATCCAGCCAACAGACTAGCTACGGAAATATCAACTAACCATAAACAGTGACAATGATTGTCGCTTCTTTATAAGCCGGCTTTCTTATTGCACAAATCGAACTTTTAAATTTTATCGTTATTGTTATTAATATACCCATTTTCAGCATGTTACGTTTGTACTTTTTCATTAAAAAAAAAACAAATTTGAGATGGTTTCGTGAATCAATTTTATGAGACAAATATTTTATTTGTGTTATCTATAAAAAATTTATTTTTTATACCAAAAATATAGAAAAAAAATTAAATCATCCCGCGAATAAAGATACGTGAGAACATGTCACAAAAACTTATTAGTATTTTTTTTAATTATGATTAATTTAATTTGATTGAAACAGAATACATTACATTAGCGCGTAGTTGGAGAGCAACAACCGGGAAATATCTCACATGATGCCATGTAATAATGAGATGCATTAATGGTCTGCATGTTTGTGTGTGATTTAAAAGTAAAAGATTTAATAATTTTAATTGATCTCAACTCAATCATTAAAACCCTCCCTACCATTTTTATTTAGTAAAAATTTGTGTGAGACGTTCTCACGAGTCCTATTTATGAGACAGATCTCTTATTTGGGTTACCCATGAAAAAATATTATTTTTTATGCTAAGAGTATTATTTTTTATTGTGAATATAGGTAGAGTTAACTCATCTCACAGATTAGGATCCGTGAGACGGTCTCACATGAGACCCACTCTTTTTATTTTATTTTATCATTGCATTAATGTTTTGCACATTTTTTTAATTAAGCTTTTTCACTAGGTTGTTTTTTTAAATGAAAAAAATCGCATATCTTTCTCTCTCTATATTTATACATATATTTAGAAATACATAAAAACTGAAGGGAGACTAGACTAAGTCCTCATCGAACGATTATACAACCGCTCTTTAGTTTTAATTATCCCACCTTAAATAGTTGCAACAAAGGAAACTACACATAGGTGACATCTACATATTATCACAAGTAAAGAAGAATTGGAAACTTAGAGTGATTTACTTGGCTTTTACGTGTAATATTTAGTGGCAAGTCAAAGCAATAATGTCTACCAAGTGTGATCTCGTTTTCAGGCTTGACTTTCACATTTAATTTCTTATTTTTTCCCGAAACATCTTGCAAGTGCACTAATCGATTTATAGACTCACAAATTTTTATTTTATCGATATGGAGAGCAATTAGTCTATATGAAAACTCAATATAGGGAATATAACATAAAAAAATAAACTAATATATAGCTTAATGTGTGCATTGATTGTTTGTTCAGACTAACATAATTGTATAATATATTTAGTATTTTTCAAGTAATTAGTTTAGGTGTGATTTTTATACATATTTCTTTTTCTTAGATAGTTGATTTGGGTATGAGTTTTTATATATAAAATAATATATAAATAAATCTAAAAGTTATTTATTAGATTTAACTATAATAGTTAGTCGGCAAAAATATGAAATATTTGAAGATAAATGTTTAAAATTATTAATGTAAGGGTCATTTTGGAAAAAAATAGATGTCTCTCCGGCCGTAGACTCCACTATCATTATCAAAAGATCTCCCTAGATCTAGCACGATATGTGCATATGTAGGGATTAATGAAGTGTTTAGAAGATGTTGAATAAATATTCGTAATTTTTTTTCTACTTAAAAAGTGCTTCGGACATTTTGAGAAGTCATAGGCTAATTTCGTTCAAATGATAAAGTACGGTAGATTACTATAAATACGGAAACAGTCCACAACACTTGAGTTAAGCAGTGAATAATAAAATAAAACAAGGCATTTCTAGAAGTTCAAGGGATAATCTCTTCTATGTCCCCACTTCTTCTGTTTCCAAAAGCTGTCACTAAAAGACTTTGATTAGTGCGCTCTTGTACAAATCCACTTCTGTAGGAATTATATTTCACACTGAAACTCTTAGTATTATAACTCAACACTTAATAAATCTGATCTCTGGAAAGACTCTTTCCACATATTATAAATGTTTCAAACTTTACAGTAGATGATATAAAAATGAGTGTGAATAATAATAACAAAAGTGATATTCTGAATCAGATTAAAACTTTCGGCGTGTGCTGGATTTCCAGATATTGAATATATGAAAGGCTTGAGTGTGAGAGTAATCGAATGACTTATTTTTGATAGAGAGAGATAAATCGTTGGCTATTCGTGAATCATTCGAAAATCCTTATATAACCCTTCTTCAAAGTTTGGATAAGAACGACTCTATTGCCAGTTGAGAGTATCTAAATAAATTTTAGACCTGTTATTTGTTGTGTACCAAAATATGGTAATAAATAATCGGTGCGATTCATTATTGTTTCTATTTATAATAGAAGTAATAAACAATCAGTACAGTTCATTAAATGACATTTAATGAAAGAGTGGGTCTCATGTGAGACCGTCTCACGGATATTAATCCGTGAGACGGGTCAGTCCTACCTATATTCACAATAAAAAGTAATACTTTTAGCATAAAAAGTAATATTTTTTCATGGATAACCCAAATAAGAGATCCGTCTCACAAATACGACCCGTGAGACCGTCTCACACAAGTCTTAATGAAATGTACTATTGATTTAAAATGGCTACAATAAATAGAAACAATATCTAAATAAAACGATTATAAAATTGTTATAATATGACGTGTTTTCATAAATGACAACCACTATGACTACTGTTTTTGGTTTCTAATCATAAGGACTACTATTTCTTTTGGTTAAACATTACTGAAATGTATGGATCACAAATGCTACTGATTCTTCTGGTCAAGTACTACTGAAACGTAAACATGCGGAAGTGTTCTACCATTTTATCCTTAAAACATGTTTTGTTTTTCTTAAGTTATCAAAGAGTTCCGATTTTTCTTAAGTCATTCGAATCACAAATAATCTTGTATCGGTTAAATCGACCACCTAAAATAATAAATCTTAGCCTAGAAACATTAAGCTAAGGAAGATTTATTCGATGGTACTTTTAAAACATTCTTCGAAGAAAGCATCGAGATTTGATCATTTATATACGATGTGTATATTTTGTTTTGTTTTCTACGAACCCCATATACGAAATGCGTACAGTTTGTCATATGCTCAATTGTAACATCGAACGATCGAATTATGAAGCTAATGAATCTACAAGGAACTCTAACACGATTTTGGGAACATGTTGGATGAAACTAACCCTCGAGCATCGAGTTTGGTTTAATTTGATTTTATTGAGCCACTCTTTTCGGTATTGTAGTAGTAGTAGTACGTCATAATTGATTGCTATTTAAATTTGAAGTATTAGCAGCTTAGACTTTTCTCATTAAAATTTGCAAATGGTCTTGGTTGAAGTTATTGCCTTGGTTTTTTTTTGAAGTTATTGCCTTGGTTGAAGTATAGTCTAAATTATTGATTTTATAATAAAACTTTTTATCCATTAATTACTATTTCCATGTCCCGTAAATGTGATTAATTTCATCATAATTTCTCTATCGTTGAAAAACAAATGGTTTTGTTTCTTTAACAATCTATAACTATCCACCTAATACACTACTATTCCAGAATCCTCGACGTGACACAATGCTAACCACTATCAAGAAATATATACAAAATAATTATTACCTAGAACGTACGATGAATTTAAAATAAGCAAAAACTTGTGTGAGATGGTCTCACGAGTCGTATTTTATGAGACAGATATCTTATTTGGTCATCTATGAAAAATATTACTTTTTATGCTAAGAGTAATACTTTTTATTGTGAATATCGGTAGAGTTGATCCGTCTCGCAAATAAAGATTCAGTGAGATCGTCTCACAAGAAACTACTCTTTGAAATAATATTAATATCAGATGAATTTGAAACAGATTAATTTTGAGTCGATCTGAACAGATTAAAATTTAAAGTCCGAAAATATCGAAGTTTAATATAAAACTCGTGAAATTTTATATTTATTTTTATATCTATACTGCATATATGACCAAAGCTTAATTAATAAATAATTTTAAAAATGGGGTTACTATATATAAACAACAACTATAATATTTAAATGTGATACAACCATTAATGTTAGAGGGTATATATTAATTTCACATAGTTGGAGGGGTGAAAGTGAATTTATTGGTATTCGTTGGTTTACCAAATAAAGAACGAGGAGAGGACTCAAGGAGAGAAACGGAGTTGCTGAGCATGCATTCGAAACGGTGTCGTTTTCGTGGGGCTTTCTTTGTTTGTATCGCCCCACTCTTCCCCCGCTTCGTCTTTGGTTTTTTTTTTTTTCCGCTGATTTCTCTTCAAATTCATCGCTTATTTCTCTCTACAAAAGCCTTACCATTTTTGTCCAGATATTCACCCAAATTTGATCGTCCATGGCTTCTTTTAGCGTTCCGTGTCCGAAGATCACGCCTTTGTTATCTGATTCATCGCATTCCAGGACTGCTGGCAGCAGACATTGTACTGCTTCGTTCTCTCGATCCGATTCCAGACCAGTGATCGTTCCATTGCAGGTTCTCGTTGTTATTGGGGTGCTTCTTTTACTGCCGTTAGACTCAATCCCCACATCTTTGTAGCACGCTTTGTTTGTGATCTTTGTGATATTGGAGCTCAGATTTTGCTTGCTTGCGTGCGCTGAATTTTATGTCTTTGTCAAATCTATGATCGGTATTTGTATGTGCTGCGTTTGTTGTGGATTTATCTGCCGCCTTTATCCACCCATACCATGCTTCCTCGGTTAGCTTTCTGGTGAACTTCGCATTTCATCGATGCCATTTTTGTGCTGGAGAGGTTTATTATTAGTTTCTGTTGCATTAAATGATAAATGTTTCATGTTCGGTATGAGTGGCTCTTTCTTTACATCGGAATTAGATCACACACTATAAATTAAGAGAAAGGGGGGGGGGGGGGGGGGGGGGGGGGAATTTACGTGTTGATAAAGAATTTTCTTTGGTTCTGATTATTGTTACCCAACACCTTAACTTAATGATACATTTATTCCAGCAAGGGCCTACCCATAACCATTCTGCAATCTTTAAAGTCTACGCCCAGCTTAGTGAGGTAAGATGACACTTATATGCTACTATTGAACCTACTATATAGCGACGGCTTTTAAACCGTGGGTAAAAAAGCGACGGCTTTTAATAACCCGTGGCTTGGTCCGGTTTATTAAATTTGTCGCAATATATTACGACGGTTTAATGAACCGTGGCTAACAAGACGACGGTTTTTAGTAAACAGTAGCTAAAATAGCGACGGTGTTTATTAAACCGTAGCTAAAAAAGCGACGGTGTCTAGTAAGCAGTCGCTTAATTTTTTGGGCGACGGTTTTAACCGTCGCGAATGTTGCGACGGTTACATTAAAACCGTCGCTAAGCCATCCGTTTTTTTGTAATATATTGCCTTTTTGTCTTTTGGTTTTGGTTCTAAATTATTTATCTTTTTATGCATTGAATTTGAGTTAATGTTACACTACCTTATCTAGGTTGCTGTTGAGAAGCCATCGAATTCAATTCCGGCACTCGAGTTAGTTTTACCCAAAGAATCTGAAAGGAAACTTGAAGTTCCAGATGCATCATCGATTTCAGCTTTTATGAACGATTGTGGCAAATCTTGTTGGGTATGTGAAGGACATTGCATAAACATCCCATCAATTTCTGATTGGGTTCTGAAAAATGATCTTTTATTTATCTGATGCGTCTAGGCTTGTAGATTCAAGAGATATTGTAGAGTTGCAGCTTAAGCAGATGGATGGTGAACTCCTTATCAGGAAGAAGGAAACATTGCCACAGCCATCGGTTGCAGCTCCAATTTTTTACCCATCACCTCTTACTCACCAGGCTACGCTTCCACCACAAATGCCTCACGCAAATGTTCCGGCTCCTGCGTCTGTGGGTTCTGCTCCGTCAACTCCAGCTGTAATGCCAACACCGGCACCTGCACCAACAAAACCAAAATCAGCACATCCTCCATTTAAATGTCCAATGGCTGGAAACTTTTATCGTTCTCCAGCTCCCGGTGCACCACCTTTTGTGAAGGTTAATGCCTTTTCTTTTATGGCATTTGCATTTATTCTTTCCCTAAATACCTCGTGCTTTGAATTTGTGGACTGTGGTTGTATGATGGAATGGTGCCGATATCAACAATTATAATTTTTCGTTGGTTCCCAAGAATTTATCAGATCCTTCAACCAGTTAAATTCTAACCAACCTCTCATATCCAGATGAGTTGCAAATTGCAAAATTTAATGTAACTGGTAATATATGCTTCAGTCGTCTCAGAAAACCAAAATGAAATAATATAAATATAGGTGTTGAACTTTGAAATTGTGGGCTTCTCTATTTGAATTTGCACACTGTTTTATCTTTCGCAACTCAAACCTTCAATTTTTTTTTCCTTGTTGAATTCTCGAGTAGGCTTCTTAACGGTGGAACTGGGTAAAATTAGGGACTACTTTCTCAGTCCACGCCACCTAATAGTGGTCATACTACCTGTGATTTTATTTTCTGTTCTTGTTTTTGTTCTTCATGCAGTAACGAAGTTCTGTAATTCTAATTCCAAGTCTGATTTTATAGGTTGGCGATAAGATCCAGAAAGGACAGGTTATATGTATCATTGAGGCCATGAAACTAATGAATGAGATTGAGGTGAGCTGCTCTGTTTGATTGTGTTACTTTCTGACACACTCATGATGAACACGGAAGAGGTTTCAATTGAGAAAAGTGCTTATAGGAGAAATTTTGTCACAGCTTATGCCTACATTCTTATATCACATAGTTTAGGATTACTGGAACACAGTTGATAATGGTAGCTTCGGGAAAAATGAACCATGTAAGAGCTATATCGCTCTGTTTCTCCAACCCAGTCAACTCGAAATTTCTCAAAATTCAACATTCAAAACTCAGTATTATTTTCAAAATTTTCAATTTAATTATTCTCGCTTGCATCAATCAACAATGGAAAACACCGCTTATTTTTATCTCCACGTTTTTCATCAACCTATTAATTTATTTCATCTTTTTCGTTCAATCATGACACAATATCACTCCTTTATATATCATTTTTATTTTTAAATTCATATCTTATCATTCAGAGAAACTTTAAAAATTCCATTTTTCTGCTTCGATTTTTTTGAGTTGAAAAACGAAACACCGCCTATCTTTTCTTTAATGTTGGTGATAGAAGTAAAATAGCTCTATGTGCCAAGATTCTAAGCTCCAGAATTCGTAGCAAAATAGTTTGTTTTCCATAACTTGGTAAATGATAGTTATAACCTTTTCTATGTACAATAAGATCTAATACATTTTATGGTGCATCTTTTTTCCCAGACCGACATATCTGGCACGATAGTCGAGATACTCGTAGAAGATGGGAAACCTGTCAGCGTGGACATGGTATGCATCCTCTATGCTCCCTGCCTTCTTTCATCACTCCTATATCAATTTCATAGTAATATCATTGCTACCGAAGCTTTGCTGCTTGGTTCATATTACTACCACATAATGGTTCTGAACAGGACCATTATTCGGAACTCTCAAACAACTCTCTGTTTTTTTCATTGCCCCAGCGCCCAAATGAATGTGGGCTTGTCCAGGAGTAACCCAAACGCAAAGGACTTGTTTGTTAATTTTTTTGAAAAACAAAATTTTTTCATGTTTGATAACGGAAGTGATTAATCTATAATTGTATTATCTTAAAATCCTTAACATCTGCTACATACTCATCACTTTTATTTTAATCACCAAAAACAACGGTAATATAACCAAACAAAGCCGGTACTTTATTTATTTTGTTCATAACCTATTCCATTTCCTTTGCAGCCTTTGTTTACCATCGAGCCATGATGAACCAGGTTCAGAGCAGTCACATATGTAAGAAAGTACGAGATCTCTTGGCCCTTTGGGATATTTATTCCAACGTTAAATGATGGTGTTTTTAGAATAATAAAGTGTTCGTCGCATGTTGATACGTCTTATTAATGATGAATAATACATTTTTTTGGCGATAAGATAGAAATTCTTTCCCTAAAAAAAATCTCAAGTGACGTTGGCTTTGGTCTATTTCTAATTTTTGTTCCAATGAGGTTTCATGTCATTAATTTATGTTCGAATACAAACTTTTAAATATGCCAGATAGAATGTTATATGCCTGAAAATTGCGTACATTTTGAAATTAATATAATTCTCTTATTCATTTGCTATAGTTCACACTCACATACGTTATTTTTTCTATTTTTACACACATTCTTTAAAACCAGTGCTGGTAGCTCTCAACACCTCATTTGCTTCATAAACATTCCAAATTGGCGAAAGAAAATCCTCCTTCATCAACACTCTTTCTGGCAATTTACTTCAAATTGAGCACATTTTCCTAGATAATGATACTGGAGAGAGAACTTCATTCGCAGTTTCTTTAATCTCATTCCTTGATACAATCCCACTTTCATTAGGCTTAAACCAAACACCAACTTTCCAAGCGTCACAGATACAACTTTTTGCATACATCTGATCCCCGAAATAAGGCCAACAAACCAAAGGAACCCCCATACTTGCACTCTCCATGACTGAACTCCAACCACAGTGAGTTATAAAACATGCGATCGAGGGGTTCCCCAAAACAATCTCTTGTGATGCCCATTCAACTATTTTCCCTCGACTAGCCACTCGTTTCATGTACTTGTTGCTGTAAGAATGGCACGACTTGTCAGTTAGACCAGACCAAGCCACCCATAGAAAGGGCCTGTTCAGTATGTCGAGTCCTTTTGCCAGTTCTTCTAGTTGTTGCTGATTGAACTTCGATGTACTACCAAACTCAACATAGACAACTGAGTTCTTGGGTTGTTTATCAAGCTATTTTAGGCAGGGGTTGAGTCTTTTGGGAAAAAAATTCCTGCAGATTGGCCTTTAGCTAGTAATGGACCGATGGATAAAAGATTTGGCGCTAAGTTGCAGGCCGTGGGATCAAGTTCTTGGATCCAGTTGCAAAGACTCCAATCTGCATTCGTCATGTTATGAATTATACCATTGACGACATGTGACATTTCTTTCTCCGTGTTTTTGTCTCCTGGAAAGGACCACGTGGACTCGGTAATGGCCATGGCTGGCATGCTCTGCAGCAAATTGATCTTCTGATCATTTTTAATGGAGTCCCTGCAGAAGCCAAAATATAATATTTCCCTGATAAAAAATTACATAATATATACAATGGGACAATATCTGTAATGCCCGAGAATTAATTACTGTCAATCAAAGATTATTGACTTATAATTAACGGGATTATGAAATGGCCCACTGAGACACAATTTAAGATAATCTGCGGCCATTTATTTTGAATTTCAGAATGTGTTGCCGAAGCAACACCGCACCCGCGCTCAGGAAGACACCGCACCTGCGGTGCATGTCCAGTAGGGTAGCAATTTTTGAAAAACTGAGACCGCACCCGCGGTAAGAAACAAGACCGCACCCGCGGTGCAAACAAGACAGCACCCGCGGTCGTAGTTTCTGGAAAATGGATGTAGATCAGTACGCTGAGCGCACCCGCGGTCCGGAATGTAGCGCAACCGCGGTGCTACGTGTTTTGCGAAAAATGAGGACACCTCATAACATGCATGCAATGATATATATATGATAGCTTTTCTTCAGAATTCAGAAAGTGAAGAACGAGAAAGGAATCGAGAATTCTTAAGAAAATCCTTACGCCTTTATATTTTGATCTGTCCGTTCAATTTGAAATCCGACTTCGGTACTGAGTTCCTATCGACGTAAGGTACAACTGGACGTAAGTTTTACTACGTTTTGACATGTTTTGAAATTATGATATTGTCAGAATTGAATGGAATTCATATATGATGTTTTTGACATGGTAGACAGCGTAGAATCGAAGTCAGATTAAGAAACAGACTGATTATGGAATTGTTGTGAATTTCAGAATGAAATTGACTAGAATTGATGTCAGATTTGTACGGTGGTTGATTGTAAATTATTGGAATCAGTAGATATTGGTTTGGTATCACCGGTATCGCAGAATTGTACTATTGTACTGTCAGAATTTGATAAAACAGAGATGTTGTGATTTGATTAGAATATTGATACAGAATATTGATATTGTCATTGCCAGATTGAACAGTGACAGACTTTGACTCAGGACTTCGATTGTATCAGAACGACAGCAAGAAAGGTATAAATAAATGTTGATTCGGGATTGCACAACTCGAGTTAGGTTTGACTTGAGTTTCCCTAAATCACATACTTTATTTATTGCATTGATATTTGCAGATTATCAGATTGATATGTTTAAGTCTATTGAATGATAGCAAAGTCAGAATTTGAGTCTAGGGCAGATCAGCCTAGATAGGGCAGAACCGCCGAGTCTTGGACAGAACTGCTAAGACCCTAGACTTGTGGTATATCGATGAGCTTAGATGTAGATCGACGTCTATTGTAGACACTCGATATAGCATGCCCAAGTCTAAGTCTTTGTCAGAACTGCTCAGACCCTAGACTTACGGTGTATCGATGAGCTTAGATGTAGATCGACGTCTATTGTAGACACTCGATACAGCATACCAAAGTCTAACTTAGATCGGAATCCCTAGATTAGAAATAGGATCAGATCAGATCACGAGTCATTGATTCATGTAGTCAGATTAGATGCATGTTTTGATGTTTGTTTATGCTTTTATATATGTTTTATATGATTGCATGTATACATTGTTTATACTGGGATATTTGTATCTCACCGGAGTTATCCGGCTGTTGTCTTGTTTGTATGTGTGCATGACAACAGGTGGGACAGGTACATGGTCACAGAGGTGAAGACAGATCAAGATTAGAGTGGTGATTCCGGACTTGGACTAGAGATAGGGTTTAAACACTTGATAGTAGATGTTGAACCTGAGATGTAAATTATTGTATGACGTATGAGATTTATACTTTTATACTGATATGTATAGGAGTTTGATTCCATTACCTTCCGCGTTAAAAAAAAAATTTAGACCCTGTTTACTATAATTGTTTAGTTAGTCCCATTCATGATTAAAAGATGATTAGCGTCCGGGTCCCCACAATATCCCTGCTTAATATAATAACTTTCTCGAATTCTAAACATGACAATCTAAAGATTAGTCTTCTGCCTGTGATACTTAAATGTGGATATACAGAATAGTGAAACTAAAATGAAAAAAGAGCGCGCACACACATTTTCTTTCCGTCTTTATCGATCAACTTAGCCTCAATAATGTAACGTCCCAAAAATTTAAAGGTCCACGTGAACCACGTGCATATAAATTTTTAAATTCCTTTGGTATTTTATTAAATTGTTTTAAAGCCTAAAATGCATGTTTCTTTCATTAATTTATGTTTAATTATTTTTATGCATTTTATGCGTAATTCATGCATGGTGGATTTAATTCATGAAAATTTAAAAGTTCACGCATTAGGGTTTCTAGGTGCATGTCACGTTCGAACGAGGATCGGAGACCGGAGAATTTTCAGGAAAATTATTTTATTTCACGATTTATTTTTATAAATTAAGTTGAAGCGTTTTAATTATATTTTTCAAAAAATGAGATTTTATTGGGTATTTTTACCCGTATGATTTTATTTTATCCGGTACGTAAATTTTATCGTATCGGGGGACTTTTTGAAGGTTCGGTTAATATTTTTAAAATCTTTCCAAAACGAAATAGTTTTCCGGAGTATGTTTGGATTTATTGGGCACTTAAATATCTTTTTAAAACCTTTAAATAACATATAGGGCCCATTTATTTAATATTAAACCATATATTTATCACCTAAATTAATATTTAACCTAACCCTTTCCCCACCAACAGCCGACACCTCCTCCCTCAGCTTTTTCCATCGGTTTCATCATTTCACAGCTGAAGGAACCATCGGCCAAGCTCTATTCTTGAAAGAAAATTGCTCTCCGGCACTCGTTCTTCGTTTCCCTCGCGACTACATCATCAAGGCACGCATTGTATCATTATTTCTGCATCATTCACGTTATTATATGCTGTCATGTGTGAATTATTTATGTTTGGCTCGGTATTTTCATGACAAATTCTCATGGCTTCGGTTTTCATGATTTAAGCTTGCATCTTCTTGGCATCTCACGTTTTTTTTGTCTTTTGATGTAAAGGGGACTGCCGATGGGTGCTGAGTGCTGTTAAGGTCGGGATTAAGATGTCTAAGGGCTGGGGTTGAGGTGTGTTAAATTCTAGTAGAAGAATGATCAAGAGTAAGCGGGATCGAAAGTTTGAGGAGTAGATCGGTTGTGAGGTGTTAGGAGTTTCAATCCATGTTTTTCTGCTACACCAGCTGTGCGAGGGCTGAACCAAGCCTTGGATCAGGCCGTGCTGGGTCTGAGACCCGGTTTAGAGAGGCTTGACCGCTGCTGGAACCGCCCCCAAGGCCGGGCGATCGAGTGCAATTTCGAGGGACTAGGACTCGGGTGATGGGTGGTGTTGTTTCTCGGCTCTCAGCAGGTTGTAGCCTGCATGTAGCTGGGGCCTTGAGTCTAGTGGGTCCAGCAGGGTCCTAGGGTGGGCTAGGGGAGGATGGTTCATGGCTAGATCCGTGGGCTGAAGGCTAGGAACGCATTTATGGATAGTGCTAGAATTTAGGCTCGAAGGGAAGCTGCTGGAAAATTCCAGCAGCTGTTGAGGCTGTCTTCGTGAGTCTATGAGGGCTGGAACGTGGAGTTTTGGGGCTGATAGGGCGTGTTTTGGGCATGGTATAAGTTTGGTATAATTCGATTAAGTTTCGAGTCGATTCGGGTTAAAATCTGGACCCCGCTCCAAGTTTTAAAACAATTCGGTTAAGTTATGAATTGGGCTCGAGTTTACGTCTAGGAATGATTTTAAAAATGTTTTGGGATATTTTTAGGAGTTTGGTAAGCTTCAGATCAAAATAATGAGTTTTGGAATTATTCGGGATTTAATCGCCGCACGAAATGTTAATTAAAGGAATAATGGAAACGTCTAGATTTAAGCTTAATAAAATTATGAGAAATTATATTTAAGCTCACATCATTATTTGAAGTCTGTTTTTAATTTGGGAATTTTATGCTAAGGTTTGATTTAATTCGGGATTAAAGCACATTATTATGTTATATTTAAGGATTAATTTAAAGGTCATCGATTTAAGCCAAATAAAAATATGGGAAAATTTTTGTAGGCTTAAATAATTATTTGGGATGTGTTAGAGTCAATGGAATTAAGAAAATGTCAAAGAAGTGAAAATTTACGTCTATGGGCAAAATGGTAATTTTTGGGTTTCCAGGGGAAAAATAGTCATTTTTCACCCGAGGTGAGATTTTGGTCCTGGCAGCGCCCTGAGCACATATTATCATGTTTTAAATGTTTATGCATCATGTTTACGATTTTTACGTAATTATGATGAATACGTTGCGTGCTTGGTTTAAAGGAAAAATTATGTATATGCATGCTTTTATTAAGTGATGAATATGATGACACGTTTGAAGGAAGTGAATTAGTTGTGACTAACACGATGACACGATGATATGATTGGAAATATCGTGAGGGAAAAGGCCCCAGTGGGAGCCCGTTTACGGGAGAAGGCCCCAGAGGGAGCCCGACGATCGTATTTCCATTGACATGATATGATGACATGATAGGCTCGGGCTCAGTTGACGGGTGAGAGTGTCGCTGATGACCCCCGCCGCCGGGTACCGCGGTTACACGTAGATGGATCCATCGACTGACATGATGACATGATGATACGAAAGTCACAGCTAATGAACGGAATTCAAATTAAGATTTTAACACGTATATGCTGATACGATGATACATGCTATTACCACGTTTTAACAGGTCACAGTTACGCATACAATATGATAACATGATTAGACACGTTTTGACACGATATGATTTTACACGACACGTTTACGTTATGATTTTAAGTTCATGAAATATATGTTGAGTATGATATTTTTCACTGCTGTGTGCTATGTATATGTACTTGTTATTCCTGATACAGGCGTGTTGAGTCTTTAGACTCACTAGGCGTGTGTGATGCAGGTGAGTTTCATGATGAGGAGACTTGAGGTGCCGAACTCTGAGTAGGCAGAACTGGTGGGGTGACACGACCCGAGGACCACATGTTTTCCGCATTACGATTTATGAGATTGAGAGGAGATGAATATTTTCAAACGTTGATGATTTTAAGTTTTTATTCGTTCACGTATACGTATGATTCTGGATAAGTTTATGATTATGAATTAAGTTTGGTTATTTTAAATTGCGCTATTTTTACGGGCAGATAATTACGATTATTTTAAATGTTATTTCGAAAATACGAACTTTTATAAATAAAAAAAAAATTATTCCGCACTTTTTAAAACGAGTGAGACGTTACAGTTGGTATCAGAGCCAGGTTCCTGTATAGGGTTGTGCCACCGCCAGCTTCTGCCACTCAGTTTTCAAGCCTCAAGTCTGTAAGCTTTTATGATTTAAATGATTTACTCATATCACCTGCATGTTAACATGATTTACGCTTTATGATGATCTACGGTATATGTTTAACTGCTTTTATGATTTAAGGATTTACTGTTTTCAAAACTAGATTAAATTGCATGTTGGTTACGTTTGGAATTGGACGTGTCTAAGAATTTGAATATTGGGCTTTAGGAGAAGTTGATAATGATTTAATTACATTGATTTTAGGTTAGAAGTACTGATGTTCTACTTTTGGGGTAATAAGTTAATCTTGAAAATTATGAATGCTTTTGGAACTTGAATTGGTTCGTGGTTGCTAGTTGAATTAATTTTTTAGGATTCCATGTAAGGATTAATGATTTGAAAACTACGACAATCTTTGGAAGTAAAAAAACGTATAATTTATTTAGGATGCATGCTCTACCTAGTGGGACCTAAGGATTAAATTGAATGGATTGAGAATTTTAAAGACATAACTGTATTAACCAATAATTTGAGGACCTAAGTGCAACAATAAACTTCTAAGGGACTATTTCGAATTTACCAAACTTTGGGATTAAATTTTTAGTTTTGAGAATTTTAAGGTTTAATGAGGCTAAATCGAAAATTTTAAAGGGACCAAGAATGCAAATTTCGAAGAGTTGTAGGGACAAAAATATAATTTTTGAGAACTTTTAGTGTCAAATTGCAAATTTCGAAAATTTTGAGGATTTAATTTGAACTTTGAGGACCACTTAGGTTGAATCAATAATTTTTCGAGGTTATGATAATTGATTTTGGGTTTAATAACTTAAAATTTCTGAAATTTATGTACGAGAAACCTATAAAGTAGGATTAGGAACGCCAAGAACTTATGGATAATTGTTGGATTCTTGAGATTTAGGACAAACAGATGTAAGAACTAATTTTGCAATTTTTAAGAAATTTGGGGGATTTGTTTGGCAGTAAGCGAAAAGCAAAGGGTTTAAATGACCGGAATTTTGGATGATTTAGATTTGAAGGGATATTTAGAAACTTGAGATATCTGGGTTATAATGTTATAAGAAACAAGGGCATTGTAGGGTGAATCAATCTTGGGCTTGAAAATTTAAGTGTTAGTGAAATAATGTTGTGGTAAATTAAGAATTTAAAGTGATGACAATTTAAGGTGAAGTTGATCAGTTAGCTAAGTTATAAGAATAGACATGGAACTAACAAAATTTTGGGAACTTAAGTTTGATGTATCATAAATTTTTAATCGTGATCTTAAGAGTTAAAATTATTACTTTGTTGGAATTTATTTTTTTTTTCTAGAAAGTTGGGTGTGATTGATGGTTAGGATATTTGATAGACGCATGTAAGAATTGAGGTATTCACCTTGTCTTGAGAAATTTTTTTTTAGTTATTAAGAAACTTGAGAATAAGTGAATATGTGCATTAGAATTATGTTATCCAAAAGTATTTGGGTTGCGTAAGTTTGAATTTCAAATGTATGGGATATGCGTTAATACGTAAATTTTGTGTGAAATTAAAACAAAGAGAATTAGTGGTGTTCAACATAGGTTACCCATGAACAAATATTAAGATTTTTACCGAATAAGAAATCTAAAATCTTGATATGGGAGTTCTAGAATTCTATGGGTTATAAGCGAAGATGATTTATTAGAGATAGTCTAAGGCTACCATGTGATAATTTATTAAGTTTTATATGCTAGAATTAATTAGGTATTAAGGATGCGTAAGAAAGACATATTCGTTTAAATGAGGAAAATCCAAGGTTTTAGACCTCAAATTTATTGCAATTGGGAAGATAATAGTTTAAATATGTAATTGGTGCTAGAATGATTTTATTATTTAGGTAGAAGAAGATTGATATTGTATATTTTGGGTGTTATGGATTAACGTTACTCGAGAATTTAGATTTGCAACAATTTTATATTGGTGATGTACTTGTAATTAGTTAAGTTACGAAAGTTTGGTGCCGTAAGATAAAGATTCGATTCAAGGATCTTAGGCTAATATTATTATGGGGTTGAGATAAGGTTTAACTTTCAATTGTATTATCGAGAATAGAAGTCGATCAGTAATTTTTGGTGCTTAAGTTTCTCAAGTTGAATTGCATAAATGTTAATATAATATGTCAATAAACATCCTGAGTATAGTGTAAGAAAGTAAGACGCAATAAAATTCAGACTGTCATTTCTAATATTGGGAAATTTAAGAAAAGTTGAAATTTGAGGTTATAGAAAAATGAAACTAGGTTACCATGGGTAGTTATAAGTTGAGTTTCGCAAACAAAGATTTAGAAGGTAGAGTTTATTAGAATTGAGGAGATGTAAGAACAACATAACACTTATTTTATCAGAGTAGCGCAGCGGAAACATGGACTATTGAGATTCTAAAATTAAGATTCTAAACTTTTTGTTTGTCGAGGGTTAGCGAATTTCGGGGACGAAATTCAATTTAAGGGGGGAAGATTGTAACGTCCCAAAAATTTAAAGGTCCACGTGAACCACGTGCATATAAATTTTTAAATTCCTTTGGTATTTTATTAAATTGTTTTAAAGCCTAAAATGCATGTTTCTTTCATTAATTTATGTTTAATTATTTTTATGCATTTTATGCGTAATTCATGCATGGTGGATTTAATTCATGAAAATTTAAAAGTTCACGCATTAGGGTTTCTAGGTGCATGTCACGTTCGAACGAGGATCGGAGACCGGAGAATTTTCAGGAAAATTATTTTATTTCACGATTTATTTTTATAAATTAAGTTGAAGCGTTTTAATTATATTTTTCAAAAAATGAGATTTTATTGGGTATTTTTACCCGTATGATTTTATTTTATCCGGTACGTAAATTTTATCGTATCGGGGGACTTTTTGAAGGTTCGGTTAATATTTTTAAAATCTTTCCAAAACGAAATAGTTTTCCGGAGTATGTTTGGATTTATTGGGCACTTAAATATCTTTTTAAAACCTTTAAATAACATATAGGGCCCATTTATTTAATATTAAACCATATATTTATCACCTAAATTAATATTTAACCTAACCCTTTCCCCACCAACAGCCGACACCTCCTCCCTCAGCTTTTTCCATCGGTTTCATCATTTCACAGCTGAAGGAACCATCGGCCAAGCTCTATTCTTGAAAGAAAATTGCTCTCCGGCACTCGTTCTTCGTTTCCCTCGCGACTACATCATCAAGGCACGCATTGTATCATTATTTCTGCATCATTCACGTTATTATATGCTGTCATGTGTGAATTATTTATGTTTGGCTCGGTATTTTCATGACAAATTCTCATGGCTTCGGTTTTCATGATTTAAGCTTGCATCTTCTTGGCATCTCACGTTTTTTTTGTCTTTTGATGTAAAGGGGACTGCCGATGGGTGCTGAGTGCTGTTAAGGTCGGGATTAAGATGTCTAAGGGCTGGGGTTGAGGTGTGTTAAATTCTAGTAGAAGAATGATCAAGAGTAAGCGGGATCGAAAGTTTGAGGAGTAGATCGGTTGTGAGGTGTTAGGAGTTTCAATCCATGTTTTTCTGCTACACCAGCTGTGCGAGGGCTGAACCAAGCCTTGGATCAGGCCGTGCTGGGTCTGAGACCCGGTTTAGAGAGGCTTGACCGCTGCTGGAACCGCCCCCAAGGCCGGGCGATCGAGTGCAATTTCGAGGGACTAGGACTCGGGTGATGGGTGGTGTTGTTTCTCGGCTCTCAGCAGGTTGTAGCCTGCATGTAGCTGGGGCCTTGAGTCTAGTGGGTCCAGCAGGGTCCTAGGGTGGGCTAGGGGAGGATGGTTCATGGCTAGATCCGTGGGCTGAAGGCTAGGAACGCATTTATGGATAGTGCTAGAATTTAGGCTCGAAGGGAAGCTGCTGGAAAATTCCAGCAGCTGTTGAGGCTGTCTTCGTGAGTCTATGAGGGCTGGAACGTGGATTTTTGGGGCTGATAGGGCGTGTTTTGGGCATGGTATAAGTTTGGTATAATTCGATTAAGTTTCGAGTCGATTCGGGTTAAAATCTGGACCCCGCTCCAAGTTTTAAAACAATTCGGTTAAGTTATGAATTGGGCTCGAGTTTACGTCTAGGAATGATTTTAAAAATGTTTTGGGATATTTTTAGGAGTTTGGTAAGCTTCAGATCAAAATAATGAGTTTTGGAATTATTCGGGATTTAATCGCCGCACGAAATGTTAATTAAAGGAATAATGGAAACGTCTAGATTTAAGCTTAATAAAATTATGAGAAATTATATTTAAGCTCACATCATTATTTGAAGTCTGTTTTTAATTTGGGAATTTTATGCTAAGGTTTGATTTAATTCGGGATTAAAGCACATTATTATGTTATATTTAAGGATTAATTTAAAGGTCATCGATTTAAGCCAAATAAAAATATGGGAAAATTTTTGTAGGCTTAAATAATTATTTGGGATGTGTTAGAGTCAATGGAATTAAGAAAATGTCAAAGAAGTGAAAATTTACGTCTATGGGCAAAATAGTAATTTTTGGGTTTCCAGGGGAAAAATAGTCATTTTTCACCCGAGGTGAGATTTTGGTCCTGGCAGCGCCCTGAGCACATATTATCATGTTTTAAATGTTTATGCATCATGTTTACGATTTTTACGTAATTATGATGAATACGTTGCGTGCTTGGTTTAAAGGAAAAATTATGTATATGCATGCTTTTATTAAGTGATGAATATGATGACACGTTTGAAGGAAGTGAATTAGTTGTGACTAACACGATGACACGATGATATGATTGGAAATATCGTGAGGGAAAAGGCCCCAGTGGGAGCCCGTTTACGGGAGAAGGCCCCAGAGGGAGCCCGACGATCGTATTTCCATTGACATGATATGATGACATGATAGGCTCGGGCTCAGTTGACGGGTGAGAGTGTCGCTGATGACCCCCGCCGCCGGGTACCGCGGTTACACGTAGATGGATCCATCGACTGACATGATGACATGATGATACGAAAGTCACAGCTAATGAACGGAATTCAAATTAAGATTTTAACACGTATATGCTGATACGATGATACATGCTATTACCACGTTTTAACAGGTCACAGTTACGCATACAATATGATAACATGATTAGACACGTTTTGACACGATATGATTTTACACGACACGTTTACGTTATGATTTTAAGTTCATGAAATATATGTTGAGTATGATATTTTTCACTGCTGTGTGCTATGTATATGTACTTGTTATTCCTGATACAGGCGTGTTGAGTCTTTAGACTCACTAGGCGTGTGTGATGCAGGTGAGTTTCATGATGAGGAGACTTGAGGTGCCGAACTCTGAGTAGGCAGAACTGGTGGGGTGACACGACCCGAGGACCACATGTTTTCCGCATTACGATTTATGAGATTGAGAGGAGATGAATATTTTCAAACGTTGATGATTTTAAGTTTTTATTCGTTCACGTATACGTATGATTCTGGATAAGTTTATGATTATGAATTAAGTTTGGTTATTTTAAATTGCGCTATTTTTACGGGCAGATAATTACGATTATTTTAAATGTTATTTCGAAAATACGAACTTTTATAAATAAAAAAAAAAATTATTCCGCACTTTTTAAAACGAGTGAGACGTTACAGTGCTGTGGAATCTTGAGTCCCAGAGCTTAGCATCCAGGATTGGAGCACCAAACTACTGCAACCTTTAATCCCATCTTCTTAGGTATTTCCATCATCCGACCCAATGGTGAATCAATAAAATCACGCCACTTATCCAGTCATGACTCCCACTGTATTGATTAGTTTTCTTCAGCAAATCTTCTAAATAACCAGGCATCACTTTGTTCACGCTATCGTGCACTTTCTTCGGATCCTTCTTGTCCTCTTCATGTTCTAGGCCATCCGGGATCGCCACGACCCTTCTCCCCTTATTCCAGTTCTCCGACGCCACGGCTGAAGCTGCGTGCGCATGCATCAAATCCGTCGGGAAAAACCTAACCGCGACTCCAAAATTGGTGAGTTGAGCATGGCCCTGGAAAGGACTGGACACAACCAAACATTTTGGACTTTGGGATTCATCTATCTTCCTGATCACCTTAAACTCTACAAGACTGTTTTTAATGAAGAAACACCTAAGATTTATGGCAATTCAAGAGCAAGACCAGACAACTTGTTAAGCTGTTTTTACTGTCTTTTGGGTTCCAACTCATGCATTATGTTCACTCCTAAAAAATCGACCATTTCCAGAACCGATTCAGCTTCGATTTCCTCGAGTCGGTTTCAATGGCGCCTTGCATGATATGTATACATTGCAAGATATAAACAAACTAAGGTTACCATACAGTTTGTTTAAAATTTCACGTAGAGTATCATGTATTTTACATTTTTACATGTTATTATATCTTTTTCGACGATAAATTAATATTGAGGATCAAATATGTCTAAAACTCAGTTAAATAGTTTTTTTGGTATATTGCAAACAAGATCCAAAATAGTTTAAACCTCAAATAATAAAAACGAGACAAAAGTAGGCTTCCTGATAATATATTTTTAAGTTTTGGATGATAATAAATTTTTAAGCACGAGTCAGTATCCGTGAGATGAGTTGTCCTGTTGGAATAGTGTCCTAAAAGCATTGTTATTAGTCTATGTTTTTATATTATTAATAAAAGTGACATTTATTATTGAACATATTTACATGAAATTTATTGTCTTGAATATCATAGAAAAATCCCTAGTTTATTGGATGTAACCATGATTTTAGTATTTATAAAAGTTATATATACAAGAGGATTAAAATTATGGATAATAAACTTAAATTAAGACCGTGATGAAATTAATTAAATTATGGGATATTTAATTAAAGCATCATTAATGCGGCCCATAAACATTAAGAATGTGACCGCCTTATCCGGACTTTCGATGTAGAGACATCTAGATGGGGGCATTTATATATAATGAGATTATGTAGGACTTGGACCGATTTAATTAGACATTTCATAATAAATTCCGTTGTTAATATGAAATTTAAATTAAATCATAAAGATGATCATATATGAATAAATTTGAATCCTGATGTGATTATAGACTCATGTTCATTTCAATGTGATTATTGATTTGCTTGTTTAAAGTTTGCAATTATGCATTCTCAATACTTGCATTTTAGATTTACATTTGAAATTAATGGCTGTGAATATGAATTCACAGACATGGAATCCATTCCTTCTTGCGAGTAGCAGAAAGATAATTCTCTCATTTGTTAATTCTAGAACTGAGTGTGGACCCAATTAATTCATAATTGAATTATAAATTGAACCACTCACTAGTGAATTAATGGTAAATGAGGATAAGAAGTAATTGAAGAGATAAAACGGAAAATTCCTAACTTCAATTATGAATTGTCTATGGAGGATTAATTCATATATAATGATTATACCAATGGACTACTCGTTTTGTAGAATAAATATTTCATAATGAAGAAGAGTGCAATTTCATATTTTTAGTGGAGTAATACACATGTTGTATTTATATCTAAGCCTTTGATGATATGGAAACAAATTTCTATTATCTCGAGTGATTTCTAAATTGCATTTCTTATCCGTCATTAATTTGAAAAACGTACTGGGGACCATGGACTCATAATTAGAAGCTCCAATAAATTAGATAAATAATTAAACTCTTTAAATAATTTACCCAATTTATTAATTCCATAATTACTCCACTAAAAATATGAAATTGTACTCTTCTTCATTATGAAATATTTATTCTACAAAACGAGTAGTCCATTGGTATAATCATTACATATATGAATTAATCCTCCATAGACAATTCATAATTGAAGTTAAGAATTTTCCGTTTTATCTCTTCAATTACTTCTTATCCTCATTTACCATTAATTCACTAGTGAGTGGTTCAATTTATAATTCAATTATGAATTAATTGGGTCCACACTCAGTTCTAGAATTAACAAATGAGAGAAATATCTTTCTGCTACTCGCAAGAAGGAATGGATTCCATGTCTGTGAATTCATATTCCCAGCTATTGATTTCAAATGTAAATCTAAAATGCATGTATTGAGAATGCATAATTGCAAACTTTAAACAAGCAAATCAAGAATCAAATTGAAATGAACAGGATTCTATAATCATATCAGGATTCAGATTTATTCATATATGATCATCTTTATGATTTAATTTAAATTTCATATTAACAACGGAATTTATTATGAAATGTCTAATTAAATCGGTCCAAGTCATATATAATCTCATTATATAGAAATGCCCCATTCTAGATGTCTCTACATCGACAGTCCGGATAAGACGGTCACATTCTTAATGTTTATGAGCCGCATTAATGATGCTTTAATTAAAGATCCCATAATTTAATTAATTTCATCACAGACTTAATTTAAGTTTATTATCCATAATTTTAATCCTCTTGTATATATAACTTTTATATATACTAAAATCATGGTTACATCCAATAAACTAGGGATTTTTCTATGATATTTAAGACAATAAATTTCATGTAAATATGTTCAATAATAAATGTCACTTTTATTAATAATATAAAAACATAGTCTAATAACAATGCTTTTGGGGCACTATTCCAACAATCTCCCACTTGCCCTAAAGCATATGAGACATGTCTTTAAGTCTCATATTCATCATATGCTTCTCAAACACTTTTGCAGGCAGTGTCTTAGTGAATGGATCGGCGAGGTTGTCACCAGATGCAATCTTGAGAATGGAAACGTCACCTCTTTGTACTATCTCTCGGATCAAATGATACTTTCTTTCTATATGCTTCGATCTCTTGTGACTGCGAGGTTCCTTTGAATTAGCCACCACACCACTGTTATCACTCCACAAAGTGAGTGTATTATCCATATTTGGAACAACTTCCAAATCATATAGGAACTTCTTAAGCCATACAACCTCTTTAGCAGCTTCAGAAGCAGCTATGTATTCAGCCTCCATGGTCGTGTCGGCTGTGCTGGATTGTTTTATACTTCTCCAGACTATGGAACTGTCACCAAGAGTAAACACTGATCCAGATATCGACTTTCGAGAATCTCCGTCTGATTGAAAATTAGAATCAGTGTAACCGTCTATTTTAAGGTCTCTACCCGAATAGACAAGCACATAATTTCTCGTTCTCCGAAGATACTTGAGAATGTTCTTTACCGCTATCCAATGATCCATACCAGGATTTGACTGAAATCGACTGACTATCCCCACAACATAACATATGTCTGGTCTAGTGCACAGCATTGCGTACATAAGGCTGCCTACTGCAGAGGCATAGGGAACACGTCTCATGTCCTCAACTTCTTGCGGTGTCTTAGGACACTGCTCCTTGGAGAGGATGATTCCATGTCGGGTTGTTAGATAACCTTTCTTGGAATCTTGCATTCTATAACGTAATAACATCTTATCAATATAAGAAGCTTGAGACAATGCCAACAATTTGTTCTTACGATCTCGAACAATTTGAATTCCAAGAACATGATTTGCTTCTCCCAAATCTTTCATTTGGAATTGCTTGGCTAGCCAATCCTTTACTTTAGACAATTTTTCTACATCATTCCCAATGAACAGAATATCATCTACGTAAAATACTATGAATACCACATTATCATCTTTGATGTGCTTGTATACACAAAGTTCATCAACACTTTGATCAAAACCATAAGATTTAATTGTTGCATCAAATCTATGGTTCCAAGATCTTGAGGCTTGCTTTAGTCCATAAATGGATATAAGTAATTTGCAAACTTTTTGCTCTTGACCTTGTGCTATAAAACCTTCTGGTTGCCTCATGTAGATTTCCTCATCTAGATGACCATTTAGAAAGGCCGTCTTGATATCCATCTGCCATATCTCATAATCAAAATGAGCAGCAATTGAAAGTAAGATGCAGATAGATTTAAGCATGGATACAGGAGCGAAAGTCTCTTCATAATCAACTCCTTCTCTTTGGGTATAACCCTTTGCAACCAATCTTGTTTTAAAAGTCTCCACTTTCCCATCTGCACCTCTTTTTCTCTTATAGATCCATTTACACCCAATATGTCTAACCTCTTCAGGTGTATCTACAAGAACCCAGACAGAATTAGAGTACATCGACTCCATTTCTTGATTCATAGCTTCAAGCCACTTTTCTTTGTCAGGATCTTCCATTGCATGTTGAAATGACAATGGATCATCTTCCACCCCATCAGTGACTGCAACATTTGCCTCTTCGTCTTGACGATAGCGGAGGGTAGTCTCACTACTCTCCCACTGCGTCGAGGTGAGATTATATTTGACTTGATTTAGTGGTATCGTTAGTGTTTTCTTAACAACATTTGTTGTACGTGGAATGATCTCATCATTTTGTAACTCCTCTAGTACAATCTTACTTCGAGGTTTGAAATCGGTCATATAATCATTTTCAAGAAAAATGGCATTTGTCGATACAATTACCTTCTTTTCTCGAGGATCATAAAACCAACCTCCTCTCATTCCCTTGGCGTATCCCACGAACAAACACACTTTTGAACGTGGATGCAATTTCCCAGTCTTTCCTTCCAGCACATGTGCTGGGCACCCCCATATGCGAAAATGAGATAAACTAGGTTTTCTCTCATTCCACAATTCTAGAGGTGTCTTATGGATTGACTTAGATGGCACTGAATTCCAAATGTAAGTTGCCGTCTCTACTACGTAACCCCAAAACGAAATTGGCAGTGAAGAATAGCTCATCATAGATCTCATCATATCAAGCAAAGTGCGATTTCTCCTTTCAGCAACACCATTTTGCTGAGGTGTACCAGGTGCTGTGAGTTGGTATAAAATACCATGCTCTAGCAAATAATCTTTGAACTCAGTATCAAGATACTCTCCGCCTCGATCGGATCGAAGACATTTCAAAGATTTTCCTAGTTGTCTTTCGGCTTCCACATGAAATTCTTTGAACTTTCCAAAAGTCTCAGATTTTCTATGCATTAGATAAATATATCTATACCTTGAGTAATCATCTATAAAAAATGACAAAGTATTCATAACCACCTCTAGCTTGTGTTGTCATAGGACCACATACATCACTATTTATAAGCTCTAGTGGTTCTTTGGCCCTATTGCCCTTTGCAGAGAAAGGTCTCTTAGTCATTTTTCCTTGTAGACAAGATTCACAAACATGAATAGTGTTAACATTTGACTCTCTTAAAGGACCATCCTTTACAAGTCTGTTTAATCTTTCTAAGGAAATATGCCCTAACCTTAGGTGCCATAAATATGTTTTATCTTCATGAGAAACCTTTTGCTTTTTAGTTTTAGGATGTTCTACTTTAAATATTTCGACATTAAGCAGTGGTTGTTCATTTGGTCTTAGAATATATAACCCATTTTCCATTAATGCAGTACAAATCATACGTCCATTTCTTAAAATAACAATCTCATTATTATTAAAAGAAAGCGAATAAAATTGTTCATGCAATTTTGATACAAAAATCAAATTTCTCCGAAAACTAGGTATAAAATAAACGTTGTTTCAAACCAAATATTTATTATTAAATCTGAGTTTAACAACTCCCACTGCTCTTGCCGAAACCACTGCTCCATTGCCTACTCTCATCGTGAATGACCCATCGACAAGCTCTTCATAAGAACTAAGTATCTGCAAAGAAGAACAAACGTGATTAGTAGCACCCGAATCAACTATCCATATAGAAGAATCAATATTTACTAAACAAGATTCTAGAACAAGTAAATCATATTTACCTTTCTTCTTCTCTTTTAGGTCAGCGAGATACTTGGGACAATTTCTTTTCCAGTGACCATCAATCCTACAGTGAAAACATTTTCCTTTGGCCTTTGCAGTGTTGCCTTTCTTTCTGTCATTAGAACTTTTCCAATTTATTTGCTTTTTCTGTATTCTCTTTCCTTTCCATTTATTCTTCCTTTTCAAACTAGATTTGGAGGAAGATGGTTTATTCTCGACAGCATTTGTCTCACCTTCTTGAACTTTTCCAATGGAAATAGCCTCAAAGGTTTGCAGCTCGTTGAGCAATTGTGTCATGTTATAATTGAGCTTGTTCATGACAGAGTTGCTCTTGAATTGCAGGAAAATAGGAGGCAATGATTCTAAAATCATACTCACTTGTGTACCATCATCTATGGTCGCACCATGAGTTTCAGCTTCAGTGAAGTAATTTACCATGTTCAAAATATATGCACCAACTGATTGCCCTTTTTTCATTTTAGCATTCATAGCATTCTTAATGGTCTCATGCTTAGATTGACTAGATCGTTGGCCAAACATTGCTTGTAGAGAATCCATTATCTGATAAGAATTATCTACATGCTCATGCTTTATCCTAAGCACGTCATTCATTCCAACTAACAGGTAGCCTTTTGCTTTATTGTTTGCCGCTATCCATCGATCATAAATTTCTCGTACACTACGAGAAGCATTTAAAGAGGGCTCAGGAGGATATTCCTCTGTTAAGACAAACTTGAGGTTTTCATATACTTTAGGGCAAGTGGGAGATTGTTGGAATAGTGCCCTAAAAGCATTGTTATTAGACTATGTTTTTATATTATTAATAAAAGTGACATTTATTATTGAACATATTTACATGAAATTTATTGTCTTAAATATCATAGAAAAATCCTTAGTTTATTGGATGTAACCATGATTTTAGTATATATAAAAGTTATATATACAAGAGGATTAAAATTATGGATAATAAACTTAAATTAAGTCCGTGATGAAATTAATTAAATTATGGGATCTTTAATTAAAGCATCATTAATGCGGCCCATAAACATTAAGAATGTAACCGTCTTATCCGGACTGTCGATGTAGAGACATCTAGATGGGGGCATTTATATATAATGAGATTCTGTAGGACTTGGACCGATTTAATTAGACATTTCATAATAAATTCCGTTGTTAATATGAAATTTAAATTAAATCATAAAGATGATCATATATGAATAAATCTGAATCCTGATGTGATTATAGACTCCTGTTCATTTCAATGTGATTCTTGTTTTGCTTGTTTAAAGTTTGCAATTATGCATTCTCAATACTTGCATTTTAGATTTACATTTGAAATTAATGGCTGCGAATATGAATTCACAGACATGGAATCCATTCCTTCTTGCGAGAAGCAGAAAGATAATTCTCTCATTTGTTAATTCTAGAACTGAGTGTGGGCCCAATTAATTTATATTTGGATTATAAATTGAACCACTCACTAGTGAATTAATGGTAAATGAGGATAATAAGTAATTGAAGAGGTAAAACGGAAAATTCCAAGCTTCAATTATGAATTGTCTATGGAGGATTAATTCATATGTAATGATTATATCAATAGACTACTCGTCTTGTAGAGTAAATATTTCATAATGAAGAAGAGCGCAATTTCATATTTTTAGTGGAGTAATTATAGAATTAATAAATTGGGTAAGTTATTTAAAGTGTTTAATTATTTATCTAATTTATTGGAGCTTCAAATTATGAGTCCATGGTCCCCAGTACGTTTTTCAAATTAATGACGGATAAGAAATGCAATTTAGAAATCACTCGAGATAATAGAAATTTGTTTCCATATCATCAAAGGCTTAGATATAAATATAATTTAATATGAGTTATTAAATTATAATTATGAGATAATTATAAATTTAATTATCGTGATAATATTATAAATGGACATACACATTTTTGTTTAAAAAACGAGAGACAATTGATTTAAATATATATATATATAAATAAATAAAGAAAAGTCAAATTTGATATACTTATATATTATTGAATTAAACATGTGTAAATTGTTTTATTGTTTAAAAAACAATTACGTAGAAAAATTGGTTTTCTATAATCATTACTTTGCTCTTGTTGAATTGATTGTTAAAATCTCAATTATTTAAAGAGAACATTATTAAAGGCAATTCAATAAGGAAAAAGAAAAATCGAGAATACCATCTTGAGAAAATATATTTGAGCATAATATATTTTCTGAAAAATTTGATTTCTAAGTTTGTATATTTCTGAGTACACACTACCGTATCGATAGAAAAAAATGTACTGGAAGGCTGTGGTTTCTACAGATCTAGGATTCACAAAAAGAAAGAAAAACTACAAAAAGTTAGTTTTTTCTAGAAACTAATTTTATTTAAATTCATTATTAATTTATATTCATATGTTCGATTATAATTTATGAAATTATGTAATCGATTTCGCTGTGTTTCTGATTTGAACAAAATAATTTTTATAGCCGGAATAGTTCTGAAAACTCTATAAATTTCCAACAGATCCGATCCATATTTACAAAAAAAAAAACCTAATACTTTATGAAATTTTAAGTAGTGTGCATATTTGAAATAAGTATTTGAGTAGGTTTTTTGTGAGACGATATCACGAATCTTTATCTATGAAACGAGTCAATTCTACCGATATTCACAATAAAAAAATAATACTTTTATGATTAGTACGTAAATGATAAAGAAATGATAAAGAAAATTGGAAGGATAGAGTAAACTAATGATTAGTACGTAAATGATAAAGAAAATGATTGTGATAGGATTGTAATATATGGTGTAAAATAATATTATGTTTGGTAAGATTTTTAAGTGTGGGATAATTTTGAATTTTTTGATGAAAAGACGAATTTGCCCTTCTCATTCGCGACGGCGACAGTGGGAAATGGTCTGCCGGAAAAGGTCGGCGGGTGAGAGGGCCTGAAACGATTGCCGGAAAATCGGCGACGGTTGATCAACAACCGTCGCTAATAGCGACGGTTTCTGAGAAACCGTCGTCGATCTTGTTTAGATCGGCGACAGTTTCTGAAAAACCGTCGCTCTTAGCGACGGTGTTTGAGATAACCGTCGCGATTTGCGACGGATGTTTACAAACCGTCGGTAAACGGTTGGCCGGTGGTCGGCCGCGGTCGGCGGTCCTTCGGTGGTCGGCCGGCGGCGGTCGTGGCGGTAAGTAGTGGTGAGTTTGAATTTAGGAGAAGGGTAAAATTGGAAAAGTAGGAGGTATTAAGAGTGGGATAAGTTATCACACCTAAATTATCAGTATTATTTGTCCAACAGATTGTAGCTACAGTGCGGGCTTTTTCCTATTGTCACGGGCCCATATATTTGATAAAAAACCAACCAAACATTGGATTAGCCCATGATTGTTAACTTATCATGGGCTAATCCATGATACCAAACGGGCCCTTAGCATAAAAAGTAATAATTTTTCATAAATGATCTAAATAAGTGACCCGTCTCACAAAGTACGACAAATGAGATCGTCTCACACAAATTTTTACTTAAATACTTTTCAAGAGATTTCTACGCGAGCATTCTACCATAGGCATCATTTTTGTTGTTATTATTATATTATTATTGTAGAGACTAGAGAGGTGGCTATTGTTCTTTTCCCTGGTATTTTGCCACGTACAAAATGCATCCATAGAAATAATTTTTTTTTTTTTAAATCTAACGTAATTATGAGATTGAAATTTGAATTTTTTAAAAAGAATATATCAAATCTCAGTGTTTTCACTAAAGAAGTGTCGCCAGTTATGCATTATTGAAATTAAAAGCCATTTAAAAAATTTGAATTATAATTTTTGTTCAAGTTATATTGTATGCAAAATATCAATTTTAATTATATATATATATATATATATATATATATATATATATTGAGTTGTGATATTTTTAATTTTTTAATTTAATTAATTTTGATTTTATAATATAACACACACACACACACACACGATCTATATACATCAAGAACCTCAATGAACGGACGCTCTGATGTTCGGCCATGGCGAGCTAGAGGAGTGAAGGCCGGAAGACATTCTATGCATACAATACCTTTTCGATTAGGCGTTCTTCTGCATCGTTCATCATAAGGTGTGCTTTGTTTCTAGATTAAGTCCCCTTTGTTTCATATAATAAATAATCTTTTCGATTTATGGAGAATTTCTGTACCAGTTTTTGAGTTCTTTGAAGTGGTTGATTTGTTGTATGTGATGCATCAATTCCCTTCTCATTTCGTCTTATGTTTTACTCTGTGTTTCCAACTGGTTGATTTGTGAGAAATTAAAAAAAGGAAATTTGAAAAAGGAATTTCTAAGAAGAATGCAGCAAATGTAATTAGTGTATGCTTGGTGAAAGTTTTATAGTCTTAACTTTGTTACTATATTGTTCCTCTGGTATATCATTCAGCTAACTTCATGCCTGTTTCGTTCCTGGACTGGTTTGAATAATTTGTTCAATCTTTGATATTTTTGCCAAGAGTTTCCCTATGCGATACTTAAGCATGATGCACAAACTTCATAAGTGAATGCAGGAAATGGAGATTTAGTGATTTACATCGTTGAGTGATAAAATGCATAAAATTGGCTTTTGATGAATTTAATCTGGGAAAGTATGGATTATTAGTAAGCGTTATTATTAGATATTTTTAAAAGTTAATAAAATTGGATTAGGTTAAAGTGGCGACCCCTTTGATGCACTTGGCTTGGAGTCATTTTTGTTATCGTATTCTTTTGGAGACATCTAAAGAATTTTCTTTGGCTCGACGTTTCTTGTGGTTGTTTTCAACTTATATTGGTGATGGTTTTGCTCAATTCATGAAAGGGTTGAAAGCTAACTTGGAATTGTTTAACCATGTGCATTTTTGAAGGTTTAGAGATCACTGGAGCTAGAATCCCGAAAGGACCGTTTTAAAAAAATAAATTCAAGGTGGAAAATTATTTCTATTTAACTCTTCTGGTGAGTTTATACCTTCAGCAATCTTGACAAATAATTATAGAAAATTTTAAAAAAATTCTCGAAGCATGGCTTTTGAGAAGGATAGTGGTAGAATCATGGATTTGTTTTAGTAATAAATTTAAATTTATGTAGTTTTATTTCTGTGATTGAGTCATTTTGCTTGTTTATTCTCTTCTCATGTGATCAATGTGGTCCATTTGGTAAATTTTGCATGTACAGTCATGCATATGTTAGTTTATCACGTAGCAAAGACTGGAACATGCAAACTGTTTACCTGGTAGAACAATACACTTTTTTGGTCATCAGACCAAGACTCATGACGACCTTTGTGCGTGGGGAAGAAGTGTTTGAAGAATAAGAATAATCTATGAAAGATATCTGTTACTTAAGTAACTCTATATGATCTGCATTTCGAGATTTAAAATAACTTTTGAAAACTTGATTCATAGTTAACTTTGAATCGTAGTTTGTCTCACTTTTACGATAACATGCAATGTTTTGTGAACACTGTGTCCCAGATGATATGTGTTAAAATTTAAAACTTGGATAGTGGACATAGTTATAGGTATTGGGAATGACTAATTAAAGGTGCACTATTGTGAGTTCCATGCCATGTCTTTTGTTAGTGTGCCTTAGGCATGTCTATTGACTTTGGAGCTACTTCTGTGGTGTTATTCATTTAGACTAAGATTGACAGCCATTAAAATAACCCTGCCCACATGGGTTGCCAATAGAACTCGAGGAAATGAATATGTTTTTACCATTCTTGTCAATTGATAACAAATGCCAATGGTTTGCAGTCGACAGCTTATACAAGTCATGAAGATGATTGTCTCACCGAAGGTGTTGACTTAAAGGTTGAGGAGTTTGTGTGGCATATATAACATTGTACTTAGCAGTTGTGAACATGATCGAGCTACTTCCTAAGCTGGTAGCACCACCCTGTCTAGATTTCCTAATTGTCTTAGAGATGCAGTAGGAAATAAATAATCAATTGAAGGAAATGAGGAATTTAAGATTTTGAAGAAATTGAGTCCTGAGTTTATTATGGAATGAATCAGTTTTCCATCTAAACTATATGGAGCTAATTGTTAAATCAAATAAAGCACCTCCAAAAATATCATATTCTTTACTCCTTATTTACAGATATAATGAAACCACTTATTGCCTAATTGAGTTTTTTGATTCTCTAGTCTCCTTAAGGGTTTTGTCTAGTTTGTGCTAGTTCTGATGTGAGGTTATCTAACCTATTGATTTGGTCTTGGTCATCAACCATTCAATCATCAGCACACTATATTCACCAGCTTGCCCGCCCAATTTTTGTCAGAGTGTTGCTGCAGGAGAGAATGTATATGGGTCAGATAGAGAATGTGTTGAGGGGATGGTGATTATGCCTTACCAGTTTGAGCTACCTTGTTGGGTTTTTTTATTAAATAATATAAATTTAAAAATTATTTCTTAAAATATTGCAAATTTGGGAGTCTTATGAAAGTAGTACAATCCGGAGAACTAACTTTTGGATTCAAATTTTTTTTTAAAAATCTAAAAGGGGCTGATCCGCGGATTCAGAATCCGTGGCAGGCTGTCATGGATTCCCCTACACCTCCCGTGAATTATTGGAAAATGGGAGTTTTTGAAGCCTTTAAAATACATGCATTCTACTTCCGATTATGCAAAATTCATTTGCACAAAATTCTTCATTTCTCTGCTTCAGATTCTCCGAAGTCCGACGCTGCGTTGGTAACATTTTTTGTTATCGAGCCTCATTGTATTTTTGAAGTATTTGACAAGTATTAATTTTATTTTTATTATTATTGAAATAATTTTGTTTTGTAATGTTATTTTTTCATAAGAATGTTTAACATTGTTAGGTAATAATATTGTTAGTTGATTTTGTCATTTATTTCATACGAACGAGTCTTAAAAGGTAATGTTATTATTTTTCTTGATAATATTTAAATTATTTTTGTATTTAGTGTTGTTTTTATTATGAGGATAATAAAATTTTTTATTTAGAGAGTTGTTTGTTGTACGAGATAAATTAGCATTTTTTGACAATTAATTAATTATGAATCATTATTTTGTTTGTAATATGAGATAAATATCGTATAGTTAGAATTTTTTTTTTCTTGTTTGAATGACTGTAATAATATTTGACTTAAGATTAAAATATTTTGGATTAACCAATATCAATGTATGACTTAATCACTCGTGATTTTCATTCTTATACTATTAATAAATGAATTATTTGTTATGTCGTGGTACACCAAATTATAAATGTACTTGTTTAACTTTTTGTTATAATATTTTTATTGAAATGACTAATTTTTATATTTTTTAATATATCCCAATTTTTTTACTTTTTTGGGAAGTTTTTTTTTTGTTTAAAACAATCGATATATATTTTTGATATTTAAAAAAACACTACAAATTGAAGAAATACATATTTTTAATTATAGAAGGTTGTATTGTGAAATATTTACCAAACAATAGTAATTTTAAAATAGCATATTTAGATAAGGTATAATAATAATTTAAAAAAAATTGTTTTTACTATTAGGAATAAACGTAAATATATATGTTTTTCTATAAATAAGATTAATTTTAATATCTGTAATATTTTTGAATATATTATTATGTAATACACATTTTTAAAAATTTGATTGACTAAATTAAATTTTGCACATGATAATTATAATAACAATATTAAATTTCTTTTAAGATTCCTTTTGTTATTCTTTAGTTAATTTTAGTATGATATAGTATGATATACTACAATAATATTTTAAATTAATATTTTTTAATTAATATTAGTTAAAATTAGTATGTTTAAAGTGGAATATTATTAGTTTCATATATTTTTTAAAAATGTTATTAAACCAATTAATATTTGCTTAATGTAATAATAATAACATAACTAAATATTTTTTTAGTATTTATTTATTATTCGTTAAATAATATTATTATCATATAATATGATTCTGCAGAAATACTATATACTAATATTCTATAGTAAAGACAAGTTAATCATTTAAAGTAGTTAGCTTATTTATGTATTAAGAATTATTTATTATTTTTAAAATAAATTATTCACCTTTATCACATAATCACATTTATCAATTCATCATCAGCATCTACATTTTATTATTTACAGCCGAGAAACAAAATAATTTTATTTAATATAAAATATGTAATTACATTTTGTTGATAAAAAATATAATATTTGTTATATCCTGATTTTGTATTTGGAAGATAACTGAAAATACGGATAATGTGCTGTATTTGCAAGGTAGACACATTTCAAATAATATCAACGATGAAAACATGGATGCACTCATACCTTCACGCCGGTCTGACAAATGACTTGGGAGATTGCGTAACGCTGAGATTCACCTCCGTGTCCGCCTATGTCTAGCACGCATGGGTTTATGTGATGTCATTCAGTGTGGTCCTATTAATAATTATGATAATCACTTGCTTACAGTCGTAGTTGAATGATGGTATTGCGAGACACACACATTTCACCTTACAGTTGGCGATGCAACAATCATCCTACAGGACGTTGCACTTATTTGAGGGTTGAATATTGATGATATGCCCATCACTGGTGTAGATACCGCGTACCACAAACATACGTTACAACAACGCGCAATTTGGTTGGGTTTTATGCATACATCTTCTCAGATTAAAGGTGCACACCTTTATCTGACTGCTTTGCGAGACCACTGCCTAAATAATATGATTAATGATCACAACACTGAAGAGGACGTGGCAGAACATTCCCGTCGTGTGACATTAATGATAAGTAGTGGTTGTATGTTTCCGGACTTGGAAGGTGCTGCTTTGAAACTTATGTATTTTCTCGAGGACATTGAAATGGTGAATACCTTAAGCTAGGGTTCTGCTATGTTGACATATATTTACAGAGAGCTGTGCGACACATCAATGGGTTTAAAGGTCGATTTGTGTATGCTTGTTCAGATACTGCATGTATGTTTGCACTTCTACGCTCATTATATTTATTGTACTTAATTTTTCTTATGATGTGACAATTTATGTTGTATGTTATTTCAGATTTGAGTGTGGTCTAGAATTAGTCTTCTTTGCCTTGATAGAGTGCAACAAGTATCTATGTCAGTAGAGCAGGCTGTAGATGTGATTCAGGGTCTACCATTCCCACCATACGACGCACAATACTAATCAGAAATATTTAACTTGTAATATTAATTTTTTATGTGCCTATATTGTGTATTTTTTAAAATCGCAGGTGGAGACGTGGATTCTCTTAGACACACAGGGTCCATCATTCGGTCCGTATCATGAGAGATATGCTTGACAGGAGGGTAGAAAGGTAGGTAGACAAATTATTTTGTTCTTTAAATTTGTGAATGATTTAAAAATATAATTTAAATGTTATATTAGCAACTTGATAATCTTTTTTTATTTTATTTGCTATAGTTTCTATGGGCCGTTTATGATATGGAGTCACCCGAGGTTACTAGAATTCTTGATGGAATTAAAATTCATCTATGTCGGTCGGCATGTGCATTGATCAATTTTCGTATAGTTGAGATGTATGGACCGGAGCAGTATCTTTGACAATTTGGAATGCGTGAGGGTATCCCACCGCCTGCTGCTAACTTCGATAATTTTCATAAATTGATGCGACAAAGGCAGAACAATTGTGATTGAGCGGCGTATCACAAACTTTATGTAGATATATGGAAGGACAGATATAATTTTGTGATTGGTGGAGATTATGTCATACCTGGTACACCTGACATCACAATGGATTATATTAGTTGGTATCATCGCATTTGACATATATTTCTCTATCCAACAATGATATCTTCTAACATCATTGGCTATCATCATGTAGATGCAAACTACGGACAATTTATCGTAAGACATGTTCAATTTATCTACATATGTAAATTTGGATGCCATCCTGTGAAAGCACTTTCGACCGTATGACCATCCACATAAAATTTTGAACTTTGTATTTTGGGCCTTCAAACCATGTATAGATGGTTTTCGACATTGTCGCAACATAATCAATGTAGACTGTACCCATATGTACACCAAGTATAAGCACAAACTACTCATAACAGTAACTTTGATGCCAATAACCAGGTTTTGCCTCTAGTATTTGCGCTTGTTGATGAAGAAAATTATGAGTCTTAGCATTGGTTCCTAGGTAATGTCGCACGACATGTTACAAGAGGGTGCAGAGGTGTGTGCCTTATATCTGATAGACACGCGGGTATAACAAGTGCAGTGCAAGATTTCCCTGACTTCAAGCCTCCCCGTGGTGTTCATCGTTTGTTTGAGGCATGTTTGCTATAATTTCAACAGTAAGTTCAAAAACATTCATTTGAAGGACTTATGTTGGGAAGCAGGGATGCAATACTAAAATAAGAAAATTTAGTGCCACAATGGAAACAACTAGAACAAATAATTCAGCAGCTTTCACTTATTTGTCACACCCCAAAGGAAAATTGTCATTGGCTCATGATGGTGGATGAAGACGAGGGATAATGACGACGAACATGTCTGAGTGTATTAATGGTGTGTTGAAAGGGGTTCGACATCTCCCAATAACTGCAATAGTGGAGTTGATCATACGACGATGCGTGCACTATTTCATGCAACGCCGAACACGAAGTAATAAAATGATAGAAAAAAATCAACTATGGACTGATTATGCATACTCTAATAACTCTGTCCACGACCTAACATCTCCTCAACACACAAAAAGGCCTTCTAATAACTCTATGTCCACGACTAACATCTCCTCAGCATCTCCATGTGTACGTGTTTGTGCTGCAGATGTACTGGTATCTGCAATGTTCCCACCAACTTCATATCCTTCTGTTTCTGAATATTCTTGAAATGGTATGGGAGACGTGTTTAATGTAGGGCGACTCTCATTCATAAACGGTCGAAAATCACTTTGTAGAAAATGTGTAAAACTACCGGCAAATGGGGTGTGGTAACCATACTCATATGATGGAAAGCTTGAAACTCCAGGCGAAGTGGTGTATGCAGTATTTGAAGTTGATGGTCCGGGGTCATACTCATTTTGTGTCCACGTTGGTGGAGGTTGCATATGATATGGGCGTGTCTATGACATAGATGCATATATTATGTCAGCTATATTTAATACAATTTATGTCTGGTCTAGAATTACACTTATTTGCCCTGATAGAGTGCAACAAGTATCTATGTCAGCAGAGCTGGCTGGAGATGTGCTTCAGGGTCTACCATCCCACAATACAGCGCACCGTTTATGAATGAGAGTCGCCCTACATTAAACACGTCTCCCATACCATTTTAAGAATATTCAGAAACAGAAGAACATGAGGTTGGTGAGAACATTGCTGATACCAGTACATCTGCAGCACAAACACGTACACATGGAGATGCTGAGGAGATGTTAGTCGTAGATATAGAGAGATGCTGAGGAGATGTTAGTCGTGGATATAGAGATATTAGAAGACATTCTTGTGTGTTGAGAAGATGTTAGGTTGTGGATATAGGGTTATTAGAATATGCATAATCAGTCCATGGTTGACTTTTTTCCATTAGTTTATTACTTCGTGTTCGGCGTTGAATGAAATAGTGCACGCATCGCTGTAAGATCAACTCCACTATTGCAGTTATTGGGAGACGTCGAACCCCTTTCAACACACCATTACTACACTCAGACATGTTCGTCCTCATTATCCCTCGTCTCCATCCACCATCATGAGCCAATGACCATTTTCCTTTGGGATGTTTGACAAATAAGTGAAAGATGCTGCATTATTTGTTCTAGTTGCTTCCATTGTGACATTAAATTTTCCTATTTTGGTGTTGCATCCCTGCTTCCCAACATAAGTCCTTCAAATAAATGTTTTCAAATGAATATTTTTTGAACTTATTGTTGAAATTATAGCAAACATGTCTCAAACAAAAACGATGAATACCACGGGGATGATTGAAGTCAGGGAAATCTTGCACTGCACTTGTTATACCCGCATGTCTATCAGATATAGGGCACACATCTTTGCACCCTCTTGTAGCATGTTGTGCAACATTACTTAGGAACAAATGCCAAGACTCATAATTTTCTTCATCAACAAGCGCAAATGCTAGAGGCAAAACCTGGTTATTGGCATCCAAAGTTACTGCTATGAGTAGTTTGTTCTTATACTTGATTTATATATGGGTACAGTCTACACTGATTATGTTGCGAAAACCATCTATACATGGTTTGAAGGCCCAAAATACAAAGTTCAAAATTTTATGTATATGGTCATACAGTCGAAGGTGCTTCCACAGGATGACATCCAAATTTACATATGTAGAGAAATTAAACATGTCTTACGATAAATTGTCGGTAGTTTGCATCTACAAGATGATAGCCAATGACGTTAGAAGGTACCACTGTTGGAGAGAGAAATATAACTGAAATGCAATGATACCAACCAATATAATCCATTGTGATGTCGGGTGTACCCGGTATGACATAATCCCCACCAATCACAAAATTATATCTATCGTTCCACATATCTACAAAATGTTTGTGATATGTCGCCCAATCACAATTGTTCCGCCCTTGTCGCGTCAATTTATGGAAATTATCGAAGTTAGTAGCAGGTGGCAGGATACCCGGACACATTCCAAATTGTCGAAGACACCGCTCTGGTCTATGCATCTCAAATGTATGAAAATTGATCAATGTACATGCCGAACGACATAGATGAATTCTATTTCCATCAAGAATTCTAGCAAACTCAGGTGACTCCATATCATAAACGGTCCATATAAACTGTAGCTAATAAAATAAAAAAAGGATTATCGACTTGTCAATATAACATTTAGATTATATTTTTAAAGCATTCAAAAATTTAAAGAACTAAATAATTTATCTTTCTACCCTCTGTCAAGCATATATCTCATGATACAGACCGAATGATGGACCATGTGTGTCGAACAGAATCCACGTCTCCACTTGCAATTTTAAAAAATACACAATATAGTCATTAAAAATACATAAAAAAAATAATATTACAAGTTAAGTATTTCTGATTAGTACTGTGCGCTGTATGGTGGGAATAGTAGATCCTGAAGCACATCTCCAACCTGCTCTGCTGACATAGATACTTGTTGCACTCTATCAAGGCAAAGAAGAGTGATTCTAGATCAGACTCAAATTTGCAATAACATACAACATAAATTGTCACATCATAAGAAAAATTAAGTATAATAAATATAATGAGCGTAGAAGTGCAAACATAACTGCAGTATCTGAACAGGCATACACAAATCGACCTTTAAACCCATTGATGTGTCGCACAACTCTCTGTAAAGATATGCCAATATAGCAGAACCCCAGCTTAACGTATTCACTATTTCAATGTTCTCGAGAAACTTCAAATACATAAGTTTCACAGCAGCACCTTCCGAGTCCGGAAACATACAACCACCAATGATCATTAATGCCACACAACGAGAATGTTGTGCCACGTCCTCTTTAGTGCTGTGATCATTAATCATATTATTTAGGCAATGGTCTCGCAAAGCGGTCAGATAAAGGTGTGCACCTTTAATCTGAGAAGATGTAGGCATAAAACCTAACCAAGTTGCGCAACGCTGTTGTAACGTATGTTTGTGGTACGCAGTATCTACACCAGTGATGGGTATGCCATCAATATTCAACCCCCAAATAAGTGCAACGTCCTGTAGGGTGATCGTTGCCTCGCCAACTGTAAGGTGAAATGTGTGTGTCCCGCGACGCAATCTCCTAACTATGACTGTAAGCAAGTGATTATCATAATTATTAATAGGACCACACTGAATGACATCTCATAAACCCATGCGTGCTAGACATAGGCGGACACGGAGGTGAATCTCACCGTTACGCAATCTCCCAAGTCATTTGTCAGACCGGCGTGGGGGTATGAGTGCATCCATGTTTTCAACGTTGATATTATTCAAAATGTGTTTACTCCACAAATACAACACATTATCCGTATTTTTAGCCATCCTGCAAACAAAAAATCAGGATATAACAAATATTATATTTTTTATTAACAAAATGTAATTACATATTTTATATTAAATAAAATTATTTTGTTTCTCGGTTGTAAATAATAAATGTAGATACTGATGATGAATTGATGTGATAAAGGTGAATATTTTATATAATTAATAATTCTTAATACGTAAATAAGTTAATTACTTTAAATGATTAACTTGTCTTTACTAAAGAATATTAGTATATAATATTTCTGTAGTGAGATGATATTATATGATAACAATATTATTTAACGAATAATAAATAAATACTTAAAAAACATTTAGTTATGTTATTATTATTACATTAAGCAAATATTAATTGGTTCAATAACATTTTTAAAAAATATATGAAACTAATAATTATTCCACTTTAAAGCATACTAATTTTAACTAATATTAATTAAAGAATATTATTTTAAAATATTTTTTTAGTATATCATACTAAAATTAACTAAAGAATAACAAAAAAAATATTAAAGAAATTTAATGTTGTTATTATAATTATCTTGTGAAAAATTTAATTCAGTCAATCAAAATTTTAAAATTGTATATTAGATAATAATATATTAAAAAATACTATAGATATTAAAATTAATCTCATTTATAAAAAAATATATATTTACGTTTATTCCTAATTATTATTGACAAATATAGTATGATTATTATACCTTATCTAAATATGCTATTTTAAAATTACTATTATTTCATAAATATTTCACGATACCACTTTCTATAATTAAAAATATGTATCTCTTCAATTTATGGTATTTTTTTAAATATAAAAAATATATATCAATTGTTTTAAATAAAAAAAAACTTCCCAAAAAAGTAAGAAAATTGGGATATATTAAAAAATATAAGAATTATTCATTTCAATAAAAATATTATAACGAAATTTCAAACAATTATAGTTTTAATTTGGTGTACCACAACATAACAAATAATTTATTTACTAATAGTGTAAAAATTAAAATCACGGGTGATAGAGCCATACCAGTATATTGGTTAATCCAAGTCAAATATTATTATGCTAGAATGATGACGATGGACATCCTGAGTCTGAGAAGGAAGGCAAAACCAAAAGTAATGGAGACACCAAGCTCGAGAATGAAGCTAGAAGCTCAAAGTGTTGCACTGAAACTTGTTTTGCACTTTTCGATTATTAAATTTGTTCCATGGTTCAAGATCTGACTACTCATATTTGGTTGAACCAGGTTGAGTTCTCATGCTAATGCACATGGCTCAAGAACTGACTACTTTCTTCTGAACCGGGTCGATTTCTCATGCTAATGCACATGGCTCAAGATCTGACTACTCATATTTGGTTGAATTCTCAAATAAATTTCTTACAGAGCATTTTCGGTGTGTTGCAGTCAAAGGTAACATAAGTTG
Organism: Primulina eburnea; assembly: GCF_022965805.1. NCBI lineage: Eukaryota > Viridiplantae > Streptophyta > Magnoliopsida > Lamiales > Gesneriaceae > Primulina > Primulina eburnea. The sequence continues at coordinate 36,961,635 of NC_133111.1, read as the reverse complement.
TTATGCTTGATTTTCCCTTGTTGACACCAGAGGGCAGAGGCCATGTGCATCCTACTTTAATTTGTTATATTTGTGTTGCATTGTGCTAATGGAGGCATGATTTCTCCAATTATGCTCTCCATGTTTACAAGCATGAACATATTATTCAACTTGCTCTTGATGCTGAATAAATTTATTGGCAAAAAATCAGAAAATGCAAAATGCAAATCTTGTACAAGTGCAAATTTCCTGGTCCTGGGATCCATTTTTCCTGAAAATAAGATGATTTAAGGTATTCTTTTTCTCCTCGGGTTTATATGTCAATACCACGGTTTGTCTAAATTTACTTTTTGATTCTAATCTTTACTTTCTACATAGACTGCTTGGAACTGAGAAAGACGAGGATCTAGATCTACATCTTGCAGCTGTAATTCGTGATGTTTTTGGGGATTCAGAGGATGATGAACAAGCAGATTATGGAGTTCAGAATCAGATTACCCTAGGGGTAAATGCATAATGTTTAAATGATATGTTAAAAAAGAGCTACATTTTTGTTTTTGTTGTTTCTTATGATGTGGGTAAATTCAAATATATACCTCCTACTATCGGTTTCACATTCTGCTCATCTAATAGATTTGTTCTGAGAAAGAATTGAGGTCAGGGATTGTTGAAACTGATGGAGAAGTGCCTAAGAAGGCTGCAGAAGAACATGATGAGACTGAACTCAAGGGGAAGGAAGCTGGAAACCTGCTGGTGTTCGAGATTCCAAATTATCCTTCCCTCGCTCACCCAAATCAGGTATAAATATCATGTTTTCGTCACGCAGTATGTTTCTTTCCAGGTTTTTCATTTCGTCGTTTGGTTACATCGTCATCTAGCGTACACGATTATATCCTATAATCTAATATGAAATGATTTTTCATAACTAGAATTTCATGGCTGCTTAGAGCTTTTTGGAGTGGAACTTGAACAAGAGTAACATCTTTTGCGAGCATTGGATGTAAAACTGAATGAGTCCCAATTTTAGAGCTTGTATTCTTTTAGTTAATCTTTTATTTTGAGTGTATTTGGAAGTTCTTTTCTTATGAAGATTTTTCCTATTTTTTGTTTTTTCCATTACCTTAGGTTTTCTGTCTGTACTATAAGGGCCTTTGAATATTGAATTTGATATGGTAAATAAACCAGTATCAAATAATTCTTTCCATTTAGTCTCTGGTTTCTAAATGTTTTGACTTTTGTAAAGGCAAATTGAAAAAGATTGGTCACATGTGGATATTGACCAAGCGTGTTGCTTGGTGGAGTTTCTGTGCAATTGCATAATAAGTGTGTGAAGTAATATGGCCAACTGTGTTGATGTAAGATTACATTTCTTCGGAAGAACCAATGGAGGTCTATAGCCACAAATCACAATAGGTCAAACAACATTAGCATTGCTCGTAATCGCTAGAATAAAGTATTTTTGCATTGGCATAAACTTCATTAATTAGTGAAAACTAGGAAAACATTTTGTCTACAGTATTTGAGACCAAGATCATGAGAAACATACATTCTAACAAATTCTTTTTGAAGTCTGAGATCTCAAACTAGGAATTGTTTTTTATTCTCTAGGTTAAAGATGAGTAATGAAAAGTAGAATGATTTGCAAATTCCATTGCGTGATATCTACCGGCTAACAATTTATGGGTTTTGTGAGTTTCATAATTATCTTGTTTCCTTTATCTTATATTTTTGTTTTTATGATGGGGGCTATATGTTGTATTCAAATACGCTCAATAAAAAAAAGAAAGAATTAATTCTCTTTGATCTCAGGTTCCAGCGTCGCGTGTTTTTAAAAATTCAATGACATATTTGAAAATATGCAACAAATTGGGTCCTTTGCATTCTCTTAAACATCTATTTTGTTTCTCGCGGATAATGCAAAATTTTACATATCTTTGGGACCAGTGGAAATTGACAATTTCATTTAAGTGTGATCGCATCTAAAATTATTTAGGTCTTGTTGCTTGTGTGATATTTTAGTTTTCTACTTGAGTTTTTTTCTGAATGAGCTATTTTTGCACTAAAATATTAAGGCATGTAAAGCTTGTTTCTCCTCCATAATAAGTAGTGCACTATTGTGAAGTTTATTATCTGAATAGATTACAATATACATGTTCATTTTCTAATTTATGGTATGAGTACCCTCTCTTCGTTTCTTGTTTTTTCTTGCTTTTGACCTAGGAAAATACGCACTTGTGAAAATTTCAGTTACGTTGTGGTTGTGTCACTTATCTCACATCTGTTATATGGTTTATAGATGTTGATTCTCGTAAACAATCTTCTGTCCCTTTTTCTACTAATTCGCGTGCTTTTGTCCATTCTAAGAGTCTGTCTCGTCCAGATAGATCTTCCAGTTTTGTTGGTTGAATTTTAGTTCTGTTCCTGCTGTTAATGACTGACTTGCATACTTGATGTATGCGGGACTCATCCTTCTAGGCAGCTACAAAATATGTTTTTCAGGTTCCTATATATCTGGATATCATGCTTTTTTTAATACTTTGCAGATGGAAAATCTCGACTTTCCCAACTTAATTGCCATTGATCCTTTATCATTTGACCCCGCAACATATGTTGAACAAAATTTATATGGAGAAGATGCTTCTGGATTTAAAAGGTGTATCCCAGTCTCCAATGTCATTCGGTGGAGAGAAGTCAAAAACCCTGACGGAACTACTTCTGTAAGTGAATATGTGATGCTGTCTTACCAATTTAAAATAAAAAACAGGTATCTGATGAATTGATCTCAGCCTTTTGTAAAGTTTCTGTAAAACGAAGCTGAACGGAAGAAGAAAATGTTTTGCATGATAATCGAAACATATTTTGAGTAGATGTTTCGATCTATTAATTAAATGCCTGTGCTGAACGGATGCTGTCATCAATTTTGTCGGTTTTTCATCCTGTACTAAATTCATACCTTGTGGGTGCATGTGTGAGAGAATAGAGGGATCAACATGGTCCTTCTGGTAGCAATCGGAAATGAAAAAATTGTTTTTGTATTCGCAATACCAAAATCTAAATGTCAAAAACAAAATTAAGAACCAGGGAGAAGGAATTGATTCTGTAGAATGGGTTTAATGCGGTGACCTTTTTGATGAACTACTTCCTTTTGATACTTTGTTATCAAGATCCGGTTTTCTGGTCATTCGTGTGGTTTATTTAGTGTTAATCACGCTAGTAATTCTTTGTCAAAAAAATAATTGGTCCGACTTTAATGGCATGCCCATGCTTTTCTGCTAACAAATTAACTGCTGTATGTTTATGCTCAGTTGCCTCCATGATGTCAATCAAAAGATTGAACAGATGACAGAGGGAGCATTAAGTACAAATAATTAGGAGTTAGTTTAATATAATTGAGAAAAAACAGAGGGAATCATCTCTTGGGAGAAACAGTCAAATGTGACACCTCCATCATCAAAACTTGTGGATATGTGGAAAACTACCACTTTCATTCTCCTGTAAGGGATTTGACTTGGACCATATTTGGTGTCCTTTCTCATCCTGATGTTCCCAGTGCATTATCTTGTACTGATCTATAATTGTCTGGTTTTATCTAAAATAGAGTGGTTGATCAACTTCATTTCTTTCAGGTCCCAGTGGCCAGTTTTGCTTATAATTCCATGATTCTCTTCACTCACTATTTTGCATTTGATAATGCAAAGATATTATCCCATTCGGCTAAAATATTGTTTAATGTCATTGCTTCTCAATAATTATGCATACAGTTACGATGAAGAGGTCAACCTTTCTGTACTTGACCTCTCCAATATTTCAGCATGCAGCTACTTTAGAAGTAAGATGGATTTGCATGCCATTTAATAGAATGGAACAAATCGAAAATAGCTTTGTGCTGATCATTCAACCGATGTTACTTATGAAGCCTGAAGGAAATATAGTTCTCGTGAATGGAAGCTGTAGGATCAGAAACATAAATAAAATCTAGGAATCAGATTTAGGCATAAGGAAATGTATGCAGGATTTTTGTGAATTGAGCGAACTAGTAGAAGCTGGGAAAAGTTAATGAAAGGGGGATCTCCTGACGCATCAGTAATTCTCAATATAATCCCCTATCAGAGTGGAGTGTAAGTAGCAAATAAAGAACTCAACTTTTTGTGCTTTCAACTAATGTTTACTTTCCAGGTTTTAATTTTTGATTACACGATATATATGTGACATACAACAATTAAGTTTTAGTTATATTTTTGGTTTTTCTAGTTGCTGTGTGGCTCCTTGATGTTTAGAATTCCATGACCTTGTTTTGACCTCCAGATCTATTGAGTTTTTAGAATTGTAGGTTGAATCAGTAACGAATGCACGATATTGTTTTGACTAAATTCTTTCCAATCTATGACTCGGTAACAGATGCAAGATATTGGTTTGATCTGCTCAAATCTGGGCAATCATTCCCAATGTTGAAGAGCCACAGTTATTGCATATTTTTTGGCCACACATCGTGCATATATATGCACCCGCACATTTTTGCTTGTCCAATGCACGCTTAGTTACATGGTCTGATGAGAGTCTATATAAAATAGATTGCTTGACAGCTGTCAAGTTAGTTACAGTAACTAGACTAGAAGTTAGAGTTACACATCATCTCACGTATATATATTAATATAGACTCTCTGTATAAGTGGCTTGAGATATTTTTCTTCCATTAATCAATAATTGATATCTTCTTGAGCTCAAAGTTCATCAATGGCTGCCATGTATGCACATTCTAACAGTCTACAGTTATTAATTGGAAACAAAGCGGTTGTTGTGTCTGAGCATGACGTACATGAAATTCAATCACATTTGTTCCTTGAACATTGGAAGGTGCCTTTTAAGAAAACCGTCACATCCACATTGTCGTTAAACTAAGTGAAATTTAGATTGGAACCCATAAACCAGTGGCGGTTTTCATTTATAAATGGAACTTGTTGAATATATCCTATTAGAAATGTATCACATATGGGTAAGAAGATAGTTTCTCGATATTGTTCTCTTGCACAATCTGCATCAAGAATAATTGTTCTCTCTCTTTCTTTCTCTCTGAGCCCCCAAAAACAAATGAACTATAGATAAATAAACCAATAAATCAGTTGACGAAATAATGAGAAAAACCAATTGTCATATAAGCTTTTATTTCCTTTTATCATGTTATTTTTTCATCAGAATAGTGAACGACTTTACTTTGTATCCCCACAATCTGCTTCTCAGGTCTAGAGAAGGGAGCCAATGTTGAGAAGAGCATTATTAATGTGGGAAAAAGGGTCATGCTTCATGTTTTTTTTTTTTAAAATCTAAAAATTTAACCTCTTCTACGCGAATTAAATTTATAGCATTATTCTCAGGAGACAAAACATCATCTGATGCATCTCCTGAAGGATCATCTGGCTTTTCTCAAAACATGAACCTAGAGCGTATGAAGATAAAGATGCTCCATCTGATGGTAAGCCTGACGCAATAATGGAACAAGTAGAGGAAAAGTCGAAACTGAAGCTGAGGTAAGTGACAATTTCACAAAATAAATTTTGTGAAAACGACTTGCAGCTAGTTCTGCATTGGGATTCATGTTGGTTTTCGTAGAACTTCCCTATGAAGCCTCGTGAAATGGTTGTTTTTGGGTTGAACCTTAAATTTATCTAACATGATACTAAATCTACTAAAAATTTATGACCATGATATTTTATGACTACAGCGTGGGAGCTCTTGGACACCTTTTGAATTGGTCGTTTTATGATTGGATCATGATTATTCTCTTACAAACATAATCTTCTAATTATCCTAAGAACCCAACCAGCCTGGAATGAGCGGTAATATTATTACAAGTATCTCACTTTCCTTGAAAACAAAGTATTTTGATGGTATTTTTATTATATTTATTTAATTAAAATATCGATCATGTAAACAATCTATTAAACATAATTGGATTGTGTTCTAAATTTTAAAAACTTTATGAAGTGAATTATTTCCTGACGATATTAAGTTGTCGCTGAACCTTTTAAATTATCTTTTTAATTTTTTTTACATGATAAATTATATTTTTTTAAATGTTTTCGATTTAAGAAGAAATAATTTATATAAGGGATTTAGATGTAGGACAGTAGGAGATGTGGGATTTCAAATTTTACAACAAATCGCATTTCTTAAAATGTAAATTTGGAAATAAATCATCACTTCTATTATTTTTAATTAGAGTTCCTGTCGGTTGACCAAAATGAACTACGAGGCATCAACATCATATCAAGTCAGGTACATCATCCACCGGCTCTGCAAGAGAATCATATCTTCCAAGAGTATGTTGTTAATATCACAATTACTGTATATACATGCCACTCAATTACAAATCTCATATAGTTTTACCAACGATCATGGGCATTAGACTGAACCAACAAAGGCTTCGATTCATACCCATGCACCACTACTGGTCATGGGTCGTTAGGATGGTCCAGCATGGGCCTCGGCTCATGCCTATGCACCGCCACTCATAGAATATCTCACTCCCTGGAAAGTGGTTTCTTTCGCCTTCCCCAACACTTGAACTCAGGACCTCCAGGATAAGTACCTAGATTCCTACGTGTTGGTACCAGTTGACTATTCAATTTCTGTCTATACAATACTTTTATTGGCGAAAATCCTTACATGTAAGTAATTTACTGTACTAATCATCTATGCTCATTTTTTTATAAAAGGTATGTGATATAAGGATGATTAAGATATGTGATTAAAAAATGTGATATAAGGATTTTCGCCAATAAAAGTATTGTATAGACAGTAGCATCGGCGCACATGCGCGACCAGGTGCGCGCACATGCGCGAGAGGTCCAGAGAGGTTCGCGCACATGCGCGACTTGGATTTGCGCACATGCGCGAGGGTACCCGAGACTTGGCAAATTTGAGCAGTGGCCTCGCGCATATGCGTCGAATAGGGCGCGCATATGCGTGAGTCTCCGTGAAGCTACGCGCCGAGACATATGGTCTCGCGCTTATGCGCCGAGATAGGTCGTGCATATGCGCGAGACGTGTTTTACAAAGAATGCGCCACTTGCCCTTACATGCATGTTGTATATATAAATATATACATATAACATTCGTAACTAAAGGAAAAAGAAGAAGGAAACGGAAACTTGAGGAAAGAATTGCCTTCGATTTTAGATTTTGATTTACAATCAATCCGTCCGTCCAAACTTGAATCCGAGTACTGACACTGTGTTCCTAGCAACGACAGCTACAACAGGACGTAAGTTTTGTTACGTTTTGTTAAGATCTGAGATTATGCTATGTCCAGAATTAGATACGATTCATATATGGCGTTCTTGACATAGTAGACAGCGTAGAATCGAAGTCAGATTAAGAAACGGATATCATATAGAATTGTTATAAATTTCAGAGTTGAATTGACTGAGATGTGATGTCAGATTTATACGGTGGTCGATTATAAATTAATGGAATTGGTATAGACTGATATGATATTACCAGTATCGCAAGATTGTACTATTGTACTGTCAGAATTTGATAAAACAAAGATGTCGTGATTTGATTAGAATATTGATACAGTATATTTATATTGTCATTGCCAGATTGAAAAGTGACAGACTTTGAGTCAAGACTTCGATTGTAGTAGAGCGACATCAAGAAAGGTATAAATAAATGTTGATTCGAGATTGCACAACTCGAGTTAGGTTTGACTTGAGTTTTCCAAAATCACATACTTTATTTTATTGCATTGATATTTGCAAATTATCAGATTGATATGCTTAGTCTATTGAATTATAGCAGAGCCAGAGTTTGAGTCTAGGGCAGATCAGATTAGATAGGGCAGAACCGCCGAGTCTTTGTCAGAACCGCTGAGACTCTAGACTTACGGTGTATCGATGAGCTTAGATGTAGATCGACGTCTATTGTAGACATTCGATACATCATACCAAAGTCTAAATTAGATCGGGATCCCTAGATTAAAAATGAGTCTTAGATTTAGGTACAGATTTATATCGATTCATGTAGTCAGATTGGATGCATGTTGTTATGTTTGTTATGCTTTTATATATGTTTTATATGATTGCATTAATACATTGTTTATACTGGGATATTTGTATCTCACCGGAGTTATCCGACTGTTGTCTTGTCTGTATGTGTGCATGACAACAGGTGGGACATGTTCAGGGTCACAGAGGTGAAGAAAGATCGAGTAGAGTGGAGACTACGGACTTGGACTAGAGATAGGGTTTAAACACTTGATAGTTAGTTGTTGAACCTGAGATGTGTATGATTGTTTATTGTATCAGATTTATACTTTTATACTGATATGTATAGGAGTTTGATTCCATTACCTTCCGCATTAAAAAAATAAAAAATAAAAATTTTAGACCTTGTTTATTCTAATTGATTAATTTAGTCCCAATGACGATTAAGAAGATGATTAGCATCCGGGTCCCCACAACAGGTGGTATCAGAGCGATAGATCCTTTAGATTGAGATAGAAGAGGCTAGTGAGCGGGGTAGATTGAGGTTTTCTTTCCTGCTTTTGAATGCTAGCATGTCTTACTGCTTTAATACATGTTACTTTCTTATCTGATTTGATACAGTAATATGTTTTATTGAGATTGGATCAGCACCGATTCTAGATTAGCAGTAAGATGATCAGAGGAGGATTGAAACATAATTGGGGTATTTGTTACTAATCTATTTGACTATCAGATATGCCTCCGAGACGAGTACCAGAACAGGGAAGTACATCAAATCCTCCAATGGATGTCACCCCGACTCGAATGGAAATGTTACTGAAACGATTTCAATCGTTTCATACGCCAACCTTGAAAGGAACGGAGAACGCTGTGGAATGCGAGAGTTGGCTTGATGATATAGAGATGCTGTTCGAATCCTTGGAGTATACATATGAGAAGAGAGTGAAATTGATTGGAGACCAGTTACACGATGTTGCAAAGGACTGGTGGATTACGAGAAAGAGAGTCTGAGAGCATAGAGGTACGACTATTACCTGGAATATATTTAGAACTGAATTCTACAAACGTTTCTTTCAAGTGTCGTACCGAAAGGACAAGGGGGCGGAGTTTGCCAATTTAAAGCAGGGACAGATGAACATAGAAGAGTACGTGTCAAAGTTCTCCTCCTTGCTGAAATTTGCTCCACATGTGGCTGACAGCGAGGAAGCTACTGCTGACCAGTTCATCAATGGCCTGAACCCCGACATTTTTACATTGGTGAACACAGGGCGACCGAATAATTTTACTGACGCCCTGAACAGAGCTAAGGGAGCAGAAGCCGGTTTGATGAGACAGAAAGGGGCTTCGTTTGTCCCTCCAGCACCGGGACCACACCAACCATCTCCCAGATTTGAGAGTAGCAGCAGCAGTGGAGGTAAAAAGGAATTTTTGAAAGCCAAAGAAAAGCAATTTAAGAAATCGGGCAGCAGTTCTTCTAGCTCCGGTGGTTCCAGACAGAGCCAGAGTTACACTGGAGTTTATTGCAAGACTTGCGGAGGAAGACATGCAACTGAGAAATGCCAGGGACTGACTGATAGTTGCAACATCTGCAAACAGCCAGGACATTTTGCTAAAGTATGTCCACAGAGAGATTCCCAAAGATCTCAGGGAGTCGAGTCATCGGGATCAGCAGCACAGACTGAGAGACGATCAGCTGCTGTTCATACATTCCAGCCAGCGCCAGCTCAGTCACAACAGAGGCCAGGAGGAAGCCAGACGGGTAGCCAGCCTCCTAGACAGCAGGCCAGAGTATTTGCTTTGACAGAGGAGCAGGCCCAGGAAGCACCAGATGACGTTGTGGCAGGTAACTGTTCTTTATGTGGTTACTCTGCTTATGTATTGATTGATACCGGTGCTTCACATACATTTATTTCTGAACGATTTGCATTAAGTCATGCATTGCCTGTAGAGTCTTTCGCTACTGTAGTGTCTGTCTCTTCGCCTTTGGGAACGAGTTTGATATCCGTAAATTCTGTTAAGCATTGTGTACTACAGTATGACGGACATGAGATTGAATTAGATTGCATCGTACTTGGGTTATCCGATTTTGATTGTATTATCGGTATTGATATGCTGACCAAGTACAGAGCTACAGTTGATTGTTTCCACAAGATAGTGAGATTCAGACCAGATATGGCTGAAGAGTGGAAATTTTACGATAAGGGTTCTAGATCGAGAATTCCTTTGATATCTGTATTATCTATGACTCGATTGTTACAGACAGGAGCAGAGGGATTCCTTGTATATTCAGTAGATTTACTGAAGTCGAGTCCAGCATTGGCTGATTTGCCAGTGGTACGTGAGTTTGCTGACGTCTTCCCAGATGAGATCCCGGGATTACCTCCAGTCCGAGTGATAGACTTCAACATTGAATTGATGCCAGGTACAGTGCCGATTTCTAGAGCACCGTACAGAATGGTACCAGTTGAATTGAAAGAATTGAAGAATCAGCTGGAAGACTTACTGGCCAAGGGGTACATCAGACCGAGTGTTTCTCCTTGGGGTGCTACAGTACTGTTTGTAAGAAAGAAAAACGGTTCGATGAGACTCTGCATCGACTATCGGCAACTGAACAAGGCAACGATAAAGAATAAATATCCTTTGCTTCGTATTGATGATTTATTCGATCAGTTGCAGGGTTCTTCCGTATATTCCAAAATTGATTTAAGATGGGGATATCATCAACTGAGAGTCAGAGATTCTGATATCTCAAAGACGGCATTCAGAACCAGGTATGGACATTATGAATTTATTGTCATGCCATTTGGTTTAACGAATGCTCCAGCTTGTGTTTATGAGATTGATGAACCATGTCTTCCAGAAATATCTCGATGATTTTGTGATTATTTTCATCGATGATATTTTGATTTATTCAAAGAATATGAGTGAGCATGCTGAGTATTTAAGAACGGTGTTGCGAATTTTAAGGGCTGAGAAATTATATGCTAAACTGTCGAAATGTGAGTTTTGGTTAAGACATGTAGTATTTCTGGGTCATATTATATCCGGAGATGGGATATCAGTGGATCCCAGTAAAGTGGAAGCCGTGATTTCTTGGCCAAGACCGACGTCAGTGCCCGAAATTCGCAGTTTCATGGGTTTAGCGGGATATTACCGTCGTTTCATTAAAGATTTCTCGAGTATAGCTAAACCAATTACTCAGCTGACTCAGAATGCTCCATTTGTTTGGTCTGAAGAATGCGAGACCAGTTTTCTGGAGTTGAAGAAGAGGTTGAGCAGTGCCCCAATATTGACTATTCCATCCGGTACTGGTGATTTTGTGGTTTATTGCGACGCTTCTCATAGAGGGTTGGGATGTGTGCTAATGCAATGAGGGCATGTTATTGCTTATGCCTCAAGACAGCTTAAACCACATGAGACCCGTTATCCAATTCATGACCTAGAATTGGCAGCCATTGTCTTTGCATTAAAGATATGGTGACATTACCTTTACGGGGAGAAGTTTGAGATATATTCTGATCATAAGAGTTTAAAATATCTGTTTTCACAATCTGAATTGAATATGAGAGAGCGAATGGCTGGATTTGCTTAAAGACTTTGATTGTGAAATCAAATACTATCCAGGAAAGTCTAATGCAGCAGCTGATGCACTAAGTCGAAAGGTATGTTCCTTATCCTTGTCGACGATCAGGTGTTTCAAATTTTATAGAAGACTGCTGTTCATCTGGATTAGTATTTGAAATAGATTATAAACCGTTGAGACTTTATACGTTGCAAGTAGAACCAGAGCTGATTTTAAGAATTAAGGCAGCTCAGAAAGTTGATCAGAATGTACAGAAATCAATATCGATGGTTAGAACAGGACATCGATCGGAGTATCAGGTACGTGATAACGTCTTGTATGTGAATAATCGTCTGGTTGTGCCGAATGTTTCAGATTCGAGACGACAGATATTGTCAGAAGCGCACAACAGTCGATTCAGTATTCATCCTGGTGGCAGAAAGATGTATAATGATTTGAAAAGACAGTTCTGGTGGAAACAAATGAAGACTGACATTGTCGAATTTGTTTCCAAATGTCTGAATTGCCAGCAGGTGAAGGCAGAAAGAAAGAAACCATGAGGATTATTATAGAGTTTATCCATTCCTGAATGGAAATGAGATCACATCTCCATGGATTTTGTGACGCAGTTACCGCGTTCCTCCCGAGGTTGTGATGCGATTTGTGTCGTGATTGACAGATTGACCAAATCCGCATGTTTTATTCCGTACAAGATGACGTACAGATTTGACCAGATGGCAGAGATCTATGTCAGAGAAGTGGTCAGATTACACGAAGTGCCGAAGTCAATTGTATTAGACCGTGATCCTCGATTTACTTCGCACTTCTGGCAGAGTTTGCAGCAGGCTCTCGGTACGAAGTTACATCTGAGTACCACATATCATCTACAGACCGACGGACAGTCAGAGCGGACTATCCAAACACTGGAGGATATGCTGAGAGCAGTAGTGCTTGATTTTAGCACTAATTGGCAAGATGCATTGCCACTTTGTGAGTTTTCGTACAACAATAGCTATCAGACGAGTATTGAGATGTCACCATTTGAAGCGTTGTACGGAAAGAAGTGTCGATCCCCTCTTTATTGGGATGATATCTCTGAAGTGCCTGGGATTGGACCTGATATGATCAGAGATATGACAGAAAAAGTGAAGCTAATTCGAAAGAAAATGAAGGCAGCACAAGACAGACAGGCCAAATATGCCAATGTTCGACGCAGACCATTGGTATTTGAAGTAGGAGACCGAGTATTCTTGAAGATTTCACCTTTCAGAGGAGTTGTCAGATTTGGCAAGAAAGGGAAACTGTATCCACGATACATTGGGCCGTATGAGATTCTCGAGAAGATAGGAGATCGTGCCTATCGACTCGTTTTACTGCCTTCATTATCCGGGATACATGATGTCTTTCATGTATCGTTATTAAGGAAATACGTTCCTGATGCTTCACATGCTATTCAACCAGACGAGGCCGAACTGGATGAGACGTTGAGCTATGTTGAAAAACCGATTCAGATTATTGATCGTAAAGAAAAACAGCTCAGAACGAAGACTATTCCACTTGTAAAAGTTCAATGGACTCGTCATGGCACTGAAGAAGCCACCTGGGAAACTGAATCAGACATGAGACAAGAGTTCCCAGAGTTATTTCGATGATGTAAATTTCTTATACAGTTTTGTATATATACTCCTTATTGATACGATTGATGGGTTGTGATTTCGAGGACGAAATCGTATCTTAGGAGGGGAGAAATGTAATGTCCAAGAATTTGATCCTAATAATCTGTAATTATTGATTTATAATTTGACATGATTATAAGAGGATTAATCGGGACACGGTTTGAATTCGATATAAAGATATGTATGTGCGAGGACAGTAGCATCGAAGCACATGCGCGACCGGGTGCGCGCACATGCGCGAGAGGTCCAGAGAAGTTCGCGCACATGCGCAACTTGGATTCGCGCACATGCGCGAGGTACCCGAGACTTGGCAAATTTGAGCAGTGGCCTCGCGCATATGCGCCGAATAGGGCGTGCATATGCACGAGTCTCCGTGAAGCCACGTGCCGAGACATATGGTCTCGCGCATATGTGCCGAGATAGGTCGCGCATATGCGCGAGACGTGCTTTACAAAGAATGCGCCACTTGCCCTTACATGCATGTTGTATATATAAATATATACATATAACATTCGTAACTAAAGGAAAAAGAAGAAGGAAACGGAAACTTGAGGAATGAATTGCCTTCGATTTTAGATTTTGATTTACGATCAATCCGTCCGTCCAAACTTGAATCCGAGTACGACACCGTTTTCCTAGCAACGACAGCTACAACAGGACGTAAGTTTTGTTACGTTTTGTTAAGATCTGAGATTATGCTATGTCCAGAATTAGATACGATTCATATATGGCGTTCTTGACATAGTAGACTGCGTAGAATCGAAGTCAGATTAAGAAACGGTTATCATATAGAATTGTTATGAATTTCAGAATTGAATTGACTGAGATGTGATGTCAGATTTATACGGTGGTTGATTATAAATTAATGGAATTGGTATAGACTGATATGATATTAGCAGTATCGCAAGATTGTACTATTGTACTGTCAGAATTTGATAAAACAAAGATGTCGTGATTTGATTAGAATATTGATAAAGTATATTGATATTGTCATTGCCAGATTGAAAATTGACAGACTTTGAGTCAAGACTTCGATTGTATCAGAGCGACATCAAGAAAGGTATAAATAAATGTTGATTCGGGATTGCACAACTCGAGTTAGGTTTGACTTGAGTTTCTCAAAATCACATACTTTATTTTATTGCATTGATATTTGCAAATTATCAGATTGATATGCTTAGTCTATTGAATTATAGCAGAGCCAGAGTTTGAGTCTAGGGCAGATCAGTCCTAGATAGGACAGAACCGCCGAGTCTTTGTCAGAACCGCTGAGACTCTAGACTTACGGTGTATCGATGAGCTTAGATGTAGATCGACGTCTATTGTAGACATTCAATACAGCATACCAAAGTCTAAATTAGATCGGGATCCCTAGATTAGAAAATAGTCTTAGATTTAGGTACAGATTTGTATCGATCCATGTAGTCAGATTGGATGCATGTTGTTATGTTTGTTATGCTTTTATATATGTTTTATATGATTGCATTAATACATTATTTATACTGGGATATTTGTATCTCACCGGAGTTATCCGACTATTGTCTTGTCTGTATTTGTGCATGGCAACAGGTGGGACATGTTCAGGGTCACAGAGGTGAAGAAAGATCGAGTAGAGTGGAGACTACGGACTTGGACTAGAAATAGGGTTTAAACACTTGATAGTTAGTTGTTGAACCTGAGATGTGTATGATTGTTTATTGTATCAGATTTATACTTTTATACTGATATGTATAGGAGTTTGATTCCATTACCTTCCGCATTAAAAAAATAAAAAATAAAAATTTTAGACCTTGTTTATTCTAATTGATTAATTTAGTCCCAATGACGATTAAGAAGATGATAGCGTCCGGGTCCCCACATCATTTATCATTTAACAAAAAAATAAGTTAAGTTGATGTTAGACACAAATTAATAAACTCTAAAATTATCACGGCATTCAAGTTAAAAAAAACAAATTGTTAGGATCGTAAAAGATTTTATAGTAAACTATTTAATTTTTTTTTCTAATCTTGGGCTAGCAAAAATAGTTGTTAGATATTTGTATGTATTTGTCGACCAGCTAGACACAATTTGACCATTAAATTTGAGTTTTTCAAGTGCGGAAAGGTTCGAATGGACTAGTGAGTCAATATATACTTGTGTAAACAAACTTTAACAAGATAACAGACAAATAATATAATCAGACAAAAAGTAGGCAATTGGAAATAAATAACACAAAATATATGGAAGTTCGAAGGTGATATCCTTCTACATCTCACATTCTTCCACTTAAGGAAGAAATTCATTAAAAGACTTGGTTTTACAACACTTTGTCACAATCCGCACCAGTTAGAACCTATCCACTAACTACACTGAAACTCCTAGTATCTCTACAACACAATAATATAAACACCAATGTCTATTGAACTCTATGTTTAGACAGATATACAAAACACTCTAAACAAACATATTAAAAAACTTGAGTGAATGTGCAACACAAGATGATACTTAGTGATTAGATATGAACACTGTATATGTACTTTGGAGCATCTTGAAGATGGAAACAATGAAGTGTAGTCGAGATCTTTGATAAGGCATCTTATGATAGCTTTGGTGATCTTCTCAAGTCTTGAAACCACCTTTAAATACAAGAACTCCTTCAATAGTCAAATATTCAATAATCATATACTTGTACTGATATTCAACATAAAATCAAGATATCTTTTGTCTTCTTTCCCTTCATGGTATGTCAAATTAATGCTCCTTGACATGCATCCAAAAATAACAATAAATGACTTCTGAAAAGTTGATTCATAGGAGATAAAAGCTTGCACTATTTTATCTCATTAGGAAACATTCTTGGACAATTAGAGATGTGGTTAATTTGTATCGATTTCTTCACTCATCTTTTGAAATTTGTAACGGACGTGTGGATGTCAGTCTTCAGGTCGGGGTGCCCCACCAAATTTGAGGATCCATTCTGGAGAGTTAAGAAAGAAGCAATAAGATCCATCCATGGAGTTTAATTAGAAATCAGATCCATTCTGGGGAGTCAAGCCAGAAAATATGAGGATCAATTCCGAGGAGTTAAGCTAGAAGATTTACGACCTTAACAGAAAATGCATGAGCCACGTTTTGCATAAGAATTTGAAGTTTTGAGGTACATGTTAATTTTATGTGTCGTGTTATATTAAATGAGTTGAGCTGATGAGAATAATATTTTTATATGATGAGGTTTGAGGTATATGTTTAATGCATGTTGCCTTTATTTAGTATTATTTGTTAATTCACTTGATTTCATTGATGCAGGTGATAAAGACCGAGGAGATGCTAGATGGTGAGAAATGGCGGGCTGGGGCTAGGTCTGAGGAGGAACATTTATCCGAGCCTTGACGATTTCCGCAAGAAATTTTAGTTCGTATTTGTTTAATCTAGTCAATGAAACCTTAAGATTTGGGTCATTAACTTAAAGAATGTCGTTGTGGTCATGTTGAGTTTTTTATTTTCTTCCTATGTTGTTCAAAACAGTTGCATGATATGGTTAATGGTTGATATTTTTTTTTGTAACACAGTGTGTCCGACAATGTAGAAGTCTAAAGAAATTACAAAGCGACGTGCCTACGCATTGTGCTTAATGCAAGGTTGAAATTATCAAAAGAAAAGGCCACCCAATGGAATGCCCACGCCTTGTTCTTAGTGCATGAATGAAATTTTTGAAAGAAAAGGTCACCCAGTGATGTGCTCACGCCTTGTGCATAGTGTAGGGCTGGATTTTTTTTTAAAAGGAAAAGAAATGCACAGAGGGGTGCCCACGCCATAACTTTTGTGATGAAATGGAATTTTCCAAAAAAAAAAAACAAAAACAAAACTTTTCGTATTTCATACTTTTAATCAAACTTAAGACGTTCTTCTCTACTCAAATTTTAGGGCATCACATCATGGTATCAGACAATGTTCCTGAAAGATAAGTGCTCGATTCCAGTCTGTCGCAAACTCGCACAGCTTCGCCACTCAGTCTATAATTTTTTTTTATGAATGCTAAATAAGCTAATGTCTAAGTGATGCTTAAGGTTTTCTAAAGTTAAAGTTATGCTAGACGTAATGAATTAATTTTTTATTGCGTGTTGGTCATATGGTGGTCATGGGCTGTATATTAGAGGTGCTTAACGGTTCCAGGGTTCCAGTTCCGGTTCCGGTCCCCACCAGTTCCTGATTGGGTGATGCCAGAACCGGTCGGAGCCAGTTCCAATATTTAAATCTTGGAACCAATCCAATCTTGGACTAGTTTGATGATTTTTAGACCGCTTTTGTCACGTCCCGATACCGGGGTGAGTTGACATCCGGCGTTGTTTTACAATTATTCAATCGTAAATCAACAAGCCTCGTAGTACAGTATACAACCAAACCAGTCTTTTCATAAAACATACATTGTCTTTACAACATAATCAACTTAATAAATGAGTGCGGAAGCGAACAACGTAGAAATAAAAGATAGTCAAATTCCAAAGTATGTCTTGATCAACTGAAACCTCGTTACCATCCCCAGAAATGCATTTGCTCTTCTTCTTCAACTTGTTTTTCATTCTTATCTGGGAGTGAGAGGTGTAAGGGTGAGTATTTTGTGAAATACTCAGCAAGTGGGGGCCGATCGATCACAATAACACAAGGATATACATATATAGATCTTTAACCATTCGAAATTTTCCGTGTCTCAACAAACGTCGGAACAATAAAATGATAGATACGACATAACTTATATATATTTATGTAAATATTAAATGAATTTCATGTCACAATAATTATTCATATCAAGATATGATATTAACAATGAGCAAACATAACTTAGCATATGCATATAGACATAAATTATTCGTATTGCACTGTTATTTCATCTTATTATCCATGGTGTTACTGATCAGTCCCCTATATGTAATTCCTCTAAGGGGTGAGGCCATATATCGGTTATTATTACCCACCGCATCAGGGCCATAAACTTGTCATATCTTATCATGTTTTAGGAAAATTTTCCTTTTTACCATTTCTAACTTGAATCATAACAGTGCCTTTAAACATAATTCTTAGAATACACCAATTTGGTGTTTAAGAATATATATTAGAATATAACATGAAACAAAGACAACATAATTTTGAAACGAAAAGAACATTCACTTGAAATTGATTTAAACATGCTTAACAATATATTGAAACAAAATATTCATATATCAAATCGAAGGAATATATCATGTCGATCGAATTTTCGAAAACATACTTAAATACTTTAAAACATAAGCCCACTTACCGAAAGGTGCTCCTAAATTATGGAAGAAACAAGCTGGAATTTATCGTCCGAAAATCCGTAAATTAGCTAAACTCGTTTGAAATCCGAGCAGTTTTCTTGCCGAAGGGTTTCACAAAATTTGACCGTATGGATGAGGCTGAAATTTTGATATGATGTTTAAAACATATGAAAGTGTATTATGAACGGTGAAGATCGGATTCTGAGGTCGGAAGTGATGGAACGAATTTTCAGAAGTATAACAGAATTATTGCTCCTAAATTTCACTTCAAGAAAGATTGATGATTTCAAACTTCAAGCTTGCTCTAGATGGAAAGGTTTTGGTGTGATTTCTCTCAAACTCAATACATCTATTTATAGGCAAGATTTTAAAATAATTTCCACAATTTGATGCATACTTTAATATATTTTATTTATTTTAGTCAATTTTGGCACATTTGATTTTCAATGTTTTGCACTCATGTTTTGTCAATGTTTTGCACTCATGTTTTTTTTCAATGTTTTGCACTCATGTTTTTCAATGTTTTGCACTTCATGTTTTTCAATGTTTTGCACTTTATAATACCTAATAAATATAATACTAATACTAATAATTAATAATAATAAATCATATTCTTACATTCCTCCCTCCTTATTGGAAGTTTCGTCCCTGAAACTTGAGTTTTCTAGATTTTCGAACAGATAGGGATATTGCTCGAACATCTTCTCTTTTAGTTCCCAAGTAGCTTCTCTTTCGGTATGATTAGACCACTGTATCTTAACATAGGAAATGTTGCGTCGCCTTAATACTTGTTCTTTGGTGTCCAAAATTCGAATTGGAACTTCTTCATATCTTAGTTTTTCATTCAGATTATTTTCCATCAGGAGCGGTCCAGTTTCAAGAACATGACTTGGATCTGGAATGTATTTCCTCAATTGTGAAACATGAAATACATGATGAATTCTTGACATATCTGGTGGCAATGCTAGTCTGTATGCCAATGATCCGATTCTTTCTAAAATTTCAAAAGGTCCTATGTATCGAGGATGTAATTTCCCAGCTTTATTGAATCGAACAACTCCTTTCATGGGAGAAACTTTTACGTAGGCTTTTTCTCCAACTGTGAACTCCACTGGTCTCCTCTTTAGATCAGCCCAACTTTTCTGTCGATCTTGAGCAATTTTGAGTCTTTCTTTAATGATTGTTACTTTGTCCACGGTTTCTTGGACAAGTTCAGGCCCAGTTATGGATTTCTCTCCTACCTCATCCCAGTACAGAGGTGATCTACATTTTCGACCGTATAGAGCTTCGTATGGAGCCATTCCAATACTGCTATGATAACTGTTATTGTAAGCGAACTCAATTAAAGGTAGATGTTCACTCCAATTACCCCTGAATTCTAAAGCACATGCCCGTAGCATATCTTCAAGGGTTTGTATTGTTCTCTCTGTTTGGCCATCAGTTTGAGGGTGATAAGCTGTACTGAGAGTAACCTTAGTCCCCATAGCTTGTTGAAAACTTTTCCAGAACCGAGATACAAATCTTGGATCTCTATCAGACAGAATGCTTGCCGGAACTCCATGTAATCGCACAATATTGTCCATGTATATGGTAGCCAATTTTTCCAGATTATAATTCATGCGGACAGGTAGAAAATGTGCAGATTTTGTGAGTCTATCTACGATTACCCATATTCCATTATGACTTTGCCTAGACTTGGGTAAACCTACTACAAAATCCATAGAAATATGTTCCCATTTCCATTCTGGAATTTCCAAGGGTTGAAGAAGTCCTCCAGGCCGTTGATGTTCAGCTTTAACTTGTTGACAGACCTGGCATCTAGAGATGTATTCTGCTACATCCTTCTTCATTCCGCTCCACCAGAAATTTTTCTTTAAATCTCTGTACATTTTTGTACTGCCGGGGTGGACCGAAAATTTTGATTTATGTGCTTCAGACATTACTTCCTGTCGAAGATTCTCGATGTTTGGTACACACAATCGTCCTTTCATCCACAGAACTCCCCTCTCGTCTATATGAAGATCTTGTGACTTCTTTTCTTTGACTTGTTCTTTAAGTTTTGTCAAAGTAGGATCTTGATTTTGTCTTAATTTGATTGTTTCTTGAAGGCATGGTTGTGCAGAAAGTGAAGCTAGGATCACTTTACCCATGTTTTTCCTACTTAAAGCATCAGCTACCTTATTTGCCTTGCCCGGATGATAGCTTATTGTTAAATCATAATCTTTTAACAATTCAATCCATCTTCTCTGCCTCATGTTCAATTCTTTTTGTGTGAACAAATACTTAAGACTTTGATGATCTGTGAAGATCTCGCATTTGGCGCCGTAAAGATAATGCCTCCAAATTTTTAAGGCAAAAACTACCGCAGCTAGTTCGAGGTCGTGAGTAGGATAATTTTTCTCGTACGGCTTCAATTGTCTTGATGCATATGCGATTACTCTTCCTTCTTGCATGAGTACGCATCCTAAACCCTCTTTTGATGCGTCACTGTAAATGGTAAAGCTTTTGTCCTCAGTGGGTAGAACCAATACTGGTGTAGATGCAAGCTTTTCCTTGAGCGTTTGGAAGCTCTTTTCACATTCCTCACTCCAGTTAAATTTTGAGTTCTTTTGTGTAAGTTTTGTAAGAGGCGTAGCTATTGAAGAGAAACCTTCAACAAATTTTCGATAGTAACCTGCCAATCCTAGAAAGCTTCGAATTTCAGTTACTGTCTTAGGTATCGGCCAGCCAGTGATTGCTTCCACTTTTTTAGGGTCCACAGATACTCCTTCTTTTGAAATGATATGGCCTAAGAAAGTCACACTTTTTAGCCAGAATTCGCATTTCTTGAATTTCGCGTATAACTCTTTTTCTCTTAACATCTGAAGAGTCAGGTGAAGATGTTCTTTGTGATCCTCTTCACTTGGGGAATATACGAGAATGTCATCGATAAATACCACCACAAATTTGTCGAGAAATGGCTTGAATACTCTGTTCATGAGATCCATGAAAGCTGCTGGAGCATTTGTCAATCCAAATGGCATTACCGTAAACTCATAATGACCATATCTTGTTCTGAAAGCTGTCTTTGGAACGTCTTCTGGTTTGACCTTCAGTTGATGATATCCTGTCCTCAAATCAAGCTTGGAAAATATTGTGGCTCCTTTGAGTTGATCGAAAAGATCATCTATCCTTGGAAGAGGATATCTGTTTTTGATTGTGATCTTGTTGAGTTCTCTATAATCGATACACAATCTCATACTTCCATCCTTTTTCTTTACAAATAAGACTGGAGCTCCCCAAGGAGAGACACTTGGTCTGATTTGTTTCTTGTCTAACAACTCTTGAAGTTGTTCTTTTAGTTCATTGAGTTCTGCTGGAGCCATTCGATAGGGTGCCTTTGATATTGGTGTGGCACCTGGTACCAAGTTAATCTCGAATTCTATCTCACGGTCCGGAACCATTCCAGGTAGCTCTTCTGGAAAGACATCCGAAAATTCTTGTACCACTGGAATATCTTCTATCTTGAGCTCGACTCCTTCTTTTACTTCGTTTACCATTGCTAGATAAACTATTTCTCCAGACTTCATGGCTTTCCAGGTTTGAGATGCAGAAAGGAGGGATTTACGTTTCTTAGCCTTGCCATGGTATGTGATTTCTTTTTGGCTTGGAGTTCGGAGTTTGATAATCTTATGCCGACAATCTACTATTGCATGACTCTTGGATAACCAATCCATTCCCAGAATAACGTCGAACTCCACCATGTTAACTTGAATCAATTCAGCGTTGAATGTGTGTTCATTGATATATACTATGCAGTTCCGATGTATCTTATGTGTTTCAATTGTTTTACTGGTGGGAGTAGCAATTCTAAAAGGTTCAACAAGTATCTCTGGTATAAGCCCTAACTTCTTAGTGAATCTCTTAGAAATAAATGAATGAGTGGCACCACAGTCAAACAACACATAAGCTGAAATTTTATTGATTATAATGGTACCTGCCACGACATCGTTTGCATCATCTGCCTCTTCTTGAGTTATGGCAAACATACGAGCATTGGTCTTATTCTCCTTTGGCTTGTTGGGGGTATCATTAGTGTTTGACCATGTCATTTTCTTTAATGGTTCAGGACAATTAGCAATTCGATGTCCCATCTTCCCACAATTGAAGCAAGCACCAGTGTTCCTTCGACATTCTCCAATGTGTCGGTAGTTGCATAATGGACACGGTTTTATGCTTGAGAATGTCGTAGTTGAATTGGAAGGAGTTCCCTTGAATGGTCCACTTGATTGGTTTGACCTTTTAACTGGTTGTTTACCTTGAAAAGATTGTCCAGTGAGAGGTCGTTTATTTTTATTTTCATCTTCTCGGCGCTTGATATCAGTCTCAGCTCTAATGGCTGCTCCCATTAAATCATCAAAACCTGTGGGTTGGTAAACTGCCAGAGCTGATTGGATACGGCTGTTCAGACCACGTTTGAAACGATGCATCTTCAGGATATCATCTGCCATGATGGCAGGAGCATAGGTTCCAAGGGAGTTGAATTTAGAAGTGTACTCCACAACAGACATATCCGGGGTTTGAGTAAAATTCTCAAATTCACTCAACAATTTTAATCTCAACTCTGGTGGATAGTATTGTTTCAAGAATGCTTCTCGAAATCTTTGCCATGTGATTGGTCCGACTTCTGTCATATTTGCTGAGATTGTCTCCCACCATTTGGCCGCCTTTTCTTCTAGGAATGGTGTCACCACAGTCACTTTTAGTTCATTTGGCACTTCAAGCAATTGGAGTTGTGTCTCAATATTCTTGAGCCAGCCTTGACCAACTTCTGGGTCAGGGTTGCCGTCAAACGTTGGGACTCGATTCCTCCGAAGAGATTCATAATGGTGTTTGATTCCATTCGGTGGTGGAGGTGGTGGTGGCTGATTAGTGTTGGTATTTACATGGCTCATTCCTTGGATGGTTGTTGCCACAATGGTTGCTATGGCCATTAAATCTTCTCTGCTAAGGCCAACTCTTGCTGCTGGTGGTGTATCTTCGTTGTTATTGTTGTTGCAATCATTGTTGCGATTGGCATATCGCGGGTTGCGGTTGCTACGATAGGGTCTCTCTGCCATTTCCTACACGCATGAGAATTTCTAAGATGTTTGAATAATTATGTACAAAAATATTGAAGATTAACTCAAATATGAAATCAATCAAGGAATAGATCAAATAAACTTTTTATTGATTCCAATGAGAAGGAAAAGCAATACAAATCAAAGTTTTCAGAAGTGTAATGATAAGAAGTAAAAGAAAGGAAATGGATTATCAATCCTTATTACAAATAGTCACGACACTAAATACTCAATCATCTAAAACCTCGCCATCTCCTAATACTTCATCTTCCATCTGTTCTTCTACCGGTTCTACTTCCGGCTCCAATGCCATAATGATGGCATCCTCAAGATGATGAACATAATTCTGTAATTGTTCATTTTGCATAGTCAAATTGTGCACTGAATTCTGTAGTTCTTGAATGGTGGCCTCATCTTGCTGACGACGTTGATTTTCCATCAGTATACTTTGTTGAATTTGAGACTGGAGTGCTTGGGATTCTTCTAGCATTTGTTGGTGTTCTTTGTTCAATTCAAGGACTTTTGTTTGGGAAGCCTCTAGTTTATTTTTGGTCATTTCGTGATTTTTCTCTTCTGAGTTGAGATAGTAAGCAAACCTTTGTACGTCAGCCTGAAAATGGTCTTTGATCTCTTCTAACTCTTGTTTTTCCTTTTTCAAGTTTTCATATGCCAAATCTTTGGCCAACAATTGCTCTTGGTGTTTTTGTTGCTCTTCATAAAGTTGAGCTCTAAGGTTTGCCATCGCAATCTCGTGGTTACTAAGAGCGAGTTCACGCATACGTTTGGGTATTTCAGCACGAGTACGGGAAGCCATTTCCTGAAATAAAACCAATGGAAAGGCTTAGAACAAGGAGTTTATGATATTCACGATTATTACCAAAAACGGCAAAACGTGATTTTGGATGCTTCAACAATAGAATATGGTGATTTTCAGATGTCACGATAAGAACAGTGAATATTGTTCATTGGTAGGAAGTCGCTAGGGTCTTGCCAAAAACTGACTTTGTCAAATTTCCTATGGCAATTTCCCAGCCGGATTATGAACCTGGAGGGCTCTGATACCACTTAAATGTCACGTCCCGATACCGGGGTGAGTTGACATCCGGCGTTGTTTTACAATTATTCAATCGTAAATCAACAAGCCTCGTAGTACAGTATACAACCAAACCAGTCTTTTCATAAAACATACATTGTCTTTACAACATAATCAACTTAATAAATGAGTGCGGAAGCGAACAACGTAGAAATAAAAGATAGTCAAATTCCAAAGTATGTCTTGATCAACTGAAACCTCGTTACCATCCCCAGAAATGCATTTGCTCTTCTTCTTCAACTTGTTTTTCATTCTTATCTGGGAGTGAGAGGTGTAAGGGTGAGTATTTTGTGAAATACTCAGCAAGTGGGGGCCGATCGATCACAATAACACAAGGATATACATATATAGATCTTTAACCATTCGAAATTTTCCGTGTCTCAACAAACGTCGGAACAATAAAATGATAGATACGACATAACTTATATATATTTATGTAAATATTAAATGAATTTCATGTCACAATAATTATTCATATCAAGATATGATATTAACAATGAGCAAACATAACTTAGCATATGCATATAGACATAAATTATTCGTATTGCACTGTTATTTCATCTTATTATCCATGGTGTTACTGATCAGTCCCCTATATGTAATTCCTCTAAGGGGTGAGGCCATATATCGGTTATTATTACCCACCGCATCAGGGCCATAAACTTGTCATATCTTATCATGTTTTAGGAAAATTTTCCTTTTTACCATTTCTAACTTGAATCATAACAGTGCCTTTAAACATAATTCTTAGAATACACCAATTTGGTGTTTAAGAATATATATTAGAATATAACATGAAACAAAGACAACATAATTTTGAAACGAAAAGAACATTCACTTGAAATTGATTTAAACATGCTTAACAATATATTGAAACAAAATATTCATATATCAAATCGAAGGAATATATCATGTCGATCGAATTTTCGAAAACATACTTAAATACTTTAAAACATAAGCCCACTTACCGAAAGGTGCTCCTAAATTATGGAAGAAACAAGCTGGAATTTATCGTCCGAAAATCCGTAAATTAGCTAAACTCGTTTGAAATCCGAGCAGTTTTCTTGCCGAAGGGTTTCACAAAATTTGACCGTATGGATGAGGCTGAAATTTTGATATGATGTTTAAAACATATGAAAGTGTATTATGAACGGTGAAGATCGGATTCTGAGGTCGGAAGTGATGGAACGAATTTTCAGAAGTATAACAGAATTATTGCTCCTAAATTTCACTTCAAGAAAGATTGATGATTTCAAACTTCAAGCTTGCTCTAGATGGAAAGGTTTTGGTGTGATTTCTCTCAAACTCAATACATCTATTTATAGGCAAGATTTTAAAATAATTTCCACAATTTGATGCATACTTTAATATATTTTATTTATTTTAGTCAATTTTGGCACATTTGATTTTCAATGTTTTGCACTCATGTTTTGTCAATGTTTTGCACTCATGTTTTTTTTCAATGTTTTGCACTCATGTTTTTCAATGTTTTGCACTTCATGTTTTTCAATGTTTTGCACTTTATAATACCTAATAAATATAATACTAATACTAATAATTAATAATAATAAATCATATTCTTACAGCTTTCATAGAGCAGGATACTGGTATGAAGCGGAAAAAAGGCCGTAAGACCACTTTTCTGAATAGTAGCTGTATCCGGTTATGGAGCCATCATCGATTAGTATAGCATGTCTGAGTTTCATTTTATCACTCAGACGAAGCGACCATAGTGGTCCGATTCGGTTTGGACCAGTTCCAAGTTCCTTGTTCGAATATTATTATTTTTAATATATAATTACTTTTATTAATGAACATTTTTTTATTTAGTTTTTTTTTTTGAATTGAAACAATACCGATTAATCATAAAAATAAATAATTGAAATATTGATTTCACAATTGAAAATCTAAAATTCATCATGATTTATTAAAATATATTTTGAATATTCTGGATCTTCATCAGAACTTGAGCTTTGAAATTTGGTGTGCTGTCGTTGACCCACCAAAATTAAATTCCTACTCTCTAGATAAAATTAGTGTAATGATGAGCAGGGTCGAATCCACAGGGAACGGGAGATTTATTTCTTTCGAGTAAAATGCAAATAAAAGGGAGATTTTGGATATGAATTAAATAAAATACTAGAACTAATTTAACATGCAAGAAGAAATAACAAATCAAGATGAATAACTAATTAAATGTAAATTAATATTACCAAGCTAGATTCAAGGGATTTCTACTATTCAATTGTATCACTGTTCATCGGCTAACATATATTTATTCATGCAATTACAAGCAATTAACTTTAGAATTATAGGGATAGCCGCTAAAATTCTTGCGTTTTCCTAATTTAATTGACCAAACCCAGCATCCAGTCAAAACTTACCAATAATTAACTGGGCACGATAGCGTTCCATATTAATTAAAAATAGCATTTTGGTTTCGTGAAAACAGTTAATTCTAAAATCTAACAACCGAGATAGCTGCAATTGAAAGATTTAGTTCCGTCGATTTATTTAGATTAAATATATTATGATAGCACAATACATCTAATCTATGCTACTCATGTACCAATCATTCATGACAATTACGGATCAATGAATTTATGGTTAGCGGTAGAAAATTATATATCAAATTAAATTGTCAGATTAACCGAGATACAACTTTCATAGAATTAAATATAAATCAACAAATACTTGAATAAAACACGAATATTAAATTAAATCACAAAAGCCTCACAGTGATAAATTGAAATAGTAAAAATCCCCTGAATAGAAATAAAACTTAGCCTAAGTTGTGGAGAGAAGTTGAGAGAAAATCTTTGCACTTTCTTTTCTACTCTTCACGTGTGATGAGGGTGGAATTGGTTGGAGAAGATTTTTTATTGTGCCGCCTCCTTCTCACGTTAGTGGTTGGTGAGAGGTTTTCCAATTTTTGGGTCTAAATTTTGCTAAAAGCCCAATAATCTATTATTAACCCTAAACATAAAATATAAAATAATAGATACTATTTTATTTAGATTTCCCCTTCTTGTAATTTTTGACAGCTGAAGTATCGTCATAAAGCGTGGCCACGCCTTATTCCAAGACTTCTTCTGGTTTGGTCATTCACTTTCAACTCTATCTTGGAAACTTCAAATGTGATAAAACATCACCTTTTTAGCTCAAATTTGCTCCAAGACCGTAAAAGTTCCTCCTACAATAAAAATACACAAAAATGTGTCAATCAAACATATCGGAGGTTAAAAATAACGGGAAATATGAAAATAAAATATTAACTATTACTAGCCTATCAAAATCTCCCACACCTAAACGATGCTTGTCCTCAAGCATAAAATAGATCAACTCATTATCTCAATTTTTCGTCCTCCTTCCGCTTCCTCTACTTATCCAAAATTTTTTTTTTTTTCATGCAACAAGACATTTTAATTTCAGAGCATCTCACAAAATAACATCATGAACAATCACTGTAATCAGAATATGTAGAGATTAAAATGTGTGGGATTTAACAACTCCTCACAAGATTCGCTCATTCCGCTCATCAGTGTCTAGGATATATATCAACAAACTCTCATGTCAAATGCATTGAAAATTCTTACCATAGGCTTGCAAATATATCACATCCTTCCACTAAATGAATGAATTAAAATACACAAACAAAAAGGGCTATAAATGGGTTATAAAAAGAAACAATCAGCTAAGGAATTGGAGAAACCATATCAAACTTTTCTCACCAAAAATAAAAATGTATCCAAAAACTCTTATATCTCATTATAACAATCAAGAGCATTTTTTTTTTCTCTTTTTTTTTTTGTTTTGTGTATTTTTTTTGCTCTTTTTTTTTTCTTTCACTCCGTCTACTTTTCTTCTTTCTATTTTTTTTTCTGGTTTTTTTTTGTAGACGGCGACTATGAGGTTTCGAGATTGAATAAATCCCAACAATTCACACTATTTTGGATTGAATGATGCTATTTATGAAAATTTTATATGATTTTTCAATTCAAGGTTCAAAAAGGGGGATAACCAACAAAAAGGATTTGACACGGCTTGTAATGTGGCTATTTTCATTCAAAGAAAAAGGCTGAGGCTCAAACTTGGTTAACTAGGGGTCTAATAATCAGGGTAGGCTCAACGAACGGCTCAAATGATGCGAATGAAAATGGTTTGAACCTATTGCCCTTATCGTTTTGTTTATGCACCTAATCCACCACAAAGTGTTGACAAAGACATGTATAACAATGCAAGTTCTAGAAAAATTAACAATGCAATGACAACACACAATCAAAGAAAATGGAGCATGATATCATGATTGCTCATAGGCTCAAAGCTCAGCAAAGAAAAAATATAGCAATTGTGTTAAATCCCACACACTTGTCATCTCTAACTATCATCAAGAGCAACTTATTCATAATGCAAACGTGAGAATGCAAAAACATTTGCACACAAAGAAAACATCATTTTTTTTTTCGCATCGGAAGCAATCAGGATTCAGAAGAAAGAGATAACAAATGAACTAGATGCTAGGAACTAACAATGTCACTATTTATTTTTTTTTACTTTTATGCAAAAAATGAGAAGAAAAAAGAAATTAAAACGAGAAATAAGGCAATATACCCTCCCACACCTAAATGTGGCAATGTCCTCAATGACACAAAATTAGATGCACAACATAGACAGTAAAAGCAAGCAAGGGAAGTTAGAGAACTCCCCTGAAAATTTTTGGGCATCATAGAGCAAGGTGTCCTATTGCTGTGGTGGACGCTGCTGTGAGAGAGAGAGAAAAAAAAAATAGGTTAATTTTTTTTTTGAATTTTTTTTTTTTAAGGAAAAGGAAAAAAAAGAACCTCCCAGCAGTAGAGGTATTTGAATAAGGCGTGGCCACGCCTTATGTGAAAACCTCTACTGGAATTTTTTTTTTTTTTTTTTTTTTCAGTAGAGGTGTTTCAACAAGGCGTGGCCACGCCTTGTGTGAAAACCTCTGCTGGAATTTTCGTTTTTTTTTTTTGTTTTTTTTGCGCAGAAGTGTTATTCTTATAAGGCGTGGTCACGCCTTGTTAGAAGACATCTTCTGGACAAAGGTAATAAAAATTGTACTATTTTTAAAAAATAAAAATAAAAATAAAAATAAAAGAAATTAAATGTAATAAGGAAGGGGAAAAAAAAAATTGGGTTGCCTCCCAAAAGCGCTTGATTTTTAGTCGTCGGCTTGACCCTCAAAAGCACTCATTCAAAGAGCGGCTGCCGCCCAAAGTACGTGTCATATGACACCATATATGGGTCTTGGTTCCATGTGCCCTCAAGTTTGGCTTGATGTATGCAATATAAGCTCGTTTTCTCAACAGAACGTGACTTTAAATAATAGGCATGAGATGAGAGTATCATCGTTGGCTCTTGAAGAACAAAATCTGTTGAAATCGGCAATGGAGAAAAACAAGGATCCCCTAGATGTATGTACGATAATATTATCGACGAGCTCAAATCGATAGTCTCAGGAGCTTGTTCATCTCTCAACTTCATTGGTGCCTCATCTTTGTGTGATATTTCTTCCAAAACTTCTTCAGACTGAGGTTCAACAGTTTCCTCATTCAATGCCACGCGCTTGTTTACCATAGCATTCAATCGACTTATGATTATTTCAAGACTATATCCCTCATCTTCTTGATGCTCGAAAGGTTGGTCTGTAAAATCAGATCGGCTAATTTCTGGAGGGTATTGGTGGCTCCAACTCTGCAGCGAAGGATTCCAATATTGATGGTAGTCAAAGTCGGCCATATCATTTTAGCAAATATATCACACCGTCTTCATGTCGACTAAGTAATGGACTACCAGTTGTCAGTGCTCCATTAAATACCCATCTTCGTGTAACTGCATCCAAACCTTTAAGAAAAAGTCGAATAAGAACATAGTTAGAAAAATCATGATTCCTGAATGTTGTTATTAAATTATTGAATCTCTCCCATGCTACGTAGAATGGCTCTCCGTTTTGTTGAGCAAAAGTTGTGAATACTTGTCGATGAAACATCTCAAAGTATTTCACAACAAAAATTGTCAAATTCTTGTTTTCTTGATGAATCACCTGTACAAGAAGAATGAGACGTAAAACAAAAAAAAAAAACAAAACTCGAAAAAACTAACCTTGCACCGTTCCCCGGCAACGGCGCCAAAATTTGGTGTGCTGTCGTTGACCCACCAAAATTAAATTCCTACTCTCTAGATAAAATTAGTGTAATGATGAGCAGGGTCGAATCCACAGGGAACGGGAGATTTATTTCTTTCGAGTAAAATGCAAATAAAAGGGAGATTTTGGATATGAATTAAATAAAATACTAGAACTAATTTAACATGCAAGAAGAAATAACAAATCAAGATGAATAACTAATTAAATGTAAATTAATATTACCAAGCTCGATCAAGGGATTTCTACTATTCAATTGTATCACTGTTCATCGGCTAACATATATTTATTCATGCAATTACAAACAATTAACTTTAGAATTATAGGGATAGCCGCTAAAATTCTTGCGTTTTCCTAATTTAATTGACCAAACCCAGCATCCAGTCAAAACTTACCAATAATTAACTGGGCACGATAGCGTTCCATATTAATTAAAAATAGCATTTTGGTTTCGTGAAAACAGTTAATTCTAAAATCTAACAACCGAGATAGCTGCAATTGAAAGATTTAGTTCCGTCGATTTATTTAGATTAAATATATTATGATAGCACAATACATCTAATCTATGCTACTCATGTACCAATCATTCATGACAATTACGGATCAATGAATTTATGGTTAGCGGTAGAAAATTATATATCAAATTAAATTGTCAGATTAACCGAGATACAACTTTCATAGAATTAAATATAAATCAACAAATACTTGAATAAAACACGAATATTAAATTAAATCACAAAAGCCTCACAGTGATAAATTGAAATAGTAAAAATCCCCTGAATAGAAATAAAACTTAGCCTAAGTTGTGGAGAGAAGTTGAGGGAAAATCTTTGCACTTTCTTTTCTACTCTTCACGTGTGATGAGGGTGGAATTGGTTGGAGAAGATTTTTTATTGTGCCGCCTCCTTCTCACGTTAGTGGTTGGTGAGAGGTTTTCCAATTTTTGGGTCTAAATTTTGCTAAAAGCCCAATAATCTATTATTAACCCTAAACATAAAATATAAAATAATAGATACTATTTTATTTAGATTTCCCCTTCTTGTAATTTTTGACAGCTGAAGTATCGTCATAAAGCGTGGCCACGCCTTATTCCAAGACTTCTTCTGGTTTGGTCATTCACTTTCAACTCTATCTTGGAAACTTCAAATGTGATAAAACATCACCTTTTTAGCTCAAATTTGCTCCAAGACCGTAAAAGTTCCTCCTACAATAAAAATACACAAAAATGTGTCAATCAAACATATCGGAGGTTAAAAATAACGGGAAATATGAAAATAAAATATTAACTATTACTAGCCTATCAAAATTCATCAATCGAGCCAACAGTCATATTCTTTTTCTCGGCTGCAAACCAATCTTGTAGGCATGTAAAGTGTTTCTGGCTTTAATTAGTTCTTTGTTCACCAATGATCCTTCCACATATTGAAAATGGTGATTCCGAAGTAACACTTGAACTTTGAATGTGTAGGACTTCTCTTGCAATTGCAGCTAACACGGGATAAATTTTAGAATTTACTTTCCACCAATCGAGAACATCGAAATTCTCCGTAGTCTCAATATAATGGCTTAAATTTGGATCTCATTGTAATTAGTTGTTGTCATCGATTTTTCTTTGAACTTTTGTCGTTTCAAACTCTGAAAAAAATTCAGTCTCCACTTTTGCTTTTATATGTCGGCATCTCCTCTTGCTGCGCACTCGGTTATCACATTGTTCACTAACATACAAATCAAACACTTCTTGGAGAGAATGCATGATTGAATTCTTTTGATCGTCAACGTTATTTCGAAGAATTTAGCATAATATTAAAAAAAAACACGTCTAATCCTCCTTGATTTTGAGTAGGATCAAATAATGTTTCCAAACCACGCACAATTGGATGGTTTCCCAATTATTTTAAAATTTTGTTTTTCACATTTGAAACAAAATCACGCATAACAGAATCATCACGATATACAATAAATTTATAAAACATATTGAAAAGCAAATGTAGAAACATGGTTGAAGTAGGGTAGTAATGCCCGAAAATTTATCGGTTTCTTCTTTAAAATTTCTAATAAAGAAACACATTTACTCAAAATATTCCAACTATCATCAGGTAGCATTAAAGATTCTACCGCAATATTATTGTAATAGGGAGTAACTAAATCTTGAAAACGTAATAAAGTATGAAGCAAGTGATATAAAGAATCCCATCTAGTTTCAACAGGAAGATGAAATTTTTTAAATTTAATTCTGTTTGATTCGACTACTGTTTTCCAGTCACGTCCATATTTTCTTTCACGTAATAATTTCCCACATAATTTGAATTTTTCAGTTACAGTGGACATATACTCATCACATGCACATTTAACATATAAATTGATAATATGACATGCACATCTAAAATGAAGCAATTACCATCTAAAATTGGTTTTAGTGAATCTTTAAGATATTAATTGCAAGAGTATTGACACTCGTATTATCTAACGTGATCAACATTATTTATTTTGTATGCCATAAATCTTAACTACATTTTATCATATCTAACTATAGTGTATGCATTGTATGACGATTCTAAATAATTATTTTTTGAATAGTCTAAGTTTCGTCAATCCAATGACATATAACAACAAGATAAGATTCATATTTTAAATTAATTCAAATATCAGTTGTCAAACTAACTTTACAAGAAATATTTGAAAGATGCGATTTTAGTGTTTCTTTATATTCTTTAAAATTATCAAAACAATATTTCTTAATTGTGTGCCTAGAAATATTGTGAAAATCATGTTGAATAATACTAGTAAATTCAACAAAACCTTCTTGTTCAGCTATTATAAAAGGTTGACAACATTTGGTAACAAAATTTACGATAGCTTTTCGAGACATTTCTTTTTTAATTATGAAAGCTTTACCACTTGAAGGATTAATTTGTTGTTGTGTTGGTTCTCTACCGAATGGTAATAGCGTATCAGGGTCAAGTTTATATACGTAACTAGTTTTTGTCAAAGTGTTGGTACCACCGGAACCATCGGAATCACCACCTGTTTTGTAAAAATATCTCGTTTTGAAAATTTTACATAAGGAAAAAGAGTTATTCGTACCTTGTTGTTCAATATCGAAGTGATCCCAAACTTTGCTTCGCTTGGGTTGTCGTCGTGCTCGTTGAAATTGAGTTGCTTGCTCGGGTAGACGATGACGTCTTTACATCTTTATTGGGGAGTTCTATGGCTTCTTCTTCCTCGTGGCCAGGTTCGACTTCATCAAAGTCGGGATGTAGCCAAAATGTTCACCAAAGTCAAAACATATTCTCCTCCACCACCACCACGGTTTGACGATGATGTCATTGAAATTCGAATTATTTATGTGAGTAAATTGCGAAATAGTAAATAAATAACAATAAAAAATATTGATTATAGATAAAATTATAGCACAATTATTGAATATATTTGGAGAAATTATAGCAAAAAAATGTATTGATAGTAGAGAAATGTAAAATTTAGAGAAAATTTATGTTTGAAATATTAAAAATGACATGTATTTATAGGTGATTTTGGGTGGGAAAAAATTATATATTTGCAATAAGGAACCCAAAATTGGGGCCAAATTGCAAAACACAAATTTGTAGATTTCAGTAGCCGTAGAATTTGGGCCAACGGCTGCATTCGCAACCATTGGCCCAAAGTCATTTTTTTAAAAAAAAAATTTCAAGTTCCGAGTCTGGTTCCGGGTTGGATCCGATTACGGACTGGAACGAAACCGGTTCAGAACACGCTGGACCAGTTCAACCAACCAAAGAATGGATTGTACATGGTTTCGGGTCTGGTTCATCATACCGGATCCGGTTCCGGGCTTAACGGACCGGTTCCGGGTCGATTCCGATCCGAAACAGGTCCGTTAAGCATGCTTACAGTACGATCCTCAGACGCTGACTGTGTTCTTCTCTGCTCTTTGAATAAATCAGTATGTCATCTTTGAAAACTATGAGCAACTGAAACACGCGATTCATGAGATCCATGAAGATCGTTAGCGTGTTTGTCAGTCCGAAGGGCATCATCATAAATTCATAGTTCCCATAACGCATCCTGAAAGCCGTCTTATGCACGTCAAACTATCTCACCTTCAGTTGGTGGTATCCTGATCGGAGATATATCTTCGAGAATACTGATGCTCCCTGAAGCTGATCGAATAGATCCTCGATCCTGGGCAGTGGATACTTATTCTTGACTGTGACTCGGTTCAGCTCCATGTAATTGATAGGTGTGGTTTTTACGCGTTTTACTGCATTGGTTTTGTGTGTGTTTGCATTGTGCATGCATACATTTCATTTACATTTTGTTCATTTTAGAGTAAGCTTATGCATGTGATCGTGTCTCACTTGGCGTGGTAAATCTGCAGGAAAAATGACCGGAAAACTGAAATCAGAAGCAAAATGTACAAAATTGTGCAGAAAGGCTGGCGCTCGAGCGGTAATTTTTTACCGCTCGAGCGCGAGAAGTGATTCGCGTAGTCAATTTCCAGAAAGTGTGGCACTCGGGCAGTAATATTCTACCGTCTGGGCGCGAGATTTGCTTTCTGAAGAATAAACATACAGAGAACTCGGCGCTCGGGCGGTGATATCCTACTGCCCGAGCGCACCTATTTTTGGAAAGATTTTTGGCCGATTCCTTACATTATTTTCTGGATGGGCATGATGTGAAATGATATTGGACGTTTTTGAGGATCGATTGATCATTATTCAGAGCCGCCACAAGCCTTGGAGAGGAATTCGCGCTTGGATTGAAGATTCGAAGATTTCCGGACATCGTATTCGTGTTTTTCGTCTAATCTAGTATTTCTAATTTAGTTTAGCCTTTAAACATTGTTGTATTTATTTCTACCATAAATTCTAGTAGCTAACTTTAAAATATTTGTTGGGATTGAAGGGGATCCTACCCCAAACTTTGATTTAATTAATTTAATTTCGATTGTTGCGTTATTCTTGAATGTGCTACTGTTTTTCATTGTGTTGTTAAATCATAACTAACTTTAACAACATTTTTATATTGCGAGTGAGTTCGAGAGAATAGCTTGTGATAGGAACGAGTAACATAATCCGTAGATCTACAATTTACATAGACATATGAAATTGGATACGCGTCGATAGTCATAGTCTGGTAGGACGGAAACTAGGGGATTTTATAGATCCACATGCGATTCACTCTTGATAAATAATTAAAGACATTTAATTACTTCACGGAGTAGAATTAGTTTGGCATAGCTCGAGAGAGTGCGTTTAATTGAATAGGAAATCATGTCGGAATCATACAATCACTATCGAACGAATTAATTAATTAACGAGTGGTAGGTGAACCATATTCCTAACAAATTAATTTCAATCAACCATTCTAGATATTATATCTTATTATTTAATTCCCGAATCTTTTATTTGCATGTTTATTTGAGCATAGTAGTAATAATAAATCAATCAAATTTTCGTTGCTAAAGATTTGATAACTAGAAATAATAATTGTCAAATACAGTCTTCAGTGGAATGATACTCGTACTCACGTACATTATACTATTACTTGACATCGTGCACTTGCGATTAATTTTTGAGCATATAAAACCATATTTTTATTAAGGATTCCACAGTGCAAGTTTTGTTCGATCAGTAGTCAATGCAAAGTCGCATGCTGCCGTCCTTCTTCTTAACAAACAGTACCGGTGCGTCCCATGGAGAAAAGCTCGGGCGAATTAAACCTTTATTTAGCAATCCTGTATCTGATCCTTCAACTCTTTCATCTCTGCAGGTGCTAGTCGATAGGGTGCCTTAGAGATCGGCACTATACCTGGCATCAGCTCTATATAGAAATCAACCTCTCTGTGTAGTGGAATGCTAAAACATCGTCCGATAAAATGCTGGGGAAATCCATGACCACCTCAACGTCCTCTAGCCTCTGGCTGACTGGCTCGGGCACTGTCACAATACCCGCCAAAAATTCCTGACAGCCTCTCCTCATAAGCTTCCTCGCACAGATGCAAAAAATGATGTGCGGCATCTGCTGGTGTCTGGCTGCCTAAAAAATAAATGGCTGAACGCTGGCCGGTCGGGCAGATACTGACCTCTGACGAAAATCTATAGCAGCCCCCGTCATAAGGAAGCCAGTCCATACCAAGAATAATATCGAACAGTAACGGTAGCACAATCAAATCTACCTGCACCGTATTTTTTTTTCCCGAAACTCCAATATCCTCACTATCCGCGAGGTAAACATCTGATCCCTGGACTGAATCGAAACTCTGAATCCCAAATCCATAGCCTCCAGTATCATTCCTAGTCGCTTAAGAAATGACTCGAATATAGATGAATGTGTAGCTCCGGAATCTAGCAATGCATGCATAGCTACACCTGAAATATATATCCTTTATGCGACAAAACATACCATCAAATCTGATCGTGTTGAAACTTAAGAGATTTTCTATCAGTAATTAACCCAAAATCATCAAACAATCACAGACTAAATCTAACGTCCCATAATTTTTTTTGAAACTTACCCAATTTTTTCCATAAATTGCAATTTGGTCCTTAAAGTTTCGAATTCTTAACAATTTGGCCTTCAATTTTGATCGAGCAAAACTTGCACAGTAAAATCCCCAATAAAAAATATGATTTTGTATGCTCAAAATAAATCGCAAGTGCACGATGTCAAGTTATAATATAGTGTACGTGATTACGAGTATCGTTCCACTGAAGACTGTGTTGAACAATTATTATTTTAGTTATTAAAACTTTAGCGACGAAATTTGATTGTTTGTTTTATGACTAATAAAATTCAAGAAAATTTAAATAAACAAGCTCAAAGATTAAATGATGAAATATGAATGCCAAATCAATGGATTAAATTTCAAATGATAAAAGAATTTGTTGGGAATTCTGGTTCACCTACCCCTTATTAATTAATTAATTCGTTCGATTGTGTTCTACGCTTCCGACAGGATTTCCTATTCAATTGAACACACTCTCTCGAGCTATGCCAAACTAATTCACTCAATGAAGTAATTAAATGTCTTTAATTATTTATGAAGAATGAACCGCATTTCGATTGATGAAATCCCCTAGTTTTCGACCCTAAGGACTATGACTATCGACACGAATCCAATTTCATATGTCTATGCAAATTGTAGATCCGCAGATTATACTACTTGATCCTATCACTAGTTATTCTCTCGAACTCACTCGTGATATAAAATTGTCGTAAAAGTTAGCTACGCTCAACGACACAATGAAAATCGTAGAATAATCAAGAATAAATCACAAACCGAAATATAAATTAACCAACTGAAAGTTTGGGGTAGGATCCCCTTTAATCCCAACAAATTATAAAGTTAGCTACTAGAATTCATAATGAAAATAAGCAAAACAATATTTAAACAACGGAAAATAAACTAGAAATACGAGACGTGACGAAATCTGCGAAGAACGATGCCCGGAAATCTTCAAATCTTCACTCCAAGCGCAAAGTTCTCTCCAAAGCTCCTTGACGGCTGTCGAATTATGTCTGAATGCCTCTCCAATTCGTCCCCCTCGCATACCATATCAGTCTTGTTCAGAAATTAAGGAAAGAATCGGCTGAACAAATCTTGCCAAAAATAAGTGGCGCTCGGGCGGTAGAAAAGTACCGCTCGAGCGCCAACTTTCTGTAAGTTCCCTCGGCTGATGCGGCATTCGCGCTCGGGCGGTAGAAGAGCACCGCCCGAGCGCCAAGATTCTGTAAGGCTGACTTCGGAGGCATTTTCTCGCGCTCGGGCGGTAGAAAAGCACCGCCCGAGCGCCAACTTTCTGTCTTGGCCCTTAATTTATTCACTTCTCGCGCCCGGGCGGTAGAAATGTACCGCTCGGGCGCCGCTTGTTCTGTCCAATATTCTTGAGCTTTCCACCTTTCGCTCTGATTTTCGTTCTCCGATCATTTTTCCTGCAGATCCATCACACACAAGTGAGACATAATCAAAAGCAATTAATTACTATAAAATGAACAAAAAGTAAATGAAATGCATGCATGCGCAATGTAAACATAATTAAAAATAATGCAATAAACACGTAAAAACACCACTTATCAAATTTTCAAAAATTGCATCTTAGTCCTCATGAAATTTCGAATTTAGTCAATTTAAACATTAAAAATTCTCGAAAATTATTAATTTGTCCCAAAATTTTTGAAAAAGCGAAAACAACACCTAAATTATGATTTTTGCAATTAGGTCCCTGAGATTTCAGTTATTGCAATATTGGTCATTAAAAATCTTAATTACCTGTAACGTCCCGAAAATTCGAAGGTCCACGTGAACCACATGCATGCAATTATTAAATTCTTTGTATTTTAATTAAATTATTTTAATTACATTAATTAATTATGTTGTGCATATTTACATGTTTAAAATATATTTTTTTACATGGTTGCATTAAAATGTATTTTTAAATGTTATTCGAGTTGCGATCGAGGAACGGAGACCGATGACTGAAAAATAGAAAATGTTCTTATTAAATAATCGTTTTTAATTATTTAATATGGTTGATGACTTTTCATATTTTTGAAAATAAGGGTTTTTGTGGTGATTTTATACGTCGGGACGTAAATTTTATCGGTGTTGGTTTTTCAACAAAAATACGAACTTTTTGGCAACCCAGCTATTAAATTCACAAACTTATTTTTAACAAAACTATTTTAAGATTTTAATTAAATTCTAACCAAGCATTAATGAGCCTAATTTGGGGGCTTAATGGGCCTAAGCTTAATTAAAGAAATATTTAACTATTTAATATGCTAATCCCACCCCAAACCCAACAATTCCTACGCCTCACTTTTCAGAATTGTTGCATACAAAACTCCTCATCATACACGACACACACACACATCAAAAACTCAAGGAGAAAGTTCAAAAGTTTGCTAGGAAAAATTCAAACCGTCGTCTCCTCGTCGTCGTTCTTCAAATCATCAACGATAATTCATGCGTTTTACACGCAAAGGCACGCCATTGTTCCTTTACTCATCATCACACCATATTATGTAATTTTATGAATTTGCATGAAAACAAGTTGCATCATGATATATTTTCGGATTTGCATCTTAGGTGATTATTAAAGCTTGTATTTTCCTTCAAAAATCATGTTTAATTTGTGTTAAGGGGCTGCCATGAATTAGGATATAAATAAGCATGTATTTCCACAAGTTTAAAGGCCAAAAAATGCACCTAAAGGCAGCATACCAGTAATGTGCAAGCTGGAATCGAATTAAAAGTTTATTGATCTTAGAGGCTTGGCTTTTTGGGTCTTGTAGCTATGCTTGGCTTTGGTTGGGACCAGGGCCTGGCTAGGGATGTGGTTGAGTCAAGGGAAGAGTCTTAGCCATGCTAGGACTCGAAAACCAGGGGCTGGGAGGAGTCCTTGCCAACAAGGACTCCACCCGAGATCTTCAATGGGGAAGCGCAGGATGTGCTGTTGTGTTGTGCAGGGAAGAAGGGGCTCTGCCTGGGGGTTCTGGGCTGCGCTAGGTCAAGGGGTTAGGGTCCTAGGAGAGTGCCTGAGGGGTTGGTTCAAGGGGTAGTTCGTTGGTCAAGTGGCTAAGCAAAAAAACATGGAGTCCTAATCTAGGTGGGTTTTCTCGGCCATGCTTGTGCTGAAGTGGGGGGCTTCGGTTTTCAAGCTTGGGGTTGAGTCCAATGGTTCTAAAGGTCCAGGAGAGTTCCTAGAAGGGCTGGACAGGGGCTGGTGTGGCTTGGTTGGCTGCTGGCTCAAGAGGAAACATGAAACGTGAGGGAGGCACCATGCAAGGACGCGAGAGGCTGCTGTCTAGTGCAGGGCTTCGTGCGCGCGGTAAGGGG
The DNA here is from genome assembly GCF_022965805.1 of Primulina eburnea. NCBI lineage: Eukaryota > Viridiplantae > Streptophyta > Magnoliopsida > Lamiales > Gesneriaceae > Primulina > Primulina eburnea. The sequence continues at coordinate 36,920,952 of NC_133111.1, read as the reverse complement.
CTGAGCTATGTCTGGGCTTGGTCTGGGCGTGCTCCAGGGATGGTTAGGGTCAGGTAGGCTCAGCTGGGAGAGTCCTAGTTGGGTTAGGTGTCCTAGACAGACAAGTAGACTCACACACACATATGCAGATTTTTGGGTCAAGTTCTAGAACGTTTTGGTCGGGCCACGGCTAGTTATTTGGGCTGGGCTTGGTCAGTAGGGTCCCTAGGTGGATTGGCTCAAGGTGGCTCGGGCTTAGCTTGAGTAAATTGAGAGATGGCTCGGGTGGTTCGTTAATGTGTCAAAAACGAGATTGTAAAGACTAAAATTGGAACCATGGGTCAACGGGTGTGTCCGCCTCCTCTGGGCGCATCACATAGGCTCTGCAGTAGTGTGGCCCTTGTTCCTAGGGTAATCAGCTATCTCGTGGCCCTCTTCCTGGCATATGAAGCATTTGAAGATTCTCCACATACACTTGTTGAAGTGGAACCTGTTGCACTGCTTGCATGGCTGCCTGTCTGTCGGCTTAGGAGCCCCTGGTGCCTGTGGTGGCCTCTGCTGTTCGGGTCTCTGAAACTGTCCCTGGGGCTTCTGCTGCCCTTGATGCCTTGGTGGCCCGGTGAACCGCCTCTTCTGTGGCTGTGAACTAAGCTGGGCCTGATGCATCTTCCGCTGTATCTCGGCGTCGATATCCCGGAGAGCCTGCTCCATCTGAAAAGCACAAGAGGTGGCCTCATCATAACTCGCCAGTCTCATCAGCATCACATCCTATGCAAAGTGGGTCTGAGGCCATCCATGAAGTGCCTCAACTTCTTAGCGGCATCCTTCGCAATAAGGGGCACAAATTGACAGCCCCCGTCAAACTTCCTGATGAACTCTGCCACAGACAAGTCCCCCTGTAGGAGACTAATGAACTCTCTCGTCAGGCGACCCCTAACATCCGTTTGAAAGTATTTGCTGTAGAATACCTCCTTGAACTGATCCCATTTGAGGGTAGCCAAGTTCACCTTGTGCACTGCTCCCTCTAACCAAAGGGATGCATCGTCCCTCAGCATATATGCGGCGCATCTGACCGGGTCTCTATCTCTCATCTCTAGATACTGAAAGTGCAGCTCTAGAGACCAGATCCAACACTCTGCTAAGAACAGATCAGTAGTACCCATGAACTCCTTCGAGTTGAGCCGTCTGAACTGCTCATAGACGTCTTTCTGGGGCCTCGGAGCCTGCTGTGACTGCTCCATCAGTCTAACAATACCCTCAAGGAATCGGGTAGTTGCATCTCCTGGCGGTGATGGTGGTGGAAGCCCTCTACCGCCTCCAGAAATATCATCCCGACAGTCAGTGCTGAGAGCGCGTCTAAGAGGCATGATATCTGAATACAGTCCAAATTCTAAACGTAAGCAATCATGCAATTTAATCTAGTTTTAAAACATATAATCCTTAAATCGTGTAAATCGCTAAAAACATGTATCATGTAAACATGCATGTGATATCTTTAATACATTTAAAACATTTAAACTTACAGACTTGAGGCTTGAATACTGAGCTGCAGAAGCTGGTGGTGGTACAACCCTATATAGGACCTCAAAAAAAAAACTAAATATCAAGATATACATTTACAAGCATGCATGCAATAACTGCTGTAAAACCCACATTTTTAAAATAGGAGGATTTCAATAATGGTAAAAATATTGCAGTTAAAAATTTTCCAAAACGTAAAACCCTAGACAGTCGAGCATCGTGATTCAAAAGTGAAACATACAAAAATCCTGACAACCATCAACATATAAAAATGACAGAGTATGAAAATATTCACGATCTCTCCTAACTCATAAACATGATGTGCGAAAAAATAAGGTCATCAGGTTAGCGTGCACACACCGAACCCACCTACTCAGTCTTCGGTGCCTCCAGTCTCCTCATTGATATGCTCACCTGCATCAATCACACCTAATGAGTCTAGAGACTCAACACATCATTAACATTATAACAAGTACATATACATAATATGCAACAGTGAAAAGTATTATAACCAACATACGATTCATGATCTTAAAAGCTTGAGCTTAAACATATCGTAATAAAGCATAACGTGTCAAAACATGCCTCAACATATCATCATATACGTATTCGTTTTCTTTATTTTAATTCAATTTATTAGTTGTGACTTTCATATCAGGATCTATTGTATCATCAATATTCAATGGATCCATCTATATATAACCATCGTACCCGACAGTGGGGACATCAGCGACAGTATTATCCATCCACTGAGCTTGGCTTTATATGTCATCGTATTCGTATTGGTATTACTCACAACCAACTCTCATCCTTCAAAACATGACTTCATATTCACCACTTATAAAAATCATGCATGTACATAAATTTCCTTAAAATCAAGCATGCAACATATTTTTCATATTTACATATAAACTCATGATCATGATAAAATATACATAAAAAACGTGTAGTTTTGTAATCAGGGCGCTGTCAGGACTGCTAACTCGACTCGGTGCAAAATGACTATTTTGCCCCTGAATACCCTAATTGACCATTTTGCCCATAGACCTCAAATATTCGACCCGAAGCCAACCAAGCTTTACAATCTTAAACCATGACTTATCGACAACTAACTAAACCTCGTTCAGACCACACGAAGCCCTCGGTAAAGCGAGCGTTTCTGTATGTACACCACTTCAAACCCTACTCAGCTATTAGGTGCTAACCCCTCGGTCCAAGACCCAAACCACCAAGACTCGACCATAGCTAGTCACCCTAGGACCATGAACGACCACTTAGAACCCCCGCTGGACTAACCCTAACCACGCCGAAAACCCCAAGCACGCACAAGGCTCGACCTTGCCAATGAAACCCTAGCCATCTCAAACCAAACCGATCGGCCCTCATCCAAACCAACCACGACTCGAGTCCAGCACCATGTCCCCTTCACACTCGTCCTAAGCAGTCCCTACCACCATTCGACAGCCCCTTGCACAAGTAGCAACAAAACCGTGAGTTACAAGCCAAAAATGTGCATATTTCATGTCAACCATTACAAAAACGATACCGCATGCTTGATTACAAACACACACACACATCAACAATAAGTAGCGTGAATTATGAGCAGAAAAAAGATTTATGGTCTGCCTTTTCGTTTAAACGCTCGAAAATTTGAAGGTTTATGCGTATGACGAGCACCAGAGAGACGGGGAAGGATTATTCTTGAAACCTTGAAGAATTCGATGGCTGCTGAAGAAGAAATTTCAAATGAGAGGCTGCTGAAGTGAGGGAGGAGGCGACCGAGTGTTTAGATTAGGTTTAGGGTTTTTAGGGTAGAGTTTAGGTTAAGATATAATACGCTAATGGGCCTTTTATAATAATTAAAGTAGTGAAAAAGGGTTTTAGGTTCATTAAGATATAAAATAAACCCGTTAAAGCCCAAAAACACTCCCGAAAAATATTTCGTTTTGGCACACTTTTGAAAATCCCTCAAAAAGTCCTCCGACTCGCTGAAATTTATGTACCGGTTAAAAATATGACCGGACGAGTAAAAATACCCAACCAAGACTCGTTTTCGAAAGTCACACTTAAATACATCATATATTAAATAATTAACAATAATTATTTAATAAAAACATTTTTCCTGGATATCCTCGGTCTCCGTTCCTCTTTCGAGCGCAAAATACAACTTAAAGTCCTATTGCATTAAACTTTAAATGAAATATGAACTAACTCACAAATCATGCAATAAACATGCATTAAATATAATCAAATACATATTTTAGTAAAACTCTAAATTGCATGCAGTCGGGTTATGTAGTACGAATTTTCTAAACTTTACAGGTATAACTTTCTGTTTTTGGTATATTTATTCTCTGGTTTTTTATCAATCGATTTCATTTTGTTGAAGTATTGTGGTATAAAAAAAAGAGTAGCTCTCTTGTCAAATGGTCTCACGGATCTACATTGATGAGATGAATCGATCCGGTCTATATTTAGAATATAAAGTAATATTTTTGCTATAAAAAGTAGTATTTTTTTATGAGTTAGGTTAAGTAGTAGATATGTCTCACAAAATTAATACATATGACGATAGTCATAAGAGGTTTTGAAAAAAAAAATGTTTTACTAAAAGAAAAACATCCACAAACAGTCATTCATCAGACAACGAGACTTGTTTTCGAAATAATTTTTCCGACTAGTTTAAAAAATGGTCGACACTTAACCGAAGAGCTTAGAGACACGAAATCTCGTATTCATTTTGTTTTTTCTCATGTTTCAGAAAGTCTAAAGTCGTCTAATTTTTAGGTCGAGAGTTCGGGTATCGATATTTTGAATTTAGCATCTGTGTGTGAAGAAAAGTAGAATTTTAATGGTTTTACTCCACTAGCTTACTCTTTTTTTTTTTTTTTTAAATTTTAGTCTTTTTTCACCGGATACCATGTCAACGGTGTCTGTCACTATATCATCATTTGTCGACTCTACGTCATTACTCTAATAAAAAAAATACTAAAATGGGGAAAATAAAATGAAAATTAGTGGACAGAGACTACACATTGACTAATAATATGAAAAAATAATGTAAATTATAAGACCGAAAATGTAATTTTCCCTCAAAAATTGTTAGTTTAGCTCGTGAAGTGCAATTTACCGCCAATAAATGTTAGTTTAGCTCGCGAAATGCGTCAAGTGATTATGTTTTTATATATTTTTTATTATATCTTGTATAAATTTTATTTTATTTTACGTTAGAGACAAAAATATTAACTAATATAGATTGAAATCAAAATTAGAAGTGTTCAATTACGGTTTGGTTCGGTTTTAGATAAAAATTTAATCCAAATCATATATTATCGAATTTACAAAATTTCAAACCAAACCAACAAACCATAATATTTTTATAACCAAACCAACTCAAACCATGAATTACGGTTTGGTTTTATTTGTTTTGATTTGGATGACACTTTTAAGTTTCATAGTGAATTAATGTATGAAATATTGCAATTTAGAAGAAAAAAAATAGCAACTGAAACTTGATAAAAGTTGAGTAAATACTTTATTTGATCATGAACTAAAATTATTATAAGTAAAAATCATATATTAAAATACTTAACTTGTTTACAGAATTTGACAACTTATTTATAAAAAAAACCTAAACTTTTAGCATTGTAGTTATGCTTATTTGTGGTAAGATCTTCAGTAAATAAATTCTCAATTTAATTTAATGGTTACAAAGCTCACTAATAATATATACGAACTAAAAATTAAATAAAATATAAATATATCTAAGATAAATCACACTAAATTAATAGAATGTATTACAAGATTTTTTATATCAATGTAATCAGTTTGGATCGGTTGATTTGGTTTATTTTTATCCAAAAGTGAACCAAACAAATTTTTTACGTTAATTTGGTTGGTTTTAAAACTAATTCAACCCGTGATTACCTGAAAACTGAACAAAATCATACGGTTTGGTTTAATTTTACATTTTGGTTCGGTTTCTGAATACTCTAGTTCTTTATCGTAAACAATAATATAACATAAAACGACGTGGTTCACACTTTTTATTGTTAAAAAATAAATTACTTTGTCCATTTATTTTAAAATAAATACACACGCAGTATATAGGGAACCGAGAGAATGCGACTGACATACGGTTGACATGTGTAGTTCCACATCAACGTTTTTAATAACAATAATAATAATAAATACTAAAATTATCAAACTTTGAAAAATAATTTGATAAGTAGAAAACCAAAATCGCAAAGAAACAAACATATATTACCAAAATTGCAATTTTCCTTTAACTTCTTAAATTCCTTTTAAGAAAGTATATATTATAACATGGACACGAGCAGAGTTTTCTCTATTGGACTCTTCGTCTTTGCTCTTCAATCTTCATGTAAAGCAGTCCTCGTCTAATTCTCTGCATAATAATTTCCAAGCTCATCCATTTACCAAAGATCAAGGGGCAAAGTGTACACAACTTGTTCTGCTTATTGACTTAACAGGATTTGAGATTTAGATGAGCAAAAGTTAATAATGTTTCTAATCTACCTGCATATGGGATGTAAAAATTATAATCAAGAACTCAAATTACGAAATCTTGTTTTTCTCGCTAATGTTCGCCTTACAGATTAGACTTCAAAATGACTCTAATAGATTCTATCCAACATTTGTAGTAAGATGATAAGCTGTACGAACATGACACTTAGATTTATGTCCTAAAAACAGCATGATTTAGGAAAAAGATAAATCGAGAAGCGAAATAGCAATACCTCCTTTGCATCTCTAATGCGAAGGAGATCTAATCTTTCCGATGTCCTTCGATCAGTTAATTGCACCAGCTGCATTTGAGCAACGTGTCATTTAACAAGCTATGAGATTTAGTCTTGACTATGAATGAGAATGCATAGTAACGAAAAGCATACCCAGAAACTGAAGCACTCCGGATCCTTTGTTGAAGGCATTGATGCTTCGATTTTCAAAAGCTCTGCACTCCTTGTTCTATCTGCAAGCAAACACTTTATCACAAACAAGCACACTTGGGAAGAACTAGCAAAGGAAAAAATATTGTGAATTAAAAGAATGAAGGTTACACCTTCTTGTGACTCTTCTTGCATCTCTTTTAACCACTGGCGAGCGTATACTGCTGCTTTATTTGTCATCTCCAGTAACTGCAATAAATGAGATATTAATCCATGAAAATTACTGCGAAAATTTTAAAGATTTGGAGAACCTTATGCTTTATGCATGGCAACACAGGATGTAAAATTTCTAACTGCAAGGTGACTGATTTTGATAGTTGCAGAAAAAGGATATAACATCTAAAGTATTGTGAAACGTTCATTGAACATTTTAACCAACCCTGGTGTGTCCATTTATATTACTACTCCGACTGCAGGTTTCTATTATACTTTGGCAGGATGATAATAAGACAGATGCTTGGAAAATGAAGCACCGGAGTGCACCTACAAAATCACTAAGCTTTGCGTTTAAGATAAATATGTGAAATCGATCTGGACTTCAAAATAACTTGAGTGAAGTCCTAGTCAAACTCTAATAGAGCAACCACAATCCTAGTAAGTCATATGCATACCTCCTCCTACCTCAATAATGTTAGAGTAGATGTCCTATAAGCCAACAGTTGGCCAAAGAATATATCGACTCAATTGTAATTAACAGTTTTTATTTTAATATAATTTACATTTCATGGTTTACGTTTTCCTTTATCAGTATACCCATGCAATTAACATAGATAAACACCTTAATTATACTTTAATACAAATGAATCGTATTTCGATCTTGAAACTCATTTGTAAACACTATATATTCTAAATTCGTTCCTAGTCGATTCAACCGCTTAAAAGAAGGATAAAGACCGCTTGAGCTTGAGAATAGCATCTGTGATGTTGTGTACCGTGTTTCATAGTAAGGGCATAGAGATGTCCAATCATGCAGATGAGTAATCATATGATGATTGTAACGAACAACCCTCTCTCGGACTTTCCAAGTGGTTATCATTCATCGAGAGGAAAAGTCTGTGGTTATGATTGTACATAATTGATTCTTACGACCCGGGACAACACTGAGTCTCTTCATACAAGGATTGTACTTTAATTTTTTTATCAACTCCGTGAGGGTCACAAGGTGGTGAGATTGGGTGCAATTGCGACATATGTAGGAGACAATGCATTGTAGTCTGGAAATCACTGCTCACCTACGGGTGTGGATATCCTATGTAATCTAACGAAATAGTGGTGCATGAAATATCTCTTGCCATAGTGTAAAATGTACATTAAGGACAAGGGTTCTCTAGTTGTGCATGTGATGACACTATGAATATTTCGTGAATGTATCATATGGCTATTGAATCTAATATGCTACCTTCGATGAACCAATTGTTGCATAATCGATCGGGATATATGAGATGAGGGGACAATACTATACGTTAATCATAATAGGTTCTTGCAGGTACTATCAAGATACCTAGGGAATCATGGGGTGATGCTACTAGACGATCTTACCATGATTCGACGGGTTTATTCGAAAAATGATTTCTGAAATTCTCATGATCAAAATTGGTGTATGGAATATGACAAATTAGGGTAAGCTCAAATAAAGGAAAATGTTCAGAATCACAAAGAACACACGGCTAGCCGTATCCTTAAACCATTAAGGGTCACACAAGCACTGGATCATTTGTTCCCGTTGAGAGAATAAATTCAAAGAGTTGAATTTATATAAAATTATGAGATAATAAATTCAAGGAATTGAATTTATGATAATTAAAATTTAGAAAGAATAAATTCAAGAAGTTGATTTATAAAAAAATTAGGATTTAAATTATTAAAATCAAAGGTTGATTTTATTAAAGATTAAATTATATTTAGTGGGAAGTATGTGCCATGAGTTTGTATGAGTACAAGTCCAACATGCAAAATAATTAAACTTCTTAATGGACTTTAATTGTAGAACCCGTAATTAGACTACGTATAAGCCATGCATAATTCTAGTATTTTAAATTAAATTGACTTCATTGCATGAATATTTAAATGCTTTCTTTGAAGTTAATTATTTTATTCAGTAGTGTAAATTTTATTCTTTTCAGTTCTTTAGGTGAGGTCGGACCGTAGTTGGAGTAAATAGATAAAATCTATTTGTAGGAAAACATTTTTCTAAAATTTATTTAAGATAAATAATAAGTAAATTAATTGTAAAAGAAGGTTTAAGGAATTATTTAAATAAGTGGAGATAAGTAGTAAATATAGTTCCATAAGTAGTTCCTTAACTCTTTTAAATATTTAATGAGTAGATAAAACACTAAAGAAGAAAAAAATACAATATTCATGAAATATTTTCCCTCCTCTTTTATTAAATTTTCGGCCCTCTAATTTAAATTAAAATTTGTTAACAACTCAATTCCATTGATCCCTTCCTTACCCATTTTTGGGAGATAAATTCCTCACCATGTTTAATCCACATTTAATTGATAACTAAGCAATATTCCATCTCATTTGATTGATAGGAAAATCGGCCCTCTCTCATTTTTAAAAGATTTAATTGTGATTGTCAACTCATTCTTTAATTATTCCCCTTAAATTTTTCTAGATAGATATCCTCCCCATCTTTGAAATCACTAGCAAGATTTAATTAAACCATTTCTCCCTTTGCATCTAGACCTTAAAATCGTCCCTATGCACCTCTAGAATCCTCAAGAAAAATCTTTGATATCATTCCATTTCCTTATCACTCAAACTAGTAGATAGAAAGAATATTTCCCTTCCCTTTTATCTTGTATCTTCCCATTTAATTTCCTAGACTCCCTCCCACTCCATAATCTCGAAAATATCAGTCTCCTTCAGCACTAAAAATCGTGAGAGGCTAGGGTAAAATTGAGGAAGAAAAACAAGAAAGAAAACAAGAGAAGCGCTCCGTCTCCTCCGCGCCGTATCGTCTATTCTTTTCGTTTTTCTTTCAAACGAAAACCAAGGCATGTCTTTATTTCTTTCAAACCTCAATCAAGCCATAGTAGTATTTTTAACACACATCAAACTCATGAATTTGCTGCATGAAAACCGAAATTTGTTCAACCCATTTTTGAAAATAGTGTGTACAGAATTTTCTGTGTTCCCTTGTGCTTCACGTTTTCTGTGGTGTTGATGATTCAGGTGGTTGGCTCGACTCCAGGGGCTCGAGACTGCGTATAGACACGTACTAGGGTGTGTCAAGACCATGTTGTTCCATTCTTCCAGTCCCATACATGCTGGAAACTCACATGTGACAGCAACACCCCAAGCATGCACCTTCTCCATTCGATTTTTTTGTTTGCTGTCAAAAAGGGTGACGTTCTGCTTGTGGCTGCCCTAGGGGCTATAGCCATGGTTAGAACATCTCCTTGTTATGTCTAAGACGTGACCAAGTCGTCCTTTCAAGGCTTGGTCCATGGTTGCATCGGTTTTTAAACCCAAAGCAAGAACAGCCCCTTCGCCCCTTTTTAATTCTGCATGTGTCCCTCGGTTTTTGATGGTGTGGTGTGAATCTTGGTTGGCCTATGGCCCTTAGCCACGGTTCATACCCTACCACTGGATGTCTAAATCGTGCCATGGTCAATAAAATGGCCACTGGAACGACAAGAGACAACGAACGAAGCGAAACCCCCCAAGCGCGCAGATTTCATTCTCGGCTAGGAGCGTGGCCGTGTTTCTGGTATGGTTCGGATTGTGGCTGGCCTAGGGCCCTTAGCCATGGTTCAAATCATTCCTTGGGATGTTGTTGAGAGGCTATGATCGGTGGTTCAAGCCCCAATGGCCAAAAGTCTCGCAAACGACGCGATGCAAGCGAAGTTGCTGCTGCTGGAATTTGACAGCAACTTGCTGTGACGGTTTGGAGACTCGTTTGAGTTCTTGGTTGGCTTTTAGCCTATGGCCTTGAAATGGACAGTGCCGCGTCGATTTAGGAAGGTCATGTTTTTGACCGTTCGTGATTCGGATCATTTTTGAGGTCGTACGAGAATTTACGGTGCGATGTGCCAAATTGACTCTCGAAAGAGCGTTTCATGTTTTGGCCTCCATTTCACCTAGATTTCGACCCTCATCATTTTAGGAGCATTAGTTTATAATTCTAAGCGTATTTTAAATCATGACTATACGTCGGTTCAGTGTTGGTTCGGGTTGGTTCGGAGTCATGATTAAATACGAAGTCGTTAGACGTAATTGTCGCATTTTCAAACTTAATTGCATGGTTTGGTCAAGTAAAAGCTATTGCATATTTAGGTTGCAGCGAGCCTGAGAGCGATCCAATCCAGTTGGTAAAATATACAGGATATTTTCATTATGCCATTTAATTTTATTACATGCATAAAAATAGAAAATACTTATTTTGGAGATTTATGCGATATTGCTTGTGGTCAATTCACTATTATGGGAGCATTATTTTACCCGGTCGCCAGTGACCGATCAGTTCAGTTTGGTACCACCCGGTCGCCAGTGACCAGTCAGTTCAGTTTGATACTCCCCCGGTCGCCAGTTACCGATCAGTTCAGTTCAGTGCAGGGGCCACTTGCGTCGACCATAATCTCACCAGAAAATTATTATACTTTATTTCAGTACAGGGCTCCAAGTAGCAAACATTTTACTATGAGTTTTCAGTTCAGTTATGCACGTATTAAATTGCTCAGTACAAGTTATTTTCAGAATGCCTCATGACATGATATTTCATCCATGCAAATTATATTTTTCTCGTTACCTACGATATATGCATGTTGAGTCTTTAGGCTCACTAGACTTGATTGTTGTAGGTACCGATGAGGTCAGGGCCGAGGGCGGGGACCAGTGAGCCAGCTTAGGTCGGCAGTAGTGGCACCCGAGGACCTCAGTTCAGCATTTATTATTTTATTCCTCAAACAATTTTTATCAGTTGTTGGATATTCTTAAATTGTTATTTCGCAAACAAATATTTTCTTCCGCTGCCATTTTGAATATCAAACTTTGTTTATCGGTTTAATTATGAATGAGGCATTTTAATTAAAAAAAAGAAGAAGAAAATTTTTAATTTTCCGCAAATTTTCAAGCACGGATTTTCGGGCTTTCACATTAATATTATAATTAATTAAACTAGTTGGACTAATCAACTTAATTCACTAAGCTCATTAACTTTAATTAAGGAACCACTGAACCATAATTAAGGAAATTAGGTTAAGATTCATAATTAAGTGAGAAGGCCACAAACCTTAGCCCCCACTTGAGCAAATTTTGAAATTCTCTCCTAAAAGCTCTCCAAAATTTTCGGCCACCTTCAACTGGTTATGGTTTGAGCCATCTTTCGTTCTTCGCTCTCAACGTTAAAATACTTCTAAATTTCTAGTGCAATTTAGAAAAGGAACAAACGATCCAGTCATGGACCAGATTAGGAATTAGGAGGAATGAAGAAATGAGTTCAAAAAGATTGTTCGTAACGAATACTACAAGAGCTATATCCGCTAATCCCGGATTAGTTGGTGACAAGTGATTAAATCACCAAAGGTATCTTCAAAAACGTCCTATGAATGTTTTTATTGTTTAAACCATATGAGTGTCCAAAGACATTATTTGAGTGTCAAATAAAAAAATTTAAAACTTCTGTTGCGTTATAGATACGAGAAAACCGATTACTCCAACAATGGTATCAGAGACGGGTTTTCTTTATCGTATAGTTTAATTTATGTTAAGTAATTTATTTCTAACCACACAAAAAAAAAATTCAGAAAATTGATGCACACTTAAAATTTTGATTTTAAATAGAAAACCAAAAAAAAAAGTTCGAACTGCCTGGATTTGGTCCAGACGGACCGTGGGCGCAGGGCCACGCATGGCCTGCACACCGCATGCGCGCACCTGTGCATGCAAGGCGTCGTGTCTGCCAGCAGCGGGGGTGGGTGCCTGGGAACGTCTCGGGCATCGTCTGATCGGGCAGCAGGTGGGTAACGCGACCAACTGCCCGGGAACATCTCGGGCACCATGTTGGTTCATGAGTTTGAATTGTTCGGGCCTAGTGTGCGATTTTCGGATTTTACAAAATTTTGGATAAAATTGATATTTTATGAAAAATTGTTCAATTTTTCCTTAAATAAAATTTTGGTAAATTAATAATTTTCTTGTAAAATAAATAATTAGAACGTGATTTTAATTATTTATGGTAAAACTAAGTTTTACAAGAAATCAAATTTGTGGACAGTAGGATCTCACAAGCGAAACCAAGTTCTCTTTGTCTTTTCTGCAAAACCTTATGGCTGAAGCATATAGATTTCTTGTTCAAGATCTCCATGAAGAAATGTAGTTTTCACACCTAGTTCTTCTAGATGTAGGTCAAACACTGCACACAATACCAATATTACTCTGACTGTTGTAAGCCGAATCACAGGAGAAAATATCTCATAAGGTCAATGCCTTCTTTCTGAGCATACCCTTTTACTACCAATCTAGCATGATACTGATCCACTTGGTTATTGCCATCACGCTTGATCTTATATGCTCATCCGTTATCAATGACTCTCATCCCTTGTGATAGTATAACAAGATCCCGAGTTTTATTCTTATCTAATGCCTCCAACTCTACTTGCATTGCTATCATCCACAAGGATACATCTGAGATGTGAGTAGCCTTGTGGAAACTCGATGGCTCACCATCCTCTGATAATATTTCAGTGACATAATCTGGAAGCCAACCTGGTAGTCTTATGTCTCGAATTGACTGCCTCACACTGGAAACCTCACATTCAACACGTTCTTGTTCTTCGTGCTCTAGTACTGCTTCACATAAATTTGAAAGTCTTCCGTCTTATTTTCCACTTGAAATATAGTAGTTTCTGAATTTGGCATGCCTTTGTCTCCCTTTACTTTATCTTCCTCGAAGATAACATCCCCGCTGATGACAAGCTTGTGAACAGTATGATCCCACAAGCGAAACCCCTTTACTCCATCAGCATAACCCAAGAAGATACATTTTCTGGATCGAATCCAACTTCGATCTTTCTTGATCATTGTACAGAACGTACATAGAACTTCCAAATGTATGCAAATGAGAATAATCAGTCGGCTTACCAGTCCACGTCTCTATAAAACAAGCAGTTTTAAATGCTACCGCACAAAACGACTCATCTAGACCCGCAGTCTTCAACATAACTCTTGTTCTGTCTAACAAGATTCTATTCATCCGCTCTGCCACTCCATTCCGTTGAGGTGTGTAAGCCGTCGTGAATTGTCTTTTGATGCCCTCATGTTGACAAAATGAATCAAATCCTTTACTTGTATATTCTCCTCCATTGTCAGTCTTCAAACACTTGATTTTCTTTTCAAAATCAAGTTCAACCTGCGCTTTGAAATCTTTGAAGATTTGGAAAACATCTAATTTTTTCTTGATTCGATACACCCAACATCTCCTAGATAAATATCAATAAACAAGACAAAGTACCCCGCTCCTCCTAGGGATACAACCGGTGCTTGCCAAACATCCAAATGAATCAGCACCACTATGATTTTGCTTCAGGCAGTAGACGTGCCAAACTTTAATCTGTATTGTTTACTGGTAACATAATGCTCACAAAAAGGTAATGACACTTTTGTAAGTCCCGACAGCAACTTCCAATCTGAGAGAAATTTCAACCCTTGTGCCTGAGCTTTCTATGCATGATATCGTTAATTCTTCTCCGGAACCAATTGATACAACAGCTAGTTCCGCCTCTTTGTGTAGTCCTCCCAAAAGTACATACAGATTTGCAGCAACATTTTTCGTCTTCATAACCACAAGTGTAAACTTCACAATTTTCATGATCATGTTCTCGATACGGGTTTTGCACCCGATATCATCCAATACGCCCCAATGACAAAACATTTTTTCTCAGTCCCTTCAAATGTCGTACCTCCTGTATGGTGCGAATAGTGCCATCAAAATTTTTTATTTTTTGATAGTACCGACCCCAGCGATTTCCAAGGCATGACCATTTCCCAGGAATACAGATCTTCTTAAAATTGGTTCATAATGATCAAACCATTCTCTCCAAGACATCATGTGCCACGTCACTCCTGAATCCATAATTCATGTGTCACAAAATTTGTGTCTGTCTTCTACAACTGTTGTCGCTTCGTTAAATAATATTTCACCACCACCTGAAGTACTGACCATATTTCCTTGAGAACTCTTCTCGATACTCGTACACTCTTTCTTGAAGTGCCCTTTACCGCCACATTTAAAGTAGCAAATATTTTTCTTCTTACTTCTCGAATTTGATCTACCTCATCTTGGCTCTCATTGAAGTCACGGTCCATAAATCTTCCTTTTACTATCGGTAAAGTCTCTGCCTGCTTCAAAGTTACCAACCCATCTTCCTTATTCTTGCGTCGACTTTCTTTTCCGAGAACCGCAGTTAAGACATCATCGAATTTTAGAGAACCCATAAGAATATTGTTGGTTAAGTTGATCATAAGAATCTGGTAGACTTTGAAGTAGAAGCTCCGCACGTTCATTTTCCTCTATTTTATGCCCCATAGAAGTGAGTTGGGCAAATAGAATATTTAGTGTGCTAATATTGTCGGTCATCGATAAGGATTCCGACCTTCTTTTTAGGAAAATCATGTTGTGCAGTAACTTAACCTCGTACATCTTTGTCAGAATATCCCAAATAATTTTTGTTGTTTTTATCTCAGATATATTTGACAGTTCTTCGTCTGCTATAGCCAAGTGTAAATTAACAACAACATTATCATACATCTCATTTCGCTTTCCATCGTCCATCATTTCCAATGGTATATATCCAATAGACACCAAACAATTCTCGTTTCTTAAAACTGCTTGTTTCTTTATTTCCACAGCATAAAATTGCTTCCATTAAACTTTGTTATCTCGTACTTGCCCGCCATTATGTCTACAAAAATTTAGTAGACTGGACAAAATAATACCACCTTAATAAAAAATCTCAAAAAAACTTTTCTGATGTGGAAAATCAGTCTAGGCTCCAACCATAGAGCATACTCAAAATTTTAAAAAACATTAAACCAAGGCTTTGATAATACTTGTTGGTCCCACGTGCGAAAACTTGAGATAATAATATGAAAATAAAGTATAAAACTGGACACAAAAATTTACATGGAAAACCTCTAAAAATTATTAAGGTAAAACCATGGACAAGATGGAAAAAATTTCACTATAATATTTTATGATGTACAACCACTCATTGTGTTTTCAAAGAGAACACACACTCTTAATATAGGAGAACGAACACCTCATAAATATTATAGAACTAAGCAGTCAAATGATATAAGATGAGAGAAAGAACTTGATGAAGGGATATTTGAATTTATGAAGGAATGATGCAATTCCTCGTCTGGTCGCAAGAACCTTCCGCACATTTTCATTATCTGAATCAATATGCCAATTTCGCTTTTCCGCTGCAATAGATGACCCAACTTTTCCTTACAATTAATGCATGTCTACCTCTACCGACATACTTTAGACCATTTCCCCTTGACCTCACCAGGAAACTGCTTTTGTTACAGCCACTAGAAAACTTCATATTCTCATTCGAAATATTATTAACAACAACAAACGAGCCTTGGGGTCGGCATAATAAATCTATAAAAGTTTGTAATTCTAATATATCTATTCATCAGAGCAAAGTATGGCCTTTAACATACACCTTTTTCTCTCGAAACTTTATGCACTCATACATCTCTTTTTTCTATTAATCAAACTTGAAGTAAGAACACTCTATTCATAGCCATAATTGTGTATTGCAAGCATCATTGTACACTATGCCACTATCAAGAAGTCTCATCTTCCTAGTCATCTGTGTCACATTCCCACTTCGCAATCATGTCTTATAAGTCGATAACATCCTATGATCCTCAAAAATTTCAATATAAACATTTGTTAATCAGTCTTATTCACAAAGGAAAATTGAATCACCACTACTTCATGATTGAAGCTTAATGTATTATATTCTTTTAACTAATAAATAAATGATCACAGAGACATCCATGAGATTTTTTCACTTCAGATATTATTAATAAGGCTTCAGAAAAGCCTAGAAATCTGTTCACTGATCATTATAAGCAATCATATAGTGTCTGTACTTACATCTTCTTTCTCTTTAGTACCTTCTTGTGGGCAAATATCCTGCAACCATTCAACTTCAGCAATGCGATACCTTCACGTCAATCATAATGTGAAGAAAATTATTAATTGATGAAGTTCGTGAGCACAGAATGAGAGTCATGTAAACATCTATCATCAAGACACTAGATACTAACTTAAAACCTACCCATCTTGATCCCAATGTCTAATAATCCGACACCTTCGGCGACTTTCAACCTGCATCAAATAGCCAGTCAAACTAATCAAGAATTAAGGTTTTGTTAAAGACGACCAAAAAAAAAACATTGTTTGACAGAAGCAATTTTTTTTATTTAATGGGGTGATATTAATATTTACTAATGTTGTATACATATGCAATTCAGAAGTTCGTATTTTATTCAGAAGTTCGTATTTTAATTCGAATGCTCATATTAGAAATGGCAATACAGCTTACAAGAGATTGATGTTCTTCCATGCAGAGCATAAAACCAAAACCCCAGTTACTTTTTGTCCTAGATAAATTGTAGTATTTTTATAGTTGGACCAAATCAAATATTATTCATGGATTCAGTTCCAAACAACATTTGTAGCGGTCAGAAGAGTGTCCAAAATGGTTTTGACTCTAAACAATTGGGAGAAAAATAAGTAATTATCTTGTTTGGAGAACTGCCCAATTTTGAGGAAAACTGTGCTCTTTTTCATTAGTTTCTAATGCCGAATTAATACGAGGGACCAAAGGTGTAGAAATGATAAAAAAAAAAGGGATCATTTTGGAACATTGCAAATAAAATGGACGAAAATGGTTTTAGGCTCAAACATAATTACATTAGTAATTACCTCCTACAATTGGGAAAAATTGTTTTATCAAATTAGGTAATTTAATATAATTATATTTGGATTAAAATCAGAACCTGAGCCACTCATTTTGTATTTCAGTGCAATGTTGATTTCGTTAAATGGAGGAGCAAAATAGAGATATCACAAACTACATTGATTTTTTTTTATTAATTATTCGATTTGGTTGAGGTGTTTTATTGAATTATTTATCTAACTTTGATGAGTTATATTATTAAATGAAGAGTTCATTTGATTTAATCCATTCATAATTAAACCCATGGAACCAAAAGTTGGTTTTTCTGCTGTGTAAATTTCATGGAGCAGGAAACTCCAACAATAGAATAGATAAAAAAAATCAGAGTGAAACAGTCAGATTAAGTGAAATTAGATGACAGAATGAATATAAACATTCTAACTCCAAGCAAAAAGATCATTATAGCATAATCGCGTCATGTTCAACTACTTTTTACCTCTAAAAAGAAACGACCATCCGGAAGTGCCTCACAACTGCATGAATAACAAACATAATCATCATCTATGCGCTAGCATGGAAATAAAAGTATCCAATGACAAAATACAACTTATTTAGTTAAAGCAATGATCAAATAAGTTACAAGAGAGAACCTACTCTGTTATCTCCACCTCACATGCATGATCAGCTATTGAACCTGGAATCGAATCATTTATAACCTACATCATGAAAAAGAATGCGACATGTCGGAACATCAAGAAGTTATAAAACCACTAATATTGTAAGATAAAAACAAGAGCAAACTATAGCACTATTAAGTTACCATTCCCATGCGGCGATTTCCTTCCATTATCCTCCTCACCTGCTCCAACGCATACAGAACTTAAATCTCAACAACAAGGAACAAGATGAAAATTACTCAAGTGGGAAATATTCAACAAGTGGACAGAACAACTAAACGACAATTCTTTATGCTGATAAATATGATTAAATTTCGGAAGAAATTTCAGACATATACCATAGATATATCATATCTTTAACCAGCATCAGGTGTTCTTTTTCTAGCTCTTGGCCCAAGTCATGGTTGAAAGGATTTGATTGGGGAAAAGACTTTATGCATGGACCAATGCTGGTTATATTCATATATTCATCACAAATATTGATGCAAGAGTATTTTTTTTTTTTTTTGATAGGAAACATAATTTTATTGATAATAATAAGTTCATATTACAGTAAGCGGACTAGTGGTCCACTAATCGAATCTACTAAAACTTCTAGCAGTACACATAATACCAATCTTTCAAAATATCAGAAATAGATAATCCATGAAAGCTTTTATCCAGTCGAATCCAATTCGCTGTGGTGAATTTTATTTTTCCCCAAAAATCTTCTATGGTTTCCTCAAGATCTTGGAAGATTCTCCTGTTTCTCTCCAACCAAACCTGCCAAGTAATTCCATGAATCACCATTTTCCAGAAAATTCTCCCCTTTTTCCCAAGCAATCGACCCAAATCAGTATGAAACAAGTCTTGCGTTGTCTTCGGTAAAGCCCAAACCAACTTCAATTCTTTTAAAGCCCTTGCCCACAAAGCATAAGTGAATCTGCAATGAACGAACAGATGATCTTGTGTTTCCTCATGCTTATGGCACAACACACACCAACTTGGTGAAAGTGACCAAGTAGGTAATCTCTTTTGCATGACCTCGGCTGTCGGTAATTTCGAAAGGATAGCTGTCCAAGAGAATATCTGAATTTTCGAAGGAATTTTTATTTTCCAAATGACATTGTAGAACCTGAAACGATTTGAAGCAGTAATATTTTGGAAAAAAGAATGGTAGAAAGATTTGACAGTGAAAATCCCAGAATTATCCTCTTCCCACTTTCTGAAGTCATCGACTCCTACCACCAATCTCACACCCTCCAAGATGCTCAGAAGCGAAGTTAATTGATTGATCTCCTCCTCGCGGAGAGATCTTCGAAAACGGAAATCCCAAGATATAGAATTTGATGAAGAATCAAATGAAGCAAAATGAGAGACTGAGTAATTATGACACGAAGATAGCTGAAATAAAGAATGAAACGACTCCTTCAGAGATGACTCCCCCAACCAAATATCCTCCCAAAACCTTATTCTATTCCCCTCTCGAACCACTAGTTTAGTAAGTCGGTGATAAGTCGGGTATAACGCTGAAATAAACTTCCACGGACATCTAAAAGTCACATTCTTAGCCAACCCCGCATCCCACCCATTGTCTTGTAGCCCATACTTACTCTTGATTATTCTTTTCCATAGCGTATCATTTTCCACATTGAATCTCCACCACCATTTCACCATTAAGGACATGTTTCTCAAGCATAAATTCCCAATGCCCAATCCTCCTTTTTCCTTGGGTCGGCATACTTTTTCCCATCTCACCATATGACAATGTGAATCTCCCTCATTTCCATCCCACAAAAAATTTCTCATGACTTTCTCCATTTCCACCGCCACTCCTTTGGGTATCTTAAAAAGAGACAAGAAATATATCGGCAAAGCAGACAAAACCGAAGCAATCAGAGTCACTCTACCTCATTTTGACTAGAACGCCTTTTTCCAAGTTGACAATTTCCTAGAGACCTTAATCATGATAGGCTCCCAGAATGAAGCCTGCAATGTATTTTACCCCCTAGAGGGACTCTCAAATATTTTATCGGCCAATTTTCCTTTCGGCACCCAATTTCCGAGGCTATATCTTCCTCCTTCACTACCTCGTGGTTTAAACCCAATAAAGCACTCTTGTCCCAATTAATCCTCAATCCTGACATATCACAAAAAGCTTTCAAAATCAGTACCAAAAACCGTATGTGTTCCTCCGTCTTCACAAAGAACAAAGTATCATCCGCAAACTGTATGTGTGAAACCTCAACCTTGTCTCGGCCCACTTCATATCCTCTTATCAAGTTTCTTTCCTTTGCTTTGTCAACCAATCTTCCCAAAACATCGACAACTATATTGAACAGAAAAGGTGATAACGGATCTCCCTGTCTAAGTCCTCGATACGCTTTAAATTTCCCCCTCGGTCTCCCATTGATCATAACAGAAAACGAGACGTTTGACGCACATCCTCTAATCCAACCTCTCCATTTCTCCCCGAAACCCTTTTTTTGTAATACAAAATCCAGGAAATCCCATTCGACATTATCATATGCTTTTTCAAAATCAATCTTCAGCACCCAACCTTTTTTCTTTTTCATCCTACCCTCTTCCACCAACTCATTAGCAATTAAACAACAATCCAAAATCTGGTTCCCCTCGGTAAATGCATTTTGAGTTTCTGAAAGTGTATGTGATAACACTTTTTTCAGCCTTGTAGCCAAAACTTTTGCAATTATCTTGTATAAGCTTGTTGTCAGACTTATGGGTCTAAAATCTTTCACCTTCAACGAGTCATTTTTCTTTGGTATCAAGCATATGTATGATTCATTTGTCAAACCATTTATGACCCCCCCTTCATGAAATTCTGCGAAGACCCTCATTAAGTCGCTCTTCACCGTATCCCAGCATTCTTGGTAAAGAGCCAAAGTATAACCATCAGGCCCGGGTGCTTTGCAATTATCACAATCAAACACCGCCTTCTTAACCTCGTCTACTGAAAAGGGTTGTTCCAACTACTCTCTCATCTCGTCGTTAATGTTTCCCCATACCACTCCTTCAATCCCAAATCTATTCTCTGGTTTTTTGCTGTACAATGCTGTGAAATGCGCACATTCAAAGGACCACGCGAAGATTGAGTTATCAAAGAACTGTTAATGAATCCCCCTTCTAATCCCACCACTTTGATTTTAGCAGCTGCCAAATCCCTTAGGAAAATAGTATCTTGACTAATATCCACCAATCCTCCACACATATCCCCCACGATTTGGAGCATTTCCCTCGTCCACATATCCCATGGTAAACCCACAATCCTGATCCAACTGTTACAGCATTCGTAGACTTCCTCTGTGGTATTGGTATCACTCCTTCCTTGTTGAAAAGACAAGGAAATACCCTTATCCAAAAAGCACTTTCCAATTCGCAAGTAAAAATCGAAGTCTTCTCTCCTAGTTGGCCACCACAGTGCCTGATTTGCCTTGAACGGGAAAATCTCAATCTTCGTATCAACCGCCTTACCAAGTGTTGATTTTACCATTTCCCAAGAAGTATTAACGCATTCCTTCGTGACAATCAGTGCTTTGTTCCAATCTTTATTCACGCACTGTCTAAATTCTTTATGTGCGTCGATCTGCTCTGATCCATTATGCCTTGGATTTGTCTTATCACTGAGCACAGGTTGACGAGATTGTTGTTTACCCTTCATATAATTTGCTCCTTCCTTTATGCCGCTATTCAGAATTTTCCCGACAAAGAACACCAGAGATTTCCAGCCTTTCTCATATATTCCACTTGGAATTATAATTCTCTGCTTCTTACCGGACCGCTCAGTTTTGGAAACTTCAAGATATCTTCCTCGTGTGTTGACAAACTTTTGCACTGATATAACTACTTCCCCCCTTCTGATTCTGTTGAACGTAATCTGCGATTTGGGGTTGGTAATATGTTCGCCCATAATTTTCCTCAACCAGTAGGCACTTTCCCGACCAATTTCCAGCGTGTAACTCGCATTCCGAGTTCTTTCCGTGACGCAAATAGATTCTCCCCTCTTACCCAGTGAAATTAGAAAAAGTTTTTGTTCTATTTTGACCTCTAAAGCCCTCGCATTACGGTAAAGTTCTCTCATCATCGTTTCGACGGAAAGTAGAATGATTGGGTATATGATAAGGAAGAAAACCGAACACAAATCCACAGACGAGAAGCTTAGCGGAAACGACGACGATGAAAAATCGCCGTCGGCCACCGGCCGTCGCCGGTGAGTGGGAAACAATTTGATCTCCAATGGCTCAGTAGGTGAAGGTGCTGGTTGGAAGAAGGGAGGAACAGGTTGTTTGGACGTTAGGGAGGAGAGGGAGCATTTTCAAATTTTTTTCTCTCTAAAAACGTCACCTGTTTACGAAAGATATCTCCTCTTCCTATGCAAGAGTATAAATTGATAAGGGATGAATTTGAAGTACAACTTGCTCAAAATCATCCTAACATTTAAACTGTATAAATCATGGATTTTGAAATTCTTCAAATCAAATACAACTTAAAGTCAGTTCTCTTAATGAGAATACAT
This sequence comes from Primulina eburnea, assembly GCF_022965805.1. Taxonomy (NCBI): domain Eukaryota; kingdom Viridiplantae; phylum Streptophyta; class Magnoliopsida; order Lamiales; family Gesneriaceae; genus Primulina; species Primulina eburnea. The sequence goes on along the minus strand of NC_133111.1, from coordinate 36,898,361 downwards.
ACTCCATGAAAGTAGATGGTTTGCATGTATCAGAAAAAAAAACCCCTATGTGAAACTGGTAGACATGATGCTCTTTGGATGCAGCACCAGGGTTTCTTAGTTCAAACCCCACTCATTTACCATATTGGAACACACGGACGTTTAATTGATGGGAAGCTACAAGACTGGAACTGAGTTTTAAGGTCCTTTACCTATGTCTAACACCAGACTAAATAGTTGCTTCATTCAAATGTTTAAGCTCATCGAGAACGCAAATCTATCCAACACATCCAGGGCTTCAACAATAATTGTCAAGTAAGTTATCACCAAATAGTTAGATCAACTCACCATAAGTCTATAGCGAGGTTCAAATATGTTAAGCTGAAACTTCTGACATGGCAAGATAACATCCATGACAAAAAGAGGCAACAAATCAACAGCAAGTTTTGTCAGACTCTCATGCTCCAACTTCCTTTCTCCATATTCCTCTGGAAAGTTTCTCTCGATGATATTTTTCAATGTAACGCTGGAAAAAAGCCAAAAAACATCAACTTCAGCTGTCATACGATATAGGAATCCCTTCTGTTTCATGTTGATAATAAGCCAAGGAGAGTGAAGCTTTCTTTGACACATATTTACAACAAACATCTTGATGGCACACAAAACTACATCTAACACCGAGAAAATCACTAGCATACTTAACAGTTCAAAATTTACTAGAATAATTTTCACTCCTGGTGCCCAACGAAGTTAAGAAATATCTATGATTTCTTCTATCATATCAATTTCTGGTCACCATGTTCTGCATAATGTATTATATAATTTTGAGCATATCATATGATATTTCAGCTTTGCAAAGGTTACCTGATTGCGCATGTAACAGGACTAATTAACAGAACTGTACGACACAGGGGGCAACGGTTGCCTGAAATTTATATCAAAAAGACGAAGTAAATGGATCTTAATAGGAGACATTACAAAATCAATGGTAGCAAGTATAGAGAGTAAAGAACACCTCTGTCCGTGGTCTGAAACAGGCATGAGCGGCAAAAGGAATGACCACATGGAGTTGTAACAGGTTCATAAAGTAACTTCAAACACAGCGTGCAATCATAATCATCTGTACGCTGTGGTTTTATATTGCTTCTCCTCATAGATATATCTGGTATTGATTTTTGCAGTTTCAGAAGAGAATTGCTGCACAAGGAGACCTTTCATTGGTAACACAATTCATACATGAAAATAAAACTGTACCAAGTCCAGCCAATACAAGATTAATGTTGAAGCACAAAAGTATTATGATTATGTTCTTCAATCACCTCTGAGGATCAATTTGAAGGCCTTCAAGAATAACATCGCAAGCCAGCTCATACTTTTCCAACTGCTCAAAACATCAAGGTGAGCATCATGGTTAAAGGCTTTACTTAGCCAAGAAACATAAGTGAAGATGGCATGCATGATACGAAGTACATAAATCATGAAATCAAATAAACAGACAGAAAAAATAACAATAGCACAAATATCAAAACACAAAACTCTGAAATTAAACAATTATTGATGAAATTTAAAATCACCATGAGTTATTTAAGCATAACTGTGATACAAATTATCCTTTACCAGAACCTTTCGGTCATTTTCAACCTTACACAATCAAAGGTTCACAGTATACAGATGCTAAATAGTAATTCAATGAAAAGGCAATCTCACCAGGATTAGAGCATTTGCCTTAAGAATGTATGATGATACAGAATTACTTTGCAAACTCAACAACTTTTCAGCATCCTTCAGGGCAAGCTGCAATCAAGAACAAAATATCGAGGTACTGTAACTTGTCTAAAAGGCGTGGGGAAGGAAAATCAATTATATGGATCCAATAATGGTCAAACCCCTGCATGAGTTATTGGATCCAACCCGCTCAATGGCCTGTATTCAGAAGCAGATGAAGGCCTGTGTTTGAGGAACTGGCTCATCCTGGTGACAATTCACCATTTAAGAAACATGAAACACAAGATGAATATTATGAAACAGCTGCAAAGTCCATTCAACTAGATATCCTGACTAAAAACCAAATGAAAATATACAATAAATCACGTCTAAAATCATACTGACAGAAGATATGTAATGCATCTGTTGCTAAGAACGACAGAGTCACTTGGTTTAATGTTGTTGGCTCTCGTGTAAAAGTCAATTGCCTGCATAAAAACAATTTTTGTCATCGCACCATAAAAAATAAGCATCAATAAACAAAGTTCTGGTACATCTTATTCACAAGAATGTCAAACCGGAATTGTCCAGTTGTAATTTTGAGGTTAATAAATAATAACACAGCACATTTTAAGTTTCTTAATGGAAACAACAATGATTTGCTATCAAATGCTCCAACCAATTTCCTATTCCTTGCTCAGACCATCCATTCCAACAGCCATACCAAAATGTCATGATGAGCCAATACTGAAAATAAATGGCAGCACGTACAGTACTTATTTACAAGCAGCACAGGACAAAAAAATTTTACTCTTACATTTCACAAACAAAATGAACATTTTCATCAGAGTCATATCCATCATTATCTCTAGTAGAAGCTTATATCTACAAAGTTTTATCTTAATATTAAACTGAAACACAAACAAAAACTAATCGAAGAAGGGCCAACGTGAGCCACAGAAAGGAAAACTTGACACATTGGTACCACCTCTCAATCACGCTATTCATAAAACCTCCACACCTTTTCAGCACACTCCCACTTCTCAGATTCACAAAGCACTTCTTGGCATTCCATTCAAACATTTGAACTCATTGATTTCAAAAAAACAAAGGGATGAAAATAAGTGGACCTCTCCGGCCATTCAAAACAGTATTCCGTCATTGACACGTCAATTCCTCTGCCCTAACACTGAGTGGTGATCATTCCACCATGTACATAATTCAGACGTGTCCCATACTGGCACATCGGGATAGAATCCATCGGCCTTAAACCGTAATAAAACCATTATAAAATCCAAGGACATATCAAGAAGTTAGTCAAAGGTGAATTTCGCATAAATTCTAGGACAAATGGCCCTGCTTTAGAGTATCTATCTAGTCGGAAGAGAACATTGAATCCAAAAATACCATACAAAATGATGCTTCAGAAATCCCATTACTTTTGACGATTTTCATTACCGAAGAAAACAACTAATTCTTCCAAGGAACAATATGAATCAAGAACTTTTCGGGTAAACATCGACAACAAAAAGATAAGCAACCTGATCCAATATGTTGTCCCGGAATGCCTTGTTTCCCATCTGCATGAGATGATAGAAAGATCGATATCTCTCCGACGACATAGATGAGAATTCTTCTTCATTCTCCTGCATGTACCATCCAGTTGCATACGTACATAACCACAAATTAAGCTGAAGCAATGCATACTCACACATATTAACGAATCAAAGAACAAAAAAAAAAAAAAAAGAAACGTGCAATCTCACCCATGGATGATCCTGGACATCTTGAACACCTTCCAGGGTAAATCCGGCTGCAGAAGAAGTTGACATTCCCGAAAAAAAAGAAGCCAAAGATCAGAAAAATGAAATTTGACGCTGAGAGGTGGTGACAAGTCGTGGGGTGGGATTGTGTTCGTCCCTGGATTCCACTTGGACCCAATTCGTTTACGTGTTTCTATATAATTCCACAAACAAAAAGTCCACTGTCTACGGGAAATTTAGGGAAAAGGGAGCTTATTTTAAAAAAATGGTCTATTAATCAATTTACATAAATATTTTTTTGTTTTAATTATAAATACACAGTTAAATTTGATTAAAACCCTAACATTCATTCTCATTATTCAGTCGACTTAAATCTCTCTTTCATTTGTCAACGCAAATCTTCCCTACTGTCGACGTAGATCGATTTTTATTCTCGGAAATTTCCTTCCCTCAACGCGACGCAAACTCAATCGAAGAAATGACTAACCAAAATCTAGTAATTTTCACCTTTATTTTATCAGTTTCCTAAGTTATATCTTTTAAAGAGACGGACCATAGTATCAATTATTATATCATACCGCATCAGTGCCATATCAAATCAAATGTCGGAATTTCTTTACCATTTCAAATGGAAATCATAATAGTGCCTTCAAAAATATTTTTTTCAAACATACTTTCAAATATCATTTAACAAATTAAAGGAATAACATATGTCGGTTGAATTTAAAGAAATGTACGTTTTTTTTTTGTGCAAACATGGACAAACTTATAAGAACAAGTATGTCAATTATATATCAAATAGTGCACTTATGAAATGCAAGGTGTATTCTGAACGGTGGAGATCGGATTTGGACGTATAAAACTGTCATGCCCCGAGACTCGGGATTGACACCGGCGTTGTTAACAATCACACCATCGAAACAACAAGCCTTTGTAGTATAGTGTAAACCGAAACCAGTTTATAATTCATAATTCCAATTAAATAAACATTGGTTTTACAAAACCGAAATCTCAAAAGACGACAGAATTTAATGCGGAAACGTAAAACTGCATAATAATAAACTTAAACTTAATCCAATTTCTTGAGCATTCACCGTCCCCAGAACTGCTCAGATTTTTCCTCCTCAATTTCTTCTTCAAGCTTATCTGAGAAGGGTTGTAAGGGAGGTGAGTATTTGGGAATACTCAGCAAGTGGGGAATATCGAGCACAATAAAACAACATGCATAAATTTCGAAACACATGGCTTGCATACATACTTCGTAAACATGCATAACATTTATCAGCCACTGTGATTTATCTAATTTTATATGGTTTACTGACGTCAGTCCCTAATTTTTACTCCTCCTAGGGGGCGAGGCCGTATAGCGGTTATATCCCCCACTGCGTAAGGGTACGTCATGTTTGGGATTCCCACCCATATACAGTCGACTCCTCATAGTGTTTAAAACCGAATGACAACAACACAAGAAGGAGTAGGAAAAGAATTGTACTCAACCGAAGTTTTTATCCAAAAGCCGAAAAGTCACATATGCATAAACCGAAATTTTAAGATTTTAAAACATCCCACTTACAGTATTTTAATTTCTAAAAACGTGGATGATTGGCTTCGGGAATTGGATCGCTTCTCGTTTTTCTCGGACTGCGCTTAGGCTTCGATTTCTTGGACGACTTTGAGACGATTTTCGGGCAGAATTTCGACTAAGGTGGCTGCTAGAATTTTCGAGAGTTTCAGCAAGGGGATTTTCAAAATTGTAGGTGCAAGAATGCCTAGGTTTGATGGTGTATTTATAGGTGAGGGAAAAGGGTCTAAATTTGGTACTCAAATCCTACCAAAAATCATGCCAAATCTCACAAATTTGACTCCAATCTCTCTTGCCAATTTCGAAAATTCATCTACCTAATTTGTGAGATTTCTTGATCTCATGGCCCTTGATTTGGCTTGAAAATACGGTCGCTAGATCCAACGGTTTTGGTGCAAGGTTTTGATGATTTCCTTCCAATTAACCCAACATCTAACCATCACAAAAATCTTAGCATTTAATCTAGGATAATTTCGAAATTTCTTGAAATATTTATGCCTTAATTCCTTTAAACTTGTATGGTATTCCAATCTCACAAATTCTCTTCCCAAATTTCGAAAATACTCATGCCTTGGTGTAGATATTATTATCTTTATACCAAAGATTTCCCAATAATATTTTTCCCATAACATATCTCATTTAATATAATAATAAAAATCTTATGCTATATTTCCTTAAAAATATTAATTACATAGTGCAATATGTTCTCACATCCCTCCCTCTTTATGAGAAGTTTCGTCCTTGAAACTTGAGTTGGCTTGTTCACCAAATAGATAGGAATATTCTTTTCGCATCTCCTCTCCGACTTCCCAAGTTGCTTCTCGCTCCGTGTGGTTGGACCACTGTACCTTGACGTAGGGAATGATACGTCGTCTAAGAACTTGTTCCTTGGTGTCCACAATTCTAATAGGGACTTCTTCGTATTTCAATTCTTCTCCCAAGTTCCCTTCGACCAAGAGCAGTTCTACCTCTAATACGTGACTCGGGTCTGGAATGTACTTAGTTGGGACACATAGAACACGTTGTGGATCCTTGACATGTTTGGTGGCAGTGCCAGCCTACATGCTAGCATGCCCACATTTTCCAAGATTTCGAATGGTCCAACATAACGAGGGTTCAGTTTCTCGGATTTACTGAATCGGACAAGTCCTCTCATAGGCGAGACTTTTACATAAGCTTTCTCACCCACATTGAACTCTACAGGCCTTCTTTTAAGATCTGCCCAGCTCTTCTGTCGGTCTTGAGCTGCCTTGAGCTTTCTCGGACAATTTTAACCTTGTCCACTGTCATCTGTACTAGCTCGGGTCCCACCACGGCTTTCTCTCCCACTTCATCCCAGTAAAGTGGTGACCAACATTTCCTTCCATAAAGGGCTTCGTATGGAGCCATTTCGATGCTGCTGTGATAGCTGTGATAGCTGTTGTTGTATGCAAACTCAATTAAGGGTTGATGAGTGCTCCAGTTGTTACTGAATTCAAGAGTGCACGCTCGCATCATATCTTCTAAGGTCTGTATGGTTCTCTCCGTCTGCCCATCGGTTTGGGATGATAGGCCGTACTTAGGGTCATTTTCGTTCCCATGGCCTCTTGGAAGCTCTTCCAAAAGCGCGAGACGAACCTCGGGTCTCTATCAGATAGGATGTTCACTGGCACTCATGCAGTCTCACAATGTTGTCCATGTCCAGTGAAGCCAATTTGTCGAGATTGTAATTCATGCGGACGGGTAAGAAGTGTGCGGTCTTCATGAGTCTGTCCACGATCACCCATATACCGTCGTGGCTCTGCCTAGTACTTTGGCAATCCTACCACAAAGTCCATGAAAATATGCTCCCACTTCCACTCGGAGATTTCCAGAGGTTGCAGTAATCCTCCAGGTCGCTGGTGTTCTTCTTTGACCTGCTGGCATACCTGACATCTGGAGACGAATTTAGCTACATCTCTTTTCATGACATTCCACCATAAACTATTTTTGAGGTCCATGTACATTTTCGTACTGCCTCGATGGACTGAGAATTTCGACTTGTGTGCCTCTGTCATTATCTCTTGGCGAAGGTTATCGCTGTCGGGCACTCACAGTCTTCCTTTCATCCTTAAGATTCCCTTGTCATCAATTTGATGATCCAGAGACTTCCCTTCTCTGACCTGCTCCTTAAGTTTGGTCAGTACCGGGTCTCGATCTTGGTTTAACTTGACGGTCTCCTATAGACATGGCTGGGCCGAGAGGGAAGCTAGAGTTATCTTGCATGGGCCCTTCCGACTTAGCGCATCAGCCACTTTGTTTGCTTTACCCGGATGGTAGCTTATGGTCAAGTCATGATCCTTCAGAAGTTCGATCCATCGGCTTTGCCTCATATTAAGTTCCTTCTGGGTGAACAGGTACTTGAGGCTCTGATGGTCTGTGAAGATTTCACATTTACCACCATATAGGTAGTGCCTCCAAATCTTTAAGGCGAAGACAACCGCTGCTAGTTCCAAATCATGAGTAGGATAGTTCTGCTCATACGGTCTCAATTGCTTTGATGCGTAGGCGATCAATCTTCTTTCCTCCATGAGTACGCATCCTAGACCTTCCTTAGAGGCGTCACTGTAGATAGTGAAATCTTTATTTTCTGCGGGCAGGATCAACACTGGCGTGGATGCGAGTTTCTCTTTCAATGTCTAGAAACTCTTCTCACAATCCTCATTCTAGATGAATTTAGAATTCTTCTGTGTGAGCTTTGTCAGTGGCACGGCTATCGAGGAGAACCCTTCGACAAACATCCTGGTAGTAACCTGCCAATCCAAGAAAGCTTCTGATATCAGTGGCGTTCTTCGGTTTTGGCCACTCTGTAATTGCCTCTACTTTCCTTGGATCTACTGACACTCCTGCTCTCGAGATTACGTGTCCTAGAAATTACACACTCCTTAGCGAGAATACACACTTGTTGAACTTAGCATAGAGCTTATTCTCTCTTAAGATCTGCAAAGCAAGGTGAAGGTGCTCTTCATGGCTCGTCTCGTCAGGAGAATAGACGAGGATATCATCGATGAATACCACTATGAACTGATCCAAGAATGGCTTGAATACTCTGTTCATCATATCCATGAATGTTGTCGGTGTGTTGGTCAGACCAAAAGGCATCACTGTGAATTCATAATGTCCATATCTGGTTGGAATGGCTGTTTTGGGGATATCTTCAGCCTTGACCTTTAATTGATGATAACATGTCCTCATATCCAGTTTAGAAAAACGGAGGCTCCTTTAAGCTGATCAAACAGATCGTCTATCCGAGGCAAAGGGTACATGTTCTTGATTGTGATCTTGTTTAGTTCTCTATAGTCGATGCACAATCTCATACTCCCGTTTTTTTCTTCACGAAGAGTACTGGAGCTCCCCACGGGGACACACTCGGTCGAATTTGCCTTTTATCTAGCAATTCTTGGAGTTGTTCTTTTAGCTCATTGAGTTCGGCTGGTGCCATTCTATAAGGTGCCTTAGAGATTGGTGCAGCTCCGGGAATCAGATTGATCTCGAACTCCACTTCGCGGTTTGGGACCGTCCCTGAGAGTTATTCTGGAAAAACATCTGGGAACTTTCCTTGCTATAGGGATGTCTTCCAGTTTCAGCTCGACTTCCTCTTTTATTTCACTGACCATTGCTAGGTAAATGTCTTCTCCGGATTTCATGGCTCTCCAAGCTTGAGATGCGGAGAGCAGCGACTTCCGTTCCTTGGATTTACCTTGAAACATGACTTCTTCCTGATCTGGGGTTCGGAGTTTGACTCTCTTTCCCTTACAATCTACTATCGCACTGTTTCTGGCTAACCAATCCATCCCTAAGATGATGTCTAAGTCGACCATGATCAACTGTATCAAGTCGGCACTAAAAGTCTGATCATTAATACTGATTTTACAATCTTTGTAAATTTCATGAGTTTCAATGGCCCTACTTGTAGATGTGGCTATACGAAAGGGCTCATTTAGTTTATCGGGCTTACAGCCTAACTTCTTAACAAATCTCTTAGATATAAAGGAATGGGTAGCACCACAGTCAAATAATGCATAAGCATGCACTTGCTGAATAAGTATGGTACCTGACACGACTTCATTGGCGTCGTCTGCCTCCTCCTGAGTCACGGAAAAGACCCTGGCATTAGGTTTGTCCTACTTTGATTTACTAGAGCCTGCTCATGCGTTTGGCCCAGTTCCTCTGTTCGGGCCTGCTGGTTGAACGGCGGCGGTAGGACACTCTGCAATTATGTGCCCTGATTTTTCACACCCAAAGCATACACCGCTGGCCCTTCGGCATTCTCCTGCGTGCTTGAAGCCACATGTTGGGCAAGGCTTGAGTCCTTGACAGCTACTGGCGGGGGATTGCCCTGTGGGAGGTCCACCTGGCTGATTGGGCCTCTTGAACATTAGTTTTCCCTGAGAAGGATGGCTGCTAGGGGGTCGCTTCTTCCTGTTTTCCCCTTCTCTTCGAAGAATGTCAGCTTCGGCTCAGATAGCCACGCCCATCAGGTCTGAAAAGTTGGCAGGTTGGTAGACTGCTAGAGCTGATTGGATTCTGCTGTTCAACCCCTTCTTAAAGTGGTGCAATTTCAGAACTTCATCCGCCATGATTGCTGGAGCATATGATCCAAGGGCATTGAACTGGGAGGTGTACTCCACGACTGACATGTCTGGAGCTTGACTAAAATTTTCAAAATCACTCAGTTTCTGCAGTCTGACCTCGGCTGGATAATACTGTTTCAGGAATGCTTCTCTAAAATGATGTCATGTGATTTGTCCTGCAGCTGTCATGGCTGGCGAGATTGCTTCCCACCGCTTGCATGCTTTATCCTCTAGGAAAGGCACTATCACGTCCACTTTCAGTGCATCCGGGACTTCCAACAGCCGCAGCTGAGTCTCCACGCTTTTCAGCCAGCTCTGGCTAATTTCGGGGTCGGCATCCCCACTGAAGGTTGGACACCTGTTCTTGCGGAGTTATTCATAATGGAACTTGACTCCGTGATGTGGTGGAGGTGGTGGTGGTTGATTGGTGTTCGGGTTCACTAACCCTTGCAGTGTTGTCGCCACGATCGTGGCTATAGCCATCAGGTCTGCTTGGTTAAGACTTAACCCAGGTGGTGGTCCATTATCGCCTTCGTTGGCATTGTTGTTGATAGCATAACGGGGGTTGCGGTTTTGTCTTTGTGGTCTACCGGCCATTTCCTACAATTCAAACGCTTCTAAGAATTTGATGTGTATAACGACAAGATTGAGTAAATAAGTTATGCTGGAACAACTGAGATGAGTAAATAAATATAACTTTATTAAATTTGAATATCGAGGAACAACTGAATGGAAATAAATTGTACTGAATGAAAACAAATCGTACTGAATAACATAGCAACAATGATAAAATAACTCCTAATAATAAAGAGAGATCACTAAGGAACCCTAGTCATCTCTCTCTCCGTCGCCAATTGCTGCTATAGGCTCATCTATCTCTATCGGCTTCTCCTCTTCCGGTTCTTCCTCTGGCTCTTCCTCTTGAAGTATCTCCACCATATTGGTGAGTTGTGCGTTCTCTTCCGTGAGCTGAGCCACATGTGCCTTAAGTCCATGTATCTCTGCCTCAGCCACGTCCATCTCGTCATTCCAATGCTGCTGATACTGCAGATGGTACTGTTTCTTCTGCTTGAGTTGGTCCTTTAGAGCTTCCACCTGTTGGGTCAGACGTTGGTTTACAAACGCGAGGCTGTTCATGGCCTCACACGAATTTTCCAGTCTCCTCTTATCCTTGGCATTCTGCTGTTTCTCTTCCTCCAGTTCCTTGCGAAAACGCTCCATATCCTCTTGTAACTTGCGATGTTGATACTTGCCCAGTTCTATGACGTCTCTTAGGTCCATGTTATCACCTCTAACTAGCTCACCCTGATAGATAGACTGGTTAAGGCGGACGCGAATCTCCTCTTTCTCAGCGGCTAAAGTCTCGACCTCACTCCTCCTCTCACTCAATCTGGCTCTAAGTCGCTGAATCTGACAGGACTGATAGTGAAGGGCAAGCTCCTTCAAACGAATTGCAGCTTGGGCACGGGTGTGGGGTCGCATGGAAATAGATGGAGCCATTTCCTGAAATCAAAAATGGAAATGCTCAGAATCGGAAAGAGACAACATATAACAAGGGACAATATACAATATATATGAAATTTTCGAAAATTACATAAATATGTTTTTCTTTCCAAAAATGGAAAGTTTGGAATTAGACATATGGGTTCGAGGCATATGTCGAGAGGATTCTAGAACAATCGACGGAATCGAATTCGGAATTTCCTACGAGAAGTTATAGGGTCTACGAATATTTCCTAAAACGGCAAAAACGACGTTTCGGAGGCCTAAACGGAGGAATTTCACGATTTTAGCCGTTTTTCTTTCCACTTTTTGGACCGTTTTAGAGGGGATAGCATCGGCATTTCTCGAAAATCTCACAGAATTTTTTTTTCTTTTGTAAAAATTTTCTCATTTTCCCCAACCGGATTATGAACCTGGCGGCTTTGATACCACTTAAATGTCACACACCGAGACTCGGGATTGACACCGACATTGTTTAACAATCACACAATCGAAACAACAAGCCTTTGTAGTATACTGTAAACCGAAACCAGATTATAATTCATAATTCCAATGAAATAAACATTGTCTTTACAAAACCGAAATCTCAAAAGACGACAGAGTTTAATGCGAAAACGTAAAACTGCATAATAATACACTTAAACTTAATCTAATTTCTTGAGCATTCACCATCCCCAGAACTGCTCAGATTCTTCCTCCTCAATTTCTTCTTCAAGCTTATCTGAGAAGGGTTGTAAGGGAGGTGAGTATTTGAGAATACTCAGCAAGTGGGGAATATCGAGCACAATAAAACAACATGCATAAATTTCGAAACACATGGCTTGCATACATACTTCGTAAACATGCATAACATTTATCAGCCACTGTGATTTATCTAATTTTATATGGTTTACTGACGTCAGTCCCTAATTTTTACTTTTCCAAGGGGGCGAGGCCGTATAGCGGTTATATCCCCCACCGCGTAAGGGTACGTCATGGTTGGGATTCCCACCCATATACAGTCGACTCCTCACAGTGTTTAAAACCGAATGACAACAACACAAGAAGGAGTAGGAAAAAATTTTACTCGACCGAAGTTTTTATCCAAAAACCGAAAAGTCACATATGCATAAACCGAAATTTTAAGATTTTAAAACAGCCCATTTACAGTATTTTAATTGCTAAAAACGTGGATGATTGGCTTCGAGAATTGGATCGCTTCTCGTTTTTCTCGGACTGCGCTTAGGCTTCGATTTCTTGGACGACTTTGAGACGATTTTCGGGCAGAGTTTCGACTAAGGTGGCTGCTAGAATTTTCGAGAGTTTCAGCAAGGGGATTTTCAAAATTGTAGGTGCAAGAATGCCTAGGTTTGATGGTGTATTTATAGGTGAGGGAAAAGGGTCTAAATTTGGTACTCAAATCCTACCAAAAATCATGCCAAATCTCACAAATTTGACTCCAATCTCTCTTGCCAATTTCGAAAATTCATCTACCTAATTTGTGAGATTTCTTGATCTCATGGCCCTTGATTTGGCTTGAAAATATGGTGGCTAGATCCAACGGTTTTGGTGCAAGGTTTTGATGATTTCCTTCCAATTTTTTTTTTTTTGACAGCTGAAATCTTGTAATTTATTAAGAAGAAGATAGGTCCGCAATTACAAGTTTAATCAACCACAAAGGAAAAGATCCATGCTCCCAAACAAAATGAGAGGAGGATGAAAAAGCAAAAGCAGCAACCGAGTGAGCCACCCGGTTAGCCGATCTCCTGACATGAAAAAGATGAGGGCTCTCGAGTGCCTCCATAAGTATGCAAATATCCGCCGCAATAGAACCCACATAACTAAGATCCTCTTCTGGCCTTGTGACTGCTTGCACTGCAAGAAGAGAGTCCGAGGTGATTTGATGAATCTGAATGTTGTGCTGCCTAGCGACTTTCAAGCCAACCTGGATGGCAAGAAGCTCGGCCATTGTAACAGATTGGGCCTTTTCAATCAATTCTCCGAAAGCCAAAATCGGTTGTCCCTCATGATCACGAATAACTCCACCGATTGCGCAACTAGGATATCCCTCTTTATAAGCTGCATCCACATCCAACCGGAATTGGTGAACTAACGGGGCAGACCAAGTGTTTTGAGAGCTGATCAAAGTTGACTTTGTGCCGCTCATAAGTGAATCACGTGCCGCACGAAATTCCTGGAGCAGATTTTCACACCAATCGGCATCCAATTCTCGAGCCTTGCCATTACATTCATGAAGATAGCGAAGCCTCTCATTCCAAGTGGCCCAAGTACGCATGATAAACAGTTCGAACTCAGGTTTACTCAGCTTCTCCTTCATCCCCAGAAATATATCAAACACGTCTAAGTGGCGAAGCTGCTTAAGAGACGACCAAATCCAGCTTCTTTTCCAACAAGATTTCACGGCCGGGCAAGAAAATAGGGCATGACTGGTAGTATCCAAGTTAAATTGACACAACGGACACCTTCCAGTAACCGGAACATGATGTGTAAGTAGGTTTTGTTCCGTTGGGATAATATTATTAAGCGATCTCCACCAGAATATTCTCACTTTTGGAGGAATCGATAATGACCACAGGAACTTCCACCAGCCCTTTTGGAGAGGGGCCGAGCACGAGGGTGGCTGTTCATAGAGGCCCTGGGCCGCCTTATACCCATCTCGTACCGTATATATACCTTTCTGGTCATATTTCCAAAATCTCGTATCCTTTCTACTTGTCAGAGTGATGGGAATGGAAGTGATTTTCTGAGCAATAAGTGGAGAGAAATTCTTTTGGATCAGAGGCATGTTCCATCTACCATCCACCATGAGAGACTTTACTTTAGAAAATGAGGCATAGTCTGGAATCGGTGCTAGGCAGGTTCTAGGACCCGGAAGCCAAATATCCTCAAACGTATTAATACGAGCCCCATCTCCCACCTTCCAACACAAACCTTCAGCAATTAAAGGCCTGCTCCACATCAACGCTCTCCAGATGGAAGAAGGGTTGCTGCCCAAATCGGCTTCCATAATATCCTGATGGCGAAAATACCGGCCTTTCAAGACTCTGGCCACCAAAGATTCAGGTTCCGAGATAATGCGCCAAATCTGTTTAGCTAGTAAGGCCTGATTGAAAGTCTCCAGCTGTCTGAACCCCAAACCACCCATGCATTTCGGCTTACACAAGGCTGCCCACGATTTCCAGTGCATTCTCTTTTTCCCTGCGTCTATTCCCCACCAAAAATTAGAGCATTCACGCTCTATTTCTTCACACACCGATTTGGGAATACGGAAACAGGACATAGCAAAAGTGAGGATGGACTGGAGCACCGATTTGATCAATGTTTCCTTACCCCCTGCCGAAAAAGTTTTGTTTCCCCATCCTTGAATTCTCTTCGCTACTCTCTCCACCAGGTATCTGAATTGCAGTTTCTTACTTCGTACAGAGACGGCCGGGAGGCCCAAATACACTGAATGGGCGTGAACCACTGGGATAGCTAACACAGACTTAATATTCTCAGCCAGTTGCTCATTTGTATTCGGGCTGAAGGAGAGGGAGGATTTTTCGAAATTAATAAGCTGTCCTGAAGCCTTCGCATATGATAACAGACAATTATGCACCGCCAAACAGTTTGCCATTGTAGCTCTGAAGAACAAGAGACTGTCATCAGCAAAGAACAGATGAGTAATAGATGGGCAGGAAGCTAGCTGAACCCCAGAAATCAGACGTTGGTGTTCAAGTGAGACGAGAGCAGATGATAATCCGTGAGCGCATAAGACAAATAAGTAGGGAGAAAGAGGGTCTCCCTGTCTCAGTCCTCTACTCGGAACGACGTTCCCAACCAGATCACCATTCAGCGAGAAGGAGTACCTAACTGTTCTGACACATCGCATAACCTTCTCCACCCAACATCGTGAGAATCCAAGTTTGATCATAATGTCTTCAAGAAAAGACCACTCAACTCTGTCATAAGCCTTACTCATATCAAGTTTTAATGCAGCATACCCTTTTTGTCCCTGTTTTCTGCTTCTAATCCAGTGTAGAGTTTCAAAACTCAGTATAATATTGTCAGAGATCAGTCTGCCTGGGATAAAAGCACTCTGAAACTCATTCACAGTATGTTTGAGAATGGGGCGCAATCTATTCGTGAGAGCGCGAGCAACAATTTTATAGCAGACGTTGCACAAACTAATAGGCCGATAGTCCTTCATAGTCATTGGAGACACTACCTTAGGTATCAAAGTGACAGTAGTGGCATTCCAGTCCTCAAGAGGGGCCCCTCCATTCAAAATATTTAAACACTCCATCTTGACCTCCTCCCCAATCACTTCCCAGAACTTCTGAAAAAAGAACACCGACATACCATCCGGCCCTGGCGCTTTATCTGGATGCATATCAAACAGAGCCTTCCTAACTTCGTCTCCCGTAAAAGGGGCACAAAGAACAGAGTTTAATCGATCATCAATCATAGGGCAAACTTGATTCAATATCTGTAGTCTGTCATCCTCCGAAGGGTTACTAGAGGAGTACAAGTCGGACAAATAATTTTGAACGATCTCCGCCATACTCCTAGTGTCAGTGCACCAATCCCCGTGAGAAGAGACAAGCCCTCTTATATGGTTCTTAGCTCGACGCGCTGACGCACATGCGTGGAAATATTTGGAGTTTCTGTCACCATGTGCAAGCCAATTCACCCGACTGCGCTGCTTCCAGTATAACTCTTCCTTAGTTGCTAGCATCTCCACCTCTCGTTCCAACTGCCCAATTTGATTCCCAGCTAATGCCCATTGGTCATGGGTCCGTAGAGCATTCAGCTGCCTGCGTTTGTTTCTGATCTGTAATGGTAACTTTCGAAACATGTCCCCTGCCCAAGTCCTGAGGAGCTCCAAACACTTGGCCAACCTATTTGGGAGTGACAAGGAAGTATTCTGCTTATTCCATCCCCTCTTAATAACATCGGAACAGTCTGCTTCTGTAGCCCAATGTGGTTCGAATCTCATACAGGCAGAGGTCCGAACTTGCAAGTGTTGCGGTCCTCCTAGCTCAATAAATATTGGTCGGTGATCTGAGTGATAAAAATCCAGATTATGCACCCTCGCAGCAGGGTATAGAATTCTCCACTCAAAAGTAGCCACATATCTGTCAATCCTTTCAAAGATAACATTGGGCGAAGCACGACGGTTGACCCAAGTAAAGAATTCTCCCTCAGCATGAAGATCTTGGAGGTTGGAAGCATCGAGCACATCACGGAATGCCCTAGTTTGCCCCAGGGGACGTGGGTTACCCCCAAGCTTTTCTGAGTCAAAACAAATTTCATTAAAGTCACCTCCCACAATCCACGGTAACATGCTCAAGTCATGCATGCAACTCAGACGACGCAGGAGCGTCCAAGAGATATGTCTATTATTCGCCTCTGGGTGGCCGTAAAAGCCTGTAAATCTCCATCTCTTGTCCCCATGCTGCACTATACTGTCAATATGCCCAGAATAATAGGAGAATACTGTGACATTCAAAGGCTCCTTCCACAACATAATCAATCCACCACTTCTGCCCTCACAATTAACTACAAATAATCCAGAGAAACCCAGAGCCACTTTCCAACGCTTACAATTAAAGTCCCTTAATTTTGTTTCACAAAGAAATATGAGGGACGGGTTCTTTTCAGCGATAAGCCGCTGCAATTCCCGGAATGCCCGTTGGTTCCCAAGCCCCCGTGCATTCCACACCAAGCAACTCATTGGATTTGGTGGGACTGCAACGCAGTCACCGCCGGAGTTTGTAAATTTGTTGTTCCAGAAATCATCGATTTTCGTGCTCGTTTTGAACCCTCAACTGAATCTACTTGTGTATGCATGGCACGTTTTCCTTTGTCCTTGTGGGGAGAACTCTCAGTATTATCGGTGCTGAATATTGATTTGTCTCTAGCCAATCGTTTCCACTGTTTCCTGTGAGGTTCTGTCCTGGTAAGAGTATCCACTTCTTGAGTCACAGAGATTTTCTTATCAGTACATAACTCCATCACCCTGCTCTCAGGATGCAATTCGTGCAGAAGATTCTCATGTTGCAAGACAATAGTGTCTAACACTAAGTTATCATCCGTCACACTTTTGTCCCAGGATGAATCGGTACCAACATGTTTCACATCGGATCCAGGCCTAATGATAATATCTTCTGATCCTTCCTCTTGAGAATCCCCGGTAGGTGAGCCACTACTGTAAGTAGTATTGGGATTTGAGGTGTTTATTTTCTTATCCCCAGAAACAGATGATGCTTTAAGCCAATTACCATATTTAAGAGTAGGACCAACTTTCTCCTGAGCATCACAGTCTCTTTGAACGTGGCCAAGCTTACCACATTTAAAGCAAAAGTTGGGTAGCTTTTCATAAACAATAATGATACAAATATCATCAGACCCCTTCAGCGATTTGATCCAAAGACATTGTTTCAAAGGATGATTTATATTTAAGGATACACGAATACGAGCATACCTGCCTGAACATTTACCCTCTTCTCCTTCATCCACCTCCAAGACCCTTCCAATTCTCGAGCCAAGATTTCTAATGATAGCGGAGTGCATAAACGCTAATGGCACATTGTGACACTGTACCCACATAGGAATTTCATCGAATACCAAGTCTGATGTTTTTTGAAGACCCTCTGGAGCTTTAAAAATTGCCATATCCTTAAAGAAATGCCAAGGTCCATCTAAAAGCGCATGTCTACGATCAATTCCAGACGCAAAATCTAGTAGGAAAGTGTTTTCCCCAATTACCTCAATCTGCACGGATTTCTTCGATTGTAAAATACGGGGCATATGAACACGGAAAGTCTCTCGATTCACGGCTCTAGATGAGAACACCTTACAAACCAAGCACAAATCCAAACGATGTTTACCGTAAGCAGCCAAATCCGAAGGGATAGAGATTGACTCCCCAGAATCGTATGAAGAGATCTTGAGTGAGAGAACTCTTCGAGCGATTTCTTCAGAATCCATAACTACGAAACTCCTTGGAAGATATCCCAAGAAACAAACCTATCCCAAGATAGGAATTACCTCACATCGAAACCCTAACAGAGAAACGAGAGAGAAAGCTTGGTGTTTTTCTTAATATTTTTAAAATTTATCTTGAGAGTAATGATTTCCTTCCAATTAACCCAACATCTAACCATCACAAAAATCTTGGCATTTAATCTAGGATAATTTCGAAATTTCTTGAAATATTTATGCCTTAATTCCTTTAAACTTGTATGGTATTCCAATCTCACAAATTCTCTTCCCAAATTTCGAAAATACTCATGCCTTGGTGTAGATATTATTATCTTGATACCAAAGATTTCCCAATAATTATTTTCCCATAACATATCTCATTTAATACAATAATAAAAATCTTATGCTATATTTCCTTACAAATATTAATTAGATAGTGCAATATTTTCGGTTCT
Organism: Primulina eburnea; assembly: GCF_022965805.1. Classification (NCBI taxonomy): domain Eukaryota; kingdom Viridiplantae; phylum Streptophyta; class Magnoliopsida; order Lamiales; family Gesneriaceae; genus Primulina; species Primulina eburnea. The sequence goes on along the minus strand of NC_133111.1, from coordinate 36,879,817 downwards.
CACAAAAACAATGAGAAAACTTTTCTGAAATTGGACGGAATTTTTGGTACTCTAAAATTGTAGCTTTTGAAGATGACTTTTGGTTTTATTTTGGTGTGATTCCACTCATCCATTTGGGACTATCAAATAGTACGCTTATGAAATGCAAGGTGTATACTGGACGGTGGAGATCAGATTTGGACGTAGAAAACAATGAGCAAAATTTTCTAAAATTAGACAGAATTTTTGATACTCAAAAATTGTAACTTTTGGAGAGGATTTTTTGTGTTATTTTGATGTGATTTCACTCATTCCTTTGTCATTATTTATAGGCCAATATATTCAGCTGAAAGGTCTGTCATTTACAGGCGCCATTAACCAGTACTCTTTAAACTCCATAATATGACTTTAATGTGGTCCCCTTCAATTTTCGAAAATGTCGCTTGAATTGGTTCTGAAATTGCCAAAAGAATGTGGTCAACACCACCATTAAAATGATGATAAATGAATAAAATTATGATTGTTTGCACCATGTATCCATTTCTAATTCTTGGCTTGGTGTATGGTGTACACATTTTTTATACAAAGTTTACCGTGAATGCATGTAAATAATCTCATGAAATAATTCCTCATCAATTCCAAAATTGAAATCAACTTTCACTTTGTCCTTTGGTAGAGTAAAATTTCGGGTCTTAACATTTATGACAAGAATTAATTGGAAGTTCTTCATTCAAATCATCCCACAACATATGATTTTCCCGTGACAAATTCTTCTTGGAAAGTTTTCTAGGGAATTTTCTTCAACTTGAAACCCTTGGCGCATTTGGTTGATCCGACTGATGTGGGTGGTGGGATTTATTTTGCATCGACAAGCCCTATTCAATGGCCTGAATTAAATATTGTTTGACGGACTCCTAAAGCCATGCACCACATTAATCACCAGTCATTTACTCCACTCAATAGAATACAATATACATAAATAATAAATGCAAGAACATCCATGTAAATTTATATTTATATGTATATTTATATAGATTTATATTTAGATTATATTTATATGTTCTTGAATTAATGAAGAAAAACAAACTAAACGATACAAAAGGATATTATTTGATTATTTAATTTATAAGAGAAAAACATTTGTCTATTTAGATTAGATTATATTTATATTTATATATTCTTGAATTAACTAAAATCCATTAATTAATTAATGAAGGAAAAGATTTAAAAGAAAAATTATGATATAGTTTAATTATTTAATTTATTGGAGAGAAGGACGTCAATATAAATTCACAATTCAAACTCATATATAGATTATTTAATTTAATGAAGAAAATGACATTAATTTATATTTATATGTTTATTTTATATAGATATTATTTAATTTATGAAAAGAATGGCATTAATTTATACTTATATGTATATTTATATAGATTTAGATATGATTTAGATTAATATTTATATATTCATGAATTAATTAAATTCTATTAAATATAAAGAAAAGCAAGCTAAAGACTTAGACAATTCGCAAGTCTCAAACGTTGGTTCTTCTATATAAGTAATGTATTTAATTTAATGAAGAAAATGACATTAGTTTATATTTATATGTATATTTGTTAGGTTAAATGTGTATGAGTTAGAATAATATTGGTATGAGTGACCTCTTGGACTGTTTCGTGCGCCAAGCTGCTGACGTTACGCTGCTTGATCTCATTGGCTAGGTGGGCCGTAAAAGAGTGACACCAGAATTTAATGGGTAATATTGTCCCTAATGAAGACAAGGTCGACTGTAAGGAAATGGTAAGACTGATCTCAAAAAAATATGAGAGAACATCAGCAAATAGACACGTACCTCCCCGAACTCATAAGCCTAACAGCCTGACTCATTAGCACGCAAGTAGGTGCACTTTGCACAGCCACAATATTAAGAAAATCAAGTTGCGTCTTGTCTAATAACTATAGTTTTTCGTCTAGTCATAAGCATTTGATCTTAAAAATTAGTTTCAGAGGGATGTCATGAGTTCAAGTCTCTCAAAAAGCATATTCCTATACTTCATGGAGGGAGAATATTGTGTTAAGCGTGCATTAGTGAGAGTAGTATTGGGATGAGTGATCTGCTGAAAAGTTCTTGTGCGTCAAGTTACTGACGTTGCGTCACTTGATCTGCTTGGATAGGTAGGTCGTAAAAAAGTGACTCAATATCTTAATGAGTAATACTGTCTCTGTTGGGGATATGACTATCGGCATGAAACTCAACTTCAAATTTTCATGGAATACTGTCTCTGTTGGGGATATGACTATCGGCATGAATCAAAATTTTCATGACTACGTAAAGGTCTAAACTCTTTCTCCCACATTATACACAACTCTCCAACCATTGTTTGAATTTGTCTATCGTTAGACATGTTGTACCTGCAAGAAAGTTAGTAGAAATAATATATTTCACACCCAATTCTAGATAGTCACTCCAAACAAAAATCATTCAAACTCTTTTTTTTTGTTCTCACCACAAATACATCACAAGTCAATCCAAAGAAGAACTACCGCACTCAAGTATTTTTCAATTAAATTTGAGAACTCTCAATTAACGGTACGTTTAGGTTTTGTAACTTGTGTGCATCAAACTTACAAGTTAAAACTTCACGATACTTGAAAATTGACTCACTTGGACGACACGGAAACGAAAGACTTTGAAGATTCGAATTTGACTCAACACTAAAAGCAAGAATTTTCGATGCTAAGATGCAAGCAAGAAAATTTGGCACAATCTTATACACTTTTTGTACTGATCGATCTCTTTCCTTACTTTTTAATCGATTCCCTTCTTTTATATTTTCGACCTCCCTTTGCTTTTCTGATCGAAAAAAAAAAATTGTTCTCACAAATTGATCAACCACAACAAAGAAAATTGTGCGACAACAAACAATGTAAGAACGACACAAGAAATTCGAAAATCGCGAGATTTACAAACACAAGAATATTAGAATACAAGACTCCTAAGAGAATTCTTGCGACACAAGGAAACAAAGAACACAAACAATAGACGAAGAAAAACTGATAAATAAAACAAAATAACTTACTTGTTTCAAAACCTCGCTCTTGATTATCAAATGATACAATCAGAGCAAGTCATAGCTCTGATACCAAATTATGTGAGTCTAGTTATGCATGAAAGGTAAACACGAACTAGACACAGTTGCGTCCTCAATTCAATGAACAACAAGAATTTTCGTAACTCTTGATCTTTAACTTTGAAACAAGCAATGTGATATTTACCCCTAAACGGCGTGGTTTAGGAACAAATAACACAAACAAGAACAATTTATCTCAAATGAACCTTCTAAAATTCGTCTTTGACAATTTTCGTGAAGAACAATTCACAAATGTTCCATATTATTCAGTTCTAATAATGTTTACAATTTTTTTCTATAAATAAGAAAGACAATATTAATGTAAATCTCGCAAGTTAGGGTTTCCTTTCTAAAATCTGTGTCGCAGCGCGTGGATGGGCATTGAAATCGCTCCGGTTCGCCCATTTCTGTTCGGATGGGTTTGACCAGCATAAGGTGCACGGGTGCGCGGGTCTGGCGCCTTCTTCTCGGTGCCCGAAACTCTTATTCCGAGCGCGCAGCTGCTTGTTCGTGTTGCGCGGATGCGTACCAGCTGATGTTCTCCTATGTGGGGACCCAAACCTAATTTTTTTTCTTAATCATTATTACGATCATTTAATTAATCTGGGTCTAATTTTATTTTTTCAAAAAAAATACAGATGCAGAAACATAATAGAATCGATCTAATATAAATATTAACATAAAGTACAAGTCATGTACAACATATGGTTATTGCACACTAAAGTTCAGTCACTACATCAAGTACTGAAAATCAATCTACTCTACATCCAGATCTCCAGGCTAATCTTGAATCTCTCATTCTCTTCGTCACCCTGATCATGTCTCACCTGTTGTCATGCACACATACAAACAAGACAACAGCCGGATAACTCCGATGAGAATATAATCTCAGTATAAACAATGTATACATGCAATCATATAAAAAATATAAAATCATGAAACAAATATCAATAGCATGTATCAAATCCAAAATACATGTATCAATATAAAGGTGTAAATAAACTCTGGACTCGTCATCTCAGACTCGACTCATCTCTAATCTAGGGATCCCGATTGAATAAGAACGCAACGTTCTACCACCTACTTTCCCCAGCTAAATGGTGGTACGTTCTTATTCCCAGACTTTGGCTATCTATATCGAATATCTGCAATAGAAGTCGATCTACTCCTAAGCACATCGATATATACCCAAAAGTCCAGTGACTTGGCAGTTCTGCCAAAGACTAAGCAAATCTGCCCAAAATTCTAACTCATGCTTTACTATAAATAAATAGACTAAGCATATCAATATCAGGAATTGCAAACATCAATGCAATAAATAAAATATGTGATTTTTGGGAAACTCGAGTCTAATCTGACTCAAGTCGATCTCCCGGTTAACATTGATTTATACATTTCTTTCAGCCGATCTGCTGAAGTCACAATCTCTAATTCAAAGCCTGTCAAAACCCAATCTGGCAATGACAAAATCGAGGTATCGTATCAATATACAGCTCAAATCAATACTGGATATAATCGGAACTCAATCAAATCTGTTTTAACAGCATAAAATCATAATCTCAATATACCCAGCCGTACAATATCAATTCCCACAACTCATAATCAATAACAATGCAATTCTGATATTAAATCTCAATCAAATCAACTCTGAAATTCATAACAATTTTATACGGTATCCGTTCTTCAATCAGGTTTCAATTCTACGATGTCTAATATATCAGAAACACCATATATGAATCATATCTGATTCCTTCAATATCAAAATTTCAAAACATACAAAAAACGTAATAAAACTTACGTCATGTCAAAGCTCTGTCGATAGAAACTCGGTATCGAAGTCGGATTGAAAATCTAACGGACGGATCTTTCGCAAACTTCAAATTTCTAACATAAAAGGCGTAAGGATATTTCAGCACTTCCTCCGTTTCCTTTCTCTTTTTCCCAATGAAATGAAAGTTTATATATAATATAAAATATATATATATATATATATATATATATATATACATATATATATATATATATATATATATATATACATGCATTGCATGAGAAGGCTAGGTGGCTCACTCAAGCAACACGTCTCGCACATATGCGCGACCTCTCTCGGTGCATATGCGCGAGACCTACTGGTCTCCGCGCTTTGCTTCTCGGCAGCTCGCGCATATGCGCGCACTTCTTCCGCGCATATGCGCGAGGTTCTCTGGAATTGCACTTGGCTTCCCGTATGGCTCGCGCATATGCGCGCACTCACATCGCGCATAAGTGCGAGGTCCTCTGCCCATCTCGCGCATATGCGCGCATCGGTGCTGCGCATATGCGCGAGGTGTTCTGTCCTTGCACATACAATCTCACCTGTAATCTCATTTGGTGTCTCGGAACGATCCTTCATAATCATATCAATTCATCAATCAATAATTGCCGATTAACAGATAAACAAATCCCGAGCATTACATCCTAGGTCACAATTATGAAGTCGGGAAAAAAAAACGAGACAAGTCAAAATTTGAATGTCTGGTGCATAGCAATGGCTTAACAGCACCCTTATCCCATCATCCACCAAATGTGCACGAAGGCCTTTATCCATGTTGAGAATCCATGTCATGAAAGTGATAAATATGAGTACGGTAAATGATAGGTAAAGAGGTACAATTAAAGGACTCTATCAGAACAAAAAGAATCGCAAGACCAAATCTGTGGCAAGGCTTTTGATCTTGAAAAAAAAAATTTGAAAAGGATTTCGAATTCCAGAGAGCAAAGAAAGACATAAAAACCAAGATCAAACATATATAATACACGGGTTCTCTAAAAGTAACCCCACTGATTGAACAAATATGAGCACATGCAGAGTCATTGACTCTCTGTTCCTCCATCTTCATAAAGAAGAAACATGACAAACAAGAAAAATATAAAAAAACCAAACATGTTGCAATACGCATAACCACAATTGCCAGTATGACGATAAAAGTTGAAACTAATCAATCTCATTGTAAATTTACAATAAATATCAAGTCTTCAGCAAAAATCATGGCACATGGTGCTTGTTGGAATGTTGTTTTTGTAAATAGTTTAATTAGTTCCATAGGTAAACTTGCAACTAATCAAACATTAGTGGGAAGTCCACCAATTTAGTTCCATACTCCATGTTTTTTTACTACTTGATCAAAGCAAAGCAAATATCTGCTTGAATCAGGTGCAGTGCCTTGCAAATTATTTGCTTCATAGCCACCAAATCCAGTGATACATAACTGATGATACGAGTTCTCCTGATAGCTGTGTAAAATATGAATCACTGCAATTTTTTCTTGCTTCCCAGTCACCAAGCTTGGTTCCAGTAAAAAACACGTGGTTTGAGTCTTGAGGCATCAACTGACATAAGCTCATAAATAATATGTATTCAACTTCAAGTTTCTTAGTTTCAAGCACTATTCGTCTCACCTAATAATCATAATCATTCGTGACAAGGCCACAATGGAGAGCATCTGCAGAAAATGTATGGTAGCCTTGGAATCTGGCTACCTTATGTGATATCATCGAGAACTTCATAGATCAAACATGCATGCTCATTAGACCTGCCACCAACCAGAAATTCATAATGCTTCCCTCTATCTGAATCCAACTTCTACCAGAGGGCTTCCTTGTTTCAATATCGACCATCTTTTGCCTCACTGTTACAACATCCTGCCACCTCTCATCGGCCGCAAACACATTGGACAACAGCACAAGGTACTTCGGTTTCTTCGAGTGAAGAATCCTCTTATTTTTAAACCCGGATGGCTTTTAACTCGAGCTCGACCAATCGGACATATCAGAAGCAAGCTCGACATTTTTCTAAATCCTACATCCACCAAGAAGGGCACCCCAAACTGTGTTGTTTGGTCTCGTAGGCATAGATTTCACCAGCTCATAAGCTTCATCTAGGAATCTAGCTCGACTCAACAAATCAACCATGCATCCAAAATGCCGAATGCTTGGTTCAATTTTTCAAGTCTCGGTCATTGTTTAAAGTAATGACGCCCCACATCAATATATCCAGAGTGGCTGTAGGCACACAAAACATCCAAGAATGTGATTTTATCAGGTCTAACATCATTATCTTGCGTGTTTTCCATCCATTTAAAGACACTAAGAGCTTCATCACCATAACCCTATTTAGCAAAACCAGTGATGACCTTAGCCGACATGTTATATATTGCTTACGATCGAGATAGATTTGATATCATTTTCCATGATTTCAGAACTAATTGTCTTATTTATTTCGATTTTGCAGTAAATCTAAAGATGAATTTTTATCTTCAAATGTACATGGTGGTGTTCACATTTTTCTGTCGAAATATTCATTTCTAAATGCAATATTAGGATATTGCCGTAGGGATGTAAACTAACTAATCTTTTCAAGTTATTCAGAGCTCGGCTCGACAAAACGTTTGTTCGAGATAGTTCGTTAAGTTTATCTAACCGAGCTCGAGCTAGATTTAGAGTCCGACAATTTTATCGAATCGAGCTCGAGATCAAGGATATTCGACTTGTAAGCTCTCGATCTTGTTCGCGAGATCGACCTCAACTAGTTTGTTAGGCCTTGAATATACAATGATAACTTGTATTGTCTTATATTGAAATTTGAGTATAAAAAAAGCGGCAAAAAGATTATAAAATGATAAATATACCCCTTAAATTTTTATATTATAGTTGTCCTTTTGAGTGAGAATGTTTGACGAGCTCGAATATAATAAACAAGCTATTAACTAGTTGAGCTCGAGTTATTCACAAGCTTGATAATTTTAAAATGAGTCGAACTCAATATTTATGATAAAAACGCTCGAACCGAACTCGAGTCTATATATACTTTAAACTTGTTTACATCAAGTAGTTTCAAATTTCTAGATTCTGTGATATGCTCCGTATATCTCTAAATTTAATTCTGGAACTATCCAATCAAATTTAATGTTTGGATATGTTACAATTGCTTCCCACGATTACGGGCCGACGCCGTACAGGTGTTTTCTGGTTAATGAGATCCTACCCATGTGGGCATTGCCCCCATGAGAGGATGGATGGCTAAGATCTTGCCAAACATACAATTTCAAAAAAAAATTGTGGGTCCTACATATGCATGGACAAATCTTGACCATTCATCCTATCATGGGGGCAATGCCCACATAGGTAGGATGAAATAAACCGTGTTTTCTTCTGGCCTCCATGTGGGCCCCCACATGCTTACGTGTCGATAGTTGGAGAGGCACCTAAACTCTCGCCTCACTACCCGGTCACATACGCGCTCAAATGACACAATTGTCCTCGCAAATCTCTTGAATTACGTGATTATCCTCGACATAATTTTGCATCAAGAATTTGGACGAAAAGGTATCACAAGTCATTTAGGATTGAAACTCTTGCATTTTATTCTATTTTACCCTTCTATTAGTGGAAAAGAAAAGTTTTACTGTCTTTGAAAATTTCTAACTCTAGTATAAAGACTCCTTCGATTTTGGTTGTGTTTTGTATAAAATTCGACACGTTTATTAACTCTTGTGATCACGTTTTTCTCAGATATAAAAAAATCATATGAGACGGTCTCACGAGTGAATTTTATGATACAGATATTCTATTTATGTCACTCATTGCAAAAAATATTACTTTACATGCAAAAAATATTATTTTTTATTGTAAATATGGATATGGTTGAATCGTGTCATGAATAAAAATCTGTGAGACCGTCTCACAAGAGACCTACCCTTCCTCGAGGTTGTGTCTATCCATCCAAAATTTACGGTTTGAAATAATATTTCAATCGGATGTGAAACCGGAATTTTAGTATAGCTTTAAATATTATATTACATCTAATATTATTTAGATACTTGATCTTAAATAAGAATAACTATATGTTTTTATTTTTATTTTTTTTAGACAAACTATATCTTGTAGATTATATTATATATCTACAAGTTCTAATATATAGTAATATCACATAAAAAAATAGTTTGCTTAAGAAAACCTTTCATGTTGATTGTTACAGCGTTGCTATCATAATAATAATAAATTGAAATAAAATTCATTATCATATCTTCGAAACATTGTATGAAGACATCTTCGAAACAATCGGATAGAGCTTTATTCCCGACTCCACCATTTAAAAAAAATTTATATTTAAATTTTTTATTAAATTGATATCAGTTCGAGTAGATCATTTTAAAATATTAAAAGATTATAGAGTTTAAAATTCTATCCGGATACAGTCATATTCCCGACTCCACCACAGTATATGTATAATACAACCAAAAAAAAAGTTGTGTGTTATCGAATCCGCCATCCAGCTAATCTCCTTTTATCCATTTTTAGGTAAACCTCATGCACATACATTCCCAAAATGTGTGAGTTGTTGTATTAGCAGTACATTGTTTTGTAAGTATTTAGGAATAAATGAATGAAAGAGCAATGTTACCTAAACTTCACTATTTATTTATTTTGTCCATACACGTGGACATATTTAAGAATATTGATAAATCTGACAAATTATTATACCAAATTAAAAGGAAATGTAGTTTTAATTGGATTCAGATTCCAAATTTTCTTAATCGCGTCATCCATTATCGTTAAGACTTGATATCGATATCAGAATTCTTTACCAAGCAAACATTTTTTGGACGAGTTTGTTGTAATTAACTTACTCAGTGTAGTTTACATAGCTTGCATTATCTGTATGATATTGTGTTAATTCTATTGATTTACCCAGAACACATCTACGAGTAGCAGTGACATATTTCCACGTCATAAAAAAAATCTAATTGAAGTTAGTTCACTAAAATGAAAATTCAACTTATTATAATGAGGCCAAATTATGTCAACTTACTCGATTTTTTCATTTTTTCCTAATAAATATATCGTTCTCTGTCACGATATTATCTCATGAATATCAATCAAAACATGATCTGATAAGTGGTGTTTTTAATGAGAATCAAACATCTAACCTTAGCTATGATATTAATTTTAGGATCGAAAGCTTATCATTTTACCATATGTTATAGCTAGTGACAATGGTGTAACTCAAATCATTTAAATTATATAGCAACTCAAGTGTCACGTTTCGATTGTTATAAGAAGAAGGGACAATTATTGCACATCAACATATAAATATAGTTATATTTGATTATATGTATGTTGTTTTGATTTTACACTTTGATACATTATTATTATTTATATACATATTTAAGATTTTAAAATTTTAATATATATTATATAATATAATAATTTTGTAGTTCGAACCGTTTTATAAGATAAACCGGTTCAATCACAAATCCGATTATAAAACGTCCTAAAAACATTGAACAACTAAACAAAAGCTTATTTAATTTGACACATGCATTAATTAAAGCGATATATCCACTAAAAATAAAATAAACATATATTTTTAGCTCTTGAAACCATTTCTAAATACTCTCTCCAAAACTTTATAGAACACTAAAATAAAGTCAAATATTGCTATATATTATAGTATCATATGTTCTATTTTGAAAAGAAAATTACGATAGAAGCCATTTAATTCAATTTTTTTTTTACCATCTTGAATTATTTCTCATTTAATTCGAAATTAAAAAATAATTAATTACACGTATATTTCATATTATCGCAAAAATATGTGTCGCTTATCCAAAAGTTGGAATTTAATTTAAATTTAATATAATAAATGGATTGGGTTGCGACGCGTGCATATGATTAGTGCTTATTCTGACGTGCATGGTTACATTTTACTTAAAAACGTTGTTTCAAATTTCATAGGAGTCTGTCTTATCTGTTGATATAATTGGTATATCCATTTTTATTTTATTTTTGGAATTTAGCAACTTTATTTTTTCAATTTAGATACCAGGAAATAAAAATTAAATGGGACTTTTTTTTTTTGAAGGTAAACACTCATAAATATATTGATTAAAAATCATCCATTACAAGTCGAACCAACCAAGAAGAGAATTCACCATTCACCCAAACAAAAGGTGAAGGAGAAGAAAAAGAAAAACGAGCCAGATTATGAGCAACTTTATTCGTCGAGCTACGAACATGAATGATCTCGGAGATAACTGGGGTCTTCAGTCGCTCTCTAATATCCGCTACACAAAATCCAATATATCCAAGATCCTCCTGATTAGTAGTGACTGCCTGCACTGCCAATTGGGAATCTGTAGCTACTTGAACATCCGAAAAGCCTCTGTCGTATAGAAGAATAATGCCTTCCCGGATCGCCAGAAGTTCACCATATACTACTGATATGGGCTGGTTAATCTGTTTACCAAACGCTAGCAGCAAACGACCTTGGTTGTCTCGAATTACTCCACCAATGCCAAACTGATGTCTAACCTCGTTCACAGCCACATCCACATTAAGCTTTAAAGCACATGAAGCTGGTGGTTTCCATACCTTTTCCGAATTTTGCCTCAGTGAAGCTTCCTCTATCTTCTCCTTGGCCCGAGCTTTTTGGAATTCAGGGAATATGACTGAACTCCAGGAGACATTCTCTGCTATTGGTTTTTCCTTATCGCTGTGAAGGAACTTTTGCTTTTCTCTCCAAACCGCCCACGTGTGTATTGCAAATCTCGTATATTTGTGATTAATAAGGGAGTGTACTTAATTACAATTAACTATTATTCGATTTTATAGTCATGTATGGCAGGTTGGATCGATTCGATGGGTCGAACTCAAATTTACGGCTCTCTTTGATTTCATTCGGTTTCATATATCTATATTTTTTTGAATTCGTTGGCATTTCTACGAGATAGTAGTCTATCAGTGCCCGTAATGGTTGCAGACTCAAATGTTTACATAAAAAATCTTGAAAGGTGTGTCGAGCTGATTCGAGTCAAGCTTATCCTATGCGTGTTTAGAACTAGAATGACTCGAGTTCAGGATCTAGGCAACAAACCGGTTAGATGACCTGGATTACTACTCAAAATTTAGGTCGGGTAGCTTGGGAGTCAGTTCATTGCTAGACGATTATATTTTAAAATGAGTTGTTATGAGATGATATTTCTCTACAATACTTCTAAGATGTTAAAAGTTGACTTCCACCCATAAGAAAGTAATCTCAGACAAGCAGTAAATTTTTTGTAAGACGGTCTCACTTATCTATTTTCGTAAGATGGGTTAACTCGATCCACATTTAAAATGAAAACTAATACTTTTAACATAAAATATAATATTTTTCATAAATTGGATCGGGTTGGAGATATTTCTTACAAAATTGATCCGTGAAATAGTATCACTAACGATTTGGTGTCAAATAAATGATTTTAGAGAATCGTGCGAAGCGATAATATACATTATATTATGCGCTGATGGGGATATTAAACTTTATTTAAATCATGGTATTTGGGTGTGATATAGATACAATAATAATTTATTATAATTATTAAATATCAATAAAATGTATTTTCAAATATAATTTCTTATTTGTTTTTGATTGTGACCATTTCAACTCTATACTAATTCAATGAATATATTGGCTAGAACTTGAAAAATTGTAAACCGTGTCGATAAATATTTATATTGTTATAAAATATATTAAAATTAAAAATATATATTGCTAAAAAAATTTAAAATAATAGTATAATATTAAATTTTTTTCTTGATAATAATGAAAGGTAAAATTGATTTTTTTATCCTAAAACTTGCACGATATTCTCCATTTTTTGTCATACTTTCAATCAATTCATAATCTTACTCTATTATTTGATTTTATTTTAATTTTAATCTTTTTATTAGAGTCCTGACGTGACATCGAACATACCAACAATGTTCATCTCACGTCTGCAAAATTTCATGCATCATCATTTCTCCGATATCATGGCAATATTTTTCGACTTTACATCAGCGCATTAGTTAAAAAGAACTAAAAAATATAAATCAGTGAACAAATATTTTGAATTGTAAAAAATAAAAAACATACAAGTTACATGATCAAAAATATAATTGTTTCGAAATAAAAATATTATCGCGATTCGTGTTGAATATGGCTTTAGCTCATCAGATGGATCATTATTCTTGGTCTGATGAAATTTGTGACACAATAACAACGAAAACAATAAAAATCGGATGGGCATTTACAGAACACCGAGGCGTATAGAATGTGAGAAAAGAAGAATGCTGACTTTTTTTCTCGTTTCAATTGTCTTGACGTACACAAAAACCAACTCTATCTCCAATTTCTCATTTATTTAAACTAGCTACTTTGCACACGTGGTGTGTGTGTACAGTTTTTTTTATAATTATCGAGATATTAAAATGAAATTTGACAAATTATCAAAGGACTAAAATGCAATTTGAATTGTTGTAATTAAAAAAAATAAAAAAATAGTTTGTTGAAATTAAAAATAAAAAAAAAAGTGTAATATTAGTATATCATAAGAGCAAAATTGGAAGAGTAAAAACAGAGCTAGACACCATTTTTGTCTCTATTACAGATATAGATAATAGATAAATACCGAATGATTAATATCATACTATTTTTAAATATATTATATATATCAGTGAAAATTGATACACAATTCAATAATTTATTTCAAATTTTAATATAAATGATTGTGTTAAATGTATTCATTTTCAGGTAAAAAAAATGATTATTTTTTAATAAAAATATGCATACTATGAGAGAAAATATTTGGCATAGATCTAAAAGATCAAAATTGTTTATTACTTGATTTCTTCTTTATTAATATTATATAAACAAATAAAAATATATAAAACATCGCAATAATTTTAAATATTTGAGATTAAAAAATAGCAAGAAAATCTTGCTCAAAAAATTAATTAATTTTAGATATAAAGCTCGTATTTTAATGATGTAACAATGGAGACCTTTACCATTAGATAAAAATTTAATCCTTTTTATTAAAAAAATAATTAAAGGTCTAATATAAACAAATTGATATATCAGCTAGCCGCCAACCTGATCCTCAATGTCATCCAAGAATATTTTATTTGTTATTTTTTCAACTCTTTTAATAATTTTTATGTACGACGGGACACAACTATGTATATGTATATAGGCAAAAACTTGTGTGAGACGGTCTCACGGGTCGTATTTGTGAGACGAGTCTCTTATTTGGATCACCCATGAAAAAGTATTACTTTTTATGCTAAGAGTATTACTTTTTATTGTCAATATGGGTCGGATTGACCCGTCTCACGGATTATAATCCGTGAGACGGTCTCACATGAGACCCACTCATGTATATATACGCACACACATGGTCGTACAATAAATAATTTTAAAATAAATACATATTTCAAACTCTTCTAATTGATTCAGTACAACTTATTTTTATAGCGTGTATTATTAAGTAATAGCTTTATTATATATATATATATATATATTTTATTTTGTTCTCTATAATACATAATTACAATATATATACAATGTATTAAATTTAATCAAAAATAAAAGAAGAGAAAAGAAAAGGGTGATCAAGAGGAGTGACTTTCGAGAAATACTCGAATTGTTTCTGTCAACAATAAAAAACTCCATGAGTAGATTATGCATTAAAATGATCAAACCGATCTACATATATATATAGCGAAAAGTAATTATTTTGAAATCAGAAGTAATACTTTCCACACAAACAAAATTATATTACAAAATATTTCTCCATAACGTAACTAGCAAAATTGATACTAAAAATAATATTTTGGACATGATAAATAATAATTTTCGTGAGTTAGGTGAGAAATCAATTTTACATAATTGACACATGAGACGGACAAACTTGATTTTTTTAAAACCGAACAAAAATTGCAGAATACAAATCTTTACAGATAGATATGTTTATTAACCAAAAATCTATTATGATACAAGAGTCTTTATTTAACAATAATTTCTTAACATACCAAGAGTTTCTTGTTTTTTTTCCCTTTTTAGCATTTGTAATAACTAACAATATATGACCCGATAATTTCAACAAACAAGATACAAACAAAACATAACAAACCATTGTAATAAAACCACAGCAAAGATTACAATGTCATGACATAAATCAGATAACAATATTCTGTATTTTGATCTTAGGTCATTCAATTCTATGCACAGACAAATCATTCCATATAATTTAAGTGGTAACTCTAATATAATATAATATAATATAATCCCTTCTTCCTAACTCCCTATTATTTCTCCATTTCTTCATCAGATTTTCTTCAGTAGCTCCAAATGCAATCAATATCCTGTTCTCCAACTGAA
This sequence comes from Primulina eburnea, assembly GCF_022965805.1. NCBI lineage: Eukaryota > Viridiplantae > Streptophyta > Magnoliopsida > Lamiales > Gesneriaceae > Primulina > Primulina eburnea. The sequence goes on along the minus strand of NC_133111.1, from coordinate 36,864,484 downwards.
GCAGATGGAGCTTCTTGATCTCCAAATGATTTCTTCACCAATTCGAGATTCGACGGGACGGAGGAATTTTCACGGTTTAATCCAGTTTCTTGGGGCAAACTCACCATTTCTTTACCAACATTCTGCCTATAATTTCCAATCAAACTCCTTAAAATAGATGGATCCTGAAACGGGGTCGAGCCCGGGATTTGGAATCCCATTCCCCCTTGAATGGCATGGAGTTGTCCCAATGAGAAAGTATCCATGGGATGGTTGAAAGGAATTGCCAGATTTTCTTGGCCTTTCTGGGAGGCCATTGGATTGGAGAAGCAGTGCACGTGGTTTGGTCCCGATTCGAGGAGCTTTCTGTTGCCTTGGAAAGGTGAAGGATCCATCAATGGTGGCAGAGTCGAAGGAGCCAAATCGTTCCCTTTCGGGTTCATTCTCATTAGCCCTGATATGTGGACCTTTTTCCCACCAGAAGTCTTGTGAAACACCCGGCTAATCACCCAGTCATTCTGTAAAACAACAAAAAAACACAAACCTTTAATGATCCAAAGTAATGCAAAAACAGAGGAAAACAGGGGAAGAATGATTTTTCTACCTTCACAGATTTTGGAGGGTCGTCAAAGGATAATTTTCCCTCCAATCTATACTCATGAGTAACCCAATTTGATTTTTCCCCTTTAGGGGCTCTCCCCTTGTAGAAAACCAAGGTCTTTTTCATCCCCACGAGCGTCTTCCCCCGGAAAATCTCCTTATCTTTCCCGGTAGCTTTCCAGTAACCGGAAACCGTAGCTCGGTTCGTTCTTAATCCAGTCGGGTACTTCTTGTCCCTTACACAGAAAAAGTACCATTCCTTCTCACCCAATTTTGCTCTCCCTTAATGAGAAAACATAAGAAACGTAACATGATCAGTATTATAACTTAAAGTATGAAATGAAACATATCAGCACAAAGTTCTCAAGCTTTCTTACATGGCAATTCCCATGGCTCAATTTTGTTCATGTTAACATCACCAATAGCTATACATGAAAAACTGCTGTCGAGAACTTTCCGGGACAAATAATGAGTGATCAGCTCTTCATCCGTCGGGTGAAATCGGAATCCCGGAGGCAATTCCATCTGATAATCCCTCTTGACAACTCGATAGTCGTTTTCCATGGACACAAAAGAAATGATTTTTATACAAGTTTCTCACTTCGTAAAGGGCAAGAATCAACTTTTCCTCTGAAACAATGGATTCCCAGATCAAGAAATGCAAAAAAAAAAAAAAAAAAAACGTTATGGGAAGGTGATCGAGAGAAGGGGAAAATATAGAGAATTTGAGAGAGAAGCCATTGATACTAAAGTCTAAGGCAAGAGTTATATTTTTCAAGAAAAAGATAAAATAAGTGCACGTGGAAGAGAAGGTCTGATAAATATTACAGAGATACGTGGATTTTAAGCAATTGGGAGGTTGTTTTAACCCACCTAGTTTAAGTTCATCGTTACTTTAAATTTGACTAAGTGCAGCCCATTTGAAAAATGAACATTATTATTATTACTCAATAAATGTAAGTTCACATTCAATTCTCTTTTAGATTTTCATGGTGTGAAAATACTTTGGGTCATTGGTAATCTTACGGCCATTGATTATATATATATATATATATATATATATATATATATATATATATATATATATATATATATATATATAAATATATATATATATATATATATATATATATATATATATATTTATTTTTTGATTGTAAGAACTTGTAATATTATTAAGAATGAGGTATATCGACAATAGTATGTTATAAGATTTAGCAACCAAAGTGAAAAATTCTCTTGCCAAACAAATGGGAAGGTGGAAGAAATAGCAAAGTTAGCAAGTGAATGTGCAACTATATTCTATGTGCGAACTTGATATGAATATGGACTCTAAGTTGATAAGAGATTCAGTTAGGCAGTGATAAGTCATGCTGAAATAGGTGATTTCAAACTATTGTAATTACCAGATTCTTCTAATAAAATCCTCCCGTAAAGAAAAATAGGTGAAGTAGGAGAATTGAAGTCTCTGAACAGCTATTTACATTTCAGTTAGCCTAGTTTAATCTCCATTTCATAGCTCAACTGAATTTAATTTTAAGAATTTCGTGTTCAAACCATTTCCGTCATTCTATTTCCACGCAGTTTCCACTGCTGACTTTATGAGAATTCAATTGATAATAATTCTAATTTAGTGTTGTTAACTCAAACGAAATATCTTAATTTAATAAGTGGTTTAAACATTTAAGTGCTTTTTTTTTAAAAAAAAGTTGAAATTATTTAATATTCAAACATAAGAAAAATTGAAATATAAGTATCAGAAAGTCTAAGAGGGGTGTATTCAATGTAGAGATTTAATGACTTTCAATGACTTTTTTAAAATGATAGATTTCCATGGATTTGGTAGATTTTTATTGACTTGTATAGAATCTCACAGATTTGTAAATATAATTCCATGGAATTTTGTAGACTTTTTGCAAGATTTTGATATATATTTGTAGACTTTTGTAGCCTTTTTGCAAAAAAAAAAAATTACAATTCAATTAACAAAATCAAAATTTCAATATATATTATTTCTTCGAACTAGTAATTATTTAACATAAATAACATCTTCACTTTGAAATAAATTTACTTATTTAAAAAGTAAATATGTTTAATATATGAAAAAATCAAAATTCAATTTAACAAAATTAAAATTTCAATTCACATGTCTATTCAACATGCATAAATAATTAATCAATAAAATTTTAATTTATAAGCATATATAAATAAATTTAATCAATATAGATAAATATCTAATCAAAACATTATGAAATTTGATAAATTTTAAGTAGTTTTTTATGAAAAAATCTAAGGTTCGTTATTGTGAATATGATCAATGTCACTCCACATTCTGTTTGCTATAGTATCTCTCCATGCATTTGCATTTGCTCGTTGTTGTTCTTCAGTGCCAAATATTTGATCAAAGTTGTTATCCTCGTAAATTTGTTCTGATGAAGGTTGTGGAACTTCATTCTCTGGTTCAACTGGAAATTCATCAGACCGACACTCCTTTCGAAGAAAATTGTGCAATTCAGCACAAGCCAATACAAGCTCCGCCTGTGTTGTATATGGAAATGGAGGAGCAGTTTTGAATATTTTGAACCGCGATTTAAATATACTGAATATCATTTCAATGACGTTTCTCAAAGAGGCATGACGAAATTGAACAACTCTTTTGCATCTTCAGGATGACGACCTTGGCCAATGAATTCTTGGAGATGATAACGAACACCTCTAAAAGGAGCCAAGAATTGACATCGATTTGCATATACACAATCCACTAAAAAGAATTTAACTATCGAACATTATTTGTAGAATCAAGTAACCAATGAATAACATATATAATCTTGAACAATTACAAAATTTTTAGATGTATAGCAAATAGAACAAAAAACATACCTTGTGGAACTTTAAGCCCGTTATTTCTTGATAAAGCATCTGCCAATATGTTTAAATCATGGGCAGATCCCTCCCACCCACTGAGCACATAAATAAATTCTAAATCAAAGTTACAAGCTGGCTAAAATATTTTGAGAAATTGTCCTGTGACGATTACGATAACTGTTAGTATCATGCCCAAACACTGTTGCTGGAATATGAGTGCCATCAATAGCCCCAATGCAATCCTACAATAAGAAAAACATAATAAAAATTGTGGTACTTATAATAATAACTAAAAAGAATTTAATCACTTACTTTAAAATAAGGATAAAATCTTGTACTCTCTCTTATTTTTTCTAGAACTCCAGATCCAGGTTTGACCATCATATCTGCTGCAATTCTATTCAATGCTCTCAACACTTTGTTGAAGTTTTGGCTAGTATTGTATTGTGATCGACCAAATATTTTACGAATCAAGCAATATAGAGTATTTTGACCAACAACAAGTAAAAACATGGCAAGCATTTCTTCAATACAAATATATCTAGTATCTTGCAATGGTGTTTTTTCTCTAAGCATGTTACACAATTTTAAAAATACGTCAGGGTACATTCTATAAATTTCTTGAAAGTTTGTTGAATTCTCTTTTAATATTTTATGGATATAATCGTATCCACTTGAAGTTATTAGTAGTCTATTAAAGGGATGATGGACACGTTTGTCATTCATGCTAGTTATATGCTTAGTTAGCACATAGAGGATCCCAAGAATTTCCCTCAATCAATACCTAAAAGTTTCGTGTAATTTTTCTTCAAATTCCTCTTCTTCCATTTGATCTTCTACATCATGTACGTTGATATATGACATTTTAATGAACCACCTGATATCAGACAAGGAATTAGAATAAAAACTGATAGGACATAAAAATTGTTACTATCATTCAAAAACTGATAGGACATAACAATTGTTACTATCAAAATTTCACATAATTATTTGAGATATAAAATATCCTAACATAAGACGAACTATAACATATGGATCCCATTTTATTTTCCCATCCGTAATAAAAATCGTTAAGAATTATTGAGAAGATAGAAAACCAGATATTTTCCCCTGATCGAGTAATGTCCAGTGGCCCCGACGTTATTTCCCTCCAAGAAATTAGTATACCAACGACCAAAAAGCTTCTCATAACTTTTCAAATCTTTGTTGTTTTAGTATACAGATGAGGTGATACATTTTCAAGTGTTCTTTCAAATGGCGCCGTCTTTTTTTCTCTTAGATTCGTGGAAAATTCATCAACTCACCATGATTTGAACATATAGAAATCATAATATATTTTTTATCAAATCAATAACGATTCAAGAAAAGATTCATACATTTGAAATTTGGAGAAACCCTCGATTTGTCTTTAGAGAGGAGAAAACATCGTCTTTTGAGTGAGAAAGAGAGATATATGAGTGAGAATAAGAAAGAAAGAGAGATATATGAGTGAGAATAAGAAAGAAAGAGAGATATATGAGTGAGAATAAGAAAACGCTGTTTTTTATTCTATTAAAAGTCTACCAAAATCTCTAGGGTGAGTAGAAGACAATTTTTGAGTTTTTATAGTTGTACATAGAGTTTTAAGGTTTGAACATAGAGAATTATATTAGAATCATTATTAATCTATGGAAATATTGGATACCTATATATTTTTATAGATTTTTAAAAAGTCAAGTTTGAATAATACTCTACTTTTCATTACTCTAGAAAAATCTAATTTGGATACCACAAAACTTTTATAGAGTTTATAAAAGTCTATGTTCAATAACTCTAGACTTTTAAACTCTACAAAAGTCAATAAAAGCAATTAAATTTCCAAAGTTGAATACACCCCCCTAAATGTGTGTAGTTAGACAATACTTTAAGATAGCACTTGAAATTAAAGATATAATAATAATATAGAGATAAATAATCTAATACAATAATAAATAATTATAGTTAATATAGTATTTGATTTGATTGATAAATAATAGTTTGTTTGATTTAATGGATTAAATTTGAGATAAAATGATAAATTATTATTTTGTTCTTTTAATAATTAATAAAATATTAATAATATTATTTATTAAAGATAATATTGTAATTCATATTAATGATTTGATTGATTTAAAATAAATAGATAGTAAATTGATAAATAATATGAATAAATAAATATGAAATGAGATAAGAAAAGATAAATTATCAAGAAATTAATTATGTATAACTTCAAAATTTTCCTTAATTAAAGTAATCCATCTCACTAGCATTTTAGCTCCAAAAAGGTGAAATCGCTCACCTTAGGCGCCCTTCACCCTCGGCCCGACTGGATTATGAGATGAGGCAGTATATTATAGCAGTCACTAATATAGGTCTCAAGAATATTGAATGTCTTTAAAGAATTATTTGAATTTTAACATTTAATCAGGATTACCGTTGACATAATTCAATGTATGGATGATAATGACCAAAATAACCTCTGTTCACACCAAAAATCAAACACACGCATATTGTTGGAACATTTCATGTTCTCAATCCTGATTTTGATGTTAACAAAACTTGTTATTATTTTTCAAATATATTTACTCAAGTGTGAAGTTATTAACACAAGAAAGAAACTGAAACTGAGTTTAGTCAAACTGAATTTCTGACGAGCTTCGGTCTAGTTGATGATATATCTCAACTAGATGATTCAAATGACAATCCGTCAACTTGATCAATCAAACAATCAATTTGAAACAAGTTGTATATCACGTCAGTTGGGCAAAATCGAATAGTATCTAGGTCAAACCGGTTGCTGAATGACCAAACTGATTGCACGAAAACATCAATCAGTTGGGTATGAGCAGTTGCAGTATTTTGGTCATATCTCTCAGCTCGGTTATTGAAATGAAACGATTCAGTATACGTTGGAAATATGAGACGATGATCTACAAATCATCTTCAGAAATTTAAGATGTTGATAAATGACGATGAAGCTACTGGTTCTGCACAAACTGAAATCGCATACCAGATTGAGTTGCTGACCAGTTCAGTTTCAACCGCTGATCAGTTTTCAACTGCTGAAAAGTTCAACCGCTGACCAGTTTCAACCGCTAAACGACCAGTTTAAGCTCGGGAAAATGTCCAGCAAGATTAATTTGATCGTTTTAATTTCAAAAATAGTACAGAAACTTTTCAAACGGTCATATTCTTGTATCTAACATATATATCATTTTCGGAGCCTATAAATACATCATCTTGAAGATCAAACAAGAGCTTTTGAAGGGGATTCAAAGCATGGACAACTAGCATGAAGAAATCTGCTTTTTGGGAGCACAAGCTCTTGTGTGAGATACATTTGAGATGTACACTTTAAAGGATAAATTCCTCACACACAATCACTCACACATATACAAGAGAGTTGAACTTCAAAGTTTAGTTGAGTGAGTCTTCACACAAAGACATTAAAGATTGTGTTTGTAGTCTTGGCATAAGAGACCTTAAACATTATGCGAATTGTGAAGTTGCGGCTTACAATCTAGAGTGTAATAGGAGTTTCAATTGGGCAAGAGATAAGTCCTAAGTTGAAATGTGTTTGTATAAGGTAGTTGTATAAATCAAAGTTTTGTAGTGAATCATTCCCAAGATGAAGAACGCGTGGCGTAGGAGTTGTTAATCTCCGTACATTTTATAAACAAATTTGTGTCTATTTGTTTATTGCATTTACTTATCATTTCCATTGCTTTTAAAGATGCATTGTTGAAGTATTTTATGTATTCTTCAAATACCAAAATATTGCGTACCAAGTGTTTGCTAAAATGCTTCTATCAACTTGCATATATCTTAAATGCTTTACAAAAATGTTTAATCGGTTTCTACCGATGATTATTTTGAGTGCCTTCTGCTGGATTTGAAAACCAAACTCGATTTCATTATCAGTGTTCAACATTTCAAGACTGCGTAACTCGCTAGTTTTTATTTTTTTTAAAATAATTCAAATCACGTCGTCTAAGACGAAATTTACACAGTAAACATCAGCTATCCAAAATTATCCTGTATTCCATCTTGCCCCAAGTCAAAAGACCATTTAAACCTTATCTAGGAAGGACTAGAAAGCATATTTTAATTTTAATGCTGTATTTATTTAAAATATATATATAAGCTGTTTGAATATGTTCCTTATCTTGCTTCAATTTATCATGTCACTCGTATATACAAATATTGTGTGGTTTTATTCGATATATATCGAAATTTTCGGTTATCTCGATCTTTATATATATAACTTAAAATCTCCGAGAAATAGGCACAAAATTAATTTGCTGTTATTTTGCATTAATTTGGTACCTAGGTTCCCGTATTATTCTCTATGATGCGTCTACATAGACGTGGACCCTTCCAATGGAATTAAATGGTTCATCAGCACATCTTTAATCCATTAAATTAATCTTAAGCTTTTTTTCTAATCTTACATTAAATGGCATTTGTGAGAAACAAAGCTTTGAAAAATAGTAACAACAAGATGTAATTTTGTTACACAAAAACTCCCCTGAGACTGAACCCACGAGTCAATTTTACGAGAAATATATTTTATTTGAGTCACACGTGTAAAATATTAATTTTTATGTCAAAATATTATTTTTTATTGTAAAATATCGATTTTGTTTATTGATTAGACAGCTATTGAAAAAAAAAACAATGACGTTGAGTTCACTTTTTTTTTTTTTTGACATAGACACCTGAAATGTCCATTTTGAGTCGAAGATTTCCATATTTTCAAGCTATGATTCAAGATTTTTTGATAGAGATTCTAAAATCAATATATTTTGCAAAAAGTCATGCTCACATAGGATTTGCTTTTCTAAATAATGATTTGAAAGTTATTTTCAACCCAAGTTAAAATAATTATATCTATTTTAATATATATATAGTACGAAATCAACATGTAACTTTTCTGTTTTCTATATCAGTTAATTTTTATTTTTATTTTTCTGTTTTCGATCGAGATATCCGAATTTCATCCGACTAATCTTGGAACGGTCTTGTTCCTGGTTCTTCTTCCGGATAAATCTGGATACCATCATAATTTATGCACTCTCATAGTAAATGTTTGAAATATAATCAACAACGATTAAGTTAATGACAAATAATTATTCGTTGAATTCTATTCATTGTTTGGTATTTATTGGCACTTTCCGAATAATCCATTTGCGTGGTAAGATGCCTAACCTAGTTGAAACCAAGACAATTTCAAGAGACTTTCATTTATTTATTCTAGTTACAACATTTTTGTTCCACGTGTGTTGGAAAAAAGTTTAAATGAGTTCATAAAAGATATAATGAACTCGTATAACAATTTGGATCAATCATTTTCGTAAAACGAACACGGATACAAAATAATTATTATATGACTCATTGAGTAGGCTCGAGCATGACAGAATAATATCATCTATTGAACATGTAAAATTTGGAGAAAAGTACAATCTTTTATAAGATATGTTTGTTTTACGACGATTTTGTTCATTTATATATTTAAATTTCAGTCATCGCAATCGTATTTAATATATTATTTTCAATTTTAATAATTTTTTACCAAAAGTAAAGTAGAATAATGAATGTACGATAAAGTCAAGTTTGCAATATGCAGTACGGATATCATATTGTAAATTAATATGTATGAATAATAACTAATATTTAAATAATAATTTATGTAATTCACAACCCACCTACCATATATATTGCAATATTTTGACGTTGATTTAGCAAATAAAATAATATAAATGATTTAATGTCGAATTTTGATTGGTTGAATAGACTTTAAAAAATACAATTTCTTCTTTAATTAATAATTAGTCAACACCCGTAAGTATCTCACTAGGCAACTAGCTATGTATTATGCTCCAATTATTTGTGCAGATTTTGTTTACTGCTACGAAACGACCGACACCTCTGTGGAATAAATTATAAATATTGTTAATTCTAATAATTTATTATATAATATTGGAGTAGGTCTCATGTGAGACCGTCTCACGAATCTTAATCCGTGAGACGGGTCAACCCTACCCATATTTACAATAAAAAGTAATACTCTTAGCATAAAAAGTAATACTTTTTCATGGATTACCCAAATAAGAGATCCGTCTCACAAATTTAACCCGTGAGACCGTCTCACACAAGTTTTTGCCATAATATTGTGAGATAAGAAAATTGAAACATATCTACCTCAAAAAAGGACAATGTCCCACTTTGTTATCCATTGATAATCACAAACTTTACTCTGGTTTAGTTAACTAATCTAGACAAGAAGGCCATGTTTCTTTTGTTCCAACATGTATTTTTTTCCATATATTCATACTAGTTGGCAAATAAATTAGTTCTTTGTCAATAATATTATTAGGGATGATAGTCAAATTAGGGATATCAGTCAAATTAGTTTTACAGTTTTTACTATTTTATTGTTTAGGATTTTTTTTTTACGGATGTTGAATTGGTGTCAGATATGTCAGTATTCTCTCGTGTCATATTAGCATGCCTCTTGGCCATATTTAACTGTGACATTGCTTGGGTCCTTTATCGGATGAACAGTTTCGACGAGGTCCAACTGTAACCGGACCGATCGTGTTTTCTTAATATATTATTTTGTACTATACAGTATATTTTAATGTTTTATTAATAAAAACTAACTTTGTCAAATATCGAATTCTCTTTTTCAAATATCCTTCTACATAATTCTATTATTTTTAGGGGAAAACAAAAATGTAGAAAAAATGTTATTCAAACATTAACTTAAAAAATTTCTCAGTATTATATTTCATGTACAAATTTAGTACATAAATTTATTCATATTAAATTTAATCTATATGTAAACATGTCGAATTTATTATTTTAGATTGTTCAAATCTTATTTACTTTATATTATTTATATAATCTTATGCGTGAAAGAAAAAAAAAGAGATAAATATATATATATATATATATATATATATATATATATATATATATATATATATATATTAGCAAATATATATAGTCAAACTGCTTAGCAATGTTTTTGTATCAGTTTTTTAAAAAATTGTAAGTTTAATTTTTGTTAAAAAATAGAATAGTCAAACTGCAACTGTTATCATCGGTTAACCATAATCGCAACCATAACCGGCGGTTCATGAACCGGAGTTGGAACCGCGAAAGAAAGTTATAGTTGAAGGTCAAGATATTCAGAATCGTCGGTTAACCGCAATCATGTATATTTATAAGGTTGCTTAAATTAAAATCCTTGTTTTTTTTATAAACTTTTTTATGTCTAACATAACCTATTTTTTAATTTTTTTTATATGATTCCAAAAGTTTTATAGGAAATTTTAAATTTATAAAAGTCATTAATGAATGAAAAACAAAATGGATATATACATACATATATATATATATATATATATATATATATATATAATATAATAAATAAATAGGTTATGTTAGACATACAAAAATATGAAGAAAAAAAACAAGGATTTTTTTAGCAACGTTATAAATATTTTTGAAACATATGATTCAAACCATACATTTCAAACAACATAAAAATATCTTAAATAATATTAAAGTTAGGAAATTTTTGTAAATACCTACATTTTTTGTAAATACCTTAAAAGAACTAGACCATTAGGATCGGAAGATCGATTTAGAAGACGGTGAATAAAAATTCTCAACAAATTCTCAAATAAATTCAGTTGGTTTAACAACACTGAATTGAAATTCTTGTCAGTTAAATTTCAATAAACCAGCAGTTGAGTTATGTGCGAAAATAAGCTTACTAAAACAATTGAATAATAAAAATGGCAATGGTAAAAAACAGTTTGGTAGCAAAACTGAAGATAAAGCTAAATATACAAACAATTATTTATAGATGTTCGGAGATTTGAATAATTAATAGGTCACCTCTAATTACATCCAAGAAGGATTTCTCTAGAAGACTTCGGTAATTACAAGTAATTTTAAACAACGCACTTCATCATGACTTCTCTCTGGTCTATTGCATCTCCTAGAAAACTCATATTTAATCAATATGATCAGTAATACTCTTAATGTCAAATACAACTATTTTCGAATGAAACACAATTATCACAAATTGATCCCCAATGATCAAATATAACTTAAGCGTGTGCATGAAATATGCTTTATCAGTTGGGCTCTGAATTTTTTTAATTTTTTTTAAAAGGCCATTGTCACACCTGAAGAATCCCCCCATCCAAGTCAGCAAAATAGCTGAGCAATGACTCCATGTCATTATTTCTCAAAACTTTTGATAAATTCTTGAATAAGAATCACTCTAACCTTCAAAACTCTTATATAAAGAACAATTATAAGAAAGAATCAAATTCTTCAGATCAAGCTTGTTTTAATTGTGTCAGAACAAGCTACTTCATTGTCGATTGCACTAGATCAAATAAAGATGACAAGAAATCATATGATAAGAGAAAAACCAAGGACAATAAGAATTCCTTTAGAAGAAAGAGATAACAAAATGTGTTGATAGCATAAGAAAGTAAGAACAAGTGGGCTGAGACAGTTTCATAAACCATCAGCTCAAAGGATGACTGTCACGCCCCGAGACCGGGGTTAGTCGACACCGGCGTTGTCTCACAATCATATAATTGCAAAACAACAAGCCTCGTAGTAAATCAAAATAACCAATCTTTTTCATAACCAATAATCGTCTTTACAATGCGATAGAAATAAAATGCGGAAGCGGAATACATGATGATAAAAATTAAAGACAGAATAAATTCGACTGGTCTCAAATGGAGTTTTCTTCATTACCATCCCCAAAAGTAATCTTGCTCTTCACCCTCGATTTGTTCCTCGTTCTTATCTGGGTGGGAATGTAAGGGGTGAGTATTTTGGGGAAATACTCAGTAAATGGGGGCCGATCGAGCATAACAAATATCGAGGATATACATACGAATAAATTATCGAATTTTCAATATTAAGCATGTTGAATCAAATAATAACAAAAATACGAATATAGCACTGAAAGTCATTTCATTTTCTATGGTTTTACTGATCAGTCCCCTATATGTTACTCCTCTAAGGGGCGAGGCCAAAGGAACGGTTATTATAACCCACCGCATCAGGGCCTAAACAAAGTATATCAAAGTTCGGAATTTCCTTTACCATTGCTAAATCAAATCATTACAGTGCTTTTAAATAATTCAACATGCTTTCGAATTTTATAACCCATATCGAATCAGTGAATAATTCAAGGGAATTTTACCGAATGGAAATGAATAAATTATGCCGATCGAATTTTTAAAATCGTATTTAAATTATTTCCTACATATATCATGTTCACAAAATAAAAGGATTTATTGTGCCCAAACATTTTATATAATAATATATATTTTCAAAAGTCTACCTTAAAACAATTAAATAATGAATCACCTTAAAACAATTACAAAATGAATCATATTTATAAATACTAATAGTCACTTAAAATAATCATATTTGTGCAATTTTTTTTTTTATAAACAAAAGAAACCCACTTACAGTTTTCGGTGGAATTGAAATGATAGAAAGTGTGCCAAAATAATTCCGCTCGGACAAGGTTGCGACAAGGCTTCGAATTAGCTGCTGCAATGCCTCGATCTTGGCTGAATTCGGCTACTGTCACCTTCGGAAATGGACAAGATAGTGGTCTGGAAAAAGGGCAGCAACCTTGCTTCGAACCGTTGCGGAATTCTCGGGTTTTTGGATAGCTTGTCTGATCAAGCTCCTCGGCTATTCCTGGACCAATTTCGAGCAGCAACTGGTCTCGAAAGAAACAGCAGGAACTTGGCTAAGGCTGGGTTGTTAAGAACGATAGCAACTGGACTTCGAAATGTTACAAAAATGCCTCGAATTTGGGTAGGAGGTTGGGCCAAGAAATCTGTTTTCCAGCAACTGAACTTTCGAATTCTGCATTCGGGATGAAGCTACAGATGTAGTAATCGGTTCACCTGATATTTAGGCTTGAAGATCACTCCAAGGCAAGATCCCATCCCCAAGATTCTGCTGAGCTAGTCAACGGTGATACGCTTTCCTACAAAATGTGCCCTTTCTGTTAATTCACGTCCAACTTGCAGTGATGATTTTGATTTCCATGCAGGTAACGGTTGCAGATTTCTTCCAAGATTGGTCCTTAATTTGCATCGGTTCACAATGACTTCAGTGATAGTGATGCGAATCAGTTTCAATGTTTCTAAGGCTGGATGAAGATCTTGAATCCAACCTTGATGAGGTACGCGATTTCACCTTCTGATGAATTCACATGAGGACGATGTGATCCCATGTACTAAATGAGATCATAATAGATTACAAAAGACTTTCGCAAACATGTGAATAGTCAAAGCAAGGAAACAATATCGGACTTAGGCAGTTCGAGCTTAAACAAGTCAATGAACTGGACAGTCTTAAGAACAAAAGTTAATATGCTCACAACTGAAAATGATAATATGCGGTCTGAAATATAAGTAATAATGATTGAAAATAAAAAAAGTTAACAAATTTAGTCAACACTTGGACAAAGTCTTCTATTTCTTCTGAAAATATATATGTAGGTCAAAAGCAAAGCTAGTGACAGATCAGACTTACAAGGCTTAGGCTTTGATCATAATGAATGCAAATTTTCCAAAATAAATAATTATTAGTATCAAGATAAAGACAAATCTAAAAGCATAGATTTTGTCAGATCAAGCACAATATATGAACATTTAGAAGCTGAAATTCAAGTTTATAAACATGTCTAAAAAAAAACAATTGAATGCATCCTGGATTTGGATATATAGAACCTGAGAGTTCTAAATGAGGTTGGCTTAGAAACAAACTAATCAATAATGAATATAACCATCATTCGAAGTCAAGCTGGTCTGGTAAAAGTTATACTAGAGAGGATTCTATTTAGGATAAAATAATTATTACTACAATTGCAAACCAATTCATAGAATGAAAGTCATTTGTTCAAGTTAATTGAAATCATATCGATAAATATTTAAATTATTAAAATATATATTTAAAATAAAAATATATTAGCGAAAAATAAATTTTAAAGAATTTTAAAGCATAGTATAGGATTAAATTTTTTTCTTGATATTAATGAAAGGAAAAATTAACTTTTTGGGCTTATAAAATAAATTTCTTGATAATAATATAACCAAAAACTATTTTTTTACAAAAAAAATTCTTTAAAGCTTATAAAAAATATTAAATATGTAATTTTAATAAGAACTTTATATTAATTATTGATTTATTTCAAACATAGCCCAACTCGTGATAGCAATCAATACGATTGATTATGAAAGGTCTAATTATTAATATAATAAATAAAGTACTGCTTATTTATTTTAAAGTCACCATTTGACTTGAGTGACAATTGTATGGAGTACGGTCTAATGAAAGATGTTTTGGGCTTTATTTGGTTCAATATTTATTAGTGTTTTATAAATGAAAATGATTTATGATCATAAACTGCCGTAGAAAAGACATCAACCAAAAAATATAAAAGCATTGATACATGAGCTAAAAGATAGAGTCCGATGTCAACAATGTAGCGATGTTTTCGTTCAACAACACCATTTTGTTTTGAAGTATAAGAGCAAGACACGCGACGAGTTCTTCCATTATCATGAAGGAAAGAACTCATAGCTTGACTTCTGTTCAACATCATGTATGTTAATTGGCTACGATGACAAGCACAAAAGATATAAATACATTAGTGCTTTTGGTCGTGTCTTTATTTCCAGACATGTCAAATTTCATGAACAAAGTTTTCTTTTCTTCAAGTTTTCTTCTGCTGAGTTTGCACAGTACTTGAGAAAAGTTCTTGCTTCTACATATTCCTTTATTCTTTCGTCTTCAATCACTCCATCCGTCGAATCCTCACATATTTCACATCCTTCGCAATCGGGACAAGGCAAAAACTTGATGACTCAAATGTCATGATATTATTGTGTGGATATCATATATAATATTTCTGATTTGTTGAGAGGTCAAACTAGAAATAATAAAACTTGTTTAATTATAAAACAATGGTTATGGTCTCAATCTGCAGAATAACCTGTCAAGTTTTGTATCTTATCAACAAAATCATATGCCGATTTCCTTTTTTTTATACCTACAAAAATTCTTTGGCGTCATTTCCTTTATCACATTTTCTTAAATTATATTTATCTCGAGTTTAATTCTCACAAAATAATTTTTAAGACAGATTGTTTTGTTGATGGGATACAAAACTTGAAATTTTATTCTGCTGATTCAGACCATAACCATTGTTTTATAATTAAACAAGTTTTATTATTTCTAATTTGGCCCCTCAACAAACCAGAAATATTATATGGTATCCACACAATAATATCATGAAATTTAAGTCACCAAGTCAATTCTTATTCTAAATTATACCACATAAATTTATGACTTATTTAATTGATGACATACAAACATTTATAATTACATATATGGCCCCAAAAATTCCAACACACATAAGAAAAATTAATTAATATTTGATCCTCTACTTTTGCTTCTTTTTTTTTTTTAAAAAAGAATTAATCTTTTGGATTGTTTATTATCGTTATTATGCGTTCAATGAAAGTCATGGAGCTAGTGATTCCATGTCATTTATAAATCTTTGAGGATTTTTTTAAAATTCCTGAAATATTCGGGCGATGATGAAGATAATATCTCCATCTCCAATCCCGCCCAGAAAATAATACTAATAATAATAATAATAATAATAATAATAATAATAATAATAATAAGTTTTGGTTTGAGAATTCGATCGCCCTATCTCATTAATATTTTTGAAATACGGATGAGGACGGGGATGATGATTTGATCCCCGTGCTTTCGGATTTGGAGATTCCGCAACCTGAAAAAGGTGAGATCGAGGCAGGTATTGGCAAACTAGCCCCTCCCCGTCCCATTGCTATCCCTAGAATGCATAAACAAACCTTTACAAAATTTCTTCAAAGAAAAGAGACTGGTTATGAGATATATTGTTTTTTAAAGAAAGTTTTTGTACATGTCTAAATAATTTTGCTACCGATCCATCCGTAGAGTGGTTCGATCCATAACAAAATCCATTCACAAATGTGCTCGGAAGAAGTGTAAGTATTTGTGTGTGTGTAAATATATTGTTGAAAGAAATAATCAAATATATATATATATATATATATATATATATATATATATATATATGATATATATCCAAGGATAATGTAGTAAAGTACACACAACAAATCAAGGACCCAATAAACCTTAAAAAAATTGTTTGTATAATTCGCCCCCTCCCCCTTAAATAATTTTTTTTTTTTTTTAAAAAAAGAAAATCCTACAGCCTTTAACCATTCCTCTCTTCAATCCCGGAACATGGCCACATGCACACTTCTCAAGCCATGCCTCCAAAATAATCCTCTGCAAGTACTAGCAAAACCAGATTTAAATCCACTTTCAAAATCTGAAAGGATATATTATTACAACAAATTTTGTCCCATTTCTTACATGTTTGTTTGATTAAATTTCGGTTGTTTCTCGATGCAGCTAAGGTAATGATCGAGTTCAAGGTTTGGTAATGGGGTGCATCAGGTGAATAAAAACCCATAATTTTTTCTTCTTATATACACGGGATAGGATAACAAAGGATGAGATGATAAATTGGAAAATAAGGATAACATGAAAACTTAAGTACGAGATGACACAAGAATGTTAAATCTCATCTTTCGCCTGGAATGGTGCTAAGTTTTGGTCTCTAAAGTGAATTGTGTCTTTGTTGGACTATCTGGTAATGTGATAGCCCCTTGTTGTTAATTTTTGGTTTTCTAAATGAATATTGAATGTGGAGAAAGCAACGTGGTGTAAAGAATTACAGTTAATGATTTTCCAAGTTGGCCATTAATGGCAGTCATGGTTGAACACATGGAAGGAAAAAGAGACCTAATCACGCACAAATCAATTGCAAATCAATTTGGCACCTAAGTGATCAAGCCATGAAGAATATTTGAATGTATTAACTAACTAATTAAATATATATAGCACATGCCCACAAGACATTAGTGATCATATACTACAAACTTGATTTTTCGTGAGCGATGAGTGCTTCATAATTTAGTCGAGGGAAGCCTGAAATTCGAATACTTTAAGCACGCTAAGAATCCGGCAGCCGCTGAGAATCGGACAGGCTAGAAACCGGAGCTTGGCTCCACTGGTTTCACCTGAGATTATATTCCCCGTATGACGGATCTAGTTCTAGCCTCTCCGACCCCTAAATTTAGGAATTTCAAAAAATAAAAAAGAATCGGGCAGGCTAGGGTCTTCATGATACACAACGTATGCAAACAAAATTCTCAGACTTTCCCAACTTGATCTAGTATTGTCACACGATCTTTCTTTGATGTATAGATATGTTCTACATCATGTTCACAAGTTGGGGATTATGCGATTTTTCTATCTTTTTTTTCCTTATAAAATTTAGCTGATATTTCATTGTTTCACCAAATGGATCATGGTTTAGGATCCATATTATCATTCAGAACATTGGGTCTATGAGACGGTATTGATTTAATTAATATCGTCGTTAATTTGAATTAGTTTTGGTAACTTTTACATATAATGTTACTACGTGTGGAACCTAATTATTGTCCTAGCAAAAATTTGAACATGTTGTATTCACAATATGGATTATTGCTGCAAGAAGAGCTTGAAGAATCAGCGAGATCGGAGCTGTGGCACGAGGAGTTGATCGAAGAGATTGAGCAAAGAGTTGGGGGTTTGAGAGAGTTGGAAGAAGCAGGAAAGAAAGAAGAGGATCTCGTTAAATGATCAATTATGTACCTTCTCTTATATACGATGTATATATTTATAATTTACTAGGAAAGTGTACGTGCGTTACACGTGGTTAACAAAGGATCGAACCATGGTACAGATCAAGAATTTCGATGGACGCGTTAGCGAAACATGGTAACCGATCGGTCTGGATGAATCGGAGCTGTTGGGCTCGCTTGGTCAGATTTCAAGAAATGCAATGCCAAATTCATCTGAGGATGGTAATGCGAACGATTTGATTTCTGAGAGAAATGCTGAGCGAGTTGCCTAGACTTGGAGATTTAACCATGAAGAACGTCGAGTTTAAGTCGTGGCGCAAGTCGCTCTCAAAGGCGCAGAATTTACCTGGAGATTTTTTAAAAAACAGTTGTAGATGTGTAGAACACATGTTTTGATTTTATTCTTAGTCAGGATTTAATGTGGGAATAGAATCTCTTATTTGTTTAGTTATCCTACCTTGTTTGTCTTGCCTTAAAAAAGTATAACCAAATGTGAACAAAGTAATATATATTAATATTTCCCACAAGCTTTCAACATTTTTAAGGATATAAAAATGGAATCTACCAAGTAGTTTACTACCTATATAGAAGACCATTTGTACAATATCATGCAATAATTCAAAATGTTGAAAGATTTAAGAAAGAAAGAAAGACAAAAAAAGCCAAATTTGATGGTCAAGTTAATAAGAGCAATCTTCCATGAGCTTTACAAATTCCCCAAAATCAATCATCCCATCACCATTATAATCAAAAGCCATTATCATTCTTTGGTATTCTTCTTTAGAGAATCTCATGAATCCCATTGAGTTTATTACTTTCTCCAACTCATTTGCATCTATGAAACCATCATTGTTTCCATCAAATATGTTAAATGCTTCTTTAACTTCATCAAAACAAGGCTGGACCTTATCAAACACACTTCCCACCTCAATATTTGACCTTTGTCTTCCCATTTTATGGTGTCGGTTTACCTTCTTAGCGTCGCAGTCCATTCCCAGTGTCTCGAAGACTATTTCAATATCTTCGATATCCACATTCATTGGCGTGTTGCGGGCAACTATTTTTTGAGATTCTAGGAGTCGGAATTTTATCGTTCGCAGTGAAATATTTGGAATAGATCCCGGAAACAAAAGTAAAAGTCTTGGAATGCAAATATCCAGCTGAAGAGTACACACCATAGGATGAAATAAATAAATGAAATGAGATTTGATGCAATGTTACCTATTTTTGCTGACATCTTCGAATTCATCACATAGAATAGATAGATATACGCTAATTGAGTTGTGTAGATATATGGATTTGGGATGCATGACGTGCTCTTTTATAGTGGAACCAAATGTGAGAAATATTGGTGAAGTTTCTTGAGAAATTTAAAAACTTTCTTGTTGAAAGTTGGTGGGCAATAATTCGAGGAGACTCACCAAAAACTCCGGAGTCTAGCATCCTATGATTGATCATGGTCACAGAACATGTACAAAAAAAGCACATTTCCGACTTGCTGAAAGTGGATGAAAACTTACTCTGTTTTTTTAAATAAGCTGTAAATGAAATTAACTTGCTCCACTATTGCTAGAAATTATGCCGATTGACCTATTTATAAGCGTCCTAAAGATTAAAGTATTTAAGTCGTGAGGTTAATTTTAATTCGGTACGACACATCAAGTGTAATAATACCTCTAGTCACATGTCGTTAGATAAAATAATTTATCATAGCTTACAAGTGACTATTAGAGTAACTTGAGTTCATTTTCGTGAAGCGAAGACATATAAATACACAATAATTAGTATAAAGGGCTCATTGTGTAGTCGTGCTTGCACGAGTGCTTGCACGAGCTTAGGTCTGGGCTGTGACAAAATGATATTAAAGACAGTCACCAATAGTAACATTGAGAAATAAGTGCAATATAAGGCAAAGTGTTACATGAGTGTGAGTCACTTCTTGAACCAAGTGGGGTGAGGTACTTACTATGTCCATAGAAGTCATCTCTAGATTCGTGGTGACAGTGAATCGAGGGTCAGGCCACGACGAGGACTTCATGATCTGAAGAAGAGGTGTTTGTAATACTTTTGTCTCACATGAGTTAAAATAAAGTGGAAACGGAACAAAATAATTGCTATAAGGTTCATTGTATAGTGGCAATTGCATTGACCCGAACCATGACATCAACCATCGATGAGACCTTACACACTAGGCTTGCGAATGAAGAAAGTTCCATTGGGACAAATTAAGGTTTTTTGTAATAATATGTATTTAAAAAGATTACATACTAATAAGTATATTTTACACACAAAAAAAGTATTTGATTTACCATAAATATTTATTAATAGCATATATAGATACATCCAAAAATCTACTTATAATAAGGAAAATTTTCAAATTATTAGGCACGAAAATTCGGAGGGATGTGTATTATTTCGATGTAAAGTTGCCAGTCTTCATTGACCTACATGGCTATTTATCATCGACACTTCCAGGGACGTGGTAAGTAAATTTCTTAGGAATTTGAGGTTGGAAAAAGTTACCATGTGCAGCACCGGTGATGGGTTATCAAAATATTTTGTGTGTTTTTGGTATTTTTTTAAAAAATATTATGAATATATATTAAGAAAATAAATTGGGGAACTTAAATGTATTCATCTGTAATTTTCAAAGAATATTTGGAACTTAAAATGTATTCATCTGTAATTTTCAAAGAATTTTTTTAAAAAAAATTCTCGTGGATTTCTTTTAAGAATAGAAACATGGGTAAATTTGATTTAAATTCGCACATTTAAAATTAAATTTGTATTTATTTCTTGTCAAAAATTATGTGTATGCATTTGATTCACAACAAAATATGTGTTTACACTATCTGACTTCACATATATTTTCTCGAATGAAAATCGGTACAAAAATTTTAAATATGGTATTGATATATGATATTTGAATATCAGCTATTACAGATCTGTCTATTACAGATCTGTTAATTATATATATATATATATATATATATATATATATATATATATATATATATATATATATCAAATACTGGTATTAATGACATTTGTTATTTCGGATGAAAATGAGTATAAAACATTGAAAATATGATATTAATATATGATATTTTTATATCAATTGTTTCAGATCTAGTACTAATGTATTATTTTTTAGAACTCAAACATGTGTAACAAATGTTGATATTAATAAAATGGTTCCATTTATATACTCAAAACATGTAAGTTTTAGTGATTTAACAAGGTTGTTGATCCAACAGATAATTACAGAGTCTGAGCTAACTTAATTCAAGAAAAAACTGAATATTCATGAGCAAAAATTTTCTATGAGTCTAACTAACTACCGAGCTAAACTGATAGTGTAAGAGAACTGATAGATAAATTGATCTAAGGATTTTCCACTCCATCAGTCAGTCCAAATCCTAATATTCTATGAAGAATATTAATATAATCTGTGATTAAGAGTCAGAGCCCTGCTGAAAGTATCGGATAACTTTTTCCGTTCCAACAGTCACTGATTCTTAACATAATGTTAGGATTCACGCACACTACCAGAACATGTTAGAAAGTACGATGACATGACAAAAGACATCTGTATTTGGAAACAGATATATGATTTATAAAGATTACTGTTGCAGATGAAATCTATAAATAGATCAGTTTTACAAACCTCTTAAGCTCTTGAACTCACTGAATATTTTGAATTAACTGGTCTATTGTATCTTCTTGAAAAAGCTTTATGTGAGCCAAACAAATAAAAGCAAGCACATGTTGATAAGTGATTATTTGCTAATTTGATGATGAATTCGTGCTTAGAATT
This sequence comes from Primulina eburnea, assembly GCF_022965805.1. Taxonomy (NCBI): domain Eukaryota; kingdom Viridiplantae; phylum Streptophyta; class Magnoliopsida; order Lamiales; family Gesneriaceae; genus Primulina; species Primulina eburnea. Next base: position 36,842,386 of record NC_133111.1, on the reverse strand, counting down.
TCTATGTGAAATCTATGTAATTGAGAGTAAGAAGTCTTATTGTTTTATAATTAAATAGTGTCAAGTCCTACTGAAGTGAGTGATTTCAAATTGATTGTAATTACTAAAGTATTTTAGTGTTAACCTTCTACGAGGATGAAGATGTGACATAAAAGTATTGAATTCTACAAACATTCACAAACAAACTCATGCCAATCTACTTTTCAATTTCCTATTTTAACTTTCATTCGATAACCCAACTGACAAGTTATTTTGTTCAAACAAGTCTAAATCACTCTATTTTTCGTAAAGTTTTTATTAGTTAACGTACTGAGAACCCAACTGACAAGAATTTCATTTTAGTGTTGCTAATCCAACCTAAATAATTGTTGAGATAAATTTATTCACTTTTTCCAAATTTATTTTCGATCATAACAAGTTGTATCAGAGAGAGTTCATGAATTCAAATATCGCAATAAACATATTTTTATATTTCTTGGGTAGGGAATGTTGAGTTAAGCGGGTTGGCTAGATAGGCGTAAAAGAGTGACGCCAGAGCTTAACGGGTATTATCTCTACTATGGACATGGCCCGTGGTAGGGAAAATGTAAGAATTCTTTTTAAGGGTTATGAGACAGTACTAGAAAAATAGACACGCACTTCCTCGGACTCATGAGCCTAGCAACTCAATCCATTAGCACTCCATTAGTTGCACTTTGCGCTGCCACAAGTATAATGAAATAAATTTGCGTCTTAACTAAACACTATAAATTTTGGCCTAGTGATAAACATTTGATCCTAAAAATGGATATCAGGACCAATGTTATGAGTTCAATTCTCATTTATACAATGAGTGAAATTATTGAAACAGAGATTGGTGGAGTACAATAATTGTCCTTGGTGGGTATAACGATCGAAGTATAGCGTTTGAACTGCAGTACGATTTAAAGATTTTAGTTCACCATCGTCTTTTATTTGCATAATTACTACCAGCTATAATTTTTGGTAAACCAGTAAGCTTTGGGTCTTACATTTTATCTTTTGTATCAGATATAAAACATTTATATTCAAATATAATTTATGGATACAATCTTTTTATTGTTTTGTACCCATTTTCATCCGAAAAGACTAATTTATCTTCAACACCAATATTTGTTATATATGTTTTGGTATTCAAAGTCATGTGTAAGTACTAGATCTCAAATAATTGATATTCAAATATCATGTATTAATATCATATTTTTAATGTTGCGTACCATTTTTCATCCAAAAAAAGACATGTGGCTCAGAGAGTTCCAACACATTTTTATGTGTATATTTAATATACATGTTTGAGTACTCAACATCATATATTAATACTAGATCTGAAACAATTAGTACTCAAATATCTTATATCATTATAATATTTTTAATATTTTATACTGATTTTCATATTAGAAAAGACATGTGATTCATAGAGTTCAAACAAATTCTTCTGGAAACAGAGATTGAAAATAAATTTTTGTTTACTTTTGAGGATTTTTGAGCAATTTACAGTCGAAACATCTATGATTGTTTAGTTATTTGAAAACTAAGTGATTATTTTTATTTTTAAAAATATTTACTGTTCTGATCAATCGATGTGGTCACAAAACTTTTTTAAGCATGGATGAAAATTTGAACACAATTACACTAAAGTAATTGTATGGGGGAGTATCAGAGTAATAAAAAGAATTATTGAATATTAATGTATATATTTGCTATCTTTACTATTTTACACTATATTATTAGGAATATTGGACACATAAAAACTGTTTTGGTACCAAATGAAAATTACATATATAGCTCTTTCAATTTACTAAAACTTCAAATGACTGCTTGCCAAAAAAATCCTATCACTTAGAGCCGTAAACATACCGAATCGAGAAAAATATGTTGAAAAATTTTAAGCTCAAGTTCGGCTCGAAATAGATATATTCATGCGAGCGGCTTGCTAACAATCGAACAATATAATTTGGACACGAATTTGATTCTAAAAAATTTCAAACACATTCGAATTCTGTTCAAATTGGATAAATTCGAATGCTAATAAAATGTTTTTCGAACCAACTCAATTCATTTATATTCTCGATTTCACGGAACCCACTCCCCCATGGGGGATTTTTTTTTTAAATAATTTAATTTTTAAAACTAAATTCAAAAATAATATTTTTAAAAAAAGGTGTGCAAGAATACCTCAATCCTGCGCTTACGAAGCACGGACGCTGATATACGAAGCACGGATGCTCGTGGAGCAGCGTCCGTGCTTCGTAAGCACGGACGGTGCTCCACGTCCGCGCGATGGAATATCTAGCGACAGAATATATATCAAAACCATCGCTAAAATTGAATCAACGACGGTTCCACAACCGTCGCTCTAATGAGCGACGGTCGTGCAATGTACGCCGTTAATGAATATATCAAAATTTCGGCATAGCGCTAAAATTGGCGACAATTTTAAACCGTCGCTAAAATTAGGGAAGGTTTTTGAACCGTCGCTGATTCAGTTTTAGCGAAGATTTTGATATATATTCTGTCGCTAAATATTTCGTCGCGCGGACGTGGAGCACCGTCCGTGCTTACGAAGAACGGACGTTGCTCACGTTGAGCAGTGTCCGTTCTTCGTAAGCGCGGATTGAGGTATTCTTGCACAACTTTTTTTTTAAAATTATTTTTGAAATTAATTTTAAAAATTAAATTATTTTAAAAAAAACCCACTCCCCCATATTATATGTAATGCGCATTGAAATTGGTGTCAAGAAACTCGCCTTTAAAAGATAATGAATGGAAACACATTATAGAATCCTCCATTTGATGCTATAATACTCGAGTGAGTCTCATATGAGACCGTCTCACAGATCATAATCTGTGAGACGAGTCAACCCTACCTATGTTCAAAATAAAAAGTAATACTCTTAACATAAAAAGTAATACTTATTCATGAGTGATCCAAATAAGAGATCTGTCTCACAAATACGACCCATGAGATCATCTCACACAAGTTTTTGCCAAAATCATCTAGATAAGGTCGACCTTTCTACTCTTTGGATGGATTATTTTTTACTCTTTTTTTTTACGTATCATCTTTACCGTTTTGCATATTTGAACTTTATCTTATTTTTTTGGTCAAAGTAATTATTTTATTATCCATTTTCAAAAGTCAAATTCAAATTCAAATTCAAATATAGATAATGGGTTAACTACTCCTATTATATTATTTTATTTGTTTTTTCACTATTATATTATTTATTTATTTGATTTAATTATTTCATTCATGCATAACTATTGATGATACTTTTTCAAAACATATCATTTTTAATGCAATTTGAATAATTATATCGTATTTCTCATTTGGAATTATAAATAACGCAACTAACCTAAGTACGTACGTTAAGAATTACAAATATATTATTGTGAATATCGGTAGGATTGACACGTCTCACAGATAAAAATCCGTGAAACCGTCTCACAAAATATCTACTTTTTTTTTCAAGTATCCTCTTTACCATTTTGCATATTTGAACTTTATCTTATATTGTTTTGGTCAAAGTAATTATTTTATTATCCATTTTCAAAATTCAAATTCAAATATAGATAATGGGTTAACTACTCCAATTATATTATTTTATTTGTTTTTGCACTATTATATTATTTATGGATTTGATTTAATTATTTCATCCATGCATAACTATTAATGATACTTTGTCAAGACATATAATTTTTAATGCAATTTGAATAACTATATCGTATTTCTCATTTGGAATTATAAATAACGTAACTAACCTAAGTACGTACGTTAAAAATAAAAATTATATTACATATATATGAAACGTAATTTGAATTATCATAATGTCATACGCGTTATTATATTCCCTAACCTTAATTCACAATATAATAATAATAATAAAAATTATTATTAAAATGTTATGGTTTGATTTTGATGAATGTGTTGTGAAAAAGTAAAAATTTATGGTAAAAAGTAAAAATCTCAAACTCTCAAAATTTACCAAACTACACACTTTATAATATTTTTCTCTCTACTCAATTGTGATTTTCTTCACAAATGAGAGATCTATTTATAGAGTTTCATTACACATAATCCAAAAATAAAATACATCATTACCTACATCATCAAACACAAATTTCTAACTTTACAACTCTTATTTTCAACATTCAAATATTCAACTATTACTTTTTCCATATTAAAATATATTATTTCAACACTCCCCCTTGTGATGATGATCATGATACGATGATGTCTTCATTACGTGTTTTGTACTGCCTCGTTAAAAACCTTACTTGGAAAAACCCATTGGGATAAAAACCATAGTAAGGGAAATAGAGTGCAGTCACGTAAACTCCCCCTGATGTTGACATGAATAATTCTTCACAGATTTCGTAGATTGCGCATCCCAATATTATATATGTGCTTTCTGAATATTGACGTAGGAAGTGCCTTTGTGAAGAGATCTGATGAGTTTTCACTTGATTGAATATGACGAACATCAATACATTTATTCTTCTCAAGCTCCTTGGTGAATGCGAAGAACTTAGGAGGAATATGTTTAGTTATGTCGCTTTTTATGTATCCTTCTTTCATTTGAGCAACACATGCAGCATTATCTTCATATAGTATCACAGGCTTCTCATCGAATGATAATACGCATGAAATTTGGATATGTTGGGTCATTGATTTTAACCACACACATTCACGACTTGCTTCATATAGTGCAATAATCTCGGCATGATTTGATGAAGTTGTTACGAGCGTTTGTTTCTGTGAACGCCAAGATATTGCAGTGCCTCCACGAGTAAATACATATCCAGTTTGGGAACGTGCCTTGTGTGGATCAGATAAGTATCCAGCATCGGCATAACCAATTATACTTGGATTAGCATCTTTTGAATACAAAAGTCCCAAGTCTGTCGTTCCTCGTAGATAACGGAATATATGTTTAATTCCGTTCCAGTGTCTCTTTGTTGGATATGAGCTAAATCTTGCCAACAGATTCACGACAAAAGATATATCAGGCCTTGTACAATTTGTAAGGTACATAAGGGCACCAATGACACTTAGATATGGTACTTCTGGACCAAGAATATCTTCATCATCTTCACATGAACGGAATGGATCCTTTTCTATGTTTAATGATCTAACAACCATTGGAGTACTTAATGGATTTGCTTTATCCATATTAAAACGTTTAAGGATCTTTTCTGTATAATTTGTCTGGTGAACAAACATTCCACATTCTTTTTGTTCAATTTGTAAACCCAGACAATACTTGGTTTTTCCAAGATCCTTCATTTCAAATTCTTCCTTCAAGTATATCACAACTTCTTGAATTTCCTTATTCGTTCCAATGATGTTTAAATCATCAACATATACAGCAATAATTACGCATCCGGATGTTGTTTTCTTAATGAAAACACAAGGGCATGTTGAATTATTTACATATCCCTTTTTGATCAAGTGATCACTTAGTCGATTATACCACATTCGACCTGATTGCTTTAACCCATATAATGATCTTTGTAATTTCACAGAATAACATTCTCTGGGTTTTGAACTTTGTGCTTCAGGCATCTTAAATCCTTCAGGGATTTTCATATATATATTACTATCAAGTGATCCATATAAGTAAGCTGTAACAACCTCCATAAGACGCATTTCTAAATTTTCAGATACCGCCAAGCTAATCAAATACCGAAACGTAATTGCATCCATCACAGGAGAATACGTTTTTTCATAATCAATTCCAGGCCTTTGAGAAAAACCTTGTGCAACAAGTCGAGCTTTATATCTTACTATTTCATTTTTCTCATTTCGCTTTCGAATAAAAACCCATTTGTATCCAACAGGTTTTACAACTTCAGGTGTAAGGACTATAGGTCCAAAAACATTACGTTTATTTAGCGAATCCAATTCAACCTGGATGGCTTCTTTCCATTTTATCCAGTCCTGCCGATTTTTACATTCACCAAAAGATTTTGGTTCATGATCTTCATTATCATTTATGATGTCGATTGCCACATTATAAGAAAATATATCATCAATTTCATCTATATCTTTTCGGTTCCATATTTTTCCAGTATTAATGTAATTGATAGAGATTTCATGATTCTCGTCAGTTTGTGGTTCTGACAGAACATTTGCATCATCATATGTTTCTTCAGGAACATCATTCTCTATTTTGTGATCATCATGTGTTTCTTCAGAAACATCATTCTTTATTTTGTGATCATCGTGTTTCTCTATGAATTTTCTTTTTCGAGGATTTTTATCCTTGAAACCGACTGGCCTTCCACACTTCAGGCGTTTAATGACATCATGAGTATCTTCCATTTGTTTCTTTGGAATTTCAATTCGAGCAGGGGCATTTGCAGCATGTATATATGATTTAGTTACCCCTTTTGTGTCTGCAAATGCATCTGGTATTTGATTTGCTATTCTTTGCAAGTGTACAATTTGTTGTACATCTTTTTCACATTGTTTTGTTCTTGGATCCAGATGTAACAATGATGATACATACCATGTAATTGCTTTTTCGGTATGTTTTTGTTCTCCCCCTAACATTGGGAAGATTTCCTCATTAAAATGACAATCAGCAAAACGTGCTGTGAACACATCTCCTGTCTGAGGTTCAAGATATCGAATGATTGATGGACTATCATAACCGATATAAATTCCAACCTTTCTTTAAGTCCCATTTTCTTTCGTTGTGGTGGTGCAATAGGCACATACACCATACATCCAAAAATTCTCAGATGAGAAATGTCTGGTTCTTTACCAAATGCAAGCTGCAATGGGGAGTATTTATGATATGCACTTGGTCTGATGCGAATTAATGAAGCAGCATGTAAAATTGCATGTCCCCATATAGAAATAGGAAGCTTTGTTTTCATAATCATTGGTCTAGCAATCATTTGCAGACGTTTAATCAATGATTCAGCCAATCCATTCTGTGTATGTACATGAGCAACATGATGCTCAACAATGATTCCCATAGACATACAATAATCATTGAAAGTCTGGGAAGTAAATTCACCAGCATTATCAAGTCTAATTTTCTTGATTGTATAATCGGGAAATTGATTCCTCAATTTTATTATTTGAGCAAGTAATCTTGCAAATGCAACATTTCGAGTTGACAATAAACATACATGTGACCATCTGCTGGAGGCATCAATCAATACCATAAACTATATGAATGGTCCACATGGTGGATGGATTGGTCCACAAATATCACCCTGAATACGTTCAAGAAACATTGGTGATTCAGTTTGTATTTTGACTGGTGATGGTCTTATAATAAGTTTTCCAAGAGAACATGCTTTACATTGAAACTTATTATTCTGAAAGATCTTCTGGTCTTTCAGTAGATGACCATGTGTATTTTCTATAATTCTTCGCATCATTGTTGAACCAGGATGTCCCAATCGATCATGCCAATTGGTTAATATCGAGAAATTATCAACTACCATGTTTGATTCAATGGGACTTATATGTGTATAATGCAATCCAGTAGGGAGCATTGATAGTTTTTCAATCACATATTTCTTTCCTGATTTATATGTGATAAGACACATATATTTCTCATTCCCTTCATTCATTGTTTGAGTATCATACCCATGGGAATATATATCATTAAAACTCAACAAATTTCTTTTCGATTGTGGTGAATATAAAGCATCATTGATCAAAAATTTTGTACCATTAGGTAACAAAAATTGTGCTTTACCACATCCTTTAATCAAGTCTACATGACCTGATATTGTGTTCACCGTTGTTTTTGTTGGTTTTAGTTCCAAGAAATATCTTTTATCTCGGAGGATAGTGTGCGTTGTACCACTATCGGGTATGCAAACTTCAGCTTTGCTCATAGCATTTTCCATATTTGTACTTCAAAAAAAAAATGCAATGAAATAAAATTACTGACAATACATATATAAATATAACACATATCATAATTGTACAATAAAACATTATTATATGAATACATGAAAAACAAATTATTGTACATTTATATTCTACCACTATATTGTTCATTTTCAGAAAAATCATTGAGAAAATCTGCAGCATCAAAATTGTTCATTTCTATCCTACCAACATGTTGATCATTTCCAGAGAAATCATTCATAAAATCACCAGTATCAAGATGAGTTGAATCACTCAAACGGTCACTGCGTTCAGTGAAGTTGGTCTCCTTTTCTTTCCCCTTTAACGATTCTTTATAAAGTTTACAAAGGTGCTCAGGGGCTCGACAAACTTTGGACCAATGTCCTGGAGTACCACATCTGTAACAAGAACTTTCATATCTTTTTGAGTGATTCTCATTAATACTTGTATTCTCATGATGCCTTTTCTGTGGATGGTTTGAGACGCTCTTTTGAGATGAGTTATAAAAATAACTATCTCTATTATTTTCAAAACCACGGCCTCGACCACGACCACGGCCAATTCCACGTCCACGTCCACGACCTCGACCTCGACCTCGACCTCGACCTCGACCAAAATCTTGTCTATGAATTTGATTTTGGTTCCGAGGTTTATTCATTTTTACTTACAGCATTTACTTCGGGAAATGATGTTGATCCAGTGGGTCGGGACTGATGATTTCTCATTAATAGCTCATTGTTCTTTTCCGCCACAAGAAGACAGGCGATGAGCTCAAAATATCTCGCAAATCCACGTACTCTATATTGTTGCTGTAAAGTAATATTTGATGCATGAAATGTGGAAAATGTTTTTTCAAGCATCTCAGATTCTGTGACCTCATGTCCACAAAATTTTAATTGCGAGATTATTCTATACATCGCCGAATTGTAATCACTGACTTTTTTAAAATCTTGGAATCTCAATGTATTCCATTCATCCCGGCGGTCGGAAGTATAACTTCCCTTATATGTTCAAATCTTTCTTTTAATCCCTTCCACAAAGCCATGGGATTTTTTTCAGTCAGATATTCACATTTCAATCCATCGTCGAGATGTCGACGCAAAAATATCATGGCTCTTGCCTTTTCTTGTGACGTGCATATGCCATTTTCTTTAATGGTCTCGCTTAGACCCAATGACTCAAGATGCATTTCTACATCTAGAGTCTATGGCATATAATTCTTTCCCGTGATGTCGAGCGCAATAAATTCGAGCTTTGTTAAATTTGACATGGTGGTACTAAAAAAATTACGATGCATTTTATTAGTTAATAAATATTGCAATACAAAGTAACGGATAAACAAAAAGTACAAGTATTTGTAAAAATAAAGAAAACGCACGAGGAGGATATTCTCCGATAAATACAAGACTCGTGAGTATGATAACCAAAATAATTAAAAATATCCTTGAGAAAGCCATCTTCTTTTTTCTTCGAAAAATTTAATGATGAATAATTTTTAGAGAAGAAGAGAAAGTTGGAGTGATTGAATGTGTTTGTGAGATGATATTTATAGGGCAAAAACTAGCCGTTTGTTACCGTTTATGACCGTTGGTGTACAAAAAAATAAATGTATGTATTTGTATAATTTTATGGTAATAATATGATGTATATAATATTAGACATGTTTAAATAATTATGTATATCATATCATAATATTATAATGAGTGTCATAATTTATTTTGTTTAAAAACCTTATAGGCTTTTATACTTGTCGTATCCCTTACCGGGAGTGTGGGATGTCGTCTTAACATCCTCCCAGGATTTATAACAAGTTTATGAAAAATTTATTTTTATTATTTCTAATAATAACATTATATTGTATATTAAATAAATACACAATAAATAAATAACAGTAAAATAAATATAATTACTTTTGTTACCTTTTTCTTCTGTTTGGAGCTTGGAAAAGTATGTAGGACTTTTAGAGCTTCGTGCTGATAACGTGTTGTGAAAAAGTAAAAATTTATGGTAAAAAGTAAAAATCTCAAACTCTCAAAATTTACCAAACTACACACTTTATAATATTTTTATCTCTACTCAATTGTGATTTTCTTCACAAATGAGAGATCTATTTATAGAGTTTCATTACACATAATCCAAAAATAAAATACATCATTACCTACATCATCACACACAAATTTCTAACTTTACAACTCTTATTTTCAACATTCAAATATTCAACTATTACTTTTTCCATATTAAAATATATTATTTCAACAGAATGTATTTATTTTTGGATTATTTTTATGGTGTATTTATCAATGTCAAAAACTTGCGTGAGACGGTCTCACGAGTCGTATTTTGTGAGACATATATCTTATTTGGGTCATCTATGAAAAAGTATTACTTTTTATGCTAAGATTATTACTTTTTATTGTGCATATCAATAAGGTTGACCCATCTCACAGATAAATATTCGTAAGACCGTCTCACAATAGACATATTATTTACCAAAATAAGATACTTGTTTGATGATTAATGTGTTTACAGGGTCCATCCTGAATAGGACCGGTCAAGTTTCGGGTCATCGTTCATTTTTTATTTTTTCCTTGGATTTTGTGATTGGTCAAATCTGTTCTAATTTCGCCAAATTGTCATTCCAATTCCTACATGAATGAATACTATGATTCACATTTCGAACATGCATGAATATAGCATCGATATGATAAATTCCATCTTGAAAGTTATGTGGTATTTTTATAAGATATTTATATGGATTGAATCAAATATACAGTATTTACGGACAAAAGTATTCGGTTATTAGAGAAAATTCAATATTTTGGATGCAGTGAGAAAAGTTATAAATGAAATCCAGTCAGACTTAAATTTAAGAAAACAAACTACAACATAATTATATATTTATTAAGTTGTCAAATTGGTATATTGATATTATAAAGTTAGCAAATTGGCTGAAGTAATATTATTTTATTGATGTCGACAATAATTTATAGATATTTTAGATTAATTTATGAAAAAGTTTAGAGTAAATTAATAATCGAAAAGATTATATATATATATACATATATATATATAAATCATGATAAACGGATTTGATTTTTAAACATATTTTCTGATTTATTATATTTCATTATTATTATATGTTGATTTTTGAGTCATTAAAATATAAAATTTTGATATAAGATAGACTATGATAAGTTAGTTTTATGGTGTAATTATTATTTGTAATAATAATATATAGAAGTTAATCTAAATGTGAAAATATTGAATTAAATATCAATTTTACATTATTAGTTTTATTAAAAGATAAATTGAGAAATTCCCCACCAGAAAAAATAAGCCATCTGGTTCAGAAATGGCTTTGGCAACTTCCAAATGAGGCCAGCTTCAGATACCGCAGATGACAGGCCCGGGAACAGCAAACGTTTCCCCAAATCGACCCCGCTACCCGGGAGGCCTCGCAGGTCGGCTTCGCGTCGAACCCGATCCGTTTCCCCTCCGCCTTCAGCCGCATCGCTTGTCGACGGTGGCCTCTTCACTGATGAGCTCTCACTGTTCGAGAGCCTGCAAATATCTCCGAACCCGGACCCGAACCCGAGAATCTTCCCTTACAGCGTGAAGCAGCAGTGTTGGGAGAAGGCAGAGAAAATCAAAGGCCGTGACCCGGACCGATGGCGCCGTGACCCTTTAGGCAATGTTCTGTTCAGGAAGCTCGTGGGTTGCCCTGGTTGCCTCTGCCACGATTACGACCATATTATTCCTTACTCTAAGGTATTTCGTTTTTCTTTTTGGGTGTTAACTTTTTAACACGTTCCCATATAGATTCTTATTTTTCATAAGTAGTTCAATGTTGGAGTGCGGTGCAGTGATAGAAGCTTAGTCTTTTGTTTCTTATTCAACTTGTTCTTGTTTTTATTTTTTTCCCTAGTTGGATTTTCTTCTGGTTTATGTATTTATATCTCGCATTTAAAGAAAGTTCAATGATTATATTTGTGAAAATGGGAAGGATGCCATCTGCACAGATGTAAGGGTAAATGAATCGTTCACGATTTTTCAAGCCGGCTAGATAAATATTTGATTCATATTCGATTTTATCGAACTCGAGTTGAACTCAAACATGATCGAACTCGAGCCAAAATTATTTTGTTCAATAGACGAGTTTTCGAACCTTCATTCTCGAACCTTACTATCTAAACAATAGTTCGAATAACTTACAAATATTATTGAACATTTCTAGTCGAACTCGAAATTTCATTCCAGCCGAATTCGAGCCAAAAATTAAGAAAATTTGAGCTTCGATTCGAATTCGAACTCGAAAATACTTAATTCGAGTCGAATTCGAGCCTTCAAAATTTAACTAATATTCAGGTCGATTCGGTTCATTTACACCCCTTTATTGCCATATACCTCTGCTGTAATTGATGCAAATTACCACCCCTGGCCCTTATCTTTTTTGTGATGTAGCTGATTCAGCTTAGAGGTAAAGAAGCCTCTCCGCTTTTGCAAATTTTTTGCTTTAGTGTGCATTGGTAGAGGTCTGAGTCTTGCCCAACCATATCATTTGATTACCTTTTGGGGAAAAAAAAGGTACATCTTGATGGGATTCCTACCTGCACATTACTCTCCATGCTCTAACCAGCACACTATATGGCTTGACACATTCAATAAGTTACTAAAATTCTAGTTACCAGAAGCACATATGCGATGAATATTTTCGAATGCCTGAAGTGAAGATGAAGTAAATACTTTTTTTTTTTGATAGAAACTAGAATATTATATATTAATTTTGTTTTTGTTTACAATAGATTACGGATAAGAAATCCGCTCCGAACTAACTCCAGCGTTTTCATATTCTAAAATGTAACACCTTTGAAGCTATTGTCCCGGCCTAACTAAATTCCAATCTCTAACTACATCTGTTACACATAAATGACCGAATTTTTGCATGCTCGTCGTCCATATTGCAATTCTGAATTTTACTTTGTCCCATACATGATCAACCGACTCTTGTTCATCTTCAAAGATTCTTCTATTCCTTTCCAACCATAAGGACCAAAAAACTCCATGAATAATCATAAGCCAGAATTCCTTCAGTGATGATGACTCAGTTTCTCTTATAATGGGTCGTATTACCTACAAATGTAAGCTTTGAGCCTCACATTTTCAAGTATTATTGTGTCAGGATCATGATGGTTTATTTTGGCGGTGCTGATTAGCCAAGTCTAATCTTTTTCATTTAGATTCGAACATAGAATTTAAGAAGGGTTGTCGGTTATGATGATATAATATTAATTTGAAAGTATCATAATTTGAAAAACTATAATAATATATGTTTGCTCAACAAGGTATGTTATATATTTTTGGCTGTAAAATGCACGGGCAGGAAAGCTAAACCTAGAAAGGCCTGAAAAGGAGCATATTCTCATTAAGAAGTGGTTTTTACTTGAGACTAGTTGGAAAACCATGCAAAACTATAGGATCTTATGTGATGCAATGAAGAATGAGATGTGAGTGAGAAGAGGGGGCAGTCCTGTGGAAGACCTGTATTTATAGGGATGTAGATAAACATTTAAGACTACCTAGGATGGAGATGACTTCAGTTCTATTTCTTTGGTGGATCTTACTGTACAAAACAAAAATCTATAGCAGTTGTCTCCGTTCTCCCCAACCATGTTGAAAGGATTTTACTTCCGACAGTTTTCTGCATCTCTTGCATTTGATGTTCTGATAGTGGGTTTATCTTGACAAAAGCAAAAGAAATAAAATGAATCATGTACTCTTGTTGCAGTGTTTCACCATGTTTCGAAATTCTTGTATGATATTCTTACAAATTCAGTATTTTATTTTTGCAGGGAGGTAAAAGCACGTTAGAAAATTGTCAGGTGCTTCAGGTAATCTGCTGGCTTCTGCATAAGTTAATGTGAACACCTCTAAAGTTTGTATCATGTTTCCCTTCACCGTTAGTTGAAAAGATAATTGGCTTCGCCAGTTGGAACGTGATTTTATTTGGTAAATAGGTCGATAGTTTGTCGTGGAAGTATTATTATTTTTACTTGTAAACTAAAATGTCGTAAAACCTAATACCAGCAATATTTTGGATGCCAACTCATCTGTCAAATTGTTCAGCCCACTGAGTCTAGTCGGAAAACTATGTTATGCGTGGATGCATATATATTGGCTACGAGATCGTCATTTCCAACAACTTGAAACTGATTAAGTTGCTATATTGCATATTTTTGTCAGTTTATGGTTTTCAAGCTACATGTCTGGTGAAGGTTTATCCCTTCTACTTTTTCGACTGTAGCTTTTTTAATGCCACTCTATTCCTTTACAGTTACCACATATATGTGTCCCTTCATGGTTTCTGATAATCCTCCGCCACCATTTTGTTTCTATTTAAAATATTAGATTGCACATCACTGTTCTAATAACTCCTCTGAGTCCTGTTCCATGAACCAATGAAAAGATCAAACAGAGCTTCTACCGTGGGAATGGCAATGTGATAATAGTAAAATTGAAATATCAAGTTGCTGGTTTGCTTATATCTAGTAACCCTTTCCAATTTAGGCCACTGTTAACCGATCCAAGGGAAATCGTACTGAGTTGTCCAAAACCGAGCTTATCCAGAAGAGCGCTTACTGTCGAGTTTCAGGTAAACATAGATTATTCTAATCTTTAACACTGATGGATAAGGAAAAAAGAACTGTCTGTCAATAATAGTAGTAAATAATTTCTGATATCAACTACGAATTCATGGTGTCGGCTGCTTTCTATTTGTCCGTGCAGGTCGTGATATGGACCTTCTAGAGTTATCAGCTTATGGTAATGTACGTCACGGGCAAGATTCTGGCGGATGTAAAATTCAATAATCTATTTCGTATTTACCCCTCCATAATGAGAGGACGCGACGAGGAAAATTCAGATAGATGGTAAGTAAACTTACTACTTTGATTCGTTGTATCTTCAACATCGGTAGCTTGTTTTCCGTTGGTTGAAGGGAAATCAACTCTTGAAGTAGAAGCATGGAAAATTCAGGACAAAAATTTTTCATCACCAGTTATCAATATGATCGGTATGTCTCTAAAAGTACTTTCAATTATTGTTACATCAGTGAGACAATATGATAATTTCAACTATGATTGATTCATGACTTTTCACTTTAATGATCAGTTTTGTGTTTCTTAATTCCAAATTATCTATTCTGTATTTAATTTGTTATTCCGAATTTCCGATTCCTCGAAACTGATTTTGTTTATTTAGTAAATTAATAGAATTTTTTTGAATACTCGTCGTAAATATTTTTGTCTAATCCAAAATGATACGACATAAAACCACATATTTTATAAACACTTCAGTATTATGATCATTTATTTATCAAACATGCTATCCTAAAAAATTTCGTTCTTTCATTTTTATTTCCAAACACAGCAAATGATTATTTTTTTAATCTAGAAATTTTACAAAATATCAATTTCATCTATCCGACATGCTTGATGTTCATACAATGTTGTGTTTTTGATAACATAAAAGTAATTAATATCCTATCCTCAGATCCGATGGTCTGAAGTCGATTTAGGCATATGAGTTTTTTTTATGGTTGAGAGAACCCACGGCAGCTGTCCTTCCGTGTGCATTAGGTAAACTCTCGAATTAACGCAATAATTTGGAAACCAAGTTGGTTATGTTAATTACAATGGGCAAGTTATGTGTGATGAACTCGTCCGAAAAGGTGTTGGTTGGAGGAATCGAACTCTTAATCATTGGTCAAACGTTCACTTATTTTACTAACTCGGACATCCTTAGAAGTGACATGTGAGTAAATTTTTTTTTTTTGGGTAGTCATCCCAAGACACTAACAATATCCCTTTAGAAAACCAAGAAGGTTTATTTCATAATTGATTGATCATTAAAAGAATTTTATTTATTTTTCAAAAAATAAATAAATGATATTGAATGACAATTTAAGATATAATGTGAATTTTTAAGGGAAGAATAAGCCCACAAACATTTTGGGCTCAAAGTGAAAAAAAAAAAAAAAAAGGAGACTTCTAGAAGTTCTACATGTCAATTCTATTTATTGGTGGGTTGACTTGATATTCAATTTGGAAACTCTTCTTCTAACAATATATAATCACATTATATATTTTTTTCAAAAAATATATAAATCATTCCCATAAAAAAATTTGAGTAAATAGCCTTTTGTTATAGGCTTTAGAAATGAATTTTGACTTTTTTTTATAAATGTTAATAATGAGCAATTTCTAAAGAAGCCAACCTTTATCTTTACTTTATCTCCCTTTTCACTGGTCAAGCTTTTTTTTTTTTGTGCTATATTGATCACAAGTTCATCTCCAAAAAGGGGAAAAAAATAGTGAAAAAGCATTAAAATTGCACTTTCTTGACATATGCGCTTTGTCATCCTCAATTCATTGGTTTACTTTATGTGGTATTTTAATGTGTTTTAGAGGAAAATTAGCTGTCACTTGTCAATATGGAATATGGTAAATTTTTTATATGAAAAAATTCACAAATTTTTCTATAATTTTTTTATTATTTTATTTTATTACTTGCCAAGGATAAAAATTTGTGCCCACAAGAACCATATTAAGAGTTATATAATGTAATTTGTCCCACCATGATCCATTTTGAACCGACATGACATCGAAAATAAATGTTGATGAGTTATTCTCCATTCTTCTCGAAAGCATAACTTAAAATTAATTTAAATAATAAATAAGAATGTAAGCAAATCGAGTTACTGGTAAGTAGCTCATAAGTGGCTGGATCAAAGCTCGAGTCGAGCTCGATGATTATCATCATCTCGAATGAGTTAAAGCCTGTATATTTATTATTTTTAACTCTTACTCGATATTTTCAGAAGAACAGACTAAAGATTGTGGTCTTAACACGTTTTTTAGTTGATTCTTTGTATTTTTCCGTTTCATTGAATTTTGCTAAATTGGAAATTTGGATTGATCAATGTTCAATTGATTGGATTATAAATTGGTGGGACTTTGACTTTGGTATTTTTTTTAAGTTATTTATTAATGGCCTGATTAAAATCACCACGACATAAACTTGAAATTTTGCAGCATTTGAATACGAAACTATATTCGGATCGATTTATTTTCTTATATTGTTGTTATATCTTCGGCTACATTTATGCATATCAACAGTAAATGTTTTTCAAACAAATTTAGTACAAGTATTTCATTTATCAAAGGTTAAATAACATGAAATATAAAACGCGGAAATTGTATGTGGCATAACATATCGCAACATGAATCAAGACATGAGATAAACAGAACTCGAAACAAAGCATCAAAACATATAAAACAAGACACTGTTATTCATCTATTTGTTCATGGTATACTGATCAGTCCCTAATTGTTACTTCTCTAAGGCATTGTTTGGTGTGCATGATAAGGGGAGATTGATTTTTAATCATTCGCTTATCATGTGTTTGGTGTGTATGATTAAGATTGTGATAGGATATTATAATTGTTATTAACCATTATTTAATATTCAAATTTGTATTAATATTTTAATTATCACAATAAATGCATTTTTATGTAATTATCAAAATTTAATTATTTTTTATAATATTAATCGATTTTTTTAGTTTTTTTCGTAAATTGGAAATAATGAAAATTTAATAATTAATATAATATTTTAATTTTATTTATAATTTTTAAATCAATTATTTCTAGAAATTTTATTTATTTATTCAATCATTTTAAGAATATATTACTAATTAATATATGATGAGGGCATTTTAGTAAATAATTAACAAAAATAATCAAGCAAGTTACAGTCATGTCAAAAATCATATAATTTTATCATACTGTATTGTTTATCCTTACTTTTTATTTATAATAAATCTTATTATATATTATTTATTTATCCTATCACACGAACCAATCGGGGTGCCTAAGGAGACGAGGCCATATATTAGTTACTATAACCCACTGCATCAGGGTTTTATCTTATCTTATCATGTTTCGCAAATTTCCTTACCACTTTTAATTCGAATCATAACAATGCATTTTCAAGATTTCATAGAATAATAGAGGAATCATGTGGAACGAACATATATGGAATCAAAAGACAGGAAATGAGTAGTGTACGATCGATTTTTCAGAAGCAGAAACGTCGTTATTTTAAAACACATACATAAGCCAACTTACCTCGATCTCATATTCATACAGTGAAAACTATTATGGATCATCCTCTATCATCAACTTCATTGCATAACTTAATAATTATATATCATGAAAAAATCCTTAAATATCCACAAGTACACAATACCCAATGTATCCACTTTAAAGAAGATTATTTTCGGTGCCCTTCAATCTTTATGTCACTACTCTTATTTAATAAAAAGAATGAAAAAATACTAGTATTGAAGGGAATAAGTTGGCGCTGACAATTTGACAAATTGAAATGAATTGGAATAGTATTAAGTAAATTTGATGGTAATAAAATATAAGGTTTATGACTTGTCTCTATTCACTATTGTAAGAAAGAGTAGGTCTCATGTGAGACCGTCTCACGGATCTCAATCTGTGAGACGGGTCAACCCTACCCATATTCACCATAAAAAGTAATACTCTTAGCATAAAAGGCAATATTTTTTCATGGATTATCCAAATAAAGATCCGTCTCACAAAATATGATCCGTGAGACCGTCTCACACAAGTTTTTGCCTGTAAGAAAAGTGAAAAACGAGTTGGGATGCTTGATATACTATAGAAAAGGAACATGAGAGGTTGACAATTTAACTGGAGAAATTATTATCACATTCAAAGGAATTTATGAAAATGAGTTACAACTTTTAAATAATAATAATTTGATATTAAATAGACAAACCAATTTGTAAAACACGCTTTCTTTATAAGCTAAGAAGAAAGAATGAAGATTGTAATTTATTTTATTATTGAATGTATAAAAATGTGCCTACATGGGTCTGTGGGAGGAATTTGGTAGGTCAAGATAATTTATGACTAAGCAGTAATTAGGCTTTAAATATTGAATTGAAACTAATCAATAATTTTATCACATGGGAAATCAATTATATCTATTTTGATAATTTGACATAAAAATAAAGGAGTGAGTCTCATGTGAGACCGTCTCACAGATCATAATCTGTGAGACGGGTCAACAATAATCATATTCACAATAAAAAGTAATATTTTTTTATGGGTGACTCAAATAAGAGATCCGTCTCACAAATAATACCTGTGAGACCGTCTCATATAAGTTTTTGCCAAAATGAAGATAGATTTGAAAAACATAACCAATATATATTTTTCCAAGAGGGAATATAATTTTTCCTGTAATTTAGAAGGAGATGAATCAAGATATAAATTTAAAGTTTTCACTTTATTTAGTGAAAGAATAATATCTTAATCACTATCTGATAGGAAAAATTAATATCCTGATTGAAATGAAATTAAAAAGGATTACAATTTTAAATATTAATAGTTTTATATTAATATTGAAATTAAGATAAACCATTAATGGAAAATTAAAATAGTGAATTAACTCAAAAATAATACGTTGTCTTTGAAGGTAGAATTTATTATTAAAATAAATCCTTATTATATGTACTGTGAATAAAACAAAATTTATCCCAAAAATAAAATTAGAAACCCTAATTTTGTTTCACTATTTGATCAAGGAAATTTTTAGACACATTTTTTATTATATTGCAAACTTGGTCATGAATATCACATTTTACCCTCTTTAGAAAAAGTTTCGTTCTCGAAACTTAAAATTTTTATTTTTCTTGTTGTGAACAAACAAAAGTTGAATATAAAAATATCAATTAGTAATATAAAATATCTTTTAGGATTTTTTTTTTGGGTTAATGGTGGTGAATTATCTCAACATAAGAAAACTAAATGATCTAAGAAAATATTGCAGGAGAAGGAAATTAAAAATTACATTTTAGAACAAAGTTTTAAAATAAAATGTTTTCTTGATCTAATTTTATTTAACATTTTGTTTTACAAAAAACATATTTAAATACATCATATCATGATCAGTGTTATGCGGACTAAAATTGGACACTCGGGTAAAAATCGGACCAAAATAACTAAAAGTTAAAAGTTTCGGACCAACACGCAAAATTGACTACTCACAAGACTATAAGAGAAAACATGCAAAGGTAGAGAAATCGGATGTGACTTTTTCCCAAAGTTATTAGATTGCAAGCTAATTGTGATATAATTTATGTTCTAGCTAGGGGTCAAACTTTGGCTTAAACAGAAAAAAAGCATAAATTTTCAAAATGAAGAAACCTAAAACCGAACCAAATCAAACTGAACAAGTAATTGAGTTTTTTAATTCAGATATAAATGTTAAAATTGAGTTTATATAGTTCGATTTTGGATTATATACGTCAAACCGAGCCTATCGAAAACCCAAAATTTAATTAGATTAATAATTTTACTTTTATTTAAATTATAAATTTAAGGAATGATATTTAATGAATTGAAAATCATTTTTGTTAATCTGTAGCTGATTGTTAATTAATTAATTCGTTTAGAGTTTATATTCAAAACTAAAAAATTAACTAAATACATAATAGATTACATTATAATATATTTTTTAATTAATGATTTAAGTAACTGTCAAAATTAAATAAACGGAACTTAAATAACCAAATTGTTTTGTTAGAAAACCAAACATAAGGAAAGAAATCGGATATCAAAATTTATATTTCTGAAAAAAAATTTGCATAAAACCGAAGCAAACCGACTAATGAACACCCCTGATTCATGTGCAGATTTCATATGGTAAATGAAATTTGGGATGGAAAGAAAAATTAATTTTGGGGAGAAGGAGCCGCAGAATAAATTTGTTTAGTTATAAAAATATAATATTGATTTTTTTTTAAAAAAATAATGATATGGTTATACCATGATATGATGATGATGACTGATATATATTATCTATACTAGTGTGCGCGCGCACGCACGCACACACATATATATATAAGGCAAAAACTTGTGTGAGACGGTCTCACGGGTCGTATTTGTGAGACGGATCTCTTATTTGGATTATCCATGAAAAAGTATTACTTTTTATGCTAAGAGTATTACTTTTTATTGTGAATATGGGTAGGGTTGACCCGTCTCACAGATTAAGATCCGTGAGACGGTCTCACATGAGACTCACTCTATATATAAATATATATATATATATATATATATATATATATATATATATATATATATATATATATATAAACATTACTAACACGACGTTATAGTATTGTTACATGTTAACGTGACATTGATTATTATTTACATGTAAACGTCACGTCATCACTCATACGAAAAAGCCAAAAACCGAACTAATCACCCAACAAAAAATATCTTATTTATATTTTTAACATTAACATATCTTCATTAAATAGCATCATTATGCAGAAAATATTTTGTGGTTGCTACTCCTTGAGGCACATGACATTTGTAGGTTTCCTCCGCTGATATTTTTCAGTATGTGGCCACAAAGTAGTCACAACCCCCTAACCCAACTGCTTTTCATCCCTCCTAAAGAGTTTGGATTTAGACTTTTAGGTACATCTCGTTTTATGGCTAATGCATGCATGCATGCATACATATATATCTATCCATATTATTAAGTTTGAGATACTTAGAGTAACCAATTTTTGGCGTCATAGTCTGTTTTAATAAATATTTATTAATAAAGACAAAAACTTGTGTGAGACGGTCTCACGATCGTATTTTGTGAGATATATATCTTATTTGGGTCATCCATGAAAAATTATTACTTTTTATGCTAAGAATATTACTATTTATTGTGAATATCAATAGGGTTGACCCGTCTCACCAATAAAGATTCGTGATATCGTCTCACAAGAGACATACTCCTATGTTAAAATTTTGATGCAAGTTACACGTGGCTCAACGGATAGAATCTGTATTTTCTAAACATTATGTTCAATTCCTACTTAGGTCTTTTTTCTCTTTTTTTCTTTATTTATTTTTTAATTCATATATCAAAATTGCAGTCTAATCTCTCACTATTTCTTATAATTATATTTTGATTCTCATTTAAATATAAATCAAATAAATTATAAAAAATATTAGACAAGTTTTATTCGTACATGGAATTTTAAAAAAAAATTAGCCACCCACTTGATCAAATTTCAGGTCCACCCTGCTAAGTATAATGTGATACTTTTAATGGAAAAGGGTAAAAAAGAAAATGGAAACTAAAAATGAAAAAGCCAAAAGCATTAAATTGATATTGGGCATATGGAATTTGGGGGACCCCAAAGCAACTCATCTTATTCACAAAATGTGGTTTGAAATTGCTCAAACACATGAAAATATCTCAGTTTCTATTCAATTGTGTACACATATTTAAGCTATCTTCTCAAACTTAATATGACAAGAACACCAAATAGGGACATTTTATACTATGGGATATGATATAAATCTATTTATAATATAATATATTAAAATTCAGTGCTTTTTATAAAATTTTATTTTTCAATTATTATATTCAATTTTAGTTCTATAAATTATAAATGATCCGTCTTCGCTTCTGTGTTTTTTTTTTTTTTTTTTGCTATTACATCGATCCAATTACTAAAATTAAATTTAACGGATTGTAATGGTACAAATCAAATATTTTAAATTGTATAACAGTTTTTCGATTGCTCTAATAAACAAAAATAATTATTGCACTCATATATACTAAAATAACAATAAAAAGTGAGTAACTAATTTTAAATAATATAGCAAATAAAACTTTTTATATGTATGATAAAAATTCAAAATAAATATTATTATTAAACAAAATTAAAATATAAATTGTTTCTTCAGTAATATTTATTAATAATATTTCTTTCAAAATTGTATCTCGATAAATTAACGAAAGTCGAGTGCAAAAAATTATTTTAAATATGTTAAAGATAGCTTGAACTTTCTCACGAATACATTAGTTTTTAATCCATTTTAAAAAGTTCCTTTCAGGAAAATTTTTTTAAAAAAAGTTCACATTATATTAGATTTACCAAAGTTGACATTAAACTATTGCATATAAAGTAAGATATTTCAGACATTTTGGCAACGTTTTTGATAAGAAAGCTACACGACCCATTAATTAATTGCCGAAACATAAATGTGATATAGAAAGTCCGCCTCATTTATTAGTCCTTCACAAAAAACTATTGATTTTTTAATTGAAATACATTTACTGTAAAAAAAAAAATCAGAAGCTATATTGAAATAATAATATTCAAAATTTTAAAATAATTTTGTAACTTATTATAATAATTTTAAAATATGATCATCTTAAAAAATTATTATAATAAGTTACAAAAGAATATTAAATAATAATTTAAAATATATATATATATATATATATAATAATATATATAATATTAATAATTGTACATGAATCATATATATACTGTTACCATTGAATCATACAAACTCTACTTTATGGTAGCCATGTTAATTTAGAATTTCATTACCATAAACTCTTTCTAGTTATGAGTATTATCCATGCGTAATTTGTGTAGCGGTATAAATATTTTATTTGATTTAATCCCCATGAAAAAAGTATTACTTTTTATGCTAAGGTATTTGTTTATGTGATATGGTGTATTTCACGATTATGAAGGGTCTAATAACCACCTAATTTTTTCTGTAAATATATAAAATTAAAACTATATCACAAATAAATATACGTGAGACCGTCTATAATAATATAACTCCTCGAATAGTAAAATTCTGAATTTTTACGGACTCTTTTTCCTTTAATCATACACCTTCTGGAGAACTCTAAGTTTGAAACCTTACGAAAGCGAGCTCTTTTGAGTGGGGTCTATAGAGTCTCTAATCTACATTATATTATTAATGTCTAAGGGGGTGTGAAGTAAATAAAAAATATAAAAAAATTTACTTAATTAAAAATATAACAAAAATATTTTAATAAATATTCATAGACTTAGCAAATAATTATTTAACACAACATTTATTTATACATATAAGTGAAAACAAACATCAATCATATTAATATTTTTAATAAAAAAAAAATTAAAAAAGGCAAGTTTGAAAAGGTGAAGCTGCTACTTTTTAAGATTATTTCAAACAGTTAATATACAAAATCGAAAGCTTTGTACATCCTTCGCTCACTCTTCCCTTGAGGTCAAAAGTATTCTACAGATAATATGTACATGGACAACAAACAAAAAACACACCCTTCAAAGGTACAAACATTGGGAGTTCACAAAATCCATCCATGTCCAGCACGGGATCGACTAACTCATCGGATAATATCGAATCGAAGGAGCAGATTCGATACGTTTCGATGCCTGATAAAAACAATTCAGACACTCTCTTGAAAATTGATGGACCGAGACAATGCTGCCGGATTGGCTTGCATTAACACCGGCGAGGCGTTAGCCATACTCGCCTTCGGGTCACACTTTGGTTGCAAGGCCTTAAAAAGACCTTTCCTACTTGTGGAGTCATACTTGATTCCCAATGTTGCCCATATAGAACTCTTTGCAGCTTCCTCAGGATCATCGATCCTCAACGTTTTCGGTACCACAATCGAGCTATCTGAGTTCTTCTGTCTAAAATTGTGTTCAACCTCTGAACTGCTTGGGTTAAGTAATTCCCCGTTTCTTGAATGCTTGCCAAGAGGCGAACTCGGGCTACAACTTGGTGTGTTTTGATTCACGGTAGGAGGTTGCACCGAAATACATGGAAAGTTCCAAGAATTAGGCGGCGCCCCATAATTCAAATACGGTGAAGGATAGAAAGGCATCGGAAATCCGGGATGTGTGAAAATGGTTGGTAGCGGAACTGCTGGATTCCAGGACAACTGCCATGGGAACCCTGGAATACATGGAAGAGGAGATTGAAAATGGTTAATATTTAGCATCAGCGGGTGTTGTTGCAATCCGTTTTCGCCTCCATTTGCCACTGAACCGGAAGTTTTGACAGACGACCCGATAGATGGATCATCAGCATTGTCACCATTTCCACAAGAAACCGATCCTCGATTTGATTTTGGCATGCTTTTATCCTCAATTTTCAAACCAGAAGCCATGGATTTACACAACGGCGATTCAGGACCAAAGGACAGCACCGCACCATTCGGTTTAAATGTCTTCTGATGAAATCCATTATAACCATCAATCACAGATGAATGGAGGGCTTCAGAAATCGTCAGGTGGCGACAATTTGAGGCTGAATTCTTGTTCTTCCTTCGACCAGCCCCCACCGGAAGGTTCCTCATCGTCCCTCCAGCGGTCCAGTACCTCTGACAGCTCTTGCAAAAGTGACGAGGTTGGCTAACATTGTAGTTGTTGTAGTAACAGAATTTAGTGTCCATGCTATTGCAACGCGGGCACGGCAGGATCTTGTCAGGCTTCTTCATAGTCTTCTCCTGCGTATTCGTTTCATCGATCTGCCCGTCGTCAGCCTTGGGATGATTCGTCGACACGAAATCTTCGTCGATTGAGGGAGTTTTCGGATTGTCATCTGTCTCAGACACCGGAATAAGATTCCGAGATTCCTCATCTGCGTCTGAAGTTTGGTCCTTCTCTTCGAACTTAGTCTCAGAGATTTCCCCTGACGATCGCTCCTGAAAATTGCAAGAAACATTCTCAAGAGTTGCGAATACAAATTATCAAGAAAGTTACAGATTCCGTGAACAAAATTCCCACCAGAGCTATTTTAGAAATATACCAAAACTCCATCCAATAAAAGAAATAGTTTGATGACAAATTTATTTAGATTTATAACGAAAAGGAATATCACTCACCCACTTTTTGAAAGTGGAAAAACGCAGAAATTCAGGGAATTTGAGACCACAGAACTTTCTGGAATTCTTATCAGAAGAAGAATGATTCAAAGATGGAAAAAACTAAATATTTCCAGAAGAAGGAAAAAAATGGAATCACTAACATTATCGGTGATAACAAAATATGACGAGTGAACTGAACTTGGAAAGAAGAGAAAAAAGGTATTAATCAATCTTCCAACTCCAAATCAAAACTAAACAAATTAATGCAGCAAACACCATTAAAACCCAATTTTTTCCGCTGGAAAGGAACAATCTTTCCAGCAAAATCCAAAACACAATACGAACCGATCGCTCAATCCCAATACACACAAACACATCACACATCAACTGCGAGTGAAGAAGAATTCTAAACCCTATACCTCTTCGCAATCGACCCGCTTGCCCTTATCTTCATCGGAATATTCCTCCCCGGTGGCATCGCCCCCGTTCTCCGGCAGCACGATTTTCCGGCCGAACAGCTTTAACTCCGGCTCCTTCGCCTCCTTCATCTGCCTCCGCTTCTTTCTCCTCGACGGCTGCGGACAGACGACGTCGTTTTGCAGCTCTGAGAGTGATGAAATCTTATTCGGAGACGTGAAGACAAAAATTTGAGGGGAAAAAAGGCTTCGTTGGCAATGTTCAGTGGGAGGATTTTGATATCTTTGTGATCAAATTCAATCAAGACGGGGGGGATTTAAATGGATGTGGGCGCCACGTCAGTTTGTGCCTATTTTCCTCAGCCACAAGTTTTTATTTTTAGTGGACCATCCTTGGAAAATTTAATTTTTTTACAATTATTATCTTTGATTTTTTTAAAATATTATATATATATATATATTAGACTAATTTATTGTGTTTTGACACGAGTAAATTTGGCTAAGTCAAATCTAAGAATTCTTACTTTTAATTTCAAAAATATTATTTTTTATTTCAAATATGAACATAAAATCGACTACTCTCGTGAATACGACAAAAACTCATGTGAGACGGTCTCACGTTTTATATTTTGTGAAACAGATCTCTTATTTGAGTTATCCATGAAAAAATATTACTTTTTTTTTATGCTAAGAGTATTATTTTTATTTTGAATATCGGTAAGTTTGACTCGTCTCACAGATAAAAATTCGTGAGATCGTCTCACAAGAGACTTACTCCATGAATACTTAGTTTGGTTGTCTTACAAAAATAATTTTCCAATTTGCTTGAATTTTATGGAAGCATAGAAAGGCATAACTTTCTTAAAATATTCTTATTCCAAATGAACACCGGGTGATTAAATCGAGTTTGATTTATGGATCAAGAATCTGGTTAACATCGAATTTTTTCATTTTAAACTCTTAAATCATTCACTTAGTATAGATGTGAATTTTAGAAGTCTTCCCTATAAAATTTAATGAGTTCCTACTTTGTGGGTATTTTTTCTCACCATAGATACGATGCTCGACCTCACTGAAAATATTTTTTTCAAAATAAATATGATTTTTGGATATGTCTTGAAAATAATATATTTTATGTCACATCACAGCATGCCGATTTTACCATTTTTACAAAATTATATGTCAATTTTTTGTTATTTTACATATTGTTTGTGCTAAAATTATGTCAAGTCCAATAAAATAGCTCAAGCCCAAGAACAAGAAGGTGAAAAGTCCACGAGTTATTCAAAACGATTTGAACGGGTCTAAAGCACATATATAATACGAAAATTTGTGTGAGACGATTTCACGGATTGTATTTTGTAAGATGGATATCTTATTTGACTCATCCATAAAAAAATATTACTTTTTATGCTAAGAGTATTACTTTTTATGGTGAATATCGATAATGTTAATATTCGTGAGACTTTCTCATAAAAGACCTACTCCATGTATAATCAAACTGCAAAAATAATGGGTTAAAGAAAGTAGGAAGTTGGATTAAGTGGGAGAAACTGTGACGGCATACATCAAACAAAAGAAGTAGATCAACAAAAAAAGAAAGACAACAACATCACTAAAAAAATGCTCCCAACAGAAAATATTTTATTTGTTAATTTCATTGCTCTAATTTCTTTATTTTCTTATATATTTTTAGTAAATTTGTTGTCTGATTTCCTATTGTAAGTGTATGGTGTCAAGTTTTAGTACTTGGATAAGTATAAATATCGTCCAATAGAAAATGAATAATTTAATATTACACTAAGTATTGAAATTAACAGAATATCAACTATATTTAGAAAATGAAATATGAGATTGGTAATGTAAAATAAATATGGCAACAATTAATTAATCAACGATCGAACGAGATTTATAAGGAAAAATAAGTGAGAGACAAATTTTGTATGTTTGATTTCATTGACTATGCACTACATTTAATATCTATCAATATCTAGATAATAAATTCTTCTATTTAATTAATAAAAATTATCGATCTTTGTTACTCCCCTTTCAAAGTGAAAGTATAAATTTATTATCTAATATCGATTTCAATATTTTTATTATAGATCAGCTTATTGAATGAAATCAATGAATGAAGAACTCAAATATGTTAATCAAAATATCAAAAACATAGTTTCAAGTCAAGCTACGTCGTCCCTCTAGACAACAAATTTAGTTTATAACGGTTCGTTCAAAGGTCAAGAAAGAGAGAAATACAAATGAAGGTAGACGATGCTTTCCGTCCCCGGCATGCCCACGTCTATACAAAATTTGCTTAAACAAAATTGGCACATCTGGTGATACCTGAAAATGCTGCCAAAGACACGAGAAAACTCTGAGAAAGGAAAAGGAGCATGTTTGAGTTTATATGTTAGGAAAGAGATGAAATTACTGGAGCAGAGTATGACTAATATCTAAGATCATCAAATACCCTGCAAAACCCAACGGAAGATGCAAAAGCATGCAAATAATCCCAAGATACCATGGGGGGGTGAGGTGAATATAAATACCAGGGTCAGTAACATTGATCAGCAGTACGTACGAAAAAGAATCACATGTGAAAGATCTCAAGCAAAACCCAGAAACATTATCTTCCATGCATGGGCAGTAGATTTATCAATGATTCTCACGTACATATCATGACTGCAACTGGAAGCACATCAAGAAATGTCTGCAAGGGCAAGGATGAAAGATTCATTCAATCACGACAACAAGAAAATTTCAGGATCGGAATTAATGCTGCTCCCACAAGAATTTAAATAATTCAATATATTAATTTATACAAAGGTAAATTGAGGACAAGTACAAAGATTAATTAAATAAAGAAACCAAGAAGATTACTCGTGGTCGTGGAAGATGAGGAGTGAACATGGAGATCGAGTCACCAGATGGCCATCTATCTGGGAATGGTTGAATATGCAAGATGGCAGCTAGCTTGGGTAGGATCTTGAGGACACAGCTAGATAGGTTACAGGCGAAATGCAGCGGCTTGATCACTCAAGATTGGGGTATGAATAGCGTCTGGAGGGAGCGAGGTGGTGGCTGGCCGGCCGGTTTGATGATGCACCGGTGTGGGTCGTGCATGGAGGTGAGGATGATGATTGCGGCCGTGGGCCGGGGTTGCGCTTCCAATAAATTCTTCAGGATTCAAGAAATTACTTTTCGTTTCTTAGCAAATTTTGTTATAAATTTCATTTTTATTAGGACTTTCCTTGATTTTTAACGTCCATATATAAATCATTTTAGGAATTTTCAAGCTATTTTGAGCATCATTTTTTATTTTTACATTGTTTTCGGTACATATTAGCTTAAGAGGTCATAAATAGCGATCAAATTAGGGATGAACAATCATTTTTGCTTTTAGAAGTTATATTTTTACATTTGTCAATCAATTTGGTGCAATCGATTCTGGCACGCCCGCATCTGCACAAAATTTGTGCAAACACCTACCTTATTTGTTTAGCATAAATTCCACAAGATTAATTCTTTCAAAAATTAAATTATAACATTCCCAAACACATTTTTAATTTTTTTTTTTTTTACGTTTTTAAAATATAAAAGGTGCTTGGATTTATTATCTGAGCAAGCATAACTCGGCATTCATGCAAACAATAATTAGGATATAGGAATATGGTATCATTAAATTCCAAAATTTATGTATTGAATTACTATGTTCTCCTGAATTTAATGTATGCGTTATATATACTCAATAGTGACTAAAATATAAAATTATAAGCTTAAATTTATTTTCACATATTTTAAATTATAAAGATAACTTTTTTTTTTTTTAAAATATACAGATTCGGAAGAAATTAAATGGAAGAATAATAAATGATCGATCATTTTATATAAATTTAAAAAATATTCACGGACCTCATTTCTCGAAAAATATAATTAAAAATTAAAAGATAAAAATTTTTCTCTGCAAAAGCGCCCAAATCTACTCTCAACCAATCATATAATTCCACCTAAGCAAACATTTTATTGATATGATTTGAGAGAATAAAATATTATCACGTATATTTTATTAATATATTTATATTTTTTTACGATATATATTTATCTTATTATAAGGATATGCATATACATAAATATAAATCTTACATAATCTATATCTAATTTATTTCTTTTATCTACTTCCAACTGATTTTTCATGTTGCTCCTATGTTGGCTCTTACATAAAGATTAATTTCTCTCAAGTTTTTTGTTCATCAAATTACTGAACGTTTGTAATTTTGGTCATCTATATTTGTTTGTATAGTTGCATGTTTTTTTTTTTTGCAACCTCGATCATACAATTTCTGTAAATTTCCTACCTTGAACATTTGGTTCTGTAGAAGGCAACAGCAGTTGAACAAGACAATATGAGATGCAGATGATCAAGTAAACCGAAGTCGGCCTAAACCGGATTCCAATCGTGTCAAACTTATTATAGACGAAGCTCTTCGAATGCGAATGCATATCGATGTTACTTAATTGAAACATAATTTGCCCAATAATCTTGCTTACAAAACAACTTCTGCAATACAGATGAAATCACTTCAATAGACAGTTTAAATGAGTTGCCAGTGAAGCTAGCACATCGATGCATCAGCAAACCTGGAATGGCTGCAACATTTGAATTCTTGCATCAAAATTTCTTTCAAAATATGAGAAGGTTTTTATGCACTCACAGGTTTCTTAACAAAAGTCAAGCCCTTTTCGATATTGGCCTTAAGCTCAGGCTTAAGAGCTTCCAAAGCCTTCTGTTCGTATTCGGATAATCCTTCGAGATCCGATGTAATCACAGACTCAACCCCGTCTCTTCCAAGCTTCACCCTGGACGCAAAAAAAGGAAGCTCTGTCAAATCAGACTCAATAAAAGAGCATTCGTAGACATCACTATCGCCGTCAAGAGCGCGGAGTGACGACTCGACGAATCGTGCTGCAGCATATGCCATTGAAAGAGTGGCAGATCCAGCCCCAGCCTTAGCATCCACGACTTCCGTCCCAGCATTTTGAATCCTCCGCGTAAGCTCTTCCACTTCTTTATCAGTGAAAATAGTGGCGGGTTTCGTTTTCGACAAAAGGGGCAAAATAGTGATACCAGAATGGCCGCCGATGACAGGGACATCAACATCCAGAAGCTTCACCTTTTTCTTCTCAGCAACAAATGTATTAGCTCTTACGACATCGAGAGCTGTAACACCAAAGAGCTTATTTGGGTTATACACCCCTTTTTGCTTCAAGACTTCTGCTGCTATAGGGACCGTTGAGTTGACGGGATTGCTAATAATATGGATCAAAGCATCGGGGCAGTTTTCAGCAACGGCCTCGACTAAAGACTTGACTATATTTGCGTTTATAGTGAAAAGGTCATCTCTGGTCATACCCGGCTTTCGTGGAACACCAGCAGGTATGACTACAACATTTACACCCTTTAAAGAATCAGCCAACTCAGATGAGCCCGTGAAATCAGCAACTCCAGACGGTGTGTTGCAGTGACTGAGGTCAGTAGCAACACCCTTTACATTCGCTACATCATAAAGATTCAATGTCGAAACTAGTGGTGACATCTTGACCAGAAGGGAAAGTGGCTGGCCTATACCACCACCGGCTCCAAGAATCGCTACTTTATAGGCTGCAGAAGGTCGAACATAATTGTATGATCTTTGATTATGATTTCGAGCTTTTGGAGAACACGAGTACTTGAGTGATGTGTGACTTACACCACCTAAGAATGAAGATTGCGATGCACAATTCAAGGTTTTGGTAGAATAGAAATAGCTGCTTAAAGCCTTTGATTGTGAAAGCAGACCAATTCGGGGACCAGAAGATGCGGTAGACCTAATCGAAAAGGTGGTCGTTGCCATAACCCAAACTGCAAGAGAAAAAATATTTATGATACAGTTAACATATCAAACAAAATGTCCAACACAGACGATCTGAGAGAGAAACAAATCTATTCAGAATAACAGTGCTAATGCTTAAACAGTGCTAAAAGGAAGGAAAGGAAAATGATCCTTTTGCACAGTTTTGCAACACAAAAGAAAAACAGGCATAATATTGTTATCGAGGAGGATCCACTGAGATAGGTATTCGTTTCATCACAAGATGATCACATCCTAACCCCGGCTACTCCCTTCGACTACATACCTTGGTCTACCACTGCCTTCAATTCAAATAACGAAGGGGTGCGTTCGGAATCAGAGTATTCGAAATCATGTATTTCAAATCCATTTCACTTGTGTGGTTGGATTTGATTTCGGGAATCTTAAATTCACCTCAGTAATGGATGCAGCTCAAAATAGCAGATGATTAAACCAAAAATCCTATGTTATGAAATTAAGAGCGATAAAGCTTTGCATAACGAAAATCCCATTACGTTGCTGTATCTCAAATTTCGAAACAGGGCATTTTCATCAAAGATTCAAGAACATCAGGAAATGTTGGATCAATACACAATTTTTCAAAAATAAATTTTTTAAAAACTCGACAAAAACCATTCCATCGACTTAAAAAGCCCATTTCCTTGATTCCAAGAACATGTGATCTCAGAGCAGCTCAAATAACTGGGAATCCTCATTTCAACAAAAAATGGGCTAGATCTACACCTTCCATGGATCAAAAAACCTCTCTACTTGAAATTAAAAATGAAACAATAAACACAGAAACAAAATATCGAACCTTTTCGACAGTTGAACTTTGTGAAACCGAAGAATCGCAACTTTGTACAGTGTGTGTAGCTGCTGTATTACTATATACGTCGTGGGAATCTACTGATGTATATATAGTCGCAGTTCTTCGAACGAATTCCGCATTTTAAATGCTATTTGTCTTTTCTTTCTTTTTTTCGTATTGTGACAGCTCTTTGATTCGAATAAAGCATGCGTAGAGTTCAAAACATAGTGATTGATGTGTGAGGGGTTTTATCCCAACACATCATTTTCATCCTAAAAATAACATTTAGAGAGTCAATTTTGCACTCGATTATGAGTAGTTTTGTCCATAACGATGAATCAGACTCTGACATTAAGTTAAGATTGATATTTGAACACAATTCAATCTCAAAATCTAACTCAAATAAAGAAGATTATCAAATTCCACATATATAATTCTCAGATATTTTATCGAACTGTTTGCTAAAAATAATAATTTGTGCTTTATTTAATTAAAACCTGATAATGAAAAGCATGATGATATCTTTTTTGACGGTTAACTTAATGATCTCTAACTCTAATCATTCTTAGAGGGTTTTTAGTTAAAAAAAAAAAACATTCTTAGAATTTGGTTCAAACGATATATGGAATAGAGTGAGTCTTATGTGAGGTTGTTCAAGTCAGCCTGCGTAGAGAGAGCCCTAGAGAGAGAATTTTTTGAAAATGCTCTCTCCCTTGTGCACCCCGCTTTCTCGTTCGTCACCAATATTCCATCTTAATCCTTAGTCATTCTCCTTCGTCGATCGGTATTAGCGCTGGTCGGTACCGGAGCACGGCTGCCGGTTCAGCGCCGAGATGATTCCGAGCTATTCCAGGAATCGGCGGCATGATTTCTATGATCCAAAGATACGTATTTTTGAAGAAACGGTAAAGATTGAGTTTAAAACTTTCTCCCTGAGATTGGGTAATGTGGGTCAGTCGATTTGGTGGTCAGAGCGCACAAGGAAAACCAGCTACATGCTGGACTTCGAGTGTGATGAGGCGCGATGGATTAGTCAAAGATTCAGGGAGTACACTGATTCGTATCAGTCAGGCTCGGACTTTCGAAGGTTTAGAGGCAAGAATGCGGTTATCACGACACAGGTTTTTGATAATAAACGTGGAAGATTTATAGAGCTATCCAAGTACAATATTCATGGAAGAAGACAGTCTACGATTGTTCCTAGTGGTTTTAATTTAGAGGGGTGGATAAAGATTACAAATGCACTGGACAAGTTGATGGCAGGGAATTTCTACAAGGGGAATCCGAGTTTTAATCGTGTTCCAGGTGCAGAAAAATTGAAGCCGAAGCTTCATCAGCAACAGATGAATTTTCAGGGGAGGAATGTTAACTTGGAAACGACTAGAGTGCCGGAAGATTGCGATAAGGTGAGAACGAAGAAGAACTGGAATGAGGCAATCATAGTAACCAGAGATAGAGTTAATTCTTCTTGGGAATTAATCGAAAGAGTGCTTGGGAAAGAAACACAAAGGAAAATTGAGCTACTTCCTTTTCAAGCAAATAAAGCACTATGGTGGTCTTCCAATGCGGCTGAGTTCTCCTATTTCGTCAATTTGAAAAGAGGATTTTTTGATTACGGAGTGACCTTGGAATTCGAAGGCTGGTCTGAAGATGTTAACATGCAGGACCCGATGGAAAGATGCTGTAATAGCTGGATTTGGATTAGTGGGGTGCCTTGGGATCTATGGTCTCCTGCTACGTTCCAACTGATTGGTGAGCAATGCGGGGGATTGTTGGCTATCAGCGTTGACACTCTACATCTCAGGGTTCTCGGGGCAGCGAAGATAAAGGTGAAAGGTACTCAAGGAGGCTTTATTCATACTAAGATGAATATACCAATGGAAGGGAGGAACATAGGAATCAGTATTAGGGTGGAATCCTTTGACATCAATGGTTATGAGAAATACGAAAGGCAGACATACGCTCAAGTCTTAGTGAATGGGAAAAAAATGATGGCGGGATGGGGAAATAATAACATTTACAGGAATCTTCTTGCACAGGAGGTATTAAATAGCAAGCAGCCTAAAGGAAAAGCTATATTAGATGCAAAACAAGGACAAGAAAAATTCACGGAAGACATAAAGGTCA
The DNA here is from genome assembly GCF_022965805.1 of Primulina eburnea. NCBI lineage: Eukaryota > Viridiplantae > Streptophyta > Magnoliopsida > Lamiales > Gesneriaceae > Primulina > Primulina eburnea. Next base: position 36,807,451 of record NC_133111.1, on the reverse strand, counting down.
GAGATGAATCAGCAGGTTCAGGACAGAAGCTGGAAGTTACAAGTGGGTTCCATATATCAAAGGAAAAGACAAAAATTCCAGATAAAGCTCCATCTACAATGCAACATTCACAAGGGGGAAAAGTGACCACTATTTTGAGCAATATCGATCCAAAAGCTGCAACAAAATTCAGAGCAGGTTCTATTGGATCCATGAATAAGCAGCAGGAGGGTGGCCACGGTTCTTCGATCGATAATGAGAGGTTTAGCACTAAGATGAATAGATTTTGGAAAACGTACTGCAGAAGAGGAAAGATGGGTGATAAGGAGATGCAAGAGTCAATGGTGTCGGTGGGGAAGCCAGTGGTGGATATAAATATCGGGGGAGACCATCGGCCGAACTTGGATGATCATTTGGAAGATTTACAGGGAAATGATACTGATGTCCCAGAAGATGAAATGAAGGAAGCGGAAATTTATTACTCCGAATCAGAGAGTAACAGCTCACTCTACTATGAAGAATCTGTTGAAGCTGAAGAAGCTGAACCAGTAGACTTGGCGGGGTTTTTCTCATCGGAGGAAGGTAACAACTCAAAGCCTAATACACCAGAAAAATCGATGCCTAATGTGGGACAGGTACTTCATCGTATTCAAAATTCTAATCTATCTCATTCCTCTTCAGTTCAATCTGTACTTCCTTCTTCATTTCCAGTTTTGGGTATTTCTAGTGGTTTTTTAGGAGGGGGGCTAAGCCGGGTTGATGGTAAGCCTGATTACGAGAGAGATGTACTACCAATGGCTGTGGTGGGGGAGGAAAATTGTGAAGGAAGGGTGGATACAGGAACTGAGTGTGATGAGCAGAGGATTAAAAGGGATAGCAGGCATTCTGTTAATTCTGAGGATGAGGAAAAAAGAATTCTTTGTGACTCAAACGACGATACAGGAAGTCAGTCGAGGGGTTTTAGCGTTAATTTATGAAGCTATTCTCGTGGAATATCAGAGGAGGTGGGGCAGTGAGAAGAAGACAGTTGGTCAAGACAGTTATTAGGCATGAAAAACCGGACATTGTGGTTCTTCTGGAAACAAAGCGTGAAATAATCGATAGGAAATTCGTTGCAAGCGTGTGGAAATCTAGATTTGTTGAATGGGTGTGTTTGCCATCGGTTGGAAGTTCAGGAGGCATTCTTGTGTTGTGGGATCCTCGCGAGATTATCGTCCTTAATAATTTGATTGGGGAGTTCTCTGTCTCAATTGAAATCAAACAAAATGAAGGGGTTACGTGGTGGTTTTCAGCAATTTATGGCCCAGTTACACCGACGCTTCGAGAGAACTTTTGGGATGAACTAGCGGGATTGAAAACGCTTTGTGGAAATAATTGGTGTTTATGGGGTGGTTTCAATGTGGTGAGGAATGTAGGGGAGAAATTGAATAGCCAATCAGTAACTACTAGTATGTCATGTTTCAATGCGTTGGTGGAAGAGTTGGAGCTCCATGATCCACCGTTAATCAATGGGAAGTTCACTTGGTCTAATTTCAGAGCGGTGCCAATTTGTTGTCGTCTGGATAGATTCTTTTTCTCAGGAGGTTGGAGTGATTTATTCTCTACGGTTAGACAAACAATGTTACCGAGAATCACATCGGATCACTGTCCTGTTTTACTGGATGATACCAAGCTGAAATGGGGACCTTCACCCTTTAGATTTGAAAATGCTTGGTTATCACATCGTCAATTTAAAGATCAAGTCAGAATGTGGTGGACGGATGGGGTATGCCAGGGGTGGGAAGGGTATAAATTCATGCAAAAATTGAAACATACAAAAAAAACATATCGGTTTGGAATAAAGAAGTGTTTGGAGACGTGGGGGTCAAGTTCAATGAGTTGACCAACAAGATAGATCGGTTGGATGGGATTGAGACACGAGGTAGTTGGTCGGAAGATTTGAACCAGGAGAGGAAGGATTTGAGGTGTGAGTTGGAAACAGTAGCCTTTAAACAATTTCAGATCAGTAGCCAAAAAGCGAAAATTAAGTGGCTAAAGCAGGGGGATCAAAATTCGAAATTCTTCCACTCATTGCTCAATCACAGAAGGAGTAGATCTTTGATAGAGAAAGTGGAATTGGATGACGGAAGGGTGGTCACAGATGCAAAACAAATCGAACAGGAAATCTTAGGGTTCTATGGGTATTTGTTTAGGGAATCGGATAGTGATGGATTTAGTGTTGAGGAGGTGGAAAGGGGTCTAGATGGTTTGGAGTGGTCCCCTTTACATCAAGTTGAGGCTGAGGAGCTGGAAAAATCTTTCGATGAGGACGAGATCAAACGAGCAGTTTTTCACAGTGATGGTTCAAAAGCACCAGGGCCGGATGGTTTTACGATGGCATTCTTTCAAAGTAACTGGGATACGGTGCGAGTGGATTTGTTGAAAGTTTTTGCGGAATTCTACAAAGATGGAATTGTTAATGGGATTACTAATGAGACTTACTTATGTCTTATTCCAAAGAAAAATGATGCGAGGAAGATAAATGATTTTAGACCGATAAGTTTGATTACGAGCTTGTATAAAATATTGGCAAAGGTACTAACGAACAGAATGAAAGGAATTTTGGGGAAAACGATCGCGGAAAATCAAAGTGCCTTTATTAAAGGAAGACATATATTGGATTGTTGCCTAATAGCTAATGAAATTGTGGAAGAATATCGTCGGAAAAAAAAGAAAGGTATGGTGCTGAAAATAGACTTGGAAAAGGCGTATGACAATGTCGATTGGAGGTTTCTGGATCTTGTTCTTCGAAGGAAAGGATTTGGGGAGAGATGGAGACGATGGATGAGGGGATGTGTGTCAAATGTATCTTTCTCAATCTTTATTAATGGGAAACCGTGTGGGAAAATCAAAGGGGGAAGAGGATTAAGACAAGGGGATCCGCTATCACCGTTTTTATTTAATCTAGTGGTTGATGGATTGGGGAGGATGGTGGACAAGGCAAGGAGGGAGAATTTAATTGAGGGATTCGAAGTTGGTAAGGAGAAGGTTGGTATATCGCATCTTCAATTTGCAGATGATACGTTGTTCTTCGGTAATTCAAAAAATGATTTGTTGGCTTTGGTAGAGATTATCAAACGATTTGGAAAATATTCTGGGTTGAAGATTAATTTAGGGAAAAGTGTGGTTTTGGGATTGAATTGTTCGGAAGAAGAAGTAGATGATTTGGCCTTGTCTAGTGGATGCAAAAAGGAGAATTGGCCTATCAAGTACTTAGGGTTGCCATTGGGGGGCAATCCAACCAACCTGGTCTTTTGGGAACCGGTTCTCACCAAGATGTCCAAGAAATTGGCTACTTGGAAAAAAGCTTTCTTATCCAGGGGTGGTCGGCTTATTTTGATTAAGAGCGTGCTTTGTGCGATGCCTTCTTATTTCATGTCATTGTTTAAAGTTCCGAAGAAGGTGGCTGCATTGATGGAGAAATTGATGAGGGATTTTTTGTGGGATGGTGGTGACGGCGAAAAACATTGTCATGTCGTCGGATGGAAGCAAGTGTGCAAACCTAAGGACAAAGGCGGATTAGGTTTGGGAGATATTTGCCTAAGAAATAAGGCCTTACTTGGGAAATGGTGGTGGAGAGGATCGATGGATAGTGGAAATTTGTGGAAGGCAATTATCAAGAGCATATACGGGACTCAGGATAATGGGTGGGATTTGGGGTTGGCGGTCAAAGTGACTTACAGAAGCCCTTGGAAGTGCATCTCTCGGTCTTATCAGTCTTTTCATCAACTTATTAGGCTAGTGCCTAGGCAGGGGAATAATATTCGCTTTTGGGAGGATGTTTGGGAGGGTGAGATTTCTTTCAAATTTAGATTCCCTTCTCTGTTTCGCATTTCAGTTGATACCAATAAGCTAATCAATCGATTCTTCCAGGTTGTTAGCGTTGGGAATTCTTCGTCAATAGTTTGGGATGTTAGATTTAGAAGAGATCTTAGTGAGAGGGAGTTCGAGGAATTTACTGAGTTGATGACTGTGTTACAGTGTGTTAGATTGCAGATGGGGGTAGAGGATTACAGAGTATGGTTGGGTGATTCCTCGGGGTTGTTTTCTGTCAGTTCCTTTTACAACTCGTTTTTTACTCAATCTAATTTCCATTCCTCTTGTATTTCTAATAATATCTGGAAAGTACAAGTCCCACAGAAGGTTAAGATGTTCTCGTGGATCGTGGCATTGGGTAAACTTCCTACGTGCGACTCCGTGCAGAAGAGGTGGAAGGAATGTGTATTGAAGCCGCAATGGTGTTGCTTATGCCGAAGTGATGAAGAGGACCAGGACCATTTACTCTTGCATTGTCCATTTTCTACTGTCATTTGGTCGAAAGTCTTAAAAGAGTTGGGCTTGCAATGGGTGGCTCCGAGACACGCTACGGACTTGTTCTACTCGGGTTCGGGGAGTCAAAACCAAAAAAAATCCAGCGACTTCTGGCACCTTATTATACATTTCATATTTTGGTCCTTGTGGTTGGAAAGGAACAAAAGAATCTTCGAGGATGTTGAGGATTCCGTCGAGCAAGTATGGGAAAAAATAAAGATAAGGATTGCAGCGTGGGCTTCAAATTTGGAACAATATTCTCACCTAAGGGTTTCGGATTTAGTGAGAGACTGGAAATTCATTCTCGTTTGATATTGTATTGAGTTTTTATTGTTCTTGGGATAAAGAATTCATTGCTTAAGATGATTAGTTGCTAGGCTTTCTTATCGTTATTGTAATTTGGCGGTGGATTACTTATCCAAGCCTTTGTTGTAACATTGTTTTAATATAATATATTAATGTTTCCTATCAAAAAAAAAGTCTTATGTGAGACCGTCTCATGGATCTTAATCTGTGAGACGGGTCAACTCTACCCATATTCACAATAAAAAGTAATACTCTTAGCATAAAAAGTAATACTTTTTCATGGATGACCCAAATAGAGATCCGTCTCACGAAATACGACCCGTGAGACCGTCTCATACAAGTTTTTGTCTATGGAATAATGATGTATAATCAAATATTGTCGGATCCTTCTCAACATACATGCCTAAAAAATATTTGATGACCAACATCGTGAATTTTACAAACAACCGAAAAAAAAAGTTTAACCAAAAGAGATTTTTTTAACATTTTCAACAAAAAAATATTTTTTTTAATGAAAAAATTATGGAAAGTCTTAAGCACACAATTACTTGATTTTGATTTTTTTAAACAAATATTGAGCTCTTGTCAGATAATTTATAAGTTGGTTTATAAGTTGGTTTTATATAACCAGTATTATTTATTAATGCTTTATATAATATAAACTGTTAAATAATATAAAATAAATAAATAATTAAATTTACCCTTTTTTCATTTTTTTTTTAAAAAAAATGATTTATAGTCGATGAATTAAAGCAATCATATACCTATATAAGGTAGTCCAATGAGTCATTGAGTCCGAATTTTATTAATCTAATTATAAACCTAAGTAATAATATTTTTTAAAAAAGGTCCATTTACAGGGTCTCTAGTTTGCTTTGGCTGCTCAGCCATGCTAAGAGACGCAATCGATATTGTTGTATAAGGATATCAAATGGACCTATCGACTATAATGTCTGACAATTTAAAATTTTCACAACTAATATGTTGTGAGTAGGTTCAAGTGCAATGGTTTAATTGACTATATTCGTCGGATGAGTTGACTTAGCTTATATTAATAATAAAATTAATATTTTTTTATTCAAATAAACATATATGACATAATATATTTTTAATATAAAAATAATATTTTCATCAGTTTGATCGGAGATCCGTCGTAATAAGTTGATTGTAAGATTATCACACATGAGTTTTTGTGATATATAATAATGTATTTATTTTATAGGGAAAATAGTCAAAATGGTCCTTTAAGTTTGTGTATTTTATGTTTTGGTTCAATAAATATTCAAATTTAGACTTTGGTTCTGTAATTTAGGTCATGTTTTGGTTTTTGGTATTTTTTCGTTAAAGTGCTGAGGTGAAGCCGGAAAATATTATTGTGACACCGAAAAAGTTGACGTGTTCGCATCATGTCAGCACTCTATAAAAAGGGACCAAAGCCAAAACAAAACGTAACTTAAATTATCAAAACCCAAATTTGAATATTAAAAGCATAAATAATGAAATAAAAAACACATGAATATCATGTTTTTAACGTAGTTCATTCAAAAGATTTAAGTCAGCGGGGCCACACTCATATATCAAATGAATCTATTAAATATAAAATGTTATCATACAAAGACTTATTCAAACTAAAAAAAACTTCATCTTTTTATTGACGCCTCTATAATGAAGACACTTAGTATACTTCACTTCATGAGCGTCACTCGTAGGGATGACAACTTTCTCCACGGGAAAAACCCGAAACGGAGATGGGGATCCCCGATTTTTTCGGGTTTGGGTTCGGGGATTTGTTTTTTAAATCCTCGATGTAGTTCGGGGCAGATATGAGATTGTTATCCCCATCCCCAAACTCGTCCCGAAAATAATATCAATAATAAAATGAGTGAGTCTCATGTGAGACCGTCTCACGGATCATAATCCGTGAGACGGGTCAACCCTACCCATATTCATTTTAAAAAGTAATACTCTTAGTATAAAATGTAATATTTTTTCATTGGTGACCCAAATAAGAGATCCGTCTCACAAATACGACCCGTGAGATCATCTCACACAAGTTTTTGTCATGATTTTATTGTGTTTAATTTTGGTAAAGATACATATTTTATCTCATGATATATTTGAATCACATACATATATTTCATTTTGATATCTTGAGATTTGATGTTAATTATTTTGATTATTATATATAATATTTTAGGAAAAAGATGTATGTGTTTGTTTGATAAGATCGATGAATAGGTATTTGAAAAGTATCTAGGTTTGTGCTGTAAATTTTCTAAACTCTGTATGTGAATGATGAGATACATGTAATATTTGTTTAACTTTTTGAGGAGATTTCATGTAGATATATGATTGCTAATGTCCATATTATGATATGAAAATATCAGTTGTAATATGAGAATTTTGGTGGGGGAAAATGTATATTGGTCATTGTGCATAGCGACAATTGCTACAACAAAGTTCTGACAACACCACTTTTATCATTATGGTTTTGAGGTTTCAGTTACTGGTGGTGCAAACACATTCAACATGACGTGATTCATTCCTCATGGATAGGAATGTGATTTTCTTGGGTGAGAATTGTCCGTGTTATCGAAAGGAGTTCGATTGAGGCAGATTACGAAGACGAGTGACTAGGGATGGCAATGGAGCGGACGGGAGCGGGTTTGGTATCCCCATCTCCGTCTCCGAATTCCATCACCACCCTCATACCCGTCCCGATCCCCGTTTTTTCGGGTTCGGAGAATCCCCAAACCAAAATTTAGGGGATCAACTTCTATCTCATTTAAAAAATGTTAATATGGCATGATGATGACGGATTCAGAGATTTTCTGAAACAAAAATTTATTATTATCAGTGATAATATTAATATTTTTTTAAAAAATAATATTATTATATTATTGATACTAATAATACTATTATTTTATTAGGCAAAAACTTGTGTGAGACGGTCTCACGGGTCGTATTTATGAGACGATCTTTTATTTGGGTCACCCATGAAAAAATATTACTTTTATGCTAAAAGTATTACTTTTTATTGTGAATATGGATAGGGTTGATCCGTCTCACAGATTATGATCCGTGAGACGCTCTCACATGAGACTCACTCTTTTCCAAAACAAACCAATAATAAATATACAAATAACAAAATATACATATAAGATGATAATAAATTGAATGATATAAATAACAAAATAATATATAACTTCAATTATTATAGACCTCGACCTAAATTATTGATGCAACAAATAGTATATTGTCATATACGTATATATGTATGTATGTTCGGTGTATCCATCCATGTCTTGATTAGATTATTGACTTATCTTCATTCCATTTACATCATGATAATGATGTTTAATAGAAGTTGAAAAAATCAACACTTCTTTTATATGCCTTTATTGAATTTTAAAATATTTTGATAATTATAGCGAATTAGTTTGAATTAATACTTAGCAAAAACCATGCTGTTAAAATTAAGAGTAGGTCTCATATAAGACCATCTCACAGATCTTAATCTGTGAGACGGGTTAACCCTATGGATATTCACAATAAAAAGTAATACTTTTAGCATAAAAAGTAATACTTTTTCATGGATGACCTAAATAAGAGGTCCGTCTCACAAATACGACTCATGAGACCGTCTCACACAAGTTTTTGTCTAAAATTAAATAGTTAAATGGATATGGAATATATTCAATCCTGATTTAAAAAAATTTAATATAATACTGAAATGTTATTAACTATTTGATTACTGTATAATGCAAATTCTTTGTATTTTTAGGAATTTTAAAACTTTTCGTGGCACATTTATTTTATTTTTATTATTTAGTTTTGAAATGTTAACTTTTTGTCTTGTGTAGCTTGTCCCAACACCACCCTTTTTATTCGGCTTGTCTATCAATTGTACCATGAAATGTCAATTCATTTTCTTTTGAGTAGATCTCTTGTGAGACGATTTCACGAATCTTTATCTGTAAAACGGATCAACACTACCGATATTCACAATAAAAAATAATATTCGTAGCATAATAAGTAATACTTTTTCATAAATGACTCAAATAAGAGACTCGTCTCACAAAATACGACCCGTGAGACCGTCTCACGCAAGTTTTTGTATTTTTTTAATTAATAATATTTTGATCACTTATATTATCAGATATATATTCTCACTATTTTGAGCTTCTCGCAATACACATCATATATAATTTTTTTTTTACTTCTTTTTCCATTCTTCTCACGACCACATACATCACGTACGCTCACGGCCCACTAATAATTGAATCTCGAGGTTAGTCTAAAAAGCTAACACATGAATTTGAACCATTCTTGGTAACATTATCCTCCAAGTTTTTGAATTGGTCCAAAAAGAGCAAAGGCAAAAAAGGACAAGGATTGTTCAAATGCGGGGAACCAAGGCAAGAATCTTGGCTTCTAAACAATGATGTTTCCATACATTCTTTTGTTCAAACCTGTCAGAGTCTTCTAAAACAGTCTTCAGTTGCTACTTTGACAGGCTCATGATTGGGATAAATCTTAACTTCTCGATATGTTATGGGGCCCTTTGTGCTTTATTGCTTTAACCCCAAAACAAAAGGAGATGCAAATAAGACATCAGAAACACCAAGAGGCACAGTTCAAGACAGAACTCTTATTCTTTTATCATTCTTTTTTCAGCAAGAAGTTGTTTTTGTAGTGCAAAATATGAGCAGCATGGCTTGCAAGATCATCATCCTTCTCATATTTTTTTGCGTTGGGTGCTTGTGTATTCGAACTGACCGAGCCTCGGGATTGAGAAGTGCCAGTGTACCACATGTTGATGCCTTGCAAGAATTGAATGTGCCCACCAGTATCGCCCCAGCACCTGCTATGAGTTTCGCTCCATATCAATCGGAAAAGAGAAGGTTTCGACGAGGACCAGACCCTATTCACAACAAATGTTGATGTATATATGCTGCAAATTCAAAGGCAAGAGTCGATGTAGAGATTATCATGGATGCAGAAAGTAAGGGTGATCAATTTTTGCTGCTTCGAAGTTTAAAGACATTTTTTTTTTCAATTTTCAATTGTTTCTTTTGCTTTAAATGAATGCCGTCTGTAATATAGAAACCTCATTTAATGTAACTTGGTCGAGTACGCAACAATTATATCAGATTTTTTCTCTATCTTTGGACGATTTTGCCATAATTCTCCTTTGTTAGTAACTTTTCTCTTATCGCCAATTCGAAAATAGGGATCAATAAGCTCGCTCTACAAAATCTAAGCAAGAATCCCATTTGAACTTTCTTTGAACAGAATGTGCCCAAAAATGGTATGGTAAAGAGGTACAAATATATATGCATGATGGTCAAACTTTCTCTTCAAATTTTCAAGTACTTACCACCTAGCACCTATGAAGTCACTTGGTTCCTTAGACAATCTGTGATCGTCTGTACCTATTCTTCCGGTGAACATTCAACTGAGTGAACGATTTTTTTCGATAGACTGACTGCCAAATCATATCGACAGCATCACACGGCCGACTTGGATATTGGTATTCAAAGTGACTGCTAACTTCTTTTAATCTTTCCCACATTTTGGTCCACTTTTCTCGTGTGAGCCCTCTGAGCAAACTCAGGAGGTAACCCTTTTTCACAGCATCAACAGCTCTTACAAATATGCAGAATTCTGAATAATCGAGGATGTCTTCAAACGGTAGCTCAATGTCGTCACTAATTATGACAGGAACACAGTGACTAGCAATAGCATCAAATAGACGATTTGATGAAGGTGTATCTCCAGCTATATTCAGGCAAAATTTGGACGAGGCCATCCCTTTGCTAGCCTGCTTTATCCCGTTTGCCTGAGAGCTTCCGAATTGGAAGTGTACATCTTTCTCGTCCTTGAGAAGGTGGTATAGTTCTTGTCGAATAACGCCACCCTGAGCACCCAACAAATATTCGTGAGTACAATAAATTTGTCAGTATTACTTGTTCCAAGCACTCAAGCGTAAGCTATCTCAGATCAGGAATCTGTGACAACATGGATTCAGTTTTCACGAATCAATCTAAGAGAAAAGATAGAAGGCCGTATCATTTACACTTGTGATGAGAAAATCCACATCAACCGAAAGCAAACAAAAAACATATCAAGTACAATTATCATTTGTTATTTTATCCAGCCATCTAAGGATAAGTGGTAAGAAAATTCGAACCACATATAATAAAACCATTAATCATAATAAAAAGTTAAAAACAAATATAAAAAAAGGTTCTTGATAATGGCAAAGTAGATACATAAACTTACATCTTTCCGATAAATTGCTCCTTGAAAATACACCAATGTGGGTCGTTCACTAAATGTAGCCGAATCCACTGATGGAACTGTCCTTACCATATGCTTGTAAGGAGCAATTATATCCTTGTCCAGGTTTGCTATTTCAACCGGGTATCTACCAAAATCTGAAAGCACAAACATTGCTGAACCAAGCTTTTTGCGAGCAACCAACATACTGTTTGGATGGTGAGCTACAATCAAATGATCCCTCCCGCTCGATCGTTTCCACTCTTTCCGACCTTCCAGAAACTCCACCAGTTGTTCTTGGAGCAACCTATCAACACTTACCATTTGCTTCCCATGATTCTTCGAATGCCGGTTGTAACTCAAAGACGAGAAGAAGGGAACAAATATTACTTCCGATTCGCTTGAATTCTGCACTCTAATTGCACCACATGCCCTTGTTACATCTTCTGTAACCGAGGCAAGAAGATCAAGAGTCAGCCAGTACTCTGTACTATGTTGTAAATTTAAACCACCGGGTAAGATGGGATTGAATTTTCATAACTCACATTAGGCCATATTTGATTTTTTCCTCCCTTCCATCCCAATAACCCAAAGTGAAACTCGGGAGGCAAGTCATACATATACACCTTAAGACGAGCCCGATCCTTCACATAACTTCCTCTCATACTTCTCCAGTTCCTCTACATTATTCATCGGATTAGAAACTTGATCAGCCACTTCTTGACTGGCACTATCTTTTATCACCAAAGTTTCGGTCAGGGAGGTGCGGACATTTGGTTTTGAATAAGTCGATGCATTGTTAACGACAATATACTGAAAAACTGATTTACCAATGGAAGAATCGTCACACAACTCAAGAAGGGACAACGAAGAGAGCATCAAAAGCGACACCAAAAAGGCAATCAGGAAATAAAGTAGCCTTGAGGGCAGCATTCTTTTTTCTGAAACTGAAGACATCGCTTAATCTTTCAAAATTTATACTTTGTCATCAAGATCAAAGACAGTATATACAAATGGATCCTAAATCCCAAATTTCATTTGGCAATATTCAACAAAAATCGACAAGTAAATATATTTTGGAGGTTACATACAAAACCCAAATATCTTGCTGTCACTTGCAAGGTAGGGATTCCTTCATAAATTTAATATTTTTATCCTAATTCCAACAACCAGTCTCCTTCTTCATCAACCCCCAAAACAAAAACCAGAACTCAAAAAAAAAATCTCTGTCACCTCAAAAATCCTCTTAAATACATATGCAAATGCAGTAAATACATCCAAAAATCAAACCTGCAGATACGTAAACAAAAACACAGAACCCATTTAGTGTCTTCATCATTTACAGCTCTGCAAAAAGCAACAATACACGCACATATACATACACAAAAGACTACTATTACACAGAACCCACTGTTGTTTTGTTTTTTCATTCATTTGGATCATCAAGATTCATAATTTTTCTCGACATGAAAAAAGAAAAATAAAAAAGAAAAAGGTGGCAAAGAAAATTACCTTCAGCTAGAGCGTAGAATCTTGACGTGGGGCACCCGAATGCCAAACCTCTTAAATTCCCCGTTTTCTAATCCTCCTGTGATGCAATTTGTTCATACGTACTTGTCTTAAATACAAATACAAATTAACTTAAATGACACCACATATTTACATAAACAACATTTTTTTATATAATCGAAGGAGACAACTGGTGCGGTAGATAAGAGAAGGCTATTTGCGTGTCCGCATTCCGTGTATGTGTATCTATATACAATTTTAATATATTGTTCATCGTGTTTGATCAGATCATCTGAAAGATAATTGTCACATCAACGATCGACAAACAATATATAAAAATTATATATATATATATAAATATATTTGATTCTAAAAATTTGAAATAAATTTCAGTTCAGGTAAGAGATAATTCAACTTTAAATCTTATCAAATCATGAAAAAATTTATTTTAGAAAACTCAACACTTTAGAATAATTTCGATGTATTTCGCACATTCATCGTCAAATAAAAGTTTAATTTGGATTTGGTCAAGATTCCAAATTTCCAATCAACTGGCAACAGTGAGATTCGGACTTTGGTAATATGATCGAGATTCCCAAACTTGGGCTCCCTCAAAATTTTGTCAAATATTTACTATAAAATTTTGTGAGTGTATTCAATTTAGAGTTTTGATAATTTTTTATGACTTTTTCAAATGATAGATTTTTATTAACTTTTACAGAATTCACAGATTTATGTGGATTTATGTAGTCTTTTTTGCAAAATTTTTGTAGACTTTTGTGAACTTTTTTTTGAATTTTATAAATTTTGTAATTAATTATAACATATTATTTTTTATTAATTTCTTTGAACCAATAATTAATTGACACACACACACATATATATATAACATATTCAGTTTGAAATTATTTTTAATATTTATATTAATAAATAAATTTACTTATTTAAAAGTTAAATCATGTAATTCTTAAATGTGTATATGTGGGTTTGTATGCATGTTTGTAAATTTTTTAAAAGACATCAATTGATTAACAGGTAACCTTGTTTTTAAATTGATAATATACATGTGAAAAAAATATTATTTAGTATTGTGGGAATATAATTTTGTATAAAATATCATAACTCACATATTAATTGAAAATGCTAAAATGAATTTAAAAAATCATGGTTGTTACGAGACCATTCAAATTATTAAGAATTAAACAACATTTTTTGGATCATCTTTTATTATTATTGAATATTATATTAATTTGTATTAATCATAAATTAAAAATCACAAAATCAATTTTAGAATTCAAAATTTCTTGTGATATTAAAATAAAATATCATTAAATGAATAATCAGCCAAAAATGAAAAATTTGAAAAGAAAAGATGAAAATAAATATAAAGATACAATTCGAAAATTTGAGAGAGATGTAGAAATAGATGAGAGAAGAGAAAACAATAAGAGATGTGATGTGAAGCGATAAAGAAAAAAATAAATAGCTTGTGTATGAGTTAGAAGTTTTAAAAATCATCCAAATCTTTGGTTGAATCAAATACAATTTTTACAATTTATAGTTGTACATTAAACTTTAATGTTTGTATGTTAATGAATTTCACAAAGTTATTAAAAGTCAATGGAAAATTTGAATATCTATAGACTTTTATAGAATTTTTAAAAGTCAATGTTGAATACCACTCGACTTTTTAAAACTCTATGAAAGTCTATTTTGAATATCATTAAACTTCTATAGAGTATATAAAAGTCTTAATTGAATACATCTAGACTTTTAAAATCTACAAAAGTGATTAAAAGTCAATAAATCCCCTATATTGAATACACCCCCTTTGGTATTAATGGTTATTAAAATTAATTTTCGCAAGTCGAAATAAGACATATATTAATTCAAACTTAATGGCTTTAATCAATTATTAGAAGAAAAAAAAGTAGTATATTATATTTAAAATTTAATCAAGCCATTATAAACAAATTATTTGCATTTGTTGTTTTTTATTCATTTAATTTGAAACTAACCAATCTATATTGGTATATTAAAAGAATACAATGATAGAAATTAATAACCAAGATCCTCGAATTCTATTAATTTTTCAAATATTAATTTTAAAAAGTATGGTGTTTTATAACAATTTTTGGGTAGCGAGTGATATGATCCATTAAAATTTGGATAAAATTAATATAATTTTAAACGTAGCAACGAATTTGTGATAAAGGAGATTTTTTACAATATCTAATGTTAAATAAAATAAGTATATATATGATAATAAATAAAAATACTTTCGATGCCATAAAAGTTAGTTATCATAAGAATCTTATGCTTTTGTTATAATATAGGACTAAGTCTCTTATAAGACGGTCTCACGAATCTTTATTTAGAGATGTGTTAACCTTCCGATATTCATAATAAAAAGTATAACTCTTAGCAAAAAAAGTAACATTTTTCATGGATGACTCAAATAAGAGACCGTCTCACAAAATATGACTCGTAAGACCGTCTCATACAAATTTTGCCATAATAAAGAATTATCTGAAAATTACTTATCATAAGAATCTTATGATTTTCTAAAATCTAATGTTATAATATTTTATCAATCATACTCCAGCTCCAACTTCATCTCCTTAATTTCATGATAAAAACCACGTTTCAACCATTTCACTTCATTTTCTTCCCAACACTCATCCAATTCTTCATTGTCCTCACAACTGATCCTTATTCATTTTCGGATAACCAATTGACCGCTCACGAAGATATCCATGTCCAATATGTTGAATACATCACTATTTTGATGTCATCCAAGTTTCTGAAAATCGTCGCCTTCAACTTCTTTTGCATCCCGCCACACTATTTCAAGTGGCAAGTGTATTTCAATATATTTTTAAAATTCTTCAAGGCATAAATGCTTTAGAATTTTTCATGCTTTCATGTTCATGCACTCGAGGTGTTTGGCATTTTATTTGAATGAGGATTGTGAGTCTAATTTTATGACTTACATCAAAATATGTTGATTCAATAGCTTTGAAACTTGAAGCTATGTTATGCAAGATTTTTTTCTTGTGGCTCATCATATTCCAGCTATTTGAGTTTTTGTTTGGCTTAAGATCTTCCGTAGAAAGATAATTCTCACTTATTTCAACGATCTACTCCATCTTCTACAGAGCCTGACTTGTAGCTCCCCTCTCAAGTTCTATTTTCTTTCTAGCTTCTACAGCAGCTTCTGCTTTTCTTTGAGCCAATTCTGCAAACTTAGCTTCAGCTTTCAAGCATGCTTTCCTTCTCCTCTATGCCTCTCAATCTCCTCCCTCTTTGAACTTACATCTTTGACACCTACAACACTTGAGCTACTAAAGTCGTCTGATTCAGCCACTGCCTCCACTGCTTGTCGATAATCTGGAAAAGGCCTAGATGAATAATCATTGAAATTTTTCCATGTATTCCTATTCATGTCAGCTGACACAGTCTTTGGACATTTCTTGATGCTTCAACATGCATTTTTTTTCATGTTTTCATTTATTTGTGTGTACACTTACATCCAGTACAACAAAACATTTGCAAAATTTCCTTTAGGATTAACTTCAAATGCTCGGTACATTTATTTCCCCAAGGTTATTTCCACCCAAAACCTATTTTAGGCCAATAGAAATTCTTTGGATGGTCTGTTTTGCTTGCGTCCTTGGTAACTTTTTCACATCACATTTCTCTAAATGAATGCTTTCTTTGATTACGTATGTTGTGCTACCATTTGATCATTAATATCTTTGTTGATCATCACTCCAATTATTTTTCACCTCGTTCTCATTTATTTGCAGGTAACATAGTTAGATAAATATGATGATTTGATAACCTCAAAGGCACATGCTACCTTAAAAACCAATGGTGATGAAAAATCTTTCATCATGGGAGTGCCGCTGGCCAATCCAAAAGAAAATTACCAAGCTTAAGTGCATATCTTTACAAGCGACTGAACATATACATATGGAGTGTTACGCACATTGAGAGGAAATAAACACGTAGACTGCATTCGTTTGCCATGATTTGACCAATATTTTTCTGATTTTTAGATTTGAGAAAGTGGCTTGAAAGCCAAACTTTCTTTTTGAAAACATGTTACAGTCATTACATCTGTTGTCTGGGGTATATTTGGACTTTTTGGTATTTTGACATGTATCATAAGAGAAACTCTGTTGAATTATTTTAAAAAATGACCAAACAACCTGTTTTAACCATTGAAAAAATATAAAGCCGCTATGAAACATACCATATAATTTTCTAAAAAAAACACATAAGAACCACAACATCATTTAACAACACTTATCGATATTTCACGAATGACATCAACCAATCATTTTATCACTAATTTGGGATAATAAAAACAATAAATCCTGCAAATACGTCCTCGAAATTTGGTAAAAAAAGAAACTCCATGACCTATGATTTTTATTTATTGACAAGTGCCCAATTATTATTTACCAGTAAGTTTTGTAGAAATGACTTACAAGTCTATTCCTCACATCCTTACAAACTTTCTTCATATACCATCAACTTTATAAACAAAATAGAATAAAACTAATTAAAATGATATTACAACTTATTTCATACGATATTGACCAACCATAAAACATCTTATCTTCTCTTAATAATTCAGTTTTCTGAACTTTTTGCCTCATGCTCTCCCTTGTGAAACAATCTATGTTCTTTTTCAAAATCTCTATCATTTTCTTTCCCCGCGTCTTCCTCTAACAACATACTAATATCAGTGGGTTTAGGGCATTCTGTAGTTCCCAAGTTCACTTCTTCTATGAGATCTTGGGTCTCCGGCTGTCGATATTCCATTTGAGACGGAGGTAAAATTTGATCCTCAAATTGTAACTATATTTCCTTATTATCTCTACATTCTTCCTAAAATATTATTTCAGCTCTATCAATGTCTCACAACTCATTAGATTGCACTTCATTCACCAAATGCTGCAATGTGGCTTTCCACGCAGAACCATATTTTTTTAGTGAACTTAATCACCGACCTCCTCAATAATAAGTCGAACCATGGGTGTAGGAGAGACCATGGACCTTCTCAACTGCTTCTTTAATTTTCTGAGTATCCATGTACACTTCCTCTAGTTATCCATTCACCTCGTAGTTGTGAAATTTAATTTGATCGAAAGCTCTATCATAATATCTAGCATATATAGCATTGGAGTTAGATTGATATGACTGACAATCAGCCTGTACTCCTTAGAGTGGATCGAGACCATACAGTGACATTTGCTGATAATACCCTCAAAGTCTTTGTAGACTCTCTGGTAAAAGCTACAACAAATACTTACGTAGGAATCGGGACTTCCACACTCTTTTCCAAATTTTGAAGGATCCTGTAATGTAGAACATGAACAACAGAACATTAACAATGGATCCATTGTCTATAAACACTCTGGAAACAAGCTTCCCATTAACATGGCATGTGGTGCGGTGTAAAGTGACTTGTTATGTTTAGAAATCTCAGTTTTAGGCTTTTTGATAACCACTTTTCTGCCTTCATCAATGAGAACTCCTATGCAATGCTTCAGTGTCTCATTTTGAATAGTTTATACCAGGAATAATGTTAAAGATACAACCAAAATATCGTACAACGATATTTACAACAATTATATCTTGATATTTTGTAATTATTTCGTGAGATTTTGTATTGAATTAATCATAAAATTTTGATAAATGGAATTTTGTATTGAATTTTTTGTATTGTAGGAATTGTTGTATAAATTTGGTTTACATATAGAGTTACTCTTATATCATTCCCCACCTTTGAAAGAATATTAGACTCATACATCCTCTTGCATTTAAAAAACTCATCGGATAACACCAAAGTACATGTGGTACAGTCAGATGAAACAAGAATATGTCCTACTTTGAAGATAGATTTTTTTATTGTACCATTTCTTCCATCAGATAACAAATCATCCTCATCATCTTAAATGACCTTTCTTTCAAACTTCTTATTTTTTAAAGATTTTTCGCCTCTGTTCTAAGTTCTACAGCCCTTTCTCTTAAAAATCTTCGCTTTTGTGTCCAGGACAGAGGCTTTGCAAACTTTAGATATTTTTCACGATGCCACTGTACATTGGGTGGTGTCATTGGAGGAACCACGAACCGTGGTTTTCTTTCTTTCCTTTGATGAATGATCAGGGGTGGCTTTTTCCGCGGTGAGAATGCCCATTGGTCAACCCTTATTCCATAATCAATTGGTTTAGCATAGGAACTTTCACCAAGGTATTATTTCACCGACCTTTTGACGATGAATATTCTATCATAACTTGCATTCCCTCATCTATCAAGTGTCTCCCTTTAGAGTATCGTTGATCTTCCATCAGAAAACATTTTTTTTATAACTCTGACTTCAAATATCATTTTACTGGGCACCCAACACTTCTTTATAACACTTCTCGGCCTGATGGATTTATCTCCCACCACATTCATCCTCCTTTCATTGAGCAAAACACACAAATCGGTGTTATTTACATTCATATTGGCCGTTGGGGGAAAATGATCTTCCACAGTCACTATCTTACTTTTCTAAGGGAACTTTAAAAATTCTCTTATTGATCATTTCTTATAAGACATTTTTAAAAACCCAACAATAACCAATATTATGATTGAAAGAGTTGTGATACTCATAATAGTCTCTTCCCTTCACTTGATAGTTAGTTGGCAGCTTATGAGTTGTAGGATACCTTGTCCCCGGGCATTAATCCTTGAATTCAGAACTAACATTCCTCGTATCCCTCCACCTCATACATTCCAGGTTGCAGATTAAGATATGTCACAATTAAAAATCTGACTAACGGTTTGTTTGTCATTATTGTGGTTTTTTTGAAACAAAAATATGACCATTGGAAAAGTTTTGTATTGTTTCTGCTATTGAAACGGTCATTTTCGCTTTGATGACCACTTTTTCATAGCTTAATTGATTTTGAGCTCTCCTGCCAGTTAATTTCGTCAGCTAGACTGATCATTGGGATTTTTACATTGGGCTTAAGAAATTTATAAAAAATTGTATTACTTGTGAAAATATATTTTGTTCGAGTCCATACTTTATCTCTACTGCAGCCCTCTTTACATTGGGCTTTCGAATTTCTCTGTCGAAAACAAAAACAAGTCCATAAAGATTTTGCTATTTATGTCTTTACAAAATATTCTTATGTTTCTCGAATTCTCAATTCGTTGTCAATTTTCCAACACAATACTGTTGCTAACATAACAGATTCAAGCTTTACAACATCGTAAAGTAAATTAACTGGGATTTCTATTTATGGAAATATGACGTAAACTAATAGTATTAGGAAAAATCATGCATGCAAAATTTGTCACGGTAACCATAGAGAACCTTTGCTCCTCCAACCTTAAAAACGCAACCAACTCACCATAAGGACATATTTTTTGAAATAACGACTTTAAAATACTCATAATTGATAAATACTCTTCAAACCATATCAGTTTTGAGAAACTAATGAGATAATGTTTATATGTAGTATTATCTTTTGAAAAACCATACAGATATTACAAATGCAATGGTTAATTGAATGCATATGTAGACGCGAATTAGAGGTGAAAGTCTTGCACATTGTCCATCCTTGATTCACTTATCAAGGATCCTAGTTTTGAGCTCTACATTTTGGTCTCCACGACCTCTTTTTACAGGGGTCGACGAGATATCGCTGTCACCAGACTTCTCCACTAGAACTTTGCTTTCAACATGGTGTTTGCGTTTCTTTGAAATCTCAGCATTCTCATGCTCGGGTGGAAGGCCAGGCGAACTATATTCCTTCAAAGCACTTTGATTGTTGTCTTCTGTTTTCTCGTTTGACAAGTTGACTGCAGAATTATCAAGCATAGCATCACCGATGATGTCTATAGCTTTTGATACCCCAATATCAGTGGAGCCCTCATCGTCGTTTTTTTTCCTCATCAAGCCCCGATTGTAGTTTTTCGATCACTTCCATGAGTTCCCTGTTGACCTAAAAGGGGAGAAATAATGTGACTCTTTAATTCAAGAAAATACCAAGGGAGCAACTTGGAGTTGCAGCAACACAATTGGTTTGATTGTTTTCAGATAACTATGGAACTCTTTATCCAAACTCTTCATGCGTGACTGATGTTGAGAGCATGAATTGTACCTGAGGATTTTGGAGGAACTCAGATATATCAGTTGGGCATGAAGGGCATTTCATTATGTTCTTTTGTGAACGGAGTTTTCGTCCATTGTGGCACATCCTCTCTTTTGTGAATGTTTGACCGGCAAATGCATTTTCCAGACAAGGCTTACAAAAGTTATGAGCGCATGGAGTGGTCAGGGGAAGATTCATCACTTTATCACAAAGAAGGCAGCTGAACCCTGTATGAGAGTCGTAGTTATTGAATTATTCATCTAGCCAACTAATTCAACTCCATCATCATAGAAATATGAACACAATATCGGGGGAAAATATCCTTCATCATCTGAATGAATATGTGTTACTTTGGACGTGTCTAGAAACAAACCACCACTATCGAAAAATCAAACTTTCAGAAGATGCATGCTTTGTGCGAAACTGCACAAGTTTCTTGAAACACTCAAACTAGAGACTGCAGAAACAATTATTGTGAGAAGTTGATAATAGCCAGCGAAGGGTAAAATATCATCCTCGAGGATTTAATATGCTAAAAACAAGTAAAAGCATAGTTTATGCAGGCATAGATCAGTGAAGGATTTTATACCTTTCAACAATTTCTCTTTCATTGAAGTGTTCTGTGCTTTCCTTATAACCTTTCTGGCATTCTCTCGGTCCTCCAGATTGACATTCGCTACTTTTTCTTCGCTGAGAGGTGGTGGTTTTTTCCATTTCCAGCAAGTCTTTTCTTCCTGAAATTAAAATAACTAGTGATAGATAAAGAAACCCTTTTGTCGTAAACTTTATAAGCAGCATCAACAAGTTCCTTGAGGAAATGGAAAATTGAATAAGAAGATATGGAAAGGAGAGCTTGCAGTTATTTTAGGTCCAAAAATGAAAACTAACTGAAAAATCGACTGAATGACTTCTTCAATGCTTTATACAAATCAATTTCAGATTGATTTATATCAGCAACCATTCAGAGACAATTTTATTCATAAAAACCCAAGAAACAAATAGGAGAGAGGCACTTGTCATTTGTCAAGATGTTTGGCTCAAATGGTAGATGTACTTCTGGAAGGGAAAGTTATGAAGATCAGGATTGCATGGGAACAAGCAAAGCAAGATAGTAGTTCTACTCACATCATAATCCCACGCGGGACTTTCCACCCTTTCAAAAACATCAATTGCATGCTTTAGCTCAGAAATGTTTGGCAATAGTCTTGGCCGATCCCCGTGCTCATCACTAAACATGATGATGAAAACGTTTAAGGAATTCCTCTTAAATAAAACTATTATCATGACCAAGTTCAAACCTTGTCCATGGCGCTGGCTCATTGTCACATCTGACAAATAAGTATCTGCAAACCTTGTATCCCTGATGCAGAAGGAAAGTAAAAATTAACAACCATAACAAAAGAAATCTCAATAAAGTGAAGCTACTTTAGCACAAAAATATACCTGTTTTCCAACTTTTCTCCAACATTTCTCAAGCCTGTAGATTCCATCATAGCGGTACCCCTTCTCCGGGGCATAGGGAGAACGCTTATCCTTCTCAGATCTGTTCAATGCAGATGAAGGAAACCAACTGCTCTAAGGTTTTATAAAATAATCTGATTAATTGGTTTCATGCAGCACTACCAGTGAAGCTGATTGTTAGGCTGAGGTTCCTTTGGGATATTTAGGATGTTGAAGTGGTATAAGTTCATGATGCCCAAGGTCCAGGTCCACAAGGGAAGCACAACAATTACGAATAGACATCATTGTGTTATCAGAGCTCATATTAAGTGAAAAAGACTTTATGTTTCCAATTGTAGATTAGCAATGAATTCAACAAATAGGTTCAAAAATTAAAATCTTATAGTTATAGTCATGGGTACCCTGAATGTTCGAGTTGATAGATGAGGTATTTCCAATCTTGGCAAGGAATACTTTAGGGGAGTGTGTTTAGAATTCCTAATGAAATTTATATAAATGTTTCAAACTGCTTTTCCAATGTTTGAGAGAAGCACAATAACAAATCATTTCAAAAATATCAACCCCCATATTTATTCCTTTTATAGTTATATATAGATATTAGAGATAAAAAAAAACATAGCAGTTGAGAATAATATTAGGTCAATATTTTGAACAATTAGAAAGAGATCTGAACTTATGCTATTGTCTAGATTTTTGTACTAGGATGAATAAGCTCAACTAACAAAACGGAGTGAGGAAAAAAGGTAGTAAATAGTAATAATATATCACCTGACTACTCGAACTGGATACCCTTTGTCGCAGCTAACTCGTAGAGCCTGGTTCCCTTCTTTAAATTCCTGATCAAATGACTGCTCCTTATTAGTACGTTTATTTCCGCTAAGGTCTCGACCACCACTGCACAGACAAGATAATAACAATAAAATCAATACTTTTATATGAGCAAAGAACATGCATTCAGATCACTGAGATTAATTGTAAACAACAGAAATTCCTAAAAGGGTAGCAACAGAAAAGGAGTAAGGAAGGCTTGGATTTGATGTCATTTCAAGGATCATTTGTGAAAATCATAAATTAAGACAACAAAATAAGTAGGTTGGAAACAAAAAGATCATAGAAAATAATAAAAGATTCATAATAATTTGGAAAATAATGGAACAAGAAGAATGGTATTTTAGTATGCAGATTTCTAATTTGCTTTGACAAAAGAAAAACTAATTCAGTAACATTCCATATCTCAAGAGTACAAGCTATACAGCTACTGCATGGATATCAACATTAAGTTTCTATTTTAAAGCCATGGCACTTTAGTCTTCAGGTAAATGTAACTGGCAAATAAAGATCCAAGAAAACTAAAACACGAACAAGATCAACATGCAATTGGCAGAAGATAAACCTGCCAGTGTAGATAAACCATTCGCCACAGTCTTCATCATCCTCATAACCACCGGAAATTACAACCGACTGTGCACCATAATGTGCCCTTCCACCGATGCCAGCAACAGGAGGGTAGTGCACTCCCCACTGCCGGCAGTCCATACGCAAATCCCAAGTCTCTCCAACCAAAACCCCCTGGTTCCTCTCTGGATCATTCTCTGCTGGTATAGGTCCGAAGTGGTCTTTAGGGACAGTGACAAAAATCCTTCCACTTGAAGCATTGGCCATCCCAGCTCTTTTTGCCCTTTCAGTAGTAAATGCCCTATCAGGACGGTCTTGGTTATGCAGAAAATGATAAACAATTTGAGGCCCTCCAGAGGTTACAGATCTTGCCAGTTTCGCCATTCGGATGGCAGCTATTAGTGTGGAGTTGATGCGAGGCTGAATGGCCATTTTGCGGGGAATGCTGCTACGACACTTTATACATGTGTGATTTCCTCTCTTAGTCCAGGTTTCAAAGCACTTCAAGCAAAAATTGTGTCCACATGGCGTCTGACAAATTGAAACAAGAAATAATCAATGCAAGCATGTACGTTGGCTCTTCACTTTTTTTCTGCAGGCTCCATGAAGGATATGGGAATTTCACATTAAACAATAAGAGCTCGATTTTAAATGAATTCAACAATTTCATAATACACACATGTGAGAGATTATTTATTTTTGTTGCACATTAGCACTACTTGTTAAAATTCAAAATACAATTTACTTCAGGTATGAAAATTGTTGTCTTTTTTGGAAGGACTTCATTGGAATTGATAACGTGTTTGTAAGTGAGTTCATGGAAACATGCAGGTGCATGCAGTTGTTTGTTGATAGACAGAATGGTTTTGAAATATGTAATTTGCTAAAGAAGGGTTCATCTTTAGTTTGAACAAAGTCGACCAAGCATAGTTGTCAAAAGCATAATGTCTGCGCTTAAGCGCACGGCTTCCATGAAGCGTGCACTTCAGCATATTCGCGCTTCACATCGAAGTGCGCTTCAGACATTATTTGAAACACAGAGATGATTTCTATATTTGATATTTTATGTATAACATTTTAAAAAAAATAATTTATTTATTTTTGAGAATATTTTATTTATCGAGCTTTGTTTCCATAAAGTGTGCACTTTACACTTAAATCCCAAGGCACGTAAGTGCTTAAATGTGCTTTACGCTTTTAATTACTATGCAACCAATTGACTATTGTAATTCACTCATTCATGAATCAGGACAAGTTGTTGAATAAACAGCATGATGCAAACTTTCTTTATAATCATACAAAATATAATCAAAGTTCTCTAAATGTACTATTGACATATCCATCAGCCACCTAGCATACACCAAAGCATGCAATCTTAAAATACAATAGAGCATAACACTTTACTTCCTACAATTTAGCACCCAGAATGCTACCAGACCCCTGATGCTGTTGATATAAATAAGGAGGGACTGATTAAGGAAAAGTAATTACATGTCTGGTCACTGAGAATCTACTATATAAAAATC
This sequence comes from Primulina eburnea, assembly GCF_022965805.1. Classification (NCBI taxonomy): domain Eukaryota; kingdom Viridiplantae; phylum Streptophyta; class Magnoliopsida; order Lamiales; family Gesneriaceae; genus Primulina; species Primulina eburnea. The sequence continues at coordinate 36,782,484 of NC_133111.1, read as the reverse complement.
CTTGTTTATTTTTGAAAAAATGAATAAGTAGAGGGAGTGGGACAATAAACTATGATTAGTTATGCATGAAATAAATGGCCACATGAATCTACCTCCGTGAATATTTCATGTTAGCGATTTGCATTGCCACTTGCTCTATTTTATTTTTTTCCATAATAGTAACACCTCTCGTTTGATGGTATCAGTTATTTGTATTTAGAGTAGAAATAATTAAATACATGATATCCTTCCATCTGTGTTAGAGAACAGATTATTATGATAAATATTTATGCTGTTTCGCATTATGTAATAACACACGTTAATGTTTCTAACTTATATGCAAGCCTTGGAAACATGGATGGATGTAAAAATCCGTGGCATGGAACTTCAATCTTTCAAGAAGATCTGTTATCATGTCAATGGATATACGTTACAGCTTCCACTGATTTTTATATAACCGCAATAGCCTCTCAATTAATTATATCAGTTATTAATGCTAGGAGTAGGATCATAATTAAATACATACATGTCATCCAGTATTCTCAGTTCTATTTCTATTTGTGTTGTGGAACAAATGATAATGATAAATATTTTTTTCTTTCATACCTAAGTATCAGTCTGTTCTGCCCATTAAAAAATAACATATGTTCCCATGTTTTCAGCTTATAACCTTTACAAAATGGAACTATGGAGCAGAAGAAAAAGTTCATGCCCATTCATTGCACGAGTGTTCCTGTTGGTCCCACTTGCGGTAATTTGATATTACAAAACCCGAAAATAAAGAATAAACTAGTTACGGAGATTTACGTGGAAAACCTCCTAAAAATTATTAGAGGTAAAAACCACGGGCAAGATGAAAAGAATTTCACTATAATCTTTTATGGTGTACAACACTACTCACTGTGTTTTCAAAGATAACACACACTCTCTTAATACAGGAGAACAAAATACATCACAAATATTATAGAACTAATAGGATGAGAGAAAACTCGAAGAAGGGGTGATTTAAGAATGAAAGGGGGGATCTCTATTTATAGAACCCCTTGTCCGTGTGAAAACGCGTTTTCTTCTTTGAATTTTCATGAGTCAAATAATGCGAACCCCACGTTTTTTCCATCTTCAAATTATTTAGTCAAATTAATGCACCGCACATTAATTGCATGTCAAATCATTCTTCTACCGAACATTTCTCCCACTTGGAGCTTAGATTGAGAATCAAATATATCTCCATACGTCATTTCAATCTTGTCATTCCCCGCTGATTACGTTTCCGCTAACCACTTGAGGATCTACACCACTCAAACTTATCAGTGTTCACTGGCTTGGTCAAAAAATCAGCTATGTAATCTTTTGTATGGATCTTTTGCATATCCACACTTTCTTCTTCTACTACTTCCCGCACAAAGTGAAATTGGACTCCAATGTGTTTCGTCCTGGAATGAAATGCTGGATTCATTGCAACTGTGCAAGGAACTCTGACTATCACAAAACAAAGAAACGTTCTCTTGTTTGTGCCCGATCTCCTCCAATAATTTTTCATCCATATTGCCTCCTTACCCTCTTTTGTAGATAATGCCACAACTGTCTGCAGTTTTGAAACCCATCTTACAACTATCCCTGCAAGCGTAAACACATAACCAGTAGTAGATTTTCTCTTATCAGAATCATCTGCATAATCTGAATCGACATAGCATCTGAGTTTAAAATCCGATCCACCATAACACAATGCAGCATTTGAGGTACCCTTAATGTATCTAAGGATCCTCTTAACAGTAACACAATGCTCTCGTCTAGAATTCGCCATATACCTGACTAACTGCTCCTGCTGCTTGAGCAATGTCCGGTCTTGTACATATCGTGGCGAACATCAAACTTTTCAATGTTGATGCATATGGTACTCGAGACATCTCCATCCTCTTAACTTCACTGCTAGGACACATCTCGGATGATAACTTGAAGTTAACAGAAGAAGGAGTCGATATTGGCTTACTATCTTGCATGTTGAAGCGTGACAAGACTTTCTTCAAATAATTTTTCTGCGAAAGCCAAATCTTTCTGTTACTTCTGTCTCAGGTGAACTTGCATCCCTAGAATCTTTTTTGCTGGTCCCAAGTCCTTCATATCAAATTCCCTAGCCAACTGTGTCTTTAATCCTTGGACCTGATCTTTGTTGGGGCCTCCTACCAACATATCGTCCACATACAACAGCAAAATAATATAATCATCAACAGACCTTCTTGAAATATGTACAAGGGTCTGCGCTCAATCTATTGTATCAAAGCCTCATGATATAGGAATCAAATCTCTCGTACCAACACTTTGGTGCATGTTTGAGACCGTACAGAGATTTGTTCAACCTGCAAATCAAGTTCTCTTTGCTTTTTTCTGCAAAACCTTCTGGCTGGAGCATATAGATTTCTTTTCAAGATCTCCATGAAGAAATGCCGTTTTCACATCTAGCTGTTCTAGATGTAGGTCAAACACCGCACACAATGTCAACACTGCTCTGACTGTTGTAAGCCAAACCACAGGAGAAAATATCTCATTTAAGTCGGTGTCTTTTTTCTGAACATACCCTTTTACTACCAATCTAGCACGATACCGTTCCACTTGGTTATTACCATCACGCTTGATTTTATAGACCCCTTTGTCGCTTGATTTTATAGACCCATTTCTTTCCAATGGCTTTACTCCCTCGTAGTAGTGTAACAAGATCCCAAGTTTTATTCTTGTCCAATGCCTCCAATTCTTCTTGCATTGCTATCATCCACAAGAATACATCTGAGCTTTGAGTAGCCTCGTGGAAACTTGATGGCTCGCCATCATCTGATAATAGACAATATGCAATATTGTTTTCAGTGATATAATCTGAAAGCCAACCTGGTGGTATTCTGTCTCGAGTTGACTGTCTCACATTGGAAACTTCAGACTCAACATGTTCTTGTTCTTCGTGCTCTAGTACTGCTTCACAAAAAACTTGACCTTCGTCTGTCTTATTTTCCACCTGCAAAATAGTATTTTCTGAATTCGGTGTGCCTTTGTCTCCCTTTACTTTATCTTCCTCGAAGATAACATCCCTACTGATGACAAGCTTGTGAACAGTAGGATCCCACAAGCAAAACCCCTTTACTCTATCAGCATAACCCAAGAAGATATTTTCTGGATTTCGAATCCAACTTCGATCTTTCTTGCTCATTATACAGAATGTACACAGGACTTCCAAATGTATGCAAATGAGAATAATTTGTCGGCTTCCCAGTCCACATCTCCATCGGAGTCTTCAGATCAATCGCTACTGATAAAGAACGATTGATAATATAACAAGCGGTTTTGACTGCTTCCGCCCAAAACGACTTTTCTAGACCTGCAGTCTTCAACATAGCTCTTGTTCTGTCCAACAAGGTTTTTTTCATCCGCTCTGCCTACTCCATTCTGTTGAGGTGTGTAAGTCGTCGTGAACTGTCTTTTGATGTCTTCATGTTGACAATATACATCAAACTCGTCACTGATATATTCTCCTTCATTGTCAGTCCTCAAACACTTGATTTTCTTTTCAGAATCAAGTTCAACCAGCGGTTGAAATCTTGAAAACCTGGAAAACATCTGATTTCTTCTTGATTGGATACACCTAACATCTCCTAGAGAAATCATCAATGAACGAGACAAAGTATTTCGCTCCTCCTAGGGATACAACCGGTGCCTGCCAAACATCCGAATGAATCAGCTCCAATATGTTTTGTTCCTGACAGTAGAAGTGTCCAAACTTTAATATGTGTTGTTTACGAGACACAGTGCTCACAAAAGGGTAGTGACACTTTTGTAAGTCCCTGGCATCAGCTTCTGTTCTGAGAGAATTTTCAACCCCTCGTTCTGACATATGCCCGAGATTTCTATGTCATAACACTGTTAATTCTTCTCTTGAACCAATTGATGCAACAGCTAGTTCCGCCTCTTTGTGTATTTCTCCCAATAGTACATACAGATTTGCAGCAACTTTTTCCGCCTTCATATCCACAAGCGCACCCTTCACAATTTTCATGATTTCGTTCTGGATACGAATTTTGCACTCGATATCATCTAATTGCCCCAAGGACAAAAGATTTTTCGTCAGTTCTTTCACATGTCGTACCTCATGTATAGGTGCAATGGTACCATCAAACATTTTTATTTTGATAGTACCGACCCCAGCAATTTCCAAAACATGATCATATCCCATGAATACAGATCCTCCTGAGACTGATTCATAATGATCAAATCATTCTCTCTGAGACGTCATGTGCCACGTCGCTCCTAAATCCATAATCCATGTATCACAAAAATTGTTTCTGTCTTCTGCAACAGTTGCTGCTTCGCTGAATAATAATTCACCACCGCATGAAGTACTGGCCACGCTTCCTTGAGAACTTTTGTCGATACTCGTACACTCTTTCTTGAAGTGTCAGTTTACCGCCACATTTAAAGCAGTAAATATTTTTCTTCTTACTTCTCGACTTTGATCTACCTCGTCTTTGACTCCCACTGGAGTCACGATCCATAAATCTTCCTCTTATCATCGGCAAAGTCTCTGCCTGCTTCGAAGTTACCAACATGTCTTCCTTATTCTTGCGCCGGCTTTCTTCACCGAGAACCGCAGTTAAAACATTATCGAATTTTAGAAACCCATAAAAATATTGTATTGATGATAAGTTGATCATATCAATCTAGTAGACTTTGAAATAGAAGCTCTGCACTGTTCATTTTCCCCTATTTTATGCCCCATGGAAGTGAGTTGGGCAAATAGAGTATTAATGTGTTGATATAGTCGGTCTCGATGAAGATTCCGCCATTCGAAGAGTATAAAGTCTTCTCTTTAGGAAAATCATGTTGTGTAGAGACTTGACCTCTTACATCTTTGTCAGAATATCTCAGATAACTTATTTTGTTTTTTATCTCAGAGATACTTGACAATACTTCGTCTGCTATAACCAAGTGTAAATTGGCAACAGCATTGTCATTCATCTCATTCCACTTTCCATCATCCATAACTTCTACCGGTCTATCTCCAATAGCCGCCAAGCAATCCTCCTTTCACAAAACTGCTTGTATCTTTATTTTCCACAGCATAAAATTGCTTCCGTTGAACTTTGCTATCTCGTAGCTGCCCATCATTATGTCTACAACAATTAAGTAGACTGAACAAAATAATTCTGCCTTAATAAAAAAATCTCAAAAAATATTTTCTGATATGGAAGATTAGTCTAGGCTGCAACCACAAAGCATACTCAAAATTTTAAAAAAATTTAAACCAAGGCTCTGATATCACTTGTTGGTCTCACTTGCGGTAATTTGAGATAATAAAATCAGAAAATAAAGAATAAACTGGACACCGAGATTTACGTGGAAAATCCCTAAAAATTATTAGGGTAAAAACCACGGGCAAGATGAAAAGAATTCTACTATAATATTTTGTGGTGTACAACTCACTCACTGTGTTTCCAAAGAGAACATGCACTCTCTTAATACAGGAGAACTAATAGGATGAGAGAAAACTAGAAGAAGAGATGATTTAAGAATAAAAGAGGGAGAGCTCTATTTATAGAGCCCCTTGTCCGTGTGAAAACGCATATAAAAACGTATTTTCTCCTCTGAATTTTCCTGAGTCAAATAATGACAACCCCACGTTTTTTCCATCTTCAAATTATTTAGTCAAATGACAAAAACTTGTGTGAGACGGTCTCACGGGTCATATTTGTGAAACGGGTCTCTTATTTGGGTTATCCATGAAAAAGTACTATTTTTTATGCTAAGAGTATTACTTTTTATTGTGAATATGGGTAGAGTTGACCCGTTTCACATGTTAAGATCCGTGATGGTCTGACATGAGATCCACTCTAGTCAAATTAATGTACTGCACATTAATTGCATGTCAAATAATTCTTCTACCGACAGTTCCATCGAACCATCTCACTTGGTTACACACTTGCACAGACACTAACCTTCCATTATTTTTTAAGACACGAATCAGAACAAAGCACTGAACAATAAGCAGGAGATCGAATGTCCACGTGAATATGCATATGATTGTCTGTAAGATGAATATATTCAGATAATGAAGTACGAGCAAACATTCAAATTAAAGGAGGCAAAAATAATAATTAATTGAGAGAGAGATGGTCATGCCGTGACAGGCCTTTCCGGAAGCTGCATACAAAAGGAACACTTAAAGCTCTCGCCCACCAATCCCAATATATCATTCACTTTCTCCTCCTTTTCTTCCTCATTCACTTCGATTCCATTACTTAAAAGCTCTTGCCTTTTCCTCGCCTTTCCCATTTCTGATAGCGAATCATCGGCCTCAATCTCACGGATCCTGGCAAAAAGTTGTTCATTCTCCGAAACGGTAGGCGCCGGAGCTCCAGCCATTCCGTCTCCGGTGCAGTCAGGACACTCGAAATGCAAGGCCGAAGCCATGGTTTCCGGTAGCACAGATAGGCAGTCCACGTGCCAAGGGGTGGCACACGTGCCGCAGATAAGCGTCGCCTGCTCCGGCGGCTTTGTTTTGCACAGCATGCAGTTGCCGTCTGCGTCCAAGGGGAGGTGAAAGGTGGTTTGCGCCATGGATGAGATGATCACTCCTCCGCCGCGTAGGGTTTGTGGGAGTTGTGCTGCGGAAAGGGAAAGCCAAGTGGTAAGCAATGGAGCGGGATAGGGGGTAACGATATGAAGAAGATTGAATTTTGAACTAGACGTAATCAGGCCTTTTCACTTTTTTTAAATGTAAAATAAAATAGTGATTATAATATAATTTTATATATTTTGATTCATGTTTTTTTCCCAATAATTTATCAGAAATAATATAAAATTACAAGATATTATTATTTTGATCGATTTTTACTAATTACTATTAATATTTACTCATTTCAAATAAAATATATAGACTATATTTCATGTATATTAAATTCTAGTCTTTAAGTTTGTGTTTGGTTCAAGTGATAGGATTATTGAATGATTAGTACGTAAATGATAAGATAAATGATTATTTAAAAGGTTTGTAAGATTTGCTGAAAATATTGTTTTGTTTGGTTTGATTTTGTTGGGTGTGATAAATGAATCAACTAATTTTCAACTACCAAATATACCCTTTGACATCGTTTTGACCTTATTAAATTAAGACCCACTTTTGTCTCCTTTCCTCACATTGTCTTCTACCACATTCCTCCACCAAATCTTCCATCACAACCCTAGGCGACATCACCGTAAACATGTCTGCATAGATATAAGAATTCTTCATCCAAATCTGTGGATCGTGATGCGTTCCAGGTGAATCAAACATCCGAAGGCTTCAAATTTCTCTTGTGCACAGATTATGTAGAAAAAAATAATATTCAGTTCATGTTTCCTTATTTTTATAAAATAAATTCTGAAATCGACTAAAAAGTTCAGCCAATGAGAAGTATTACAAAGAGAATTACTAGGGTTTCGTCGAACACGGAAAAAACAAACAGAAAGGAGAGTACGATTTGAAGTGAACTATGTCAACCAAAAGTAGGAAAAATAAGATTTTTGGCAGAGAAGCTAAACAGAAAGCAACCTCATTTAACGACACATCGAGAGATTACTCAGATTGATGCAAAAATGGGCGAAGTGCATCCCCAAAATTTAACCTCAGCAAATTTAAAATCGATAAAAGTTTCTGCAAATTAAAGTGTGAATGAAAGAAATTTAAACGTTACAAAAACCTGCTAACCGAAGAGTTGAACGGGGAAAGAAAATGTCGCCGACACACTCAGTGTTCTTCGTCCGCTGTTGCTCAGTTGGGAGGAGACTTTTTGGTTGGCCTTCTGGGGTGGATGAAAGGGTATTGTAGGAAAACACACGGTAGATACAAATCACGACTATTAATAATGGGCTTTGCCAAGGTTTATTTTAACTAGCCTAATACCCTTTAGTCCATTGGACATTGGATTGGGTGGGTTTACTTGAAATGTACAAATCAGGACTATTAATAATGGGCTTGCCAAGGTTTATTTTAACTAACCTAATACCTTTAGTCCATTGGACATTGGATTGGGTTGGGTTTACTTGAAAATGAACCAAGCAGTGGATAGTGATGGACAGAATTAGACAAACATATTTAATCAGGCCTACCAAACATTGCCTTAGTAGTTAAAAGTGATTGTTTTTTTTTAATAAAAAGCAAGCATAGTCCACAAAATTAATTAGAGACTAAGTTTAGCCAAGAAAAACTTTTCCAAGAAACCAACTTTCTCTTTCATCTCGATCATATTTGTCTATGTCCCTATGAGCTTAGCTCAGTTGATCAGAAGCAGTGAATCTTGGAGCAATGATCAGGGATCGAGTCTCGCAAGCGGCAGTGTGGGAGTTAAATTCCTTCCAATGAGGGGGAGCTCTTTGTGCGTGCGTAGCGTAAGGTCTAGCTGCTACTGGTTGGCTGAGTCACTATGATTTACCTCCTCTCACAATCCTATCGGGCCGGAGGTGAGGGACACCTAAAGTGAGCGATTTCACCTTTTAGAGCAATACATATGCTTTTATTCCTTTCACTGGTTGATCGACGAGTTCATTGGCAAGTGAAGCAATAAATGTAACTTCAAGGTACGTCACTAGCCTAGGTACTAGAGACTAGAGTGAAGACGTGTCGAAGTGAGAGCCCTCGGAATTATATAAATACCACTTGAGAAATTTAGAATAAAACAACTAGTTAGCGAAACATAAATAACAATCCATTTACAAATACAATGCATAAATATAGTATTTCTTTGCAATAATAATTGTGATCTTGATGCCTAAATAAGTGCTTTATATTATGTATTATGAATTATTTGATGTATTTAATACAACAAATTGTTATTTATTTGTGTTTTTCACTAGAAAGAATAATGCATAGCATACTTGACATATTGCATGCACGAGTACCTGATTTTGAGGAAATGAAATATTTTGTTTGCTACTATTAGGGCACCGAGGTATACAAGGAAAGCTGATTATGTGATATGTTGGACTTGGGTGGGATACATCTCGAGTGATTACAGGGGTTGATAGCAGGCGTGCATTTGATAATCACGAGGGAATGAACCAGGACTTGACGGAAATCTTCTTATGATCGATACGTCAGCAACGAACTTCATAGATGACCGACCATATGAGCTAATAGGGGGCGTGTCTTTTGAGATAATGAGATGATGGTTCATTCGACAGTGCCGATTTTTTCATAGCATGCATGTTTTTTATTTATTGGCATTAACTCACGTAGGTTATGCATTGTAGGTGTAACGCCTGAAAATTGGTGTACGTAAACCGCATGCATGAAAATTATTAAATTGCTAAAATATTTTAATTAAATGATATATTAGATTGACTAAATGATTAATTGTGTAATTTTTCATGGTTCATAATTTAAGTATTTTCAGACGAATATCGAAGGTTGGGCGGGACTGAAGAACGGAGACGATTAAAGTGTTAAAAATTTAAAAGCTAATTTTTTTTTTAGTTAAGAAAATATTTATTTTAAATATTTTAAGAATTATTGAATTTTTAAAGTCAAATTTAAATTAATTAATAGGAGCAAGAAAATTATGTATTTTATAAGATATTTTTTTAGAAATAGATAATTTTAAATCTTTTAATTTGAGCCTTAATGATTTTATTAATATTAATTGTAATGCCCGAGATTTCATCATTATAATCAGACGTTGATTAATTGACATGATTGAAATTATAAGAATTTAAATGAACCAATATGCCGAGACCGAGCGTCGTTGCATGATTAGCCAAGGATTTGGGCAGCACCTCCGGCGCTCGAGCGGTAGAAAACAACCGCCCGAGCGCCAATGTCTCGGTAATTCATCGTTCGAGCAGAAGGTTCGGCGCCCGGGCGGTAGATTTGACCGCCCGAGCGCCAAGGGTGCGACTTGAAATTGTTGGACAGAAGATACCGCGCTCGAGCGGTAGATTTGCACCGCTCGAGCGCCGACCGAAAGTCACGAAAAGTAAACACGTTTCGTTTGCATGCAAGCTTGGATATATATATGTATATTACGTTTCATTTCCTCAGAAAACGAGGAAGGATCAAGAGAGAAGCTTCAGGAAGTTAGTAGAAAATCCTTACGCCTTTTGTGAGAAATCCGCCCGTCTGATTTTGAATCCGACTTCAGTACTGTGTTCTTATCAACACAGGCTACAACTGGACGTAAGTTTTGTTACGTTTAGACAAGATTTGAATTTATGATATTGTCAGAATTTAATATGATTCAGATATGGTGTTTCTGCTACCGTAGACATTATAGAATTGAAGTCAGATTAAAGAGCAGACCGTTTCTGTAATTGTTATGATTTTTGAAAGATATTGACTGAGATTCTATATCAAAATTGTGTTAATATTCAGAGTATGAATTATGTGACACAGATTATGAGTTCCAGTATTACATTGGTGATGTTCAGATTGACGGGGTTATTCAGACTATATTGTTATGCCGTAGAAACATCAGTTGACTTAGATTGATCAGATTCAGATATGATATCGATTAGACTGGGATATTATTGATATGACTCAGATTGTATCTTGTTCAGACATTGATCAGATTTTATACTGAATTGAGTATTGATCAGAACAGATTGTATATGGAATTATTCACTGATACAGCGTATTCAATATTGTCATTTCAGATTCGAGATGGACAGAGTTGAATACAGGTCTTCGTCATCATCAGACCGGGACGACAAAGGTATAATTCATGTGATATCTGGGAAGATACAACTCAAATCAGATCTCATTTGAGTTTCCCAATAAAATCACATACTTGATTATTGTTTGTCTCTTGATATGATTATGATTTGTTTATAGACTTTATATTCAAATCTTTTGGAAATGAGCATGCTTTGTTTACAGATTGTTATACATTGCATTTGAGATAGGAAAGTTTGACAGATAGTCAGACTTCTAGACGTTCGGTGTATCGTACATAGGAGCAGACACCCTCCGATGGTAGCACCACGATACAGCCATGGCCGAAGTCTAGGAATAAGACGTACAGTTACCACGATTGGTTGAGTAGGTAACAGCCATTGACGTCTTATTCATCACGGGATCCCTAGAGTTATAGTTGAGTCGAGTCTAGACATGATTTGACTAGAACTGCATGTGTTTATAGAGGTGGTTTCATAGACTATGAAACCCATGTTTATTGCTTTCAGTTATGATAGCATGTTCATATGATATGATTTGAATTGCATGATGATCTGAACTGAGTCGTATGCTTATTTTGAGTAGATTCCATAGATTATGAAATCTATTGCTTTGAATATATTCATGATAGCATGTTTTATGATTTAGATTGTTTATATACATGTTACCATGTTTTATACTGGGATTTATTCTCACCGGAGTTATCCGGCTGTTGTCTTGTTTTGTATGTGTGCATGACAACAGGTGGGGCTGGATCAGGGTCAAGATGAGAAAGAGGCTGGACTAGATAGCGTGGTGATTCCGGACTTACTGTAGACTTGTTTTATTACTTGAACTTAGTAACTAAACTTTAGACTGAAGTTGTACAGTATTGTACTTTTCTACTGAATTGTAGTTGTTATACAGAGATGTATATTATTTAGATTCCATTACCTTTTGCATTTACATTTTTAAAATAAAAATTTTTAGACCCTGTTTATCAGAACTGATAATTAAATCCCAACGATGATTAAGAAGAGGATTAGCGACCGGGTCCCCACATTAATGGATCTAATTAATTATTTAAAAAATATGGTTAATTGAGCCCATTAATTAAGTGTTTAGGAAACCTTTTTAAATTTTCTTTAAAAGAGTCCTACAACACATGCACAAAATTCATATTTTTCGAGAAGAACACCACAACACACACATTGGCCGAGAGTTTTCTTGCCTTTGGATTCGATCTTTCTTGTTGGTTTCTTTGATCCAACCATCACCAATCTTTCATCCAACGTGGTACCATCTATTCACGATGAAAGTTCCGTTTCCCCAGGGTAAACGTGATGAGGGTGAGTGTTTTGTGTATCAGAAAATAGGTGTTGTGCGTAGGTATTGTAACACCCACGACAACATGCAGCGGAAATTATAGTTTAACACATTAACATACAACTGGAATGATAATCATATGAAAGACGAAATATAAATTATGTACAAGTATAAAATACTTGCGCGATGCCTCAGGGCAAAATAATTCACTAGAAAAACTTGTAAGTTTACAAAAACCAATACTAGTGAAAGAATAAAACAACTCCCTAACTAAGGCGAGTAAAAACCAATTGCATCATAAACCTCTAACAAACCGTATAACCAATATACAGAGGATGCATAAACTGAGAAGTGAAAAATCTTAACAAAAATTAACACACTAATCAAAGCAGTGATTAGGCGTTGTCTTCAAAAACCCGTTGTATGCACTTCACAGCAACACTTTAATACTTGCACGAGATTGCTTCGATCTCGGAAACTCCCCGTACGAATTCGTCTCTCACGAGGATTCTTATGCTCTCCATCTCTCTCTAATCCTTTGAGTCATATATATATATATATATATATATATATATATATATATATATATATATATATATATATATATATATATATATATATATATATATATATTCATTAGGAAACAAACTCTTTTAAAAGAAGGATAATATCTTAAAGATATTGTGATATCATATCTTAAATATATTATGAGATCATATCAAATATAGTCTTATATCAAATATTGAATTTCCACGAGATCATATCATCAATTTCAAGATTATTCTCATGTCTAGAAAGGCAAAATATTAAAGATAAAAAAAAAAAATATCAAGGAATAAAATTCCTTTCAATCTCCCCTTTTTTGCTTTTCTGGACAAAACAACCCAAAAATGGTTGTACGGCTCAGCTCCCCCTGAGTTAGCAAATCAGTGACTCAGCCAACTTTAGTTGACTCTCCCTGAATTCTACCGTTAAGCCTCCTCTGAACCCAAACACAATTAAAACAGATGTTGTATGTTAGATGTTGCAACATTCAGATCATAACATCGAAACAGTTTATTAATCAGGAGAAACTAAGATTAGAGAAAATAAAAATAGCTAAAGCAGTTCATTAATCAGGAAAAACTAAGATCAAAGAAAGTAAAAACAACTAAAGTACAAAACCATCAAGATGGAAATTTCATTATCCTTCATTACTGCCAGCATCATCATCATCAGCCATTTTTGCTCCACTAGTTCCAGTTTTATCTCCTCCCCCTTTTTGTCCAGAATGGTCAGCAACATCCAGTATAAGCTCACAATCAGCCACTTGATTTTCATAATGTTCAATGGTCTTCTTGGCATTTTCAATTTGTTGTCGACCATAGGCAATCTGAGCTTGAATATATGAGATAGACAGTCTTACATAACCAGTAGGAGAGACATCTGAAGTAGGCGATTTAGCAATCTCAGGCACAGGCTCAGATGTTGTATCACCAGTGTTTCCAACATCCGGAGCAACACTAGAATTCAGCCAAGGCAGATCGATCTTTCTGTTGCCTTTGAAATAAGCATTAGAAATCTTCAGAGAATCTCCGACAGGACAGTGGTCTTCATCAATATCCCTAATGAAACATTGAGATTCCAAGATTCCATAAATCAGTGAAGGGTAAGGCAACTTAGTTTTCTTGAAGTCACCTTCAGCATATTGCAATGCTGTCTTAAACACCAGCTTCCCAAAGTTAAAGGCACGTCCAGTACCAATACAAAACAACACCAGGGCCTGAGTTCTAGTCACAGTAGTAGAATTGGTTGACGGTGTCTAATTCCAAATTGAGGTCTTGTGCAGCACAGAGAAAAACAAAGTGAGATTAGCAACACTCAACTTCTTGGGATGGTCAGGGAACACTTTGATCAGGCCTCTAGTGAGCACAGAGGTTACAACATTTATGTCCAGATTCTCTTCAACTTCCTCAACATCAGGAGTGTTGTAGAATGCATTAATCACAGAAGGTGAGAATTTGTAGATACGATCACGAACAAACACTCTCCCATACTTCACAGATTCCTCATCTCCAACACTGCTCAGGAGATTGCAGTAGAATTCCAACACCACATGGTGGCAGTAGGGCATAACTGTAGTGACAGTGGAGAGCAACATTTGGTTCTTTAGGAACTCAATCAAATTGTGTTTCCCATATGCATCCACATCAATATTTTTCTCCTCAATCAGCTCTCTCTCAATAAACAAGGGCCACAATGCCAAGGCATCTTCAGGATAAAACTTGGGGGAAAAAGACTTACTTAAATCATAGTCAGCAGAGTCAATGTTGTGCTCGGTGTTGTCAACATCCACCTCAACACCGGCAGCAGCAGCAGTGACATCTTCAGAAGACTCACTTTCTTCAGAGCCAATATCTTCTGATCCAGCATCATCTTGTTTTTCAGATTCAAAATCAGACACAAAGGATGAAGAGGAATAATCAGAAGCTCTAGGCCGGTTGTCCTCAAATTCTCTCATCATTTCTGAATCAGGTTCATCATCCTTAGAAATTTGTTTCTTGACAGCCTTTTCTTCTTTAAGTTGAGCAAGAAACTCGGCCAGAGATTGTTCATCTTCTTCAGGCTCAGCAGGGAAGCTTTCTTCTGCAACATTTTGTGGATCTGTGACGGGGCTTTGCTCTTGAACATCAGAAGTAGAACTGGGTTCTTTTGCAGCAATAGTTGGTTTGGGGCAAGCCACCAACTCAAAATCATCATCATCGGAGTCATCTCCAAATGAGAAATCAGGGTCCAGAAGATTTGAGGAGGTAGATGCCCGAGGCTTCTTGGTTGGAACAAAGTCAAGGTCCTGCTTGTCTCTTTGACCTTCGGCGCAGAGGAGCAGGGGAAAAAGCTTTATTCAGGGCTTCAAAATCCGGTGGATTCTCAACGTTGATTTCATTCCTAGGTTCACCGGGGGCGATTATTTCCAGCGGAGTTGGTTCTTCTGGCACACCCACAATTTCCAGGCCCTCAACATTGGCTTCGGCGGTGGGTGTTGTGCCCGATGACTCTCCACGCATGCTCGCGGTCATTTCACTCCTAATGTCGTGGGGATCGAAGCCAGCCATCTGGGAAATCAAGAACAACAGAGGTAGAGTGGTTCGAAGGACACAAAAAATTGCGAAGAGCAGAGACAATTTGCGCGAAAAAAAATTGAATAGTGAGGGCAGGTGAAATTTCAGAATCTGAGGGAAAATAATAAACGGTAAAGTTATTCCTCATCAATTCCTAATTATTTAAGCACAACCCTCCAACAGTAACATTCTGTTGAGCCGCAACTTCAGCACCTTTCCAAATCAATTTTTACTCTCCCCCAATGGTAACTTTCTGAAATAGTGCAATCATTATTTCAAGAAATCAGTCAGGATAAAACACCACGTCGAATTAACCCCACAAATAGTTAGAGATCAAGATATTTCAAAATTAAGTTGGTTAGGGTTTTCTTCGTATTTCATAAATTAAAATCTGATAGCTCACTGGACTCGATGAATTCACATACCATCAGAATGAATGACTTAAATTTATGCCTAAAATATGATCAAGAATGAAATTCACATGCATGTGATCAAACTGTGATCTGTCTGTACTTGGGTGTTGGTAACACCTCCTGGCAACACTCACAATTTGGACTCAAACTTTCTAGAACATTTTTAATTCAGACATGGTAGCTCCCACTCTAGAAGAACGGTCTACATTGGACTCCTCTAGGTAGCTTTTTCCATCTGTATTTTGACTTAGAAGTGGTAGCTCTCACTCTAGAAGAACGGTCTTCATTGGACTCCTCTAGGTAGCTTTTTCCATTTTTTTCAAAACATTTTTGTTCAATTTTTCTCCTCTTTTCTGTTTTTCACCTTATTGCTCAAGAATCTTCCAAGTCATTTCCCACATTGGACAAGATCATGTGATACACGAACATCCTCAATTACTTAATGACTTAGATTGAGCATAATCCACATTTTAGAAAATTTTGAGAGAAAGTTTGATTCTCAACTGAGAGCACATCATTTAGTGTCCTTCACTTGTACAGGATTCACACAAAACATGATGAATGTAATATCTCTAGCATCCTAAAAATATAGTGCACATGCATGCTGAGTGTTGTCCACAGATGTTGTAACACCCAGGACAACATCCGTGAGTGATCATTGTGCACACAAGCTGAGAGACTTCCTAAGATTGGAAAATCTCTCAAAATCTAATGGTTTTGTAAAAATATCAGCCAGTTGATTCTCAGTTCCAACAAATTCTATTCTAATTGTACCTTTCTCAACCAAATCTCAAATAAAGTGATGTCTAATGTCTATGTGTTTTGTTTGAGAGTGTTGTACTGGATTTTTTGAAATATCAATTGCACTTGAATTGTCACAGTATACAATTAAGGTGTCACTGTTGAAACCATAATATTTAATCATTTGATTCATCCACAAGAGTTGTGAGCAGCAACTAGCAGCTGCAACATATTCAGATTCAGCAGTGGTCAGAGACACACAATTTTGCTTTCTACTATACCATGACACCAAATTGTTACCAAGATAAAAACATTCACCAGTGGTACTCTTCCTATCATCTTGGTTTCCAACCCAGTCAGCATCACTAAAACCCACAAAATTGGTGTCTGTTTCTTTGGTGTACCACAACCCTATGTCAACTGTCCCAACTATATATCTCAGAATTCTTTTGACAGCTTTTAAATGAGTGACTTTAGGATCAGCCTGGTACCTGGCACACAAACATACACTAAACATGATGTCGGGATGACTAGCACTCAAGTAAAGAAGACTGCCTATGATGCTGCGATACTGGGTGTTGTCAACACCTGCGGCAACATCGTCTTTAGACAATTTTTCAGTCGACCCCATTGGAGTTTTCATGTGTTTACTATTCTCAGCAGAAATTTCTTTACCAAATTCTTAGCATACTTGGATTGACATAGAAAAATACCATCATGCATTTGTTTAATTTGCAATCCAAGAAAGAAACTTAATTCTCCTACCATGCTCATTTCAAATGTGGTAGACATGCATTTAAAAAAAACATCAACATGCTTTTGAGAAGAAGCGCAAAAAATGATGGCATCCACATAAATCTGACACACAAGAATATCATGTTTCGAATTTTGAATAAAAAAGGTTTTATCAACTTCACCTCGTTTGAAGCCCAAGTCAAGCAGATATTCAGTAAGCCTACCATACCATGCTCGTGGAGCTTGTTTTAGTCCATAAAGTGCCTTCTTCAACTTGTAGACATGGTCCGGGTGGTGTGGATCTTCAAATCCTTTAGGTTGGCTTACATAAGCTTCCTCATTCAAAATGTCGTTCAAGAATGCACTTTTCACATCCATTTGATATAGTTTTATGTTCATGTGACAAGCAACGACAAGTAAAAGTCGGACTGATTCAATTCGGGCAACATGTGCAAATGTCTCATCAAAATCAATCCTTTCAACTTGTGTATACCCCTGAGCAACTAGCCTTGCTTGTTTCTCACAACAATTCCAGATTCATCAGTTTTTTTCTTAAAAATCCATTTAGTACCAATAACATTCACATTATCAGGTCTACAAACCAAATCCCATACATCATTCCTAACAAATTGTTCATGTTCCTCATGCATCGCATTGACCCAAAATTCATCTTTTAAGGCTTCATTTATATTTTTGGGTTCAATGAGTGAAACAAAATAAGAATGACTTACTTGATAGTACACGGAAGTCATGCATACTAGACCAATCATTTTTCGATAATCTATTTTCTCCTTTCTTTTAGTTTGCATTCCTTCAAATGCTTCTCCAATGATCTGAGATGATGGATGATTTTTCTGAATCTTACTGGGAATATCCATCCCTTCATTGTCTCAGGTGTTACAACACCGGGTACACCATCTGTGTTAGGCAGTGTCTCACTTATGTTCAGTAGCCCATCAACATCATCCTCGTTTGTTTTTCCAGTTAGATCTGCAAGATCATCAAAAACAACGTTAATAGATTCCATAGTCGTTCTTGTTCTAAGATTATACATGCGATATGCACGAATATTGGATGAATAACCAAGGAATAAACACTTATCACTTTTTGAATCAAACTTTGCAAGATGGTATCGGTCATTTAAAACATAACATACACACCCAAAAACATGAAAGTACTTTAGGTTTGGCCTCTTTCCCATGATAATTTCATAGGATATCATAGTAAAACCACTCCTTAGGTACACACGATTTGAAATATGACATGCTGTGTTTAAGGCCTCAGCCCAAAATCGTTTTGAAATATTCTTCGAACTTAACATGACCCTAGCCATTTCTTGCAATGTCCTATTCTTCCTTTCGGCTATTCCATTTTGTTGAGAGGTTTTAGGGGCAGAAAATTCATGAGTTATCCATCTCTTTTCACAGAATGATGTAAAGTGTGAATTTTCAAATTCCTTTGTCCTTATTTTACCAACCCTTAAATCATGTAGATTAGTAATCTTGGCATGTAATTTCTTAAAAGCAGCAAATGTGTCGGATTTTTCTCTAAGAAAATTTACCAATGTAAAACGAGAAAAATCATCCACACAAACACATGAATACTTCTTACCTCCAAGGCTTTCCACTTCCATTGGACCCATAAGATCCATGTGCAAAAGTTCAAGACACCGTGTTGTCCCAAAGTGTTGCAACACTTGATGGGGAACACGTGTTTGCTTACCCTTTTAACATGCACCACAAACATAAGGAATTCCAGAGGATAAATTAGGCATACCTCTCACAGCATCGTACTTACCAAGGTTCTTTAATGTCTTGAAGTTTGCATGACCCAATTTTTGATGCCAAAATTTTAATTCACTCACCTTTGAATGATTGCACACAAGGTCCTCTCCAAGTTGATAACAGTTGTCAGCGGAACTTGTACCTGTCAAAATACAAGTATTAGTGTTATCAAAAACCTCACAATTGTCTTTATCAAAATTAACATGTAAACCATCATCACAAAGTTGACTTACGCTTATTAAGTTTGAGTTAAGTCCCTCGACATGAAGCACATTGTGTAGATTAAGAAATCCATCAAAATTCAAGGTCTCTTTGCCAGCAAGTCTTCCTTTAGCACCTCCACCATACGTCACATGACCATTCCTCAGTTCAACATAGTCAATCAAATGGTCTTTAGAACCTGTCATATGGCGTGAACATCCACTGTCAAAGTATCATATTCTTGCAATGTTAGTCTTTAACGAAGTATAGATAACAGCACATTGAATATTAGCCTTTGGCGCCCAAACCCTTTTTACCGATGGTTTCCTATTGGCAGTGTTGTGCCGGG
Organism: Primulina eburnea; assembly: GCF_022965805.1. NCBI lineage: Eukaryota > Viridiplantae > Streptophyta > Magnoliopsida > Lamiales > Gesneriaceae > Primulina > Primulina eburnea. The sequence goes on along the minus strand of NC_133111.1, from coordinate 36,763,195 downwards.
TGTTGTTCAATACTTGAGGCAACACCTGTTCAGATTCCCATTTCTTGTAGTCATCTCTCAGTTTAAAACAGTAGGGTTTGATATGTCCTGTTCTAGAACAATAGTGACAGATAAAGTGGCGTTTCCTGGAATTGGACTTCTTGGTAGATATTTGCCTTTTTGATGAGACACCTTTGTCAGTGTGTGTAGTATTAGAGATTTCAGCACTTTTTTTGACAAAGACAGTTGGTTTTCTTTCAGCATTGGAAGATTCTCTAGTTTCAAACAGGCTATTTGTATAACCAAGTCCAGCTTTGTCATTCTTTCCAATCATCAAGAGTGAATCAAGTTTGGGTGAACTTGAATTAAGTTTAGCAAGAATTTGAGTTGCTTCTCCAAGCTCTTCCTTGACTTTGCATAATTCCAGATCTTTCTTGCTTAAGATTACTTCAAGTCGTGATACTTGTCACTTCAGCTCAGTATTCTCTTTGGAGAGAATTGCATTCTCTTTATTTCTTTTGATCCAGTCTTCATACAATTCTTCATACATTGTCTGCACACTTTCCAGAGTGACTTCATCACCATCAACTTCTTGGGTTTCAGACTGACTTGATTCACCAAGGGTTGTAGAATTGAGACACACTGAATTTGAAGAGATGTTGCGACCAGGTATTGCAGCACCTGTGGCAACACCCAAAGGATTGATTTGCATTAAACGTTTCTCCTTGATCACAGCAGACAACGATGTGTGTTATTCAAATTCATTTGATCTTTGATCATCATCAGACTCTTCATCACTCAAGGTGACAACCATGCCTTTGTTTTTCCGAAGTCGATTGGCACACTCATTGGCATAGTGTCCAAATCCAGAGCACTCTCTACATTGTACTGAATCCAGGTTTCTAACATTTGATTGAATTTGCAATTCATTCCTTGGTCGAAATTGTCCTTTCATAAGAGTAAACTTTTGAGCTTTTGCAGACGTGGTGATATTGGGTACCACGGATTTTTGTCCAATATTCTTTTTCTCTTTCATTTTCTTCAGGTAATCACCAAATTTCTTAGTAATTAGAGAGATAGAATCTTCACCTAAATCAGACTCATTCACCTCTTTAGATATTTGAAGGATTTCATCATAAGAGTCGGTTGAAAATTCAAGGGCTATTGTCTTCCCTTTATCCTTCTTTTGTAAATCAAGATTCATCTCAAACGTTCTGAGAGAACTCATTAATTCATCTAGGTTGATTGTTGAAGTGTCTTTAGATTCTTCAATTGCACAAACTTTGACATTAAATCTCTCAGGAAGAGATCTTAAAACTTTGTCCACCAATCTTTCATTGGACATGGGATCTCCAAGACTGTGAGCTTCATTAGATAGTTGTCTCAAACGGCTATCCTACTCAAGAATAGAATCCTTGTTCTCCATTCTCAAGCTTTCAAATTTTGATGCCACAATCCTTAGTCTAGTTTTGCGCACACTCTCGGATCCTTCACAATGTCTCTGGAGTATATCCCAAGCTTCTTTGGCACAGACATAATTGGTGATTAGATTAAACATCCTTGTGTCAATAGACGAAAATATAGCATTGAGAGCCTTGGAATTAAAATTTGAAGTTTGCACTTCATCGATTGTTCATGTACTTTCAGGTTTGAGCCGAGTGTCTCCATCAGCATCCTCAATCTTTGGTGGACTCCAACCATCAAGTACACGTTGACAAGCTCTTTCTTCAATGGATTTAATGAAAACCCTCATTTTTACTTTCCACAATGCATAGTTTGATCCATCCAACACGGGAGGTCTAAAAACAGTGTTTGTTGATGCATCCATAAACTTTTTTTTTAATTTATTTTACCTGTGAAAACAAAACAAGATCTCACTTAGTAGCGTCAAGTGGAGGCTCTGATACCAATTGAAAGATCCGTTTCCCCAGGGTAAACATGATGAAGGTGAGTGTTGTGTGTATCAGAAAGTAGGTGTTGTGCGTAGGTGTTGTAACACCCACGACAACATGCAGCGGAAATTATAGTTTAACACATTAACACACAACTGGAATGATAATCATATGAGAGACGAGATATAAATTATGCACAAGTATAAAATACTTGCGCGGTGCCTCAGGGCAAAATAATTCACTAGAAAAACTTGTAAGTTTACAAAAACCAATACTAGTGAAAGAATAAAACAACTCCCTAACTAAGGCGAGTAAAAACCAATTGCATCCCAAACCTCTAACAAACCGTATAACCAATATACAGAGGATGCATAAACTGAGAAGTGAAAAATCTTAACAAAAATTAACACACTAATAAAAGCAGTGATTAGGCGTTGTCTTCAAAAACCCGTTGTATGCACTTCACAGTAACACTTTAATACTATCACGAGATTGCTTCGATCTCGGAAACTCCCCGTATGAATTCGTCTCTCACCAGGATTCTTATGCTTTCCATCTCTCTCTAATCCTTTGAGTCCTATATATATATCCATTTCATTAGGAAACAAACTCTTTTAAAAGAAGGATAATATCTTAAAGATATTGTGATATCATATTTTAAAGATATTATGATATCATATCAAATATAGTCTTATATCAAATATTGAATTTACACGAGATCATATCATCAATTTCGAGATTATTCTCATGTCTAGAAAGGCAAAATACTAAAGATAAAAAAGGAAAATATATCAAGGAATACAATTCCTTTCACACGCCACTTTTACACAAAAGAAACGATCGAAAATTTGTTACGATCGCCCGTCGACTTCCCCGCAACAATTATCGATGGTTCGATCGTTTAAAAATGCGAAGGCATGTTTTTAAAACTTTCTTTATGCACCATTCATTCCATATTATTGTGATTTTTGAATTATTCATGAAATGATTGGATATGCAAAATTAAGATCAAAACAAATTAGGAAACGTTTTTCTGAAAATTCTTGTGCATGAAGCTGTCATTCTTGAGTTTCTTGGCTTTCTTGATTTGAACCTTCGGTAAATCCCTCCGACTTATTGATGCGGTGTATGGTTAGATTATGGAGTGTGTCTAGATGGCGGTAGAGGGTTTGGTAAGGACTGGAACCGAATCTGGTACACCAAGAAGTCGTGGGAAGTCATCCAAGCGTGAGGTTTGGTTTTCAGTCACGGTGATGGTTTTGTGGCGCAGTTTGGTGTATGAGTCGGCTTGGGGCCTGGGGCTAGGGTCTGGTGCACGTCTAAGGGTCCTAGGATGAGCCTATTTATGGTGGTTCATGGCCTGGAATGGCAGCTAAGAGGATGAGAAAGGAAAGCCGCAGATGTGCAGTTGTGGTTCACGTGAGAGCAGGTCACGCTTGTGGGTTTGGGGCGGTTGCTGAACAGGACCAGGGCGTGGGGTAGTGTCTTGGGTCGTGCGTTAGGGTCCTAGGGAAGGCATGGTGGTGTTGGTTCAGGGCTGGGTTGGATAGGGAAGTTGGCTGGACCAAGAAGCAACCAACTGCGCAGATGGGAGTCGGTTTAAGCTAGTCACGACTCTTGCTTGTTTTGAGGCTTAGGAGTTGGTTCTGAGTTTGAAAGGGGTTGATCATGGTCTTAATTTATGTCTAAGGGTCGAGTGTGGGGCCTGTTTCGGGTCCGGTTTGAGTCGGTTTAAGCATGAAGTCGTTAGAAGTGTTTATGTATCGAAACGTGCCTCCTTGGGCAGTTTCATTCATGGGCCGTGGGGTTCACGTTTTAGGTGGTTCGAGCATGATTCAGGTCCTGGATAGGGCTTGGACAGTAGATTAGAGATGAAAAGGCAATGTTTAAAGTTGGGAAGGAAATATTAAGTTTTGAATTTATTCGGTTTGAAAACGCTTCACGGTTTAGCTATTAAGTCAATAAATCGAAAGGCTCGAGTTTACGCTTAAGAAAAATATTAGAAGTCAAATTTAAGATTATATGATGCTATGGGATAGGATTGAGTCAATAAAAGTAAGAAAAAGTTAAAATTGGGAAATTTCGTTCCATAGATAAAATGGTCATTTTACGTCCCGAGTAGTTAGAAAGGTCTGGCAGAGTCCCGAAGGTTCATAATACGTGAAAAAATGATATTTTAAATGTTTGTGCTTAATCTACGATATTTTTTACGATATATGCTAAAGTTGTACGACTTTTCCTGAAAAATGTTATTTTACGAGTTTTGAAGGATACAATATTTTATAAATAAAAGGAAAAAATATTTTGAAGGATATGAATTGACTGTGACAAATATAATATGATATGATACGATATGATTAATGATATCATGAGGGAGAAAGCCTGAGAGGGAGTCCGACAATCGTATTTTCATTGTTGGCCACGGCCCAGTGACGAAAGTTAATGTCGCCCCGCCCCCATGTACAACCCGTCTAACCCGCCTAACCCGAATTTTATTTATTTATTTTAAAAAATAAATTAAAAATTTGAAAAAATAAAAAAATAATAATAATATTTTAACTTAAACACATAATAACAAAATTTTCGATTTAAATTTGAAAGTTTAATCGTAGAAAATTAAAGTATATTTACTAAATCAAATAAACAATTGTTAAAAAAAAATAAAAAATGTACAAAATAAATATTAAATGATGAAAATTTATCATATAAATATACAATTAATTTTTTTTCAAACATACAATATATAAAAATATAGGTAACATTTTCAAAAAAAAAAATCGGGTCAACCCGCGACCCAACCCGAAACCCGTCTAACCTGACACTAACCCGAACCCACACAACATGAACCCGGCCCGAACCCGAAAAACACCAACCCGAACCTGATGTTGGGTCGTGTCGAGTTGACGGATCGTGTTATATTTTGACACCCCTAATTTTGAGGGAGGTGCTGACGCTTGAGTGGATCGAGTCCGGCAATTACTTCAGAGGACATTTATTTTCCGCACTTACTTAGTATTTAAAAGTTTACGCGAAGATTTTGAGGATTATTTATTTAGAGATTTTATGCTTTATTTTGAAGTCTAGTTTTGAATTATTTAAATGTTGACGTATGATTCTGGTGGTCGACGAGTTGTGGATTTTTATGCATATTAGATTTTTAAATGTGGAGTTATTTTTAAGGGAGTTTCGAATTTTATGGTTTATAAAATTTTTAAAAAAAACTTTAGCAGAATTTTAAAGTTAAAAAGTAAGGGACGTTTCAGTTGGTATCAGAGCGAATGATCACGAAAGGGTTGTGTTATTGTCACTCCGAGAAGCTCGAGAAGTCATGCCTCAAGTCTTTGAGTTTTCACTGCTTTAAATTTTATATGCTGAATTTTAAATGCTTTTATGATACACGAATTAGGAGGTTAGACGTATTTTAAAATTTAAAATGCATGTTAGTCTCGTGGTTTGGACGATGTGTACAGTTATGCTTCAAAGACGTGAGGAAATTTTGATTTTTGTGTATCTCAAAATTTTTCACTACCTAAGATTTAGTTGAGGCGAATTGAACTTGGTGATTTAGGACCGCATGTTTCGAATTCTATATAGTGTAGGAAGAGAATTTTGAAGTTGATGGTGTGGTTGAACTTTAAGGATTCATGAACTTAGGGACTGAATTAAAATAATTTGAGAGAATTAATTGCAAGTTTTCGGAAATGTTGAGGGTGATTTAGCTATAATTCAAAAATATAGGGGCTTAGTTGTATGAATCTGAAAACTTGGAGGGGTAAAATGCGAAATTTTATGGTTAAATTGGAGAATTCTTGGGTCTTGATTGCAAATTTTAGGATTATTATGGGGTCATTTTATCAATCTTCAAAAGTTAAGGGAGACGTTCTGCATTAAATTTGATAGGTTGAGGGGTTGGAATGCGATAATTTAGGCTTAATCGAATCATCCGAGAAATTTGAGATTTAGGTTGCATTTTTTTGAAAAATAAAAAAAGGACTATTTGAATATAGTCAGCAAGTAAATTACCAATTAAGAAGGTTTACATAAGAAGTTGTGATTGATGACACTAGACAGATATGTAAGCATGACAATGTCATAGGAGGAACGAGAAATATTGGTATTAGAGATTTTTGATGAGAAATTGAGATTTGTCAAATTAATAATTTTTGGGTATCATATTGGATTATAAATAATTACAATTGTGTTATAGGTGTTATAAGTGTGTCGTGAAACAAAAAGGATATAAATATTAAAAATAAGATTTAATCAACAATCGCTATTGTATCGGAAAGTTTGGGGAGTTTATGTTTTAGATTTCAGAATTTTAGTAAGATATTTGAGGGGACCGATGACTAAAGGAGAAAATCAGTAAATGAAATTCATTTATATTAGGATATTAGGCATAAAACTAGTGAATGTTATGAAGGATTCAAGGAATACAAGCTAAGAATATCGGAGTTCGTATAATTTTTCTAAGCTTCAATTTATATAATTTGAGAAAAATATTATTTCTGGACTATACGAGGTAATTGCGAAATTTGAGAAGTAAGTTAAAAGAAAGAATTTCATTTTTGGTTGACATTGCAATTGTTGTGATTTCTAAAGTCTGAAAACCTCTATTTTTGAACTTTGTCGCTAAACCTTATAATGATGAATGTTGGTCCCACGTGCGGAATTTGAGATAGTAAAAACCCGAAAATAAAGAATAAACTGGACACCGAGATTTACGTGGAAAACCCCTAAAAATAATTAGGGTAAAAACCACGGGCAAGATGAAAAGAATTTCCACTATAATATTTTGTGGTGTACAACTCACTCACTGTGTTTCCAAAGAGAACACACACTCTCTTAATACAGGAGAACAAACACCTCACAAATATTATAGAACTAAGCACTCAAATGCTTATAAGATGAGAGAAAACTCGAAGAAGGGATAATTTCAGAATGAAAGAATGAGCTCTATTTATAGAACCCCTGGACCGTGTGAACACGCGTTAAAAACGCGTATTCTTTTTAAACACGTTCCCTGCCAATTCATTTTGAAGACCACACGTTTGCAATTCAAATTCTTCGGCTCATCCAATCAAAAGAGTCTGCACCAACATTAAATGCCCACTTGGCCACTTGGTCGACATTTCTCCCACTTGGAGATTTGATTGAGAATCAAACACATCTCCACACATCCTTTCAATCTTGCCATTCCCTGCTGCTTACGTTTTCGCTAGACCACTTGAGAATCTACACCACTCAAACTTATCAGTGTTCACTGGCTTGGTCAGAAAATCAGCTATGTTGTCATTTGTATGGATCTTCTGCATATCCACGCTTCCTTCTTCTACTACTTCTCGCACAAAGTGAAATTGTACTCCAATGTGTTTAGTCCTGGAATGAAAGGCTGGATTCCTTGCGATGTGCAAGGCACTCTGACTGTCACAAAACAAAGGAACATTCTCTTGTTTGTGTCCGATCTCCTCCAATAACCTTTTAATCCATATTGCCTCCTTGCAACCTTGAGTAGCTGCCATGTATTCTGCCTCTGTTGTAGATAACGCCACAACTGTCTGCAGTTTTGAAACCCAGCTTACTGCTCCTCCTGCAAGCGTAAACACATAACCAGTAGTAGATTTCCTCTTATCAGGATCACCTGCATAATCTGAATCGACATAGCCCCTGAGTGTAAAATCCGATCCTCCATAACATAATGCAGCATTCGAGGTACCCTTAATGTATCGAAGGATCCTCTTAACAGTGCTCCAATGCTCTCGTCCAGGATTCGCCATATACCGACTAACTGCTCCCACTGCTTGAGCAATGTCCGGTCTTGTACATATCATGGCGAACATCAAACTTCCCACTGCTGATGCATACGGTACTCGAGACATCTCCATCCTCTCTGCTTCACTGCTAGGACACATCTCGGAGGATAACTTGAAGTTAACAGGAAGAGGGGTGGAAATTGGCTTACTATCTTGCATGTTGAAGCGTTGCAAGATTTTCTTCAAATAATTTTTCTGGGAAAGCCAAATCTTTCTGTTACTTCTGTCTCGGTGAACTTGCATCCCTAGAATCTTGTTTGCTGGTCCCAAGTCCTTCATATCAAATTCCCTAGCCAATTGTGCCTTCAATCCTTGGACCTGATCTTTGTTGGGGCCTGCTACCAACATGTCGTCCACATACAACAGCAAAATGATATAATCATCACCAGACCTCTTGAAATACGTACAAGGGTCTGCACTCAATCTGTTGTATCCAAGGCTCATGATATAGGAATCAAATCTCTTGTACCAACACCTCGGCGCCTGTTTGAGACCGTACAGAGATTTCTTCAACCTGCAAACCAAGTTCTCTTTGCCTATTTCTGCAAAACCTTCTGGCTGGAGCATATAGATTTCTTCTTCAAGATCTCCATGAAGAAACGCCGTTTTCACATCTAGCTGTTCTAGATGTAGGTCAAACACCGCACACAATGCCAACACCACTCTGACTGTTGTAAGTCGAACCACAGGAGAAAATATCTCATTGAAGTCGATGCCTTCTTTCTGAGCATACCCTTTTACCACCAATCTAGCACGATACCGCTCCACTTGGTTATTGCCATCACGCTTGATCTTATAGACCCATCTGTTTCCAATGGCTTTCCTTCCTCGTGGTAGTGTAACAAGATCCCAAGTTTTATTCCTGTCTAATGCCTCCAACTCTTCTTGCATTGCTATCATCCACAAAGATACATCCGAGCTTTGAGTAGCCTCGTGGAAACTCGATGGCTCACCATCCTCTGATAATAGACAATATGCAATGTTGCTTTCAGTGACATAATCTGAAAGCCAACCTGGTGGTCTTCTGTCTCGAGTTGACTGCCTCACATTGGAAACCTCAGACTCAACATGTTCTTGTTCTTCGTGCTCTGGTAGTGCTTCACAAGAAACTTGACCTTCGTCTGTCTTATTCTCCACCTGAAATATAGTAGTTTCTGAATTCTGTGTGCCTTTGTCTCCCTTTATTTTATCTTCCTCGAAGATAACATCCCTGCTGATGACAAGCTTGTGAACAGTAGGATCCCACAAGCGAAACCCCTTTACTCCATCAGCATAACCCAAGAAGATACATTTTCTGGATTTCGAATCCAACTTCGATCTTTCTTGCTCATTGTACAAAACGTATACCGGACTTCCAAATGTATGCAAATGAGAATAATCTGTCGGCTTCCCGGTCCACATCTCCATCGGAGTCTTCAGATCAATCGCCACTGAAGGAGAACGATTGATAATATAACAAGCGGTTTTGACTGCCTCCGCCCAAAATGACTTTTCTAGACCCGCAGTTCTCAACATAGCTCTTGTTCTGTCCAACAAGGTCCTGTTCATCCGCTCCGCCACTCCATTCTGTTGAGGTGTGTAAGCCGTCGTGAACTGTCTCTTGATGCCCTCATGTTGACAAAATGCATCAAACTCGTCACTGGTATATTCTCCTCCATTGTCAGTCCTCAGACACTTGATTTTCTTTTCTGAATCAAGTTCAACCCGCGCTTTGAAATCTTTGAAGATCTGGAAAACATCTGATTTCTTCTTGATCGGATACACCCAACATCTCCTAGAGAAATCATCAATGAACGAGACAAAGTATCTCGCTCCTCCTAGGGATACAACCGGTGCTTGCCAAACATCCGAATGAATCAGCTCCAATATGCTTTTGCTCCTGGCAGTAGAAGTGCCAAACTTTAATCTGTGTTGTTTACTGGTAACACAGTGCTCACAAAAGGGTAGTGATACTTTTGTAAGTCCCGGCAGTAGCTTCCGTTCTGAGAGAATTTTCAAACCCCGTTCTGACATATGCCCGAGCTTTCTATGCCATAACACTGTTAATTCTTCTCCTGAACCAATTGATGCAACAGCTAGTTCTGCCTCTTTGTGTGTTTCTCCCAAAAGTACATACAGATTTGCAGCAACCTTTTCCGCCTTCATAACCACAAGCACGCCCTTCACAATTTTCATGATCCCGTTCTCGATCCGAGTTTTGCACCCGATTTCATCCAATTGTCCCAAGGACAAAAGATTTTTCGTCAGTCCTTTCACATGTCGTACCTCCTGTATGGTGCGAATGGTGCCATCAAACATTTTAATTTTGATAGTACCGACCCCAGCGATTTCCAAGGCATGATCATTTCCCATGAATACAGATCCTCCTGAGACTGGTTCATAATGATCAAACCATTCTCTCCGAGACGTCATATGCCACGTCGCTCCTGAATCCATAATCCATGTGTCACAAAATTTGTGTCTGCCTTCTGCAACTGTTGCTGCTTCGCTGAATAATATTTCACCACTGCCTGAAGTACTGGCCACATTTCCTTGAGAACTCTTCTCGATACTCGTACACTCTTTCTTGAAGTGCCCTTTACCGCCACATTTAAAGCAGTAAATATTTTTCTTCTTACTTCTCGACTTTGATCTACCTCGCCTTTGGCTCCCACTGGAGTCACGGTCCATGAATCTTCCTCTTATCATCGGTAACGCCTCTGCCTGCTTCGAGGATACCAACCTATCTTCCTTATTCTTGCGCCGGCTTTCTTCTCCGAGAACCGCAGTTAAGACATCGTCGAATCTTAGAAAGCCCATAAGAATATTGTTGGTAATGTTGATGATAAGTTGATCATATGAATCTGGTAGACTTTGAAGTAGAAGCTCCGCACGTTCATTTTCCCCTATTTTATGCCCCATGGAAGTGAGTTGGGCAAATAGAGTATTTAGTGTATTGATATGGTCGGTCATCGATGAGGATTCCGCCATCCGAAGAGTATAAAGCCTTCTCTTTAGGAAAATCATATTGTGTAGCGACTTGACCTCGTACATCTTTGTTAGAGTATCCCAGATAACTTTAGCTGTTTTTATCTCAGAGATACTTGACAAAACTTCGTCTGCTATAGCCAAGTGTAAATTGGCAACAGCGTTGTCATTCATCTCATTCCACTTTCCATCATCCGCAATCTCCACCGGTCTGTCTCCAATAGCCGCCAAGCAATTCTCCTTTCTTAAAATTGCTTGTATCTTTATTTTCCACAGCATAAAATTGCTTCCGTTGAACTTTGCTATCTCGTACCTTCCCGCCATTACGTCTACAACAATTTTAGTAGACCGGACAAAATAATCTCGCCTTAAATAAAAAATCTCGAAAAATCTTTTCTGATGTGGAAGATCAGTCTAGGCTGCAACCACAGAGCATACTCAGAATCTTAAGAAATTTTAAACCAAGGCTCTGATACCACTTGTTGGTCCCACGTGCGGAATTTGAGATAGTAAAAACCCGAAAATAAAGAATAAACTGGACACCGAGATTTACGTGGAAAACCCCTAAAAATAATTAGGGTAAAAACCACGGGCAAGATGAAAAGAATTTCCACTATAATATTTTGTGGTGTACAACTCACTCACTGTGTTTCCAAAGAGAACACACACTCTCTTAATACAGGAGAACAAACACCTCACAAATATTATAGAACTAAGCACTCAAATGCTTATAAGATGAGAGAAAACTCGAAGAAGGGATAATTTCAGAATGAAAGAATGAGCTCTATTTATAGAACCCCTGGACCGTGTGAACACGCGTTAAAAACGCGTATTCTTTTTAAACACGTTCCCTGCCAATTCATTTTGAAGACCACACGTTTGCAATTCAAATTCTTCGGCTCATCCAATCAAAAGAGTCTGCACCAACATTAAATGCCCACTTGGCCACTTGGTCGACAATGAATTCATTTATGGAAATATTTAAAGTTATTAAGAAACAACTTGTAGTGTCATAATTTTTTATTTTTTATTTTTTAGATTATGAAATTGAGAATCTAAGCTCTAATTAGTAATTAAGAGTATAGTTTTTAGTATGAGATATTTATTTTGGGATCAATTGGAAATATGTGTTGGGATTATGTAGTAAGTTTTATTAGATAAATAATTTATAATTTTATGGATGCTAAGTTCCATGGACTATGAGATTTATGGGAATGGATGATACTAAAGCTCCTTGGATCAATTTTCATGTTCTAGTATAAAAATTATTTTTGGGTTAATGATTAACCTTGTGAATATTAAGTTTAGATTTTAAGAATGTTAAACACTTAAGTTGATATACGTATAACCTTGAATTATCTTGACTACAATAAATTAAGGAATGAAATTTTCAGGATAAGGGAATTAATCTAATTTTTTTTGGAATAACAAATAGATAACTACCTTACATAAAAATAAGTCACAGAATATAGATAGGCATCAAGGAAAGAGTAGCATAATAAGTATACGATACCAATAGTAAATTATTGAAACGTCTCCTACATTTTAACTTTGAAATCTTACTAACTTTTTTTATATACATACTTTCGAAATTCAACATTTAAAATAATTTAACATTTCCATAAATCAAGATACTTTAACATTTAAAATCTCAAGTGCATAAAAATCTCTAAGTCGTCAATTAACAAAGTTCAACTTCAACATTTAACATGATCAAACTATCTTCAAAATAAAGTATAAAAATATCTAATTAAATAATTAACAAAATCCTTTAAAACTTAAACTATCAATCTAATGCGGAAAATAAAATCCATCGGGAGTGTACTGTCTACCTCGGTCTACTCAAGCGTCAGCTCCTCCCTCAATATCTTCATCATCTGCAGCGTTCAAACATAGTGAATCTAATGATTCAGCACGCTCTAAACATGAGTAACAAATAAAACATATACAAGCACATGCATTAAAATCATAATTTTATTCAAAATAACTTGTAATCATAAAAAATCATAAATCGTTTATCATTTGGGTAAAGTTTGATCCTTGAAAGTGAATAGCATTTATCCTCTGGTTGACTGATCAGTCTTAGGTCAACATTGCGCATGGGGACGGTCACTAGGCACCGACGTAAAATGAAAATACGATCGTTGCTACATATTGCGACGGTTTTCCAAATTAGCGATGGTTTTTTACCGTCGCTAATTTTAGCGACGGGTTCTGAGTAAGCGACGGTTTAAGATATACGGTCGCTAATCAGCGACGGTTTTAATTAGCGACGGTTTACAAAATCCGACGTAATTTTTTAAATAAATAAAAAAGTAATTTTATAATTTAATAAATGTACCAAAAGAACTTACAATCTGAATAAGCTAATAATATTCATGATCTTAACTTACATTTAAAAATTACCAATAATTAAAGCGAAAAAACTTACATTAAATAGAAACTAAAATCGTCTAAGAAAGAAACATTTATCGTAGATGTG